>NC_135236.1:185640716-186309049 GCF_051348905.1 Ranitomeya variabilis
CTTTGTCCCTGTGTAAGGTGGTATAACATGCGGGAAGGGGAACCTTACTTTCAGCAGGGTCAGATTCTGGCTGTGTAGAGTGCAAGGGGAATGTAGTGGTCTAGGTCAATGTAACAGCAGACTCATCTAGCAGTGGCTGGGCAATGGGCAGGATGAGGAGGAAACAGATATAGGGCCAAAGAATAAAATAGGCTAAATGCAGTTCAAAATTGGTAACATGACTAAACAGGCGGCATTGCTTTGTTCAGTGGAGTAGCAAACCCAAGAGCAGCAGACACTGTTTTAAGGGCCCAACCACACTAGTAGGCCAAATGCAGTTTAATATCTGCTACTGTAGGCCAAAAGCCAGAAGGTTGAAGCTCAGCTTTATTCAGTTGAGGACAAACAACATGGAGGGGCAGACACCGTTAGTAGGCCCTAACCACCAATTTTTAAAAACACAGCACTTAATGAGAGCCAGAAGGTTGAAGCTCAGCTGTATTCAGTTGAGGTCAGACTCAACACCAGGGAGGGGCAGACACCGTTAGTAGGCCGTAACCAAAGTTGAAGGTCAAATGCAGTTTAATATCTGATACTATAGGCCGAAAGCCAGAAGGTTGAAGCTCAGCTGTATTCAGTTGAGGTCAGACTCAACACCAGGGAGGGGCAGACACCGTTAGTAGGCCGTAACCAAAGTTGAAGGTCAAATGCAGTTTAATATCTGATACTATAGGCCGAAAGCCAGAAGGTTGAAGCTCAGCTGTATTCAGTTGAGGTCAACACCAGGGAGGGGCAGACACCGTTAGTAGGCCGTAACCAAAGTTGAAGGCCAAATGCAGTTTAATATCTGATACTATAGGCCGAAAGCCAGAAGGTTGAAGCTCAGCTGTATTCAGTTGAGGACAAACACCAGGCAGGGGCAGACACCGTTAGTAGGCCCTAAACACCAATTTTTTTTTAAACAACAGCACTTAATGAGAGCCAGAAGGTTGAAGCTCAGATTTATTCATTTGAGGACAACTTGAATTAGGGACTGCAGAAAGACTTACCAGGCTGTCGCCTGTGTGGACCATGCATCCAATACATTAACCCATTGCGCCACAAAGGACACGTAACCTTCCGTGGCCATGCCTACAGGTCCATGTGTCTGTTGTCAGGTGTACCTTTGGACTCACAGATTGACATAGTGCATGGACAATGCGGTCTTTTACATGCTGGTGGAGGGGTGGGATGGCTTTTCTCGCAAAAGAATTGTCAACTGGGTAGCCCATAGCGTGGTACAGCGTAGTCCATCATGGCTTTATTAATATTAAATAAAATTAAAAAATAGGCTCTATGCACTGTAAAATAGGTTCCAGGGGTAAACGGGCAGCATTGGTGTGGTCAGTGGAGGAGTAATGCAAGTAGGGACCGCAGACAGGCTATCAAAGGCCTAAAATGACAAACAATAGGCTCATGGCAGTTTTACATCGGTTACATGGATACACAGGCAGGCAGCATTGTGGTCAGTGGAGGAGTAATGCAAGTAGGGACCGCAGACAGGCTATCAAAGGCCTAAAATAACAAACAATAGGCTCATGGCAGTTTTACATCGGTTACATAGATACACAGGCAGGCAGCATTGTGGTCAGTGGAGGAGTAATGCAAGTAGGGACCGCAGACAGGCTATCAAAGGCCTAAAATAACAAACAATAGGCTCATGGCAGTTTTACATCGGTTACATGGATACACAGGCAGGCAGCATTGTGGTCAGTGGAGGAGTAATGCAAGTAGGGACCGCAGACAGGCTATCAAAGGCCTAAAATAACAAACAATAGGCTCATGGCAGTTTTACATCGGTTACATGGATGCACAGGCAGGCAGCATTGTGGTCAGTGGAGGAGTATTGCAAGGAGTGTCTGACACAGTTAGTACTCCAAAAAAATAAATAGATGTTAATGTCTTGCAAAACAACTATAAGTTAAAAAAGGGTGTCATGCTTAGGTACAGGGGTGGGCTCAACTGCAGAGTTTATGACAAAGTAATTTGGCAGTAAATTAGTATTTACTGGTGTCAATATAGGACACTGACCCAGACTACTTTAACTAGCATCATAGATGCAAACAAATTGGTATTGTTTGTCAGTGCCAGGCATTGAATGATGTCAGTGCATAGACTAAACATTGGTGGAGCTGTGCGAGATAATTTTGCACGTGGTAGAGCACAGTTTGAGCTGGGGGGGGGGGACTCTCTTGTGGCCAGCGGTACCGCCCCAGGGCCCCTCATGTTACAATGGTGTGTCTGACGTTGGGTGCGCACCACCACCGCCAGAGACACTACATTGTACTATGAGGGACCCAGTGGCAGTGCCATCGACCAAAAGCGGGCACACCCACCTCTTCAGACAATCAGCACTGTAATGGGTGCTTGCGCCAAGTGGCGAGACAACGGCCCCGTGGGGGGATTTTTCCCATTGGGGGAGGTGTAAACATGTTGTATGCTGGACAAACAGCTGCTGCAAATTAACAGATTGGAACACTCAGTAAGACCAGTCCACAAGCAAGACCTTTTTATAGGAAAGCTAGGTGTCAGCCGGGAAAGGTGGGGCAAAATAATTTGAAATCCAGGAGTGGTTCATTTTAATGAAGGTGAGATCATCCACATTTTGGGTAGCCAGACGAGTCCTTTTTTTGGTTAATATTGAACCAGCAGCACTGAATACTCTTTCTGATAGCACACTAGCTGCTGGGCAAGCAAGCTCCTGCAACGCATATTCTGCCAATTCAGGCCAGGTGTCTAATTTTGATGCCCAGTAATCAAATGGGAATGACGGTTGAGGGAGAACATCGATAAGGGAAGAAAAATAGTTAGTAACCATACTGGACAAATGTTGTCTCCTGTCACTTTGAATAGATGCTGCAGTACCTGTCCTGTCTGCGGTCATTGCGAAATCACTCCACAACCTGGTCAGAAAACCCCTCTGTCCAACGCCACTTCTGATTTGTGCACCTCTAACACCTCTGCCATGTAGCCCCCTGCAGCTTGTGTGAGACTGAGAACCATCACCGGCGCTGTGTGCTGGGAATGCCTGAATCAAACGGTCTACAAGAGTAGCTTGTTTGGTTGCTAATATTTGTTCGAGGTTCTCATGTGGCATAATATTTTGCAATTTGCCTTTATAGCGAGGGTCAAGGATGCAGGCCAACCAATAATCGTCATCGCTCATCATTTTAATAATGCGTGTGTCCCTTTTGAGGATACGTAAGGCATAATCCGCCATGTGGGCCAAAGTTCCAGTTGTCAAATCTGCGGTTGTGCTGGTTGGAGGGGCTGTTACAGGCAAATCTACGTCACTTGTCTCCCTTAAAAAAACAGAACCCAGCCTTGCAATGCCACTAATTTCTGTTGGCCCAGGAGAAGCTTCCTTATTCAAAAAGTACTCATCCCCATCATCCTCCTCGTCCTCCTCCTCCTCTTCGCCCGCTACCGCGTCCTCTACACGGCCCTGACCAGACAATGGCTGACTGTCATCAAGGCTTTCCTCTTCCTCGGCTGCAGACGCCTGCTCCTTTATGTGCGTCAAACTTTGCATCAGCAGACGCATTAGGGGGATGCTCATGCTTATTATGGCGTTGTCTGCACTAACCAGCCATGTGCATTCCTCAAAACACTGAAGGACTTGACACAGGTCTTGTAGCTTCGACCACTGCACACCTGACAACTCCATGTCTGCCATCCAACTGCCTGCCCGTGTATGTGTATCCTCCCACAAAAACATAACAGCACGCCACTGTTCGCACAGTCTCTGAAGCATGTGCAGTGTGGAGTTCCACCTTGTTGAAATGTCGATGATTAGGCGATGCTGGGGAAGGTTCAAAGACCGCTGATAGTTCTGCATACGGCTGGAGTGTACGGGCGAATGGCGGATATGCGAGCAAAGTCTGCGCACTTTGAGGAGCAGGTCGGGTAACCCCAGGTAACTTTTCAGGAAGCACTGCACCACCAGGTTTAAGGTGTGAGCCAGGCAAGGAATGTGTTTCAGTTGGGAAAGGGCTATGGCAGCCATGAAATTCCTTCCGTTATCACTCACAACCTTGCCTGCCTCAAGATGTACAGTGCCCAGCCATGACTGAGTTTCATTCTGCAAGAACTCGGACAGAACTTCCGCGGTGTGTCTGTTGTCGCCCAAACACTTCATTGCCAATACAGCCTGCTGACGCTTGCCACTAGCTGTCCCATAATGGCACACCTGGTGTGCAACAGTGGCAGCTGCGGATGGAGTGGATGTGCGACTGCGGTGTGTGGACGAGCTCTCGCTTCTGCATGAGGAGGAGGAAGAGGAGGAGGGGGGGCGAACGCCTACAGCCAACTCTTTCCTTGACCGTGGACTAGGCAAAACTGTCCCAATATTGCTGTCCCCTGTGGACCCTGCATCCACCACATTCACCCAGTGTGCCGTGATGGACACGTAACGTCCCTGGCCATGCCTACTGGTCCATGCATCTGTTGTCAGGTGCACCTTTGTAGTCACAGACTGCCTGCGTGCATGGACGATGCAGTCTTTAACATGCTGTTGGAGGGCTGGGATGGCTTTTCTAGAAAAGAAGTGCCGACTGGGTAGCTCGTAGCGTGGTACAGCGTAGTCCATCAGCGCTTTGAAAGCTTCGCTTTCAACTAACCGGTAGGGCATCATCTCTAATGAGATTAGTCTAGCAATGTGGGCGTTCAAACCCTGTGTACGCGGATGCGAGGATGAGTACTTCCTTTTCCTAACAAGAGTCTCATGTAGGGTGAGCTGGACTGGAGAGCTGGAGATCATGGAACTAGCGGTGGTGCCGGTGGACATGGGTGAGTGAGAGAGGGTTGGAGATGGTATTCTTGCCGGTGCCCTACATGCAGTGTTTCCTACTACTAACCTGGTGATTCCCTGACTGCTTTGGCCTGGCGACGAAAGCTGCACAGATACTGCCGGTGGTGCGGGAAATGGTGGGTTTACAGTGAGGGAAGGGATGTAGCGTTGCTGACTAGCTTCATTGGCCGAGGGTGCTGCAACCTTTAGGGACATTTGGTAGTTATTCCAGGCTTGCAAATGCATGGTGGATAAATGTCTATGCATGCAACTTGTATTTAGACTTTTAAGATTCTGACCTCTGCTTAAGGTAGTTGAACATTTTTGACAGATGACTTTGCGCTGATCATTTGGATGTTGTTTAAAAAAATGGCAGACTGCACGCTTTCTACTATCGGATAACTTTTCAGGCATTGCAGACTGAGCTTCTTTAACCGGATGGCCACACTGTCCTCCAACAGGTTTTGGTTTTGCCACGCGTTTTTGGCCAGATACGGGCACGGTAGATGGAACCTGTTGTGATGTTGATGCCTGCTGCGGCTCCTCCTCCTCCGCTTCTGAACTACTGCCGCCTGCACCCTGTTCCCCCAATGGCTGCCAATCGGGGTCAACAACTGGGTCATCTATGACCTCCTCTTCTATGTCGTGTGCAACTTCGTCTGTGTCACCGTGTAAGCCGGTGGTATAGCGTTCGTGACGGGGCACCATAGTCTCCGCTGGGTTTGATTCTGCCTCAGTACACTGCGAGGGCAATGTTCTGGTCTGAGTCAAAGGAACAGCATAGTAATCTGGCTGTGGCTGTGCATCTGTGCACTCCATGTCCGATTCAACTTCTAATGGCCATGGCCTGTTAACTGTTTCACTGTCTAACCCAGGAACGGTATGTGTAAAGAGCTCCATGGAGTAACCTGTTGTGTCGACTGACGCATCCTTCACTGTTGTTTTTAGTGAAGGACACAAGGAAGCGACTTGTTCCTGACCGGGAGCATCCACTGACGATGCACTGCTCTGACATTTGGCACTTTCCGAGGAGGAGGCGAAAGAGTTAGAGGCAGAGTCAGCAATAAAAGCCAATACTTGATCCTCCTGCTCCGGCTTCAAAAGTGGTTTTCCTACTCCCAGAAAAGAGAGCGTTCGAGGCCTTGTGTAGCCAGACAACGAACCTGGCTCAACAACTCGAGACTTAGGTGCTGTACTGCTTTTACCACGACCACCTGATGCTCCACCACCACTACCATCATTACCAGCTGACAATGACCGCCCATGGCCACGACCTCTTCCACTAGACTTCCTCATTGTTTGCAAAACGTAACCAAAGTAACGCTATTTGTTACTGTAAAACAACTTATAAGGTGAACTCAAAATTCTGTAGGATTTATATATACCTTTATAGGTGCCTGACACTGAAAGGAAAATCAGGCCCAATGTTACACACTAGGCTTTCTGTGCCCCAATAATTTGAGACATATGGCACACACAGGAGCAGCACTCAAGCAGACTTGCCAATATTTATCTCCCACTAATTTTTTTTTTTTTAAAAAGGGAGAATTTACCCCCCCCCCAAACAAAGGCCCAGTATTACACAGTGTTTTCGGTGGCACACAATGAGAGACAGATACCACACACAGCAATGGCACGGAGGCAGACTTGCCAATATTTATCTCCCACTAATTTTTTTGGGGGAAAAGGGAGAATGTACCCCCCCCAAAAAAAATGGCCAAGTATTACACAGTGTTTTCGGTGCCACACAATGACAGACAGATGCCACACACAGCAATGGCATGGAGGCAGACTTGCCAATATTTATCTCCAACTAATTTTTTTTTTGGAAAAGGGAGAATGTACCCCCCCCCCCAAAAAAAAAGGGCCAAGTATTACACAGTGTTTTCGGTGCCACACAATGACAGACAGATGCCACACACAGCAATGGCACGGAGGCAGACATGCCAATATTTATCTCCCACTAATTTTTTTTTTTGGAAAAGGGAGAATTTAGCAAAAAAAAAAAAAAAAATGGCCAAGTATTACACAGTGTTTTCGGTGCCACACAATGACAGACAGATGCCACACACAGCAATGGCACGGAGGCAGACTTGCCAATATTTATCTCCCACTAATTTTTTTTTTTGGAAAAGGGAGAATTTAGCAAAAAAAAAAAAAGGGCCAAGTATTACACAGTGTTTTCGGTGCCACACAATGACAGACAGATGCCACACACAGCAATGGCACGGAGGCAGACATGCCAATATTTATCTCCCACTAATTTTTTTTTTGGAAAAGGGAGAATGTACCCCCCCCAAAAAAAAATGGCCAAGTATTACACAGTGTTTTTGGTGCCACACAATGACAGACTGATGCCACACACAGCAATGGCACGGAGGCAGACTTGCCAATATTTATCTCCCACTAATTTTTTTTTTGGAAAAGGGAGAATTTAGCAAAAAAAAAAAAGGGCCAAGTATTACACAGTGTTTTCGGTGCCACACAATGACAGACAGATGCCACACACAGCAATGGCACGGAGGCAGACTTGCCAATATTTATCTCCCACTAATTTTTTTTTTGGAAAAGGGAGAATGTACCCCCCCCAAAAAAAAAAAAATTGCCAAGTATTACACAGTGTTTTCGGTGCCACACAATGACAGACAGATGCCACACACAGCAATGGCACGGAGGCAGACTTGCCAATATTTATCTCCCACTAATTTTTTTTTGGGAAAAGGGAGAATGTACCCAAAAAAAAAAAAAATTGCCAAGTATTACACAGTGTTTTCGGTGCCACACAATGACAGACAGATGCCACACACAGCAATGGCACGGAGGCAGACTTGCCAATATTTATCTCCCACTAATTTTTTTTTTGGAAAAGGGAGAATTTAGCAAAAAAAAAAAAAGGGCCAAGTATTACACAGTGTTTTCGGTGCCACACAATGACAGACAGATGCCCCACACAGCAATGGCACGGAGGCAGACTTGCCAATATTTATCTCCCACTAATTTTTTTTTTGGAAAAGGGAGACTGTACCCCCCCAAAAAAAAAAAAAATTGCCAAGTATTACACAGTGTTTTCGGTGCCACACAATGACAGACAGATGCCACACACAGCAATGGCACGGAGGCAGACTTGCCAATATTTATCTCCCACTAATTTTTTTGGGGGAAAAGGGAGAATGTACCCCAAAAAAAAAAAATGGCCAAGTATTACACAGTGTTTTCAGTGGCACACAATGAGAGACAGATACCACACACAGCAATGGCACGGAGGCAGACTTGCCAATATTTATCTCCCTGCAGTTATCTCAGAAAAGTATGGCAGGCAGCTATAAAAAGGACTGCTGCACACAAAAGTGTGGACAAACACACAAGATAGCTGTGCAGAAAGGAAGGAAAAACAGGATTTGTGCTTTGAAAAAAAGCAGTTGGTTTGCACAGCGGCGTACACACAGGCACAGCAACGCAGCTATCAGGGTCAGGGAGCCTTCTAGTGCAGCCCAATGAGCGACAGCGCTGAGGAAAAAAAAATGTAGATTCCACTGTCCCTGCAATCAAAAGGTGGTGTTGGACAGTGGAAATCGCTACAGCACAAGCGGTTTGTAGCTTTATGTACCCTGCCTATCACTATCCCTGCTTCTGAAGAAGCTGCAGCAACCTCTCCCTACGCTCAGATCAGCAGCAGTAAGATGGCGGTCGGCAGGAACGCCCCTTTATAGCCCCTGTGACGCCGCAGAAAGCAAGCCAATCACTGCAATGCCCTTCTCTAAGATGGTGGGGACTGAGATCTATGTCATCACGCTGCCCACACTCTGCGTCCACCTTCATTGGCTGAGAAATGGCGCTTTTAGCGTCATTGAAACGCGACTTTGGCGCGAAGGTCGCGTACCGCATGGCAGACCCCACACAGGGATCGGCTCGGTTTCATGAGACGCCGACTTTGCCAAAAGTCGGCGACTTATGAAAATGAACGATCCGTTTCGCTCAACCCTACTCCTGAGCATAGGCATAACAGATGCCCCCTAGAAAAAAGTCCTGTCGCGTCACAGTCAAAGAAGAGCATATCTCCCATCATTTTAAGAAATGGAGAAGGAAATGTATTGCAGCAATCAGACAGTTATTTTACCCCTACTAAAGCCCCTAAGTGTTCTGTCACTATGATACCACTTTCCATAGAGTATTATGCCCCTGCAAAGTATGATGACCCCACACAGTATGATTTTCCCACAAACCTTGCACAAAGCATGATGCCCCACAGCACTCTACACAGTAAGATTGTCATCACAGCCTCCCATACAGTATGGTATCCACCACAGCCCCCAGAGTACAGTATGAGAGGCACCACAGACCCCTACACAGTATGATGTTCGTCACAGGTCCCTATATAGAGTGTGATGTCCATTAAAGTCCCATGTACAGTATGAAGACTCCCATAACCATCCCATATAGTATGATGGTCACCACAGCCCACAACATAGTATAATATAACCCACAGACCTTCAGACAGTATAATATCCACCACAGCCACCTCACACAGTATGATATCCACCACATCCACCCTGCAAAGTAAGATGGTCACCCCACACAGTATGATAGATGCCCCATACACTATGAAGATCACCCAAAGCCCTAATACTGTATGACGATCCCTCCACAGCCCCCTATCTAGTAAGATGGTCCACATCACAGCTCCCATATGGAATGATGGCCCCTACAACAGTCCTCTATTTAATATCATGGTACACCTCACAGCTTCTTATATGTTATGATTGCATACCTCAAAGCCCCTATATAGTATGATGGTACTTCCAACGACCCCTCATATAGTATGTTTCGCCTCATAGCCCCAATATAGTATGATGGTCCACATCACAGCCCCTTATATAGTATGATGGTCCCTCCAATAGCTCCCTATATAGTCTGATAGTACCCCCAACATCGAACCATATAGTATGATGGTACAAACCACAGCTCCTTATATATTATGATGGTACATCTCACAGCTCCTATGTAGTGTAATGGTACCCCCATCCGCCCCCATAAAAAATGATGGTTCACCTTATAGCCCCTATATAGTATGATGGTCCATCTTACAGTCACCCACATAGCATGATTGTCTCCCCAACAGTGCACTATATAGTATGGTGGTCCACCCAACAGCCCCTTATATACTATGATATACAGCACCCTATATAATGTGATGGTCCCCCACAACATCCCAAAAGTAAAAAAAATCCCTGTACTCATCCAGACACCTCATCCTCAGCAGAGTTTGACTCCTCTTCTATCTATTCTCACAGTGGATACTGGCGGCGTAATGCAATGACATTGCATCGCTGACGTCCCCTGTTGGTGCTGGCCTCTGGTAGGTCGCAGAAAGAAGGGATGCCAGCGGCCTTCTGGGGTAAGTGATGGAGCCAGCCACTTTGTGCTCCGTCACAACTGTTAACAGTATGGGCATCTTGGGGGTGCAGATTCTTATAACTATGTAGCAGACAAGGCAGCCCACGACCAAATAGGCCCTTCTGGCATTTGCCAGAATTGCCAGATGACCAGTCCTGATATAAAGTTATTTCTGGACTTGTCTTTGAAAAAGATAAATGCACATCTAAGTAGTTTGGGGTTGAAATCCTGATGACAGATTCCCTTTAAATGGGAATCTGTCAGCTGTGTGTTAAAAACTAATCTGAGAGCAGCATAATGTAGCGGCAGAGACCCTGATTCCAGGCATATGTCACTTTTAGGCTGTCACTGTAATTTCAATACAATCAGTTTTTAATCAGCGGGAGAGCATCATAAGAGAACTAAGTCTCATTAATAGGCCCGTCAAGCTAATCTGTGTAACCTAGCCCTTACCATTGATTGGCAGATTGCTGACAATGTACAATGTACAAGAAAGCTCCCAATCAGGGGTGTGGGCCGGGTTATACACAGCTTAGCATTCTGACCACTGCTACATCTACAATTTAGAAAACAATTTTTCTCTCCAAACAATACCAAGCAGTCCAGTAATTGATACATCGCTGAAACCAAGGTCTATGCCCCTACGTCATGTTCCTCTCAGATTACACATTAAAAACCTGCTGACAGATTCCCTTTAAGTGGTAAAAGATTATGGAACTTGCCAAAAAAAATGTTTTTTTGTCTCCACAAAACCAGTAACTTTCTTACTTTTTCTGCTGATGGCATTGTGTGTGTCCTAGGTTTTTTTTTAGCATGGGAAACTGTAGTTTTCATTGGGGCTTTTTGGATGTACACATGATGTTTTGATGGCTTTGTAATGCATTTTTGCGGATGAGGTGTTGTTACCAAAAAAATGGCATTTCATTGTAAAGCGGTAAAATGTGGATGATTCATATTTTTATATTTTTTTTATTTTTAATATTTTAAAATCTTTTTTTTTACTTTGTACTTCTTTTTTTAGACCCTTTAAGAGACTTGAACCTTGAAACTGCAATTGTCTAATCACTTGTTTTAGACACAGCAATACAAGAATATAGCAATATATAGCGACAATTTACATCTATGTGATTGAGCTTAATAGGAGTATAAGCATAGCTACCATGGGGACTCAGGTAGGATTGCAAGCTGTAAATATTGCCAGAGATTGACAATGGCATTTAAGCTGTGACATCACTACTACAGCATGTGACCACTACAGCTAATCAGGGACTCAAGTAATTGGCTGATTGTGCTCATGCTGAGTTCAATAATTGGCTGCAATGGTCACTTGCTTAAGGGTACTGTCACACAGTACCATTTTGATCGCTACGACGGCACGATCCGTGACGTCGCAGCGATCGTATGATTATCGCTCCAGCGTCGTAGACTGCGGTCACACGTTGCAATCACGGCGCTGGAGCGATGCCGAAGTCCCCGGTAACCAGGGTAAACATCGGGTAACTAAGAACAGGGCCGCGCTTAGTAACCCGATGTTTACCGTGGTTACCAGCGTAAACGTAAAAAAACAAACAGTACATACTTACATTCCGGTGTCTGTCCTCCAGCGTCTCAGCTTCTCTCCACTGTGTATGCGCCATAGCCGGCAAGCACAGCGGTGACGTCTGACGTCACCGCTGTGCTCGCTTTCCGGCTGGCAGACGCTCACACAGTGGAGAGAAGCTGAGACGCTGGAGGACAGAGACACCGGAATGTAAGTATGTACTGTTTGTTTTTTTACGTTTACGCTGGTAACCACGGTAAACATCGGGTTACTAAGCGCGGCCCTGCGCTTAGTTACCCGATGTTTACCCTGGTTACAAGCGAACACATCGCTGGATCGCTGTCACACACAACGATCCAGCGATGTCAGCGGGAGATCCAGCGACGAAAGAAAGTTCCACACGATCTGCTACGACGTACGATTCTCAGCAGGATCCCTGATCGCTGCTGCGTGTCAGACACTGCGATATCGTAACGATATCGCTAGAACGTCACGAATCGTACCGTCGTAGCGATCAAAATGGTACTGTGTGACAGTACCCTTAGTTGCAGTGTCTCTGCTGCTTGGTCAACAAAGTTACCAACACTTGAGTTAAGAGCAACCCTCGGAATTGTCTATTTTTTGGAGGGTCATAAATGCCACTTGGTCTGGGACATGGCAAATTTGCTTGAATTGTTTCCTAACAATAATACTGTATATGTGCCAAATATTTGTCAACAAAGACAGACAGGTGCAGCAGCGGACAGGCAGGACTAAATCGACAGTGTATAAGTAAGGCAGAGTGGCCGTACTGGGCCCTCAGCCCTTTAGGGGAGGCCAACGTGACAAGGAGACGTGGGAATATAGGAGCGGACAGGGTTGGAAAGAGATTAAGGGGTTAATGGCACATGAGATATGTTGGAGTGATGAGGTCATGGGGAGGACGGGGCAGAGGAGGGATAAAGGGGACAATATAAAAAGGGGAAGCCATATTAGTGGGGCAACCAATTTAGGTACCCACTGGTTAGGTAGCTTTGTAGCTCAACAGTACCTGGTGTGGCGATGGAGGTGGAGACCTTGCTCCAACGCTTGAGAGTTGCCGCGGGCACTCAAGGCACAGAATGGCTGCAGGCATTGATCAGTAGCCTGCTGCAGGGGTCAGCAGCTGGAGCTTCCCAGGCTTCATCAGATGGCAGATGGCCACGGAGATCCAGGCCTCTGGCACGCCTGAGTTCAGATGCCACCCCCCGGGTCAGCATCAAATAAGGAGCCCCTCCGGGGACCCTCCGGTTAATAATGCAGGCCGCAGGCTGATGGTGCCTCATCAGAGGTCCGGGAGGAATCCAACAAGGTGGCGGGGCCTACAGCAGGGGGAGGACTCGGTCTCCCTCGCGTCCGTGAGTACACAGCAGAGTATGTCAGGACCTAGGCTGGCGGGTGCCTGCGTGGAAGCAGGGCCCGCTCTGCAGAGAGGTGAGCGGGAATCATGAAGGCGGAGGCCTTATCGGGCAGCCCCTTAGGGTAGGGAGAACAGCGGGCGGCACCTGGTCAGCTCAGGTAGCAGCGCATTACTGGCGGCAGCGCTGGATGAGATAAAGCAGTGGAGCTTGGGCCCCAGGGGTGGGTCACAGCCAGCACAGCAGCGGCTTCATGGGTCCCTAGTCAGGCAGCCACAGCATCAGCTGAAGGGATTCGGCAGCCTGGCATACAGGGAGACCCTGGAGCCATGGAGACAGCAGACAATCGATCCAGGATTGGATCAGGACAACTTCACCAGGAGTCAGGATCTACGGCTGGTGGGTTCACAGCACCCAGGCAGCCAGGTGAGAGTGAGTGTGTTCTTCCTTTTAATCCCTGCTTAGCTTCTTTTGAGGGTAGGGGTCGGTAGGCGTTTTCTGGGGGAGTGAGCGGGGTCATGGATTTAATATTACATGGTCTTAGGGATTTAGCCATGCTGTTGGGGTCTGAGGGTGTTCAAGGGGGGGGTGTATCCATCAGCCGTGTGGTTGGGGGACTCGAGTTTGTTTATGGGTGTCGGGGGCCCAGTTGGGGGCAGTGCGAATAATTTAATTATTAATACTTGTGGTACTCCCTCTTTAGCGGGTGGGGGTAGGTCATCCGGGGCTACTACGATTGTGGATAACTCGGCTAGTACTAGCCAGAATGTGGGGACGGGTGACGAAAAAGAGAAAGAAGATGGGGTAGATGACATAGTAAAGGAGGAGGTTTATGTATGTTTTGAGATACTTTGGGGGCTCATTTGAAGCAAGAGGTGAGAGAAAAAATATGGAAAGGGGGCTATATAGAAATATTGTCTTTGTTGCCATTAGAGTGTTTTAATCTTGATAGGGTTAGGAGGGAGGATTCTAAGAAGGAGGATGAGTAGAGGAGGAGATACCGTTTAATGCCTAGAACCTTCTCTAATTGGTTGCAAGCGTTCGCCATTCTGGCTAGCGTAATTTGGGAGAAGGCCCTGAAAATTGTTCAGGTCTTTTTTGTTATATGGATGCCATAGGCGAGGCTTATCAGGTTTATGGGGGTCAGGGTTGGTTGAGATATGATGAACAGTTTCACCAGCGGAAGGTGGTTCGACCAAGTATTAGGTGGACCACAAGGATATAGCTTTGTGGATGAGGGTTGGACAGAGTAGTCAGCCTTTTCAAGGGGGCACTGGAGGTTCAGGACAGTCAGAACACTCAATGGCTATGCAAAAAGGACTGTGTTTTGCATTCAACTAGGTTTGGGGGAAAATGTAAATTCAAACATGAATGTTCAGTTTGTGGGGGTATACACGTACCCGCAAAATGTTTTAGAGGGGGTAGGCAGAAGGCAGGAGATACAATTGAGAAAAGGGGAGATCCTGGTGTGGCTGGGCGAGATGGAGGTATATCTAAATAGGTATCATGACGCAGCGGCGGCGGTTTTATTGAAGGACGGGTTTAAGGAGGGTTTTAGAATTCCATTTGTTGAACAAGAAGTTAGGTTGTCAAAAAAGAATTTAAAATCGGCATATGTGGTTTCAGATAAGTTACAAAAAGAGGTCACCTTGGGTAGGATGGCTGGTCTGTTTGCAGTGGCTCCCCTCAGTAATTTGAGGGTATAACCACTTGATGTAGTTCCGAAAAAAGAGCCCAATAAGTTCAGACTTATCCATCACTTATCATTTCCAAAGGGGTCATCAGTAAAAGATGGGATTGACCCCCAGTTGTGTTCGGTCTTGTATAAGTCGTTTGATGCAGCCATGGATTGGGTTAGGTTATGCGAAAAAGGGGCATTGCTAGCAAAAACGGACATTGAAGCTACATTTCTTTTGTTGCCAGTGCATCTGGAGAGAATGGATTTGTTGGCTTGTTTTTGTGTTGGGGGTTTATTTGTAGATCATTGTCTCCATATGAGTTGTTTTCTATTGTGTGCTTATTTTGAAACCTTTAGTACATTTTTGGAGTGGGTAGTTAAGGACGTATCTGGTTTGAATTCCTGTATTCATTATCTTGATGACTTCTTGTTTATCGGTCCTGCTCAGGAAGCTGATTGTTCAATTTTACTGCATACAGTGGAGAGAATGGCGAAAAGGTTTGGGATTCCATTAGCGGCTGATAAAACAGTTGGGCCGGTTGTTTCATTGATTTTTTAGGAATTGAGATTAACACGTTGGCGATGGAGATGTAGATTGCCTGAAGAAAAGGTGATGGCTTTGAAGGAAGATGCGGGAAAAGCGGCGAGTTCACGTAAATTGACTCTGAGGGAGTTAGAGTCTTTGTTAGGCAAGCTGAATTTTGCTTGCAGGATCTTGCCAATGGGGCGTGCTTTTTGTCGGTGATTATCTTTGGCAACGGTGGGGGTAAAATCCCCTATGCATTTTATCAGACTTTAAAAAGAGATGTGGGAAGATTTGAAGGTGTGGGCAAATTTTCTGGAAGAGTATAATGGCCGTTCCATTTGGATTTGGCCAGTTGTGGATGCTGATTTTCTAGGTTTTTTCATCAGTGTGGATGAAAATCGTGGTTTTGGTCTTTACTCTCCTTTACTTTACTTACTTTACTTTTGAGTCTTTTGGCAAACCGCATTTTACTTCAGTTGTTTCCCAGCGTCGTAGCGTTGTCGCAGTGGGGAGAAATGGTACAGAACAGGAAGATTGGTTTCCTTTGCGAGCATACAGGTGCGGTGTCGGCCATAAATACGTTATCCACTGTGACGCTGGCAGTTGTAAAAATACTGCAGCACTTAGTGTTTTGGTGTTTAAAATTTAATTTATGGATTGTGGTGGATGTTGGGGTTCTGTTGCTGATACTCTTTATCATTCACAGTGGGATTGGCCTCTCGAGTCGGATTCGTGGGGCATGGAGTGTCCAGCAGAGTTATTTAAACTGCCCTGCGGGCCGTAAGGGAACTCTTTTCGAGGTCACTGTCGGACAGTTCTTGGAAGCAGTATGGCCAAGCTTGGAGCGTGTGAGAGGTTTGGAGGGCATCCTTAAGTGAGGATATGGAGGATGAGAGTAAATTATTGTTGTTAGTGGGTCATGACTGGGAATCAGGTTTGTCTGTGATGAAGCTGAAAAAGTTTTTAGCGGGTTTATCATTTGGTTTTAAGGTTAGAGGTGTTAGAGATGAAACCAATTCATTTTTAGTGTGGCAAGTGGTTAGCGGCTTGAGGAGGGGTGGAAGTCAGCGGATAGTAGGAGGCCAGTTTTATACGAAGTATTATTGGTGATTGTTAGGCAATTATTAGGTATATGCTCTTCCACATGGGAAATAGATTTGTTTACCGCAGCTTTTGCTTTGTTGTTCTTCGGGGTTTTTGTTTAGGGGAGCTAATTAGTCCATCAAGGTCTAAAAGAGGAGACCTGTTGAGGGAAGATGTGGACATTTATGTTGATAGGGTTCTGGTGTTCCTTCGCTCCTCTAAAACAAATGTGAATGGTAAGGGTTATAGAGTGGTGTTTTGGGGGGGTTCATGGTTCTCCTTTGTGTCCGGTGGTTTGCATGAGTAACTTCATGAAGCATGGTGGGGTATTAAGGAAACCCTTACTGGTACATGAGGATGGCTCTTTTCTGTCTCAATTCCAATTTATCGCTGTATTCAGGCGTTGTTTGGAGTCTGGGGGCATTCCAGCTGCAGATTATAGTGGTCATTTGTTCAGGATTGGGGTAGCAACAGAAGCTGCTAGAATGGGCTTGAGCGAGGAGGTTGTGAAGAGGATTGGGCATTGGGAATCAGAGAGATTTCAGTCATATGTTCGCCCAAATATGGTTTCAAATTTTGCGGTTCTGTTTTTTTTTCCAATTTTCGGTCTTCAATAGGGTTGTTTTTCTTTTTCTATTGCAGAGCATCATCAATGGTTAATTTGGATAATGGGACACTTGTTCGTCTTCTGGGTGACGATGAGGGCAGCAGGGCGCCTGGCTGGGTGACAATTGGGTTTTCCTCGGGAATCGACAACCCTGCAGTGGATTGGTAAAAGAGGGATGGTTTGGGGACAATTCCTACCTGAATTTCATTGTTTTGTTCGATTGGATCGGGTTCCTGATATAGTTGTTATACATTTAGGGGGAATGATCTAGGTAAGAGGCCCTGCAGAGAGTTAATAAAAGATATGAAGTTTGATATGTTGAGGCTATGGGCGATGTTTCCGAAATTTGTGGTGATTTGGTCTGATATTGTTCCTCGGAAGGTCTGGCGAGGAGCGAGATCAGTGATAGGGGTTAATAAAGCAAGGATTAAAGTAAATAAGGCTGTTTCTCGTTTTATGGGGAAGAATGGGGCAGTAGTCGTACGTCATGTGGATTTGGAATCAGGTGAGGGAGGTTTTTGGAGAGCGGATGGCATTCATTTAAACGCGGTAGACATGGATATTTGGTGCCTGGCCATACAAGAGGGTATTGAGACAGCTTTAAAAGTATGGAGGGACATAAATGCTTGAGGGGTCAGAACATTTATGTTGGTGGCGTGGGGGGGAAGGTCCTCAAAGTTGGTGGAAATTAAAATGGTGGATTGGTGGGGGGATCTTGCGAGGTCCTGGACTCCCCTGGGTGAATTCAGATGGACGGGGTCTGGACAATCCTATGGAAGGATTAACCAAGGGACCCATGAATGGGTCAGTGACTCAGCCAGGTTGGTTGTTATCTGCGACCGAGCTGGTGTATGGCGGCTGGGGGTAAGATTTAACCTGGGGTCATGGTGGGTTTTGGGGTATTTGTGGCATGTGCTTTTGGGGCTTCGAGGACCATCCCTTTCGGGACTTTATTGTTAAACTGTTTTATTAAATGTTAATAAAAGGCTGCTGTGGCCATTTAATCCAATTTACGTTGTAGTGTTTTATTTGGGATGGTCACTGTTCAAGTATTTTGAGGGTTGTGTGCGGGGAAGGGTTAAAAACTAACCACCATCTGAAGCTACTATGAGTCACGGATACCCTCTGTCAAAAGAGGCTTTACTGGGCCCATGGCCCTTTAGGGGAGGCCGACATGACAAGGAGACGTGGGAATATATTAGCGGACAGGGTTGGAAAGAGATTAAGGGGTTAATGGCACATGAGATATGTTAGAGTGATGAGGTCACGAGGGGAGGAGGGAGTAGTGGTGGGATTAAGGGGACAATATAAAAAGGGAAGACATATTAGTGGAACAACCATTTTTAGTACCCACCGGTTAGGTTACAAAGCTCCCATCCACCCTCCTTTTACTGTGGTTGAGGTTGGCTAATTTTGAATTTGGTTGACCATTGAATTTATGTTTATTTTGTCAATATGTCATGGCGGGCGGGGCATCGGGGGAAGGTCCTCAAAGTTGGTGGAAATGAAAACGGTGGATTGGTGATGAGAGATCTCACGAGGTCCTGGACTCCCCTGGGTGAATTTGGATGAAAAGGGTCTGTACAATCCTATGGAAGGATTAATCAAGGGACCCGTGAATGGGTCAGTGGATCGGCCAGATTGGTTGATATCTGCCCCCGAGCTGGTGTATGGCGGCTGGGGGTAAGACTTAACCTGGGACCATGGTGGGTTTTGGGATATTTGTGGCATATGTGTTTTTGGGGCTTCTAGGACCATCCCTCTTGGGACTTTATTGTTAAACTGTTTGATTAAATGTTAGTAAAAGGCTGCTGTGGCCATTTAATCCAATTTATGTTGTAGTGTTTTATTTGAGGATGGTCACTGTAACAAGTGTTTTGGGGGTTGTGTGCGGGGAAGGGTTAAAAACTAAGTATCATTTGAAGCTACCATGAGACACGGATACCCTCTGTCATGATTTTGTTATTTTTAGGCACAAAAAAATCAATGGATGTCTTGAGGCGGTGAGAATAGAGCTGGTGAAAATTCAAGTATAAATCCATTGTAATCTGGAGATAAAGTAACAGATTGTTTTTCCTCATTTGCAACTTGTTCTGACAGCTCACTTTCTAAGTCAATCTCACATTTCTAGCAGAATCAGCTCTTGTAGTCTTCTGTAAATCCCAAGAACCGAGATGGGTTTCTTTTGTCAACTGAAATTTCACAATAGCGAGAAGCCATTTCCATTCCGGCATTGACACTTTATGGAGGATTAAAAGCAACTACAGGAGATGTTTTCTCTGTCAGCAAACTAAGAAGAATACTACCAAGCTTCAATGGTGAATTGAAAGTGCATTTTGGAAATCCTCTATGCAGGTATAGCATATGATTTTTCCCGTGTTCCTTGAAGTCAATCTCAACATTTTCACACTGACCAGAAAGTGAATTTTAGATACAGACGGTAAATATCAAAAACATCTCTGAAGAGTTTGAAGCACATTGTTATCTAATGAGGAACAGCAAAGTGGTCGTGAAGTGTTGTTCAAACGTTCCGTCCCTAAGATGTTGATGATTGTAGAATACAGCTTTAACGGAACAATTATGTCAGGTACATGAAGCCATTAAAACGTGGAGATATACAGTACAGACCAAAAGTTTGGACACACCTTCTCATTTAAAGATTTTTCTGTATTTTCATGACTATGAAAATTGTACATTCACACTGACGGCATCAAAACTATGAATTAACACATGTGGAATTATATACTTAACAAACAAGTGTGAAACAACTGAAATTATGTCTTATATTCTAAGTTCTTCAAAGTAGCCACCTTTTGCTTTGATGACTGCTTTGCACACTTTTGGCATTCTCTTGATGAGCTTCAAGAGGTAGTCACCGGGAATGGTCTTCCAACAATCTTGAAGGAGTTCCCAGAGTTGCTTAGCACTTGTTGGCCCTTTTGCCTTCACTCTGCGGTCCAGCTCACCCCAAACCATCTCGATTGGGTTCAGGTCTGTGACTGTGGTGGCCAGGTCATCTAGAGTAGCACCCCATCACTCTCCTTCTTGGACAAATAGCCCTTACACAGCCTGGAGGTGTGTTTGGGGTCATTGTTCTGTTGAAAAATAAATGATGGTCCAACTAAATGCAAACCAGATGGCATAGCATGCGCTTCAAGATGCTGTGGTAGCCATGCTGGTTCAGTATGCCTTCAATTTTGAATAAATCCCCAACAGTGTCACCAGCAAAGCACCCCCACACAATCACAACTCCTCCTCCATGCTTCACGATGGGAACCAGGCTTGTAGAGTCCATCTGTTCACCTTTTCTGAGTCGCACAAAGACACGGTGGTTGGAACCAAAGATCTCAAATTTCGACTCATCAGACCAAAGCACAGATTTCCACTGGTATAATGTCCATTCCTTGTGTTCTTTAGCCCAAAAAGTCTCTTCTGCTTGTTGCCTGTCCTTAGCAGTGGTTTCCTAGCAGCTGTTTTACCATGAAGGCCTGCTGCACAAAGTCTCCTCTTAACAGTTGTTAAAGAGATGTGTCTGCTGCTAGAACTCTGTGAGGCATTGACCTGGTCTCTAATATGAGCTGCTGTTAACCTGCAATTTCTGAGGCTGGTGACTCGGATAAAGGTATCCTCAGAAGCAGAGGTGATTCTTGGTCTTCCTTTCCTGGGGCAGTCCTCATGTGAGCCAGCTTCTTTGTAGCGCTTGATGGTTTTTGCCACTGCACTTGGGGACACTTTCAAAGTTTTCCCAATTTTTTAGACTGACTGACCTTCATTTCTTAAAGTAATAATGGCCACTCGTTTTTATTTACTTAGCAACTTTTTTCTTGCCATAACACAAATTCTAACAGTCTATTCAGTAGGACTATCAGCTGTATATCCACCAGACTTCTGCACAACACAACTGATGGTCCCAACACCATTTATAAGGCAAGAAATCCCACTTATTAAACCTGACTGGGCACATCTGTGAAGTGAAAACCATTCCCGGTGACTACCTCTTGAAGCTCATCAAGAGAATGCCAAGAGTGTGCAAAGCAATCATCAAAGCAAAAGGTGGCTACTTTGAAGAACCTAGAAAATAAGACATAATTTAATAATATAATAATAATAATAATAATTTTTATTTATATAGCGCCAACATATTCCGCAGCGCTTTACAACTTATAGAGGGGACTTGTACAGACAATAGACATTACAGCATAACAGAAATCACAGTTCAAAATAGATACCAGGAGGAATGAGGGCCCTGCTCGCAAGCTTACAAACTATGAGGAAAAGGGGAGACATGAGAGGTGGATGGTAACAATTGCTTTAGTTATTTGGACCAGCCATAGTGTAAGGCTTGGGTGTTCATGTAAAGCTGCGTGAACCAGTTAACAGCCTAAGTATGTAGCAGTACAGACACAGAGTGCCATTAACTGCATAAAGTGTATGAGAACACGATGCAAGGAACCTGATTATGTGTTTTGGTTTTTTTTTTCTATTTTTAATAGGCCACACAGGGATAGTTAGGTTAATGCGTTGAGGCGGTAGGCCAGTCTGAACAAATGCGTTTTTAGGGCACGCTTAAAACTGTGGGGATTGGGGATTAATCGTATTAACCTAGGTAGTGCATTCCAAAGAATCGGCGCAGCACGTGTAAAGTCTTGGAGACGGGAGTGGGAGGTTCTGATTATTGAGGATGCTAACCTGAGGTCATTAGCGGAGCGGAGGGCACGGGTAGGGTGGTAGACTGAGACCAGAGAGGAGATGTAGGGTGGTGCTGAGCCATGGAGTGCTTTGTGGATGAGGGTAGTAGTTTTGTACTGGATTCTGGAGTGGATGGGTAGCCAGTGTAATGACTGGCACAAGGTAGAGGCATCGGTGTAACGGTTGGTGAGGAATATGATCCTGGCAGCAGCATTCAGGACAGATTGGAGCGGGGAGAGTTTGGTAAGAGGGAGGCCGATTAGTAGAGAGTTACAATAGTCCAGACGGGAATGAATAAGAGAAACAGTAAGAGTTTTTGCAGAGTCGAAAGTAAGAAAAGGGCGAATTCTAGAATTTCAGTTGTTTCACACTTTTTTGTTAACTATATAATTCCACATGTGTTAATTCATAGTTTTGATGCCTTCAGTGTGAATGTACAATTTTCATAGTCATGAAAATACAGAAAAATCTTTAAATGAGAAGGTGTGTCCAAACCTTTGATCTGTACTGTGTAGGAGATTTGACAGTAGACCTGAGTACCTAGTACTTACCAAAATCCATGTAGGAGCGATGGGTAAAACGGTTGGATAAGTGGCAATTTTGTGTATTCAGGCCAAGATTAATAAGATTTTAGAGGACGTGAGTATTTCATAAAGTGTCTGTGATATCACAGCCTGCTCTTGTTAGGCTAGTTAGGCTAATTTGACATAATTTGTTCTTCAACTTCTGTTGGGGGTGACACCAGATATTATTTAAAAGGACCCGAATTTTGTAACATTTATAACTTTATAACATTATTTTGAACCCCTTCCTGACATGGCGATTTTCTTTTTTCATACCTTCGTTTCCAGCCCTAAACCCTTTCTTCCAAAAGCCATAACATTTTTTTTATCATTCCATCAATATAGCCATATGAGATTAAGTTTTCAGCAGGATGACAAAACATATTGGAAAATGAGAAAAAAAATCCAAGTGCAGTGAAAAAAGTACAATTCTGCAATTATTTTTTGGATTTGTGTTTACAGCATGTGGACCTTGTAATTTGTGTTTTCAGCTTTTTTCTCTTTATTCAGTTAATAACATTGGCCAACACAAAAAAAACTCACCAGCAAAGGTAATATGCCTGTTTATGGAGTTTGATGTGCTGATTCCAAAAATATGCTTAGTTTTGCTCTATCACAAAGTTTCTGAGATAAATGTATTTTTGTTATTACATTATTTCTGCATTTTCAATGTATGTGGTTTTTCCGATGCTATTCCCATTTCTTTGCTTGTCTTACTTAATTGTGAATTTTCTTCCAAGGACAACATCAGTAAAGGTTTTAGTGAGTTTTATGGGAAGTATTGACAGTGCAGTCAACCAATGACTGCTTCTCGGAAAGTCACATGTTATGGGGAGGAGCTAACTGTTATGAGGCAATAAGATTTGAGTCAGTCAGAAAAGGATGGTGATGGCAGCAAGGACTGGTGAGACTCTGACAGTAGACAGACCTCTACAGGGATCTGAGCCCTGCCACAGAGAGATAGAAGCGAAGGCAGGGGACAGCGGCCATTGTGAGAGGATTTTCACTGCATTTCTGGGAGGGCAGGCCACCTCAGAGGGTAGAAAATAGCTCAGCCACTGAGGTGTAACTGAGTGAGGGTCTCCACAGAGAGAGAACCTGCAAGCAGCCAATATCACACTGAGAAAGTGCCTGTCCGAAATGTTCATCTGTATGGAATAGGCTGACCCATTTACCTCACATCTGTATATAGTTATCTACCAGATAACCTCCAGTAAAATCAGTTCTAAATACAAGCTACCTCTTTCATCTCTGGGGAAATATCAACATATAGTCGGTCGGCTCATCACATTTTTTTGAGTTTGTCACCGCCATTGAACTGAACTTACTCTACTGTTTGATCTGATTTAATAGAGAAAAATGTCCCAACAGTGTATCAATCATCCAAACAGATTCTGCTATGTATGTGGTTCTTTTACACTAAAAGGCCAAGTACGTTCAATCACTCATTATATTAAAAAGATGTACCAGATGTACTTTAAATGTTCACTTGGTGATGAAGACAAAAGCTGGGCCCCTCATGTGATATGCTTAAGTTGTTCAAATGGTCTTTGTGACTGGTTGAATATGAGGAAAGTGGCTATGCCATTTACTGTTTCCATGATTTGGAGAGAATCCAAATATCATAGTGACTGATGACAGCTACTTTTGTCAAACTGAAGGGCTTTTCTACAAAGAACAAACATAAGATTAATTACCCTGAACTTAAATCTGCGAATAGGCCAGTTCCACATGATGGTACCTTGCCAGTTCCTGTACCACCAGTGTCTGGATTGGATGAAAATGAAGTAGAACATGAAGACTATAGAGCTGAAGCTAGCGGTGAAGAAATGGAGACCTCAAGTCAAGATAAATACAGTATGTGCCTGATGTGCCGAGCAGTCAGAACGCTTTACTCAACATGAATTAAATTATCTCATCAGAGACCTTTCATTGTCAAAACATAAAGCTGAACTTCTTGCATCTAGGTTTAAACAGAAGAATCTTTTTCATGATGATGTCAAAGTGTGTTATAACTGAAACAGAAGTAACACTTTAACACAATTTTTCACAGTTGATGGACCAATAGTGTACTGTAACAATGGGAAAGGCCTCTTTGAAGAAATTAATCAATAGTATTTTGTTGCAGATTAGGATTGTTTATTGACTCATCCTACAGAAGTTTGAAAGCAGTGTTGCTTCACAATGGAAATATGAAACCATCAATCCCTATTGCACACTCATGTCATCTAAAGGAAAGTTATGAAAATCTAACAGTTGTTTTGGATGCTATGCAATATAAGCATCATCAATGGAATATCTGTGGAGATTTGAAAGTGATTGGTCTGCTAATGGGAATGCAAGGAGGTTTCACAAAATATTGTTGCTTCTTGTGTTTATGGGACAGTAGAAATACAGTAGAGCATTATGTTCATCGTGATTGTGGACAGAGAAACATCTACTGTATGCTCCAGGTAGAGACAATGTTCAGCATAATCCTTTAGTTGCTCCAACATAAATCTTTCTTCCTCCACTACTAGTGTTGAGCATTCCGATACCGCAAGTATCGGGTATCGGCCGATATTTGCGGTATCGGAATTCCGATACCGAGATCCGATACTTTTGTGATGTCGGGAATCGGTATCGGGATCGATATTAATGTGTAAAATAAAGAATAAAAATACAAAATATTGATATACTCACCTCTCCGACGCAGCCTGGACCTTACCGATGTAACCGGCAGCTTCCGTTCCTAAGAATGAGCGCTTGAAAGACCTTAGATGACGTCGCGGCTTGTGATTGGTCACGTGAGCCTGGGAACCATACAGGATACCTTCCGATACTTGGTGTCCCATTGACTTGTATTGGTATCGGGTATCGTTATCGGCGATATCCGATACTTTTCGGGTATCGGCCGATACTATCCGATACTGATACTTTCAAGTATCGGACGGTATCGCTCAACACTATCCACTACATATAAAGTTGGGATTGATTAAAAACTTTGTGAAAGCCATGGCAAAGACAAATTCACAAGGGTTCCAGTACATTTCACAGAAATTCTCCAACATTTCACCAGAAAAACTGAAGGAAGGGGTATTTATTGGTCCTCAGATCAGAGAGTTTATGAGAGATGATGTGTTTGAAGGAACTCTAAATGATAAGGAATTGAGATCTTGGAAAAGCTTCAAGTGGATCTGTGAAAACTTCTTAGGAAAAACAAATCTCCAGAATATGTTGAAGGTGTTGAGGAACTGCTAAATGCATAACAGTGTCTTGGATGTAGCATGTCTCTGAAAATGCACTTTTTGCATTCACATTTAGATTTCTTCCTTCAAAATCTTGGGGATGTGAGTGGTTTCACCAGGGCATTAAAGTAATGGAACACCGCTATCAGGGTTTTTGGAATGACTCAATAATGGCAGATTACTGTTGGATGTTATACAGGAACAACACTGAAAAATCATATCAATGACAGTCTAATGTCAAGCACTTTTAATTTCTGCTCATATTTTGGTTTCTATTTTGCATGTGAAATTATTTTGGTTGAATGAAAACTGTTTTGTAAAGTCAAGCATTTTTTTCTGATATGTAGATTACTGTTTTCTTAATGTCGCCAGTATATTTCCTATACCTTATAATAATGATGCTGCTCCGTGGAAACTATACGTGCTACAGAAAAACTATATACATTTTTTTAAATCAGGACAAAAAGAGGATTCAGAAAAGTACAAAGCCACCTGCGATGATTACATTAATTATTTTTTTGTAGACCTGTGTAATAGTACAGTAGTGGGATGCTATTGGATTAGCTCTTTTTGAGTGAATTGCAAACTAACATTGAGTTACATGTCTGTCCCCATTAAATTAATGTTTCACACTGTGAATAATGATTTTTTTCCTTCTTTTTTGGTCTATAATTTGTGATGTGAAACATTACAGGTGTGTTAGTCAATGCATTTCCATTGAGTTATATTTCATGTTGTGTTTTAACATGATCTGCTTCTGATCACAATCTTAGAGGTACGGTACTCAAGTTCTTCTTCACAGCAAGTTCATTTGTAGCTCAACATAGCATGGCATCTGCTAGGAAATAATTTGGTGCCATTCTTGGTCACCTGACAACTTCACAATTACAATTTAGATTTATGAACCTATTGTGATTCGACACAGCACGGTAATATTTGAAGTCTGCATGATGTATTTGCGGATTTAGACAATTCAGGGGGAGCTGTGTGGCTATGGGAAGATATAGAGATCAGCTTAGCAAGTTAATGTCATATTTCTACGTAAATGTCAAACTCATTACAGAACAAAAGACTGTGTGTTCTGCTCAAATCAAGACAGAATTTTATGAGACATCTAAAATCTAATATATAATTGCCTAGAATACTACTTCCTGCAATTTGTGCCAACTTCCGTGGCTTTGTCCGGAGCTAATGTCCGGAGATAATGTCCGGAGCTAATGTCCGGAGCTAATGTCCGGAGCTAATGTCCAGAGATAAGTGACGTCACCAGTGTCCTACACCCAGGCAAAGCACAAATTCACAAGGGTTCCAGTACATTTCACAGAAATTCTCCAACATTTCACCAGAAAAACTGAAGGAAGGGGTATTTATTGGTCCTCAGATCAGAGAGTTTATGAGAGATGATGTGTTTGAAGGAACTCTAAATGATAAGGAATTGAGATCTTGGAAAAGCTTCAAGTGGATCTGTGAAAACTTCTTAGGAAAAAAAAATCTCCAGAATATGTTGAAGGTGTTGAGGAACTGCTAAATGCATAACAGTGCAGGCAGAGCACAGGGGCCCCAGGCAGCATATGGGGCCCCAGGCAGAGCACAGGGGCCCCAGGCAGAGCACAGGGGCCCCAGGCAGCATATGGGGCCCCAGGCAGCATATGGGGCCCCAGGCAGAGCACAGTGGCCCCAGGCAGAGCACAGGGGCCCCAGGCAGAACATGGGGCCCCAGGCAGAGCACAGGGGCCCCAGGCAGCATATGGGGCCCCAGGCAGAGCACAGGGGCCCCAGGTAGCATATGGGGCCCCAGGCAGAGCACAGTGGCCCCAGGCAGCATATGGGGCCCCAGGCAGAGCACAGTGGCCCCAGGCAGAGCACAGGGGCCCCAGGCAGCATATGGGGCCCCAGGCAGAGCACAGTGGTCCCAGGCAGAGCACAGGGGCCCCAGGCAGCTTATGGGGCCCCAGGCAGAGCACAGTGGCCCCAGGCAGAACATGGGGCCCCAGGCAGAGCACAGTGGCCCCAGGCAGAGCACAGGGGCCCAAGGCAGAACATGGGGCCCCAGGCAGAGCACAGGGGCCCCAGGCAGCATATGGGGCCCCAGGCAGAGCACAGGGGCCCCAGGCAGCATATGGGGCCCCAGGCAGAGCACAGGGGCCCCAGGCAGCATATGGGGCCCCAGGCAGAGCACAGTGGCCCCAGGCAGAGCACAGGGGCCCCAGGCAGAGCACAGGGGCCCCAGGCAGCCTATGGGGCCCCAGGCAGAGCACAGTGGCCCCAGGCAGAACATGGGGCCCCAGGCAGAGCACAGGGGCCCCAGGCAGAGCACAGTGGTCCCAGGTAGAGCACAGGGGCCCCAGGCAGCCTATGGGGCCCCAGGCAGAGCACAGGGGCCCCAGGCAGCCTATGGGGCCCCAGGCAGAGCACAGGGGCCCCAGGCAGCATATGGGGCCCCAGGCAGAGCACAGGGGCCCCAGGCAGCATATGGGGCCCCAGGCAGAGCACAGTGGCCCCAGGCAGAGCACAGGGGCCCCAGGCAGAACATGGGGCCCCAGGCAGAGCACAGGGGCCCCAGGCAGAGCACAGGGGCCCCAGGCAGCCTATGGGGCCCCAGGCAGAGCACAGTGGCCCCAGGCAGAATATGGGGCCCCAGGCAGATCACAGGGGCCCCAGGCAGAGCACAGTGGTCCCAGGTAGAGCACAGGGGCCCCAGGCAGCCTATGGGGCCCCAGGCAGAGCACAGGGGCCCCAGGCAGCCTATGGGGCCCCAGGCAGAGCACAGGGGCCCCAGGCAGCATATGGGGCCCCAGGCAGAGCACAGTGGCCCCAGGCAGAGCACAGGGGCCCCAGGCAGAACATGGGGCCCCAGGCAGAGCACAGGGGCCCCAGGCAGTATATGGGGCCCCAGGCAGAGCACAGGGGCCCCAGGCAGCATATGGGGCCCCAGGCAGAGCACAGCGATATTTTGGACCACTGTGCGGTGTTTCAGACCCCCTGTGTGATGTCTGGGGCCCTGTTCTTAAGTATATTAAAGATTAAAGTAACGTATAATAAAGTATATTATAGATCAAATTTGACACGTTTATGAGCACCATTGAGTGATATACTCAAGAATGACATAATTTTTCAACATTTTATGGTTTCAAACTGTAAACACTCAGAGTTTTTTTTACTTCAACCAGAAAACCTTAACGGTTCATGAAAAACTTGACTGTTCAGGATATGATAAAAGTCATAGTATTCTGAATCTTTAACTTATAAAGATACCTTTACATGGGGTGATTATTGGTTCCAGAGAGGCTTTCGGCCGATAATCGTACACATGGCTGGTGACAGGACAATACAATATAAACGTTCAAAGGTAAACACTGATAACATTAAAATCTAATATATAATTGCCTAGAATACTACTTCCGGCAATTTGTGCCAACTTCCGTGGCTTTGTCCGGAGATAATGTCCGGAGATAAGTGACGTCACCAGCGTCCTACACCCGCTCAGGGTGGACAAAGATATATGCCTTCGTGGTGCGCGGCACTTTTCTGATTGGTTGCCGCCTGCCGCGAGCGACCAATCAGAAATGTGCCGTACTGTCAAGAATTGTCAAGAGCTGGTGAGTGCAGCCATTTTTTGTTCTTTCTTACTATTATTTATTAATTGTATTATTCTTACATTTGAATAAATAAAGTATATATGGATTCTAGACTCCCGATTCTTTAGAATCGGGCTGCCATCTAGTTAATTAATATTCTACTGTATCATACAAGGCAATCTACAGAAAAAAAATCTAATTTTTGAAATAACAATCATTTTTTAAATAACATTGCAAGTGTCATCAAAAAGCTACTAGACACTGAAAAACCTGACTAGGTTATAGCCAGTGGCGTAACTTGAAACTTGTGGGCCCCAATGCAAAAGCTCCAATTATCGCACATCTTTAATAGTAATAGTTTTTACATATGGACCAAAGCGACCTTTTGGGCACCTTGGCTCTAGGTCCCGGATGCAATTGCAACCCATGCACATATAGTTACAAACCTGGTTTAATTGGTTAAATCTGAGTACTCCAAGGGTAGGTATTAAAATGGTTGTCCACTGCTTAAACATTATATTCCCCAAAGTAAAATAAAAGTAACAAATAGTCACCTCCTGCACTAGTGCTGTTCCAAGCATTGTTGGCGCAGAGTCTCCCAATGCTTGCATGACCCCACCTCAGCAAAAACCTGCTGACAGATTCTTTTTAAGGGCTCTGCAAATGGTATCTACAAATTATTCCAGCAAATCTGCATACTTAAGTCAAATAGCACTACATCTCTTCCAAACCTTACTGTGTGAAATATTGCCACATAAATGGCTTAACAAATTGTGGCAACCATTTTTTTTTCCTATTATTTTTAGTGAAAATAAAACATATAGGCTAACACAACATTTTAATAGATTTTCAAATGTTATAAAATTCTATGAGACACCTATGTGTTGTGAATTAGACTTTTTTGGCTCCCTCTTGTGGTCACTAGTGATATGACTCTGGGATTGTCTTTCCTCAGTTTGGCACCCACCTGGGTCGTTAGTCCAGGGGTGTTGCTATATAAACTTCCTGGATTCTCAGTCCAGTGCCTGGCATCGTTGTAATCAGATCCTTTCTGTTTGCTCCTGTCTGCTGGTCCTGGTTCTTGCAAAATTAAGCTAAGTCCTGCTTCCTTGTTTTTTGGTTATTTGTATTTCTCTTATTTTCTGTCCAGCTTGTACTAAATGTGATTCCTGATTTTGCTGGAAGCTCTAGGGGGCTGGTATTCTCCCCCCGGGCCATTAGACGGTTCGGGGGTTCTTGAATATCCAGCGTGGAAATTTTGATAGGGTTTTTGCTGACTGTATAAGTCATCTTACTATATTCTGCTATTAGTCAGTGGGCCTCTCTTTGCTAAATATCTAGTTCATTCTTACGTTTGTCTTTTCTCCTTACCTCACCGTTATTATTTGTGGGGGGCTTGTATCCAACTTTTGGGGTCTTTTCTCTGGAGGCAAGAAAGGTCTATCTTTTCCCTTCTAGGGTTAGTTAGTTCTCCGGCTGGCGCGAGATGTCTAGAACCAACGTAGGCACGTTCCCCGGCTGCTGCTATTTGTGGTGCTAGGATTAGATATACGGTTAGCCCAGTTACCACTGCCCTATGAGCTGGTTTTTTATGTTTGCAGACTTGGTATGTACTTTTGAGACCCTCTGCCATTGGGGTCATAACAGTATGCCAGGCCAAAGTTGAATGTTTAATGCATTGCAGAAGTGGGATAATAAGAAAGGAAATTCTGAGTTTTTTTTTTTTCCTCTCTTTGTTCCTCCCCTTTACCTCTGAGTGGCTTGTGCTTGCTGTAGACATGAATGTCCAGACCTTGATTACAAGTGTGGATCAGCTTGCTGCTCGTGTGCAGGGCATACAAGATTTTGTTACCAGTAGTGTTGAGCATTCCGATGCTGCAAGTATCGGGTATCGGCCGATACTTGCTGTATCGGAATTCCGATACCGGGATTCCGATACTCTTGTGGTATCGGGTATCGGGTATCGGAACAACATTAATGTTAAAATGTGTAAAATAGAGAATTAAAATAAAAAATATCGCTATACTCACCTGTCCGACGCAGCCGGGACCTCAGCGCAGGAACCGGCAGCGTTGTTTGTTTAAAATTCCCGCTTTTACATGGTTACGCGAAGTCCCGGCTTGTGATTGGTCAGGGCGGCCATGTTGCCGGGCCGCGGACCAATCACAGCAAGCCGTGACGAAAATACGTCACGGCTTGCTGTGATTGGTCCGCGTCCCGGCAACATGGCCGCCATTAACCAATCACAAGCCGTGACGTCACGGGAGGCTGGAAACGCGCTCATTTTAAAAAGGGCGCGTGTCCAGCCTCCCGTGACGTCACGGCTTGTGATTGGTTGCGTCGCGGTCAACCAATCACAAGCCGGGAGGCTGGACACGCGCCCATTTCAAAATGAGCGCGTCCAGCCTCCCGGCTTGTGATTGGTTGATCGCGGCGCAACCAATCACAAGCCGTGACGTCACGGGAGGCTGGACACGCGCCCATTTCAAAATGAGCGCGTCCAGCCTCCCGGCTTGTGATTGGTTGATCGCGGCGCAACCAATCACAAGCCGTGACGTCACGGGAGGCTGGACACGCGCCCATTTTAAAATGAGCGCGTGTCCAGCCTCCCGTGACGTCCCGGCTTGTGATTGGTCAGGGCGGCCATATTGCCGGGACGCGGACCAATCACAGCAAGCCGTGACGTAATTTCGTCACGGCTTGCTGTGATTGGTCCGCGTCCCGGCAACATGGCCGACCTGACCAATCACAAGCCGGGAATTCACGTAACCAAGTAATAGCGCGATTTTTAAACAAACAACGCTGCCGGTTCCCTCGCTGAAGTCCCGGCTGCGTCGGACAGGTGAGTATAGCGATATTTTTTATTTTAATTCTTTCTTTTACACATTTATATGGTTCCCAGGGCCTGAAGGAGAGTTTCCTCTCCTTCAGACCCTGGGAACCATCAGGGATACCGTCCGATACATGAGTCCCATTGACTTGTATTGGTATCGGGTATCGGTATCGGATTGGATTCCGATACTGTGACGGTATCGGCCGATACTTTCCGATACCGATACTTTCAAGTATCGGACGGTATCGCTCAACACTAGTTACCAGTAGTCCAATGTCTGAACCTAAAATACCTATTCCTGAACTCTTCTCTGGAGACCGATTCAAGTTTAGGAATTTCAGGAATAATTGTAAATTGTTTCTATCTCTGAGAACCCGTTCATCTGGAGACTCAGCTCAGCAAGTTAAAATTGTTATCTCTTTCTTACGGGGCGACCCTCAGGATTGGGCCTTCTCGCTAGCGCCAGGAGATCCGGCATTGGCAAATATTGATGCGTTTTTTCTGGCGCTCGGATTGCTTTACGAGGAACCCAATCTTGAAATTCAGGCAGAAAAAGCCTTGCTGGCTATTTCTCAGGGCCAGGATGAAGCTGAAGTGTATTGCCAAAAATTTCAGAAATGGTCCGTGCTTACTCAGTGGAATGAGTGTGCTCTGGCCGCAAATTTCAGAAATGGCCTTTCTGAAGCCATTAAGAATGTGATGGTGGGTTTCTCCATTCCTACAAGTCTCAATGATTCCATGGCGCTGGCTATTCAAATTGACCGGCGTTTGCGGGAGCGCAAAACTGCTAATCCTCTGGTGGTGTTGTCTGAACAAACACCTGATTTAATGCAATGTGATAGAATTCAGACTAGAAATGAACGGAAAAATCATAGACGTCAGAATGGGTTGTGTTTTTACTGTGGTGATTCTACACATGTTATATCAGCATGCTCTAAACGCCTAACAAGGGTTGTTAGCCCTGTCGCCATTGGTAATTTGCAACCTAAATTTATTTTGTCTGTGACTTTAATTTGCTCATTGTCTTCCTACCCTGTTATGGCGTTTGTGGATTCAGGTGCTGCCCTGAGTCTTATGGATCTGTCATTTGCCAAGCGCTGTGGTTTTGTTCTTGAGCCTTTGGTAAATCTTATCCCTCTTAGAGGTATTGATGCTACGCCATTGGCGGAAAATAAACCGCAGTTTTGGACACAGGTAACCATGTGCATGACTCCTGAACATCGGGAGGTGATTCGTTTTCTTGTTCTGCATAAAATGCATGATTTGGTCGTTTTGGGTCTGCCATGGTTACAGACCCATAATCCAGTCTTGGATTGGAAGGCAATGTCTGTGTCAAGTTGGGGCTGTCAGGGAATTCATGGTGATTCCCCGCCGGTGTCTATTGCTTCCTCTATTCCTTCGGAAGTTCCTGAGTATTTGTCTGATCAGGATGTATTCAGCGAGTCCAGGTCCAGTGCTCTGCCTCCTCATAGGGACTGTGACTGCGCCATAGATTTGATTCCAGGTAGTAAATTTCCTAAGGGAAGACTATTTAATCTGTCTGTACCTGAGCATGGAACAAAAGTAGCGGTCAATAAAATAACTGAAAATATTGAGGCCACAGCTGGGCTAGAATAATAATGGTAAAGGAGTTGTGCAAAAATGTGCAAATACAAAAAGACCACTACTTAGTTAATGAATGGCAGACCATTCGGTATGAGAGTGAAATAAAGAACCTAGGGTATGGAAATCAAGATATATAATAAAACTATATGAGAATATATGAAAAAAAAATTTATATAATAAAAAATACCCAAAAAAATAATAAATAAAAAATGTACTAGGGAAAGGTACAATGAATTAAAATGCCTTTATTACATAGTTATATAATTCCATATTATACAGGGCAACAATAGGCAACACAAGTGTGCCTGTAACTGGAGGACAGAATAATAAAATTTAACAGCAAAAATAGCAACAATATTGTAACGGACACAAAGAGGGCTAGGTGTGGTATAACAGGAAATACAAAAAATTATTAAAATACATATATGTATATGCTATGTATATAGATGGCAATTTGGATAAAATATACGTATGTATAAAAATGGCCGTAAAAGAAGGGAGGGGGGAATTTGAACACTGAGCAAGCTAAACACAATTATAAAATATATATACACAAGAGCGTGTATAATAAAAACACTACGTGTAAGGTGCACGCGATGGGTAATAAGGTGCAAATGAGAGTGCAAAATAAAATAATACAGGCTAGTGTGAACAGAAATATATATATATATATATATATATATATATATATATATATATATATATATATATATAAGGCCAACTAAGTGATCAACTATAAATGTGCACACAGAGTGTAAGAATGGTGAGGAATAAACCCAAAATCACAGAAGTTGCTCAATGTAAAGATTACATACAGGCCACAAAGTATATATTTACCAGTGCCAACGATGTGTCCGGTCCTCCAGGTACAGCGCACCCCGACGCGCGTTTCGGACTGTGTCCTTCGTCATACCTGAGCATACCGCAATGCGTTCGTATATCAAGGAGTCTCTGGAGAAGGGGCATATCCGTCCATCCTCTTCCCCTTTTGGTGCGGGATTCTTTTTTGTGACCAAGAAGGACGGATCTTTGAGACCTTGTATTGACTATCGGCTTCTGAATAAAATCACTGTTAAATTTCAGTATCCTTTGCCTCTGTTGTCGGACTTGTTTGCCCGGATTAAAGGTGCCAAGTGGTTCACCAAGATAGATCTTCGTGGTGCGTACAACCTTGTGCGCATTAAGCAAGGAGATGAATGGAAAACTGCATTTAATACGCCCGAAGGTCATTTTGAGTACTTGGTGATGCCTTTTGGGCTCTCTAATGCTCCTTCAGTGTTTCAGTCCATTATGCATGATATTTTCCGGAAGTATCTGGATAAATTTATGATTGTTTATCTGGATGATATTCTGGTTTTTTCTGATGATTGGGACTCGCATGTAGAGCAGGTCAGGATGGTGTTTCAGGTTTTGCGTGAGCATGCTTTGTTTGTTAAGGGCTCAAAGTGTCTCTTTGGAGTACAGAAGGTTCCCTTTTTGGGTTTTATTTTTTCCCCTTCTGCGGTGGAGATGGACCCAGTCAAGGTCCGAGCTATTCATGATTGGACTCAGCCCACGTCAGTTAAAAGTATTCAGAAGTTCTTGGGTTTTGCTAACTTCTACCGTTGTTTTATTGCTAATTTTTTCTAGCATTGTTAAACCTTTGACGGATATGACCAAGAAAGGTTCTGATGTTGCTAACTGGGCTCCTGCAGCCGTGGAAGCTTTCCAAGAGTTGAAGCGCCGGTTTACTTCGGTGCCTGTTTTGTGCCAGCCTGATGTCTCACTGCCCTTTCAGGTTGAAGTGGATGCTTCTGAGATTGGGGCAGGGGCCGTTTTGTCGCAGAGAGGCCCTGGTTGCTCTGTAATGAGACCATGTGCCTTTTTCTCTAGGAAGTTTTCGCCTGCTGAGCGGAATTATGATGTTGGCAATCGGGAGTTGTTGGCCATGAAGTGGGCATTTGAGGAGTGGCGTCATTGGCTCGAGGGTGCTAAGCATCGTGTGGTGGTCTTGACTGATCACAAAAATCTGATGTATCTCGAGTCTGCTAAACGCCTGAATCCTAGACAGGCCCGCTGGTCATTGTTTTTCTCCCGTTTTGACTTTGTGGTCTCGTATTTACCAGGTTCAAAGAATGTGAAGGCTGATGCTCTTTCAAGGAGCTTTGTGCCTGACTCTCCTGGAGTCGTAGAACCAGTTGGTATTCTTAAAGAGGGAGTTATCTTGTCAGCCATTTCTCCGGATTTGCGACGTGTGTTGCAGAGATTTCAGGCTGGTAGACCTGACTCTTGTCCACCTGACAGACTGTTTGTTCCTGATAAGTGGACCAGCAGAGTCATTTCCGAGGTTCATTCCTCGGTGTTGGCAGGGCATCCGGGAATTTTTGGCACCAGAGATCTGGTGGCTAGGTCCTTTTGGTGGCCTTCCTTGTCACGGGATGTGCGGTCATTTGTGCAGTCCTGTGGGACTTGTGCTCGAGCTAAGCCTTGCTGTTCTCGTGCCAGCGGGTTGCTCTTGCCCTTGCCTGTCCCGAAGAGGCCTTGGACACACATTTCCATGGATTTCATTTCAGATCTTCCGGTGTCTCAGGGCATGTCTGTCATCTGGGTGGTATGTGATCGCTTTTCTAAGATGGTCCATTTGGTACCCTTGCCTAAGCTGCCTTCCTCTTCCGATCTGGTTCCTGTGTTCTTTCAGAATGTGGTTCGTTTACACGGCATTCCTGAGAATATTGTGTCTGACAGAGGATCCCAGTTTGTTTCCAGGTTCTGGCGATCTTTTTGTGCTAGGATGGGCATTGATCTGTCGTTTTCGTCTGCCTTTCATCCTCAGACTAATGGACAAACGGAGCGAACTAATCAGACACTGGAGGCTTATTTGAGGTGTTTTGTTTCTGCAGATCAGGATGATTGGGTGACCTTCTTGCCGTTGGCTGAATTTGCCCTTAATAATCGGGCTAGTTCCGCTACATTGGTTTCGCCATTTTTCTGCAACTCTGGTTTCCATCCTCGTTTTTCCTCGGGACATGTGAAGCCTTCTGACTGTCCTGGGGTAGATTCCGTGGTGGATAGGTTGCAGCAGATCTGGAATCATGTGGTGGACAACTTAAAGTTGTCACAGGAGAAGGCTCAGCGTTTTGCCAACCGCCGCCGCGGTGTGGGTCCCCGACTTCGTGTTGGGGATTTGGTGTGGCTGTCTTCTCGATTTGTTCCTATGAAGGTCTCCTCTCCTAAATTTAAGCCTCGCTTCATCGGTCCTTACAGGATATTGGAAATCCTTAATCCTGTGTCCTTTCGCTTGGATCTTCCGGTGTCGTTTGCCATTCACAACGTGTTCCATAGGTCTTTGTTGCGGCGGTACGTTGTACCTGTGGTTCCTTCTGTTGAGCCTCCTGCTCCGGTGTTGGTTGAGGGCGAGTTGGAGTACGTGGTGGAGAAGATCTTGGATTCTCGTCTCTCCAGGCGGAGGCTTCAGTATCTGGTCAAGTGGAAGGGCTATGGTCAGGAGGATAATTCCTGGGTGGTTGCCTCTGATGTGCATGCGGCCGATTTAGTTCGTGCCTTTCACGCTGCTCATCCTGATCGCCCTGGTGGCCTTGGTGAGGGTTCGGTGACCCCTCCTTAAGGGGGGGGTACTGTTGTGAATTAGACTTATTGGCTCCCTCTTGTGGTCACTAGTGATATGACTCTGGGATTTTCTTTCTTCAGTTTGGCACTCACCTGGGCCATTAGTCCAGGGGTGTCGCTATATAAACTTCCTGGATCCTTAGTCCAGTGCCTGGCATCGTTGTATTCAGATCCTTCTGTTGCTCCTGTCTACTGGTCCTGGCTCTTGCAAAATTAAGCTAAGTCCTGCTTCTTTGTTTTTTGAGTTATTTGCTTTGCTCCTATTTTTGTCCAGCTTGTACTAAATGTGATTTCTGACCTTGCTGGAAGCTCTAGGGGGCTGGTGTTCTCCCCCCGGCCGTTAGTCGGTTCGGGGGTTCTTGAATATCCAGCGTGGATATTTTAATAGGGTTTTTGCTGACCATATAATTCATCTTACTATATTCTGCTATTAGCTAGTGGGCCTCTCTTTGCTAAATACCTAGCTCATTCTTATGTTTGTCTTTTCCTCTTACCTCACCGTTATTATTTGTTGGGGGCTTGTATCCAACTTTTGGGGTCTTTTCTCTGGAGGCAAGAAAGGTCTTTCTTTTCCCTTCTAGGGTTAGTTAGTTCTCCGGCTGGCGCGAGACGTCTAGAACCAACGTAGGCACGTTCCCCGGCTACTTCTATTTGTGGTGCTAGGATTAGATATATGGTCAGCCCAGTTACCACTGCCCTATGAGCTGGTTTTTTGTGTTTGCAGACTTGGTTTTTATTCCTGAGACCCTCTGCCATTGGGGTCATAACACACTGCCCTATGAGCTGGTTTTTTATGTTTGCAGACTTGGTATGTACTTTTGAGACCCTCTGCCATTGGGGTCATAACACCTATGATGTCCAAATGCTCAATTCAAATCTAGAAGAATTTCTTGAGGGGTGTACTTTCTAAAAAGGGTCACTTGTGCTGGATGTCTGCATTTCTGGCACCTTAGGGGCTCTGTAAATGGTGTCCACAATATATTCTACCAAAATTATTGTTCCAATAGCCAAGTGATCCTTCTCTTCCAAGCCCTGCCATGTACCTAAATGGTAGTATATTTTATTATATTTATTATATAGGATACAGGTTAGTGTTGAAGAAAATTTAGGAAATATTCCAATACCCATCACTTCACAACTAAATGGGTCTGATAAAAATTTTATTTGTAAATATCCTTGAAAAACAATGAAACTTTATGCAAAACTTTAAGCTAAGCATTCCAAAGTTATTGCCACATAAGGTGCCACATATTAGATTACAAAATTGATTTTGGTCATGAACGCCAAAACTGGATGTGTCATAAGCCGTTAAAACAGAGCATGACATTGTAACTATAGCTTTAAGTATTTCACAACACAAATTTATTTTTAAAGTTGTGCCTCTTTAAAGTTAGTCTTCAATATGAAAATTTACACTGAGAAAATTAAATCCAATCTGATCACTTAAGAAACCATATACAGTAATCAAATAAATTGCATATATATACAATTATATAACATTAATGGAAAACATAACTAAGGCTACGTTCACATTTGCGTTGTGCGCCGCAGCGTCGGCGCCGCAGCGCACAACGCAAACAAAAACGCGGCAAAACGCACGCTAAAACGCTGCGTTTTGCGCCGCATGCGTCCTTTTTGGCCGAAAGTTGGACGCAAAAAAAATGCAACTTGATGCGTTTCTTGCGTCCAACGCTTGCGGCCATGCGGCGCAAAACGCAGCACAACGCATGTCCATGCGCCCCCATGTTAAATATAGGGGCGCATGACGCATGCGGCGACGCTGCGGCTCCCGACGCTGCGGCGCTGACCGCAAATGTGAACGTAGCCTAATGCTGTAATTTTTAGGCCTAATGAGAATTTATTAACTTTGAGCCTTTAGAATATTTTGAAGAAAATTACAGTTTTGATTCCCCTGTTGTTAAAGTTAAAATGTTCGTTATCATAAATGATTTACAGAAAAAAACAAAGAAAAAAGAGACAACACCAATTGGGGAACATCCTGGATATAAATATCACATGTTAGAAATCAAAAATTAGAAAAATATATAATTTTATTTGAGTCCAAAACACACAAAAACACGAATAAAACCATTTAAAAACAATATAACAACATACCCCAATGAGAGGTAGAGCCCCCCTGGACCCATACATACACAGTTGGTAACAATACCGTATCAACAAAATGGTAACGGGTAACAAAGCTATATGGGTGCTGGAAAATAAGCCACATGTAATGAGCCACATATAATGAGTTTTTAAACAACTGCAATTAGGGACACATGCTACCTATATGTGTAAAACAGCGCTAATAGTAGGTGCACGGTATACCTGTATTATAATAACATGGCTAAATATGAGCCCCATACAATGTTTGTAGATATAAAGATACCAACATACAGGTTAAGTGCACTAATATAGAACAACAACAAATCCTAGTAAAATACTAGACAATAGGAAGACCAGCTGGATTTTCCTCCCTATAGTAACCATATAGTAGCATGCCCAAATTAAATCATAGTAGATGCAGTGAAAAAGCTCAAAGGAGAAATATAACTAACAGCGCCATAGAAAAATTACCCATGTACGGGTAGACCACCTGAGGAGTCTATCCCAAAGCTTGTGTATGTGTAGAAGGAAAAGGAGGGGGACCAGGGGGGGTCAAAGACCCAACGCGTGTCACCACAGAAGTGGCTTCATCAGGGGTGAGAGTAGAAGACTCAAATGGTGCTTTATATACACAGTACAAAAGTGGCCTAAATGCACACAGCTGGAAAAGCACATAGCGTGCATGTAAGCAAGAGACGCCATACCTGGAGGGAGCCTGAGAGCAGAACGCCGGGTATACCAAAATGGACGGCGCTTAGCTGAATGCGCATGCCCACAACAAAGATGACCCGGAAGTGGAAGAAGTATAACCGGGTAGCAGGCATTAGCTTCTTTACACCTAGACGCCAGGAGTACCAATATGGGAAGCGCAAGTAGAGGTGCACACGCGCGAACGGCGCAACCCATTGAAACAAAAAGAATACAAACAAGTAGTGAGCAGCAGCGCTTTGAAATATAGGCACGGAGTATACCAAGATGGTGCAGATTGAAATACACACGCACAAGCCCAAAACTGTGATCATTAAAGAAAAAATGATATGTACTAATACTAATGAGAGTTCCACAACGAGGACCCGGAAGATGAATAAGATATAATATAATATAACATACATTAATGTCTTCACACATAGACGCTGGGTGTACCAATATGAACGACGCAAAATAGAAATGCGCACGCGTGAACGGCAAAACCAATGGACTAAAGGCAAACAAACAGTAAGCAGTGGCACTTTAACGTTTTAACAGATGAGCGCAGGGTATATCAAGATGGCGCAGGTTAGACTACGTACGCGCGAGCCTAAAGCTGAGACCATTACAGACAGATAATGTGCACTAATACTGATGAGAAATCAATGCATGCGCAATGGAATGCCATCAGATGCTGACCATATAATATAATATAGGTATTGGACACAATTCACACGCGCCTAAGCAGCAGTAAAGGTAGACAAAAATAGCGTCAGATTGAAACAGACTTCATTATACTCATACCAAAGGGTAAAAAAACCCCGCAGCAAGAGACACTGCACTTACTGCCGGGGAATAAATGGATAAACTTCATCCACTGAAAAGACTGCTGGTGACGCCCATGGTACCCAAGATCTGGTGCCTATATTAAACCCACACTGCAGACCTCAACTACAGTGACAATAAGAAGAACTATTTAGTATATAATATTTAGTAAACAGTAAATTTATTGATATTAGCTTAAAGAATTACGCCGTAAATTACAAAGCTAAATGCCTCAGGAATATGCAGGACAATACCAATGAAGGAAAGCCTAAATGATTGAGGACAGAGAGCACAAAAAGTGTCACAACAAAGGAAAAATGAGACTGCATACACATTGGCCCCGAGAGAAAGGCCTGACTGAGAAAAATATGTAATGTGGATAAAATAATAATATACAGCACGCCCCATAGGAACAATCCGGCTGGTCATACATGAAGAGAGTTTCAAAAACACATCAGGAAAATCGTCACATGAACAGATATGGGGTCCCAACATGAGATTCAGTAATCACTATAATTGCTTATAATATCCCGTAAAGAGAAATTCCTCGTTGAGGCCTTTAGGTGAGAGACTTTGTAGGGTGAAGATCCACTTGGTTTCACAGCGGAGCAGGCAGTTATGTATATCACCCCCCCTGATGTTCATCTTAACAGATTCAAGTCCCATGACCCTAAAACTAGAGGGTCTACCATGATGCTGGTCCAAAAAATGTTGGGCGACTGATGTTAAAGGCTTGTTTTTTTCTATATCCCTCCGAGCTGTCGAGATGTTTGAAAGATGTTGCTGTGTCCTTCTCCTGATCTCCTGTATCGTCTGGCCGACATAAACCATTGGGCAATCACAGAAGATGGCGTAAACCACATTTCGCGATCTACAGTTAAAGAATTCCCGCGGGCGAATCTGAAATGAGAGAGTTGAAATGGAATATCCATCCTGAGCAATCATGTACTGGCAAACACTGCAGTTGCCACAAGGATATGTTCCAAAAGTCCTACTGCCACAATTGAGTCTCACTGTTGGGCGCTGGTAGTGACTATGGCATAAATTGTCTCTCAGGTTTTTGGCCCTTCGGGCAACCAAACAAGGGGAGTGTGAGACAAGTGGGATAGTCCTCTTGTCACTCATGAGAATGCCCCAATTTTGGTCCAGAATTTCCCGAATATCTGACCACTGATTGTTAAAAGTAGTGATCAGTGAAATCGGACGGGAGCCTTCACGTACCTTTTTAGTGAAAAGATCCCTCCTATTCTGTTGTCGTGCATTCTGAAAAGCCGCTGAAATAGCCCTCCGGGGGTAACCCCTCTTCTTAAACCGATCCGAGAGGTCCTTGGACTGTCGCATGAAATCTGTTGTGAATTAGACTTTTTGGCTCCCTCTTGTGGTCACTGGTGATATGACTCTGGGATTGTCTTTCTTCAGTTTGGCACTCACCTGGGTCGTTAGTCCAGGGGTGTCGCTATATAAACTTCCTGGATCCTTAGTCCAGTGCCTGGCATCGTTGTAATCAGATCCTTCTGTTGCTCCTGTCTGCTGGTCCTGGCTCTTGCAAAATTAAGCTAAGTCCTGCTTCTTTGTTTTTTGAGTTACTTGCTTTGCTTCTATTTTTGTCCAGCTTGTACTAAATGTGATTTCTGACTTTGCTGGAAGCTCTAGGGGGCTGGTGTTCTCCCCCCGGCCATTAGACGGTTCGGGGGTTCTTGAATATCCAGCGTGGATATTTTAATAGGGTTTTTGCTGACCATATAAGTTATCTTACTATATTCTGCTATTAGCTAGTGGGCCTCTCTTTGCTAAATACCTAGCTCATTCTTATGTTTGTCTTTTCCTCTTGCCTCACCATTATTATTTGTTGGGGGCTTGTATCCAACTTTGGGGGTCTTTTCTCTGGAGGCAAGAAAGGTCTTTCTTTTCCCTTCGAGGGTTAGTTAGTTCTCCGGCTGGCGCGAGACGTCTAGAACCAACGTAGGCACGTTCCCCGGCTACTTCTATTTGTGGTGCTAGGATTAGATATATGGTCAGCCCAGTTACCACTGCCCTATGAGCTGGTTTTTTATGTTTGCAGACTTGGTATTTATTCCTGAGACCCTCTGCCATTGGGGTCATAACAGTATGCCAGGCCAATATTGAATGTTTAATGCATTGCAGAAGTGGGATAATAAGAAAGGAAATTCTGAGGTTTTTTTTTGTTTGTTTTTTTTTCCCTCTCTTCCTCCCCTTTACCTCTGAGTGGCTTGAGCTTGCTGCAGACATGAATGTCCAGACCTTGATTACGAGTGTGGACCAGCTTGCTGCTCGTGTGCAAAGCATACAAGATTGTGTTACCAGTAGTTCTATGTCTGAACCTAAAATACCTATTCCTGAACTGTTTTCTGGAGACCGATTTAAGTTTAGGAATTTCAGGGATAATTGTAAATTGTTTCTATCTCTGAGACCCCGTTCATCTGGAGACTCAGCTCAGCAAGTTAAAATTGTTATCTCTTTTTTACGGGGCGACCCTCAGGATTGGGCCTTCTCGCTAGCACCAGGAGATCCGGCATTGGCAAATATTGATGCGTTTTTTCTGGCGCTCGGATTGCTGTACGAGGAACCCAATCTTGAGGTTCAGGCAGAAAAAGCCTTGCTGGCTATTTCTCAGGGCCAGGATGAAGCTGAAGTGTATTGCCAAAAATTTCGGAAATGGTCCGTGCTTACTCAGTGGAATGAGTGTGCTCTGGCCGCAAATTTCAGAAATGGCCTTTCTGAAGCCATTAAGAATGTGATGGTGGGTTTCTCCATTCCTACAAGTCTGAATGATTCCATGGCGCTGGCTATTCAAATTGACCGGCGTTTGCGGGAGCGCAAAACCGCTAATCCTCTGGTAGTGTTGTCTAAACAAGCACCTGATTTGATGCAATGTGATAGAATTCAGACCAGAAATGAGCGGAAAAATCATAGACGTCAGAATGGGTTGTGTTTTTACTGTGGTGATTCTACACATGTTATATCAGCATGCTCTAAACGCCTAACAAGGGTTGTTAGTCCTGTCGCCATTGGTAATTTGCAACCTAAATTTATTTTGTCTGTGACTTTAATTTGCTCATTATCCTCTTACCCTGTTATGGCGTTTGTGGATTCAGGTGCTGCCCTGAGTCTTATGGATCTGTCATTTGCCAAGCGCTGTGGTTTTGTTCTTGAGCCGTTGGTTAATCCTATCCCTCTGAGGGGTATTGATGCTACGCCATTGGCGGAAAATAAACCGCAGTTTTGGACACAGGTAACCATGTGCATGACTCCTGAACGTCGGGAGGTGATTCGTTTTCTTGTTCTGCATAAGATGCATGATTTGGTCGTTTTGGGTTTGCCATGGTTACAGACTCATAATCCAGTCTTGGATTGGAAGGCAATGTCTGTGTCAAGTTGGGGCTGTCAGGGTATTCATGGTGATTCCCCGCCGGTGTCTATTGCTTCCTCTACTCCTTCGGAAGTTCCTGAGTTTTTGTCTGATTATCAGGATGTGTTCAGCGAGTCCAGGTCCAGTGCTTTGCCTCCTCATAGGGACTGTGACTGTGCCATAGATTTGATTCCTGGTAGCAAATTTCCTAAGGGAAGACTATTTAATCTGTCTGTACCTGAGCATACCGCAATGCGTTCGTATATCAAGGAATCTCTGGAGAAGGGACATATCCGTCCTTCCTCTTCCCCTCTTGGTGCGGGATTCTTTTTTGTGGCCAAGAAGGACGGATCTTTGAGACCTTGTATTGACTATCGGCTTTTGAATAAAAACACTGTTAAATTTCAGTATCCTTTGCCTCTGTTGTCAGACTTGTTTGCCCGAATTAAAGGTGCCAAGTGGTTCACCAAGATAGATCTTCGTGGTGCGTACAACCTTGTGCGCATTAAGCGAGGAGATGAATGGAAAACCGCATTTAATACGCCCGAAGGTCATTTTGAGTACTTGGTGATGCCTTTTGGGCTCTCTAATGCTCCTTCAGTGTTTCAGTCCTTTATGCATGATATTTTCCGGAAGTATCTGGATAGATTTATGATCGTTTATCTGGATGATATTCTGTTTTTTTCTGATGACTGGGACTCGCATGTGGAGCAGGTCAGGATGGTGTTTCAGGTTTTGCGTGAGAATGCTTTATTTGTTAAGGGCTCAAAGTGTCTCTTTGGAGTACAGAAGGTTCCCTTTTTGGGGTTTATTTTTTCCCCTTCTGCGGTGGAGATGGACCCAGTCAAGGTCCGAGCTATTCATGATTGGACTCAACCCACGTCAGTTAAGAGTCTTCAGAAGTTCTTGGGTATTGCTAACTTCTACCGTCGTTTTATTGCTAATTTTTCTAGCATTGTTAAACCTTTGACGGATATGACCAAGAAAGGTTCTGATGTTGCTAACTGGGCTCCTGCAGCCGTGGAGGCTTTCCAGGAGTTGAAGCGCCGGTTTACTTCGGCGCCTGTTTTGTGCCAGCCTGATGTCTCACTTCCCTTTCAGGTTGAAGTGGATGCTTCTGAGATTGGGGCAGGGGCCGTTTTGTCGCAGAGAGGCCCTGGTTGCTCTGTGATGAGACCTTGTGCCTTTTTCTCGAGGAAGTTTTCGCCTGCTGAGCGGAATTATGATGTTGGCAATCGGGAGTTGTTGGCCATGAAGTGGGCATTTGAGGAGTGGCGTCATTGGCTCGAGGGTGCTAAGCATCGTGTGGTGGTCTTGACTGATCACAAAAATTTGATGTATCTTGAGTCTGCTAAACGCCTGAATCCTAGACAGGCCCGCTGGTCATTGTTTTTCTCCCGTTTTGACTTTGTGGTCTCGTATTTACCAGGTTCAAAGAATGTGAAGGCTGATGCTCTTTCAAGGAGCTTTGTGCCTGACTCTCCGGGAGTCGCAGAACTGGTTGGTATTCTTAAGAGGGAGTTATCTTGTCAGCCATTTCTCCGGATTTGCGACGTGTGTTGCAGAGATTTCAGGCTGGTAGACCTGATTCTTGTCCACCTGACAGACTGTTTGTTCCTGATAAGTGGACCAGCAGAGTCATTTCCGAGGTTCATTCCTCGGTGTTGGCAGGGCATCCGGGAATTTTTGGCACCAGAGATCTGGTGGCTAGGTCCTTTTGGTGGCCTTCCATGTCACGGGATGTGCGGTCATTTGTGCAGTCCTGTGGGACTTGTGCTCGAGCTAAGCCTTGCTGTTCTCGTGCCAGCGGGTTGCTCTTGTTCTTGCCTGTCCCGAAGAGGCCTTGGACACACATTTCCATGGATTTCATTTCAGATCTCCCGGTGTCTCAGGGCATGTCTGTCATCTGGGTGGTATGTGATCGCTTTTCTAAGATGGTCCATTTGGTGCCTTTGCCTAAGCTGCCTTCCTCTTTCGATCTGGTTCCTGTGTTCTTTCAGAATGTGGTTCGTTTACACGGCATTCCTGAGAATATTGTGTCTGACAGAGGATCCCAGTTTGTTTCCAGGTTCTGGCGATCCTTTTGTGCTAGGATGGGCATTGAGTTGTCGTTTTCGTCTGCCTTTCATCCTCAGACTAATGGACAAACGGAGCGAACTAATCAGACTCTGGAGGCTTATTTGAGGTGTTTTGTTTCTGCGGATCAGGATGATTGGGTGACCTTCTTGCCGTTGGCTGAGTTTGCCCTTAATAATCGGGCTAGTTCCGCTACATTGGTTTCGCCATTTTTTTGTAACTCTGGTTTCCATCCTCGTTTTTCCTCGGGACATGTGGAGCCTTCTGACTGTCCTAGGGTAGATTCTGTGGTGGATAGGTTGCAGCAGATCTGGAATCATGTGGTGGACAACTTAAAGTTGTCACAAGAGAAGGCTCAGCGTTTTGCCAACCGCCGCCGCGGTGTGGGTCCCCGACTTCGTGTTGGGGATTTGGTATGGCTGTCTTCTCGATTTGTTCCTATGAAGGTCTCCTCTCCTAAATTTAAGCCTCGCTTCATCGGTCCTTACAAGATATTGGAAATCCTTAATCCTGTGTCCTTTCGCTTGGATCTTCGGGTGTCGTTTGCCATTCACAACGTGTTCCATAGGTCTTTGTTGCGGCGGTATGTTGTACCTGTGGTTCATTCTGTTGAGCCTCCTGCTCCGGTGTTGGTTGAGGGCGAGTTGGAGTACGTGGTGGAGAAGATCTTGGATTCTCGTCTCTCCAGGCGGAGGCTTCAGTATCTGGTCAAGTGGAAGGGCTATAGTCAGGAGGATAATTCCTGGGTGGTTGCCTCTGATGTGCATGCGGCCGATTTAGTTCGTGCCTTTCATGCTGCTCATCCTGATCGTCCTGGTGGTCTTGGTGAGGGTTCGGTGACCCCTCCTTAAGGGGGGGGTACTGTTGTGAATTAGACTTTTTGGCTCCCTCTTGTGGTCACTGGTGATATGACTCTGGGATTGTCTTTCTTCAGTTTGGCACTCACCTGGGTCGTTAGTCCAGGGGTGTCGCTATATAAACTTCCTGGATCCTTAGTCCAGTGCCTGGCATCGTTGTAATCAGATCCTTCTGTTGCTCCTGTCTGCTGGTCCTGGCTCTTGCAAAATTAAGCTAAGTCCTGCTTCTTTGTTTTTTGAGTTACTTGCTTTGCTTCTATTTTTGTCCAGCTTGTACTAAATGTGATTTCTGACTTTGCTGGAAGCTCTAGGGGGCTGGTGTTCTCCCCCCGGCCGTTAGACAGTTCGGGGGTTCTTGAATATCCAGCGTGGATATTTTAATAGGGTTTTTGTTGACCATATAAGTTATCTTACTATATTCTGCTATTAGCTAGTGGGCCTCTCTTTGCTAAATACCTAGCTCATTCTTATGTTTGTCTTTTCCTCTTGCCTCACCGTTATTATTTGTTGGGGGCTTGTATCCAACTTTGGGGGTCTTTTCTCTGGAGGCAAGAAAGGTCTTTCTTTTCCCTTCTAGGGTTAGTTAGTTCTCCGGCTGGCGCGAGACGTCTAGAACCAACGTAGGCACGTTCCCCGGCTACTTCTATTTGTGGTGCTAGGATTAGATATATGGTCAGCCCAGTTACCACTGCCCTATGAGCTGGTTTTTTATGTTTGCAGACTTGGTATTTATTCCTGAGACCCTCTGCCATTGGGGTCATAACAGAAATCACTATCCTTGCTACAATTTCTTCTGAGAAGAAGAAATTGGCCCTTCGGTATACCTTTTTTGAGATGATTAGGGTGGAAGCTGGTAAAATGGAGGAGACTATTCATCGCTGTGCCCTTAGGAAACAGGGTACAGAAGATGCCCACCTGTTCAATAGATAGTCTGAGGTCCAGGAACTCAATTGAAGAATCTGAAATTATAGACGTCAGTTTGATGTTGAGTAGGTTACAATTAAGATCTTCAATAAACTGATGACAATTCTCCAAAGAGCCCGTCCAGAGAAGAAATACATCGTCAATAAATCTGTGCCAGGTCAAAACATTTGACTTGAAGGGAGAATGATTATAGACGATTGTCTCCTCCCACCATCCAAGAAAAAGGTTGGCATATGAGGGCGCACAACGCGCCCCCATAGCCGTACCAGAAATCTGGCGGTAAAAGTTTCTGTCGAAAACAAAATAGTTTTTATCCAGTATAAAATACAACAGCTTCAAAAGGAAGCTGTCAAACGACTGAGACTGATCCGAAAATTTATCAAGGAAATATTTGACAGCCTGCATACCTGCTTGATGGAAAATGCTTGTGTACAAGGATTCGACGTCCATGCAGACAAGAAAAGATCCTTCTGGAATTTCCAATTCCTCCACAAGCTGCATGAGATGAGACGAATCTCTGGTGAAAGATTTAAGAGAGGTCACCCCTACCCCGGTGGTCCCTACCTTCTATGCACTTCCCAAAGTGCACAAGTCTATGACTGAAACACCTGGTAGACCCATAGTCTCCGGTATTGGTAGCATATTCGAACGTCCATGCATTTATGTAGATCATTTTTTGCAGCCATTGGTGACCTCTCTTAAATCTTTCACCAGAGATTCGTCTCATCTCATGCAGCTTGTGGAGGAATTGGAAATTCCAGAAGGATCTTTTCTTGTCTGCATGGACGTCGAATCCTTGTACACAAGCATTTTCCATCAAGCAGGTATGCAGGCTGTCAAATATTTCCTTGATAAATTTTCGGATCAGTCTCAGTCGTTTGACAGCTTCCTTTTGAAGCTGTTGTATTTTATACTGGATAAAAACTATTTTGTTTTCGACAGAAACTTTTACCGCCAGATTTCTGGTACGGCTATGGGGGCGCGTTGTGCGCCCTCATATGCCAACCTTTTTCTTGGATGGTGGGAGGAGACAATCGTCTATAATCATTCTGCCTTCAAGTCAAATGTTTTGACATGGCACAGATTTATTGACGATGTATTTCTTCTCTGGACGGGCTCTTTGGAGAATTGTCATCAGTTTATTGAAGATCTTAATTGTAACCTACTCAACATCAAACTGACGTCTATAATTTCAGATTCTTCAATTGAGTTCCTGGACCTCAGACTATCTATTGAACAGGCGGGCATCGTCTGTACCCTGTTTCGTAAGGGCACAGCGACGAATAGTCTCCTCCATTTTACCAGCTTCCACCCTAATCATCTCAAAAAAGGTATACCAAAGGGCCAATTTCTTCGGCTCAGAAGAAATTATTGTAGCAAGGATGGTGATTTCATGCGACAGTCCAAGGACCTCTCGGATCAGTTTAAGAAGAGGGGTTACCCCCGGAGGGCTATTTCAGCGGCTTTTCAGAATGCACGACAACAGAATAGGAGGGATCTTTTCACTAAAAAGGTACGTGAAGGCTCCCGTCCGATTTCACTGATCACTACTTTTAACAATCAGTGGTCAGATATTCGGGAAATTCTGGACCAAAATTGGGGCATTCTGATGAGTGACAAGAGGACTATCCCACTTGTCTCACATTCCCCTTGTTTGGTTGCCCGAAGGGCCAAAAACCTGAGAGACAATTTATGCCATAGTCACTACCAACGCCCAACAGTGAGACTCAATTGTGGCAGTAGGACTTTTGGAACATATCCTTGTGGCAACTGCAGTGTTTGCCAGTACATGATTGCTCAGGATGGATATTCCATTTCAACTCTCTCATTTCAGATTCGCCCGCGGGAATTCTTTAACTGTAGATCGCGAAATGTGGTTTACGCCATCTTCTGTGATTGCCCAATGGTTTATGTCGGCCAGACGACACAGGAGATAAGGAGAAGGACACAGCAACATCTTTCAAACATCTCGACAGCTCGGAGGGATAAAGAAAAAAACAAGCCTTTAACATCAGTCGCCCAACATTTTTTGGACCAGCATCGTGGTAGACCCTCTAGTTTTAGGGTCATGGGACTTGAATCTGTTAAGATGAACATCAGGGGGGGTGATATACATAACTGCCTGCTCCGCTGTGAAACCAAGTGGATCTTCACCCTACAAAGTCTCTCACCTAAAGGCCTCAACGAGGAATTTCTCTTTACGGGATATTATAAGCAATTATAGTGATTACTGAATCTCATGTTGGGACCCCATATCTGTTCATGTGATGATTTTCCTGATGTGTTTTTGAAACTCTCTTCATGTATGACCAGCCGGATTGTTCCTATGGGGCGTGCTGTATATTATTATTTTATCCACATTACATATTTTTCTCAGTCAGGCCTTTCTCTCGGGGCCAATGTGTATGCAGTCTCATTTTTCCTTTGTTGTGACACTTTTTGTGCTCTCTGTCCTCAATCATTTAGGCTTTCCTTCATTGGTATTGTCCTGCATATTCCTGAGGCATTTAGCTTTGTAATTTACGGCGTAATTCTTTAAGCTAATATCAATAAATTTACTATTTACTAAATATTATATACTAAATAGTTCTTCTTATTGTCACTGTAGTTGAGGTCTGCAGTGTGGGTTTAATATAGGCACCAGATCTTGGGTACCATGGGCGTCACCAGCAGTCTTTTCAGTGGATGAAGTTTATCCATTTATTCCCCGGCAGTAAGTGCAGTGTCTCTTGCTGCGGGGTTTTTTTACCCTTTGGTATGAGTATAATGAAGTCTGTTTCACTCTGACGCTATTTTTGTCTACCTTTACTGCTGCTTAGGCGCGTGTGAATTGTGTCCAATACCTATATTATATTATATGGTCAGCATCTGATGGCATTCCATTGCGCATGCATTGATTTCTCATCAGTATTAGTGCACATTATCTGTCTGTAATGGTCTCAGCTTTAGGCTCGCTTGCTTACATGCACGCTATGTGCTTTTCCAGCTGTGTGCATTTAGGCCACTTTTGTACTGTGTATATAAAGCACCATTTGAGTCTTCTACTCTCACCCCTGATGAAGCCACTTCTGTGGCGACACGCGTTGGGTCTTTGACCCCCCCTGGTCCCCCTCCTTTTCCTTCTACACATACACAAGCTTTGGGATAGACTCCTCAGGTGGTCTCCCCGTACATGGGTAATTTTTCTATGGCGCTGTTAGTTATATTTCTCCTTTGAGCTTTTTCACTGCATCTACTATGATTTAATTTGGGCATGCTACTATATGGTTACTATAGGGAGGAAAATCCGGCTGGTCTTCCTATTGTCTAGTATTTTACTAGGATTTGTTGTTGTTCTATATTAGTGCACTTAACCTGTATGTTGGTATCTTTATATCTACAAACATTGTATGGGGCTCATATTTAGCCATGTTATTATAATGCAGGTATACCGTGCACCTACTATTAGCGCTGTTTTACACATATAGGTAGCATGTGTCCCTAATTGCAGTTGTTTAAAAACTCATTATATGTGGCTCATTACATGTGGCTTATTTTCCAGCACCCATATAGCTTTGTTACCCGTTACCATTTTGTTGATACGGTATTGTTACCAACTGTGTATGTGTGGGTCCAGGGGGGCTCTACCTCTCATTGGGGTATGTTGTTATATTGTTTTTAAATGGTTTTATTCGTGTTTTTGTGTGTTTTGGACTCAAATAAAATATATATTTTTCTAATTTTTGATTTCTAACATGTGATATTTATATCCAGGATGTTCCCCAATTGGTGTTGTCTCTTTTTTCTTTGTTTTTTTCAGTGCACTATTTGACACACCTTGGGTTGATTGCCCTCTATCTTATGATATATTGTGGGTGGTGCCCTCCATTTTTCTCCCAGTTCATAAATGATTTACAAAGATTTAACATATCCTTCTATGATGCAAAGAAAGTAAATTATAATGAAGAAAAGTCAGAAGAGAGTTGGGAAAAAGAGCTGGACTCAGCTGTTTAATACCAATAAATTGAATGTTGGAAGATAGTGACTATATCATCCAGTTGTCTAACTGTAAACCAGCTCACCCCACCTCTAAGACGGAGATCCTCGGAATGGGTAAGCCACTGATGCTAGACTCAGTGCTGAGTAGATCCAATAGAAAAAACTCCTCCAGCCGAAAAGTCCAGGTAACACAATAGAACTTTATTCCAGTGTGATTAAAAAATAAATGACATCTTCATCCAGCAATATACAGGGTGGGCCATTTATATGGATACACCTAAATAAAATTGGAATGGTTGGTGATATCAACTTCCTGCTGGGGCACATTAGTATATGGAAAGGGGGGAAAACTTTTCAAGATGGGTGTTGACCATAGCGGCCATTTTGAAGTCAGCCATTTTGGATCCAACTTTATTTTTTTCAATGGGAAGAGGGTCATGTGACACATCAAACTGATTGAGAATATCACAAGAAAAACAATGGTGTGCTTGGTTTTAACGTAGCTTTATTTTTTTCAGGAGTTATTTACAAGTTTCTGACCACTTATAAAATGTGTCCAAAGTGCTGCCAAGATGGTGCACCACCACATTATGGGTGTCAGGCCCGAGGATTCCTACATAATCAGTTTCCTGGAAAGTGGATTGGTCATCATGGGCCAATTGAATGGCCACCAAGGTCTCCCGATCTGACCCCTTAGACTTTTATCTTTGGGGTCATCTGAAGCCAATTGTCTATGCTATGAAGATACAAGATGTGCAGCATCTGAAACAATGGATACTGGAAGCCCGTGCTAGCATTTCTTCTGTGGTGTTGCTATCAGTGTGTCAAGAGTGGGAGAAGAGGGTTGCATTGACAATCCAACACAATGGGCAGCACTTTGAACACATTTTATAAGTGGTCATAAACTTGTGAATAACTCATGAAAGAATAAAGTTACATTAAAACCAAGCACACCATTGTTTTTCTTGTGAAATCCTTAATAAGTTTAATGTGTCACATGACCCTCTTCCCATTGAAAAAATAAAGTTGGATCCAAAATGGCTGAGTTCAAAATGGCTGCCATGGTCACCACCCATCTTGAAAAGTTTTCCCCCCGCCCACATATTAATGTGCCACAAACAGGAAGCTGATATTACCAGCCATTCCCATTTTATTTAGGTGCAACCATATAAATGGCCCAACCTGTAGTATAAATTTCCTACACTTTTTGACTGTAATACTCTATTTGTTTCCTGGATTTTCAGCTGGAAGAGCTTTTTTTAACTGTATACAGCCTCGGAAACAGTTCTAAATAGAAGTATGAAGGATATAATATTATTTGACCACTTACAGTGCCTTGCGAAAGTATTTGCCCCCCCCTTGAACTTTTTAACCTTTTCACACATATCATGTTTCAAACATAAAGATACCAAATGTAAATTTTCGGTGAAGAATCAACAACAAGAGGAACACAATTGTGAAGTTGAACGAAATGTATTGGTTATTTTAAATTTTTGTGGAAATTCAAAAACTGAAAAGTGGGGTGTACAATAATGTTGGGCCCTTTTACTTTCAGTGCAGCAAACTCACTCCAGCCTAATGATGATAAATATAATCCGCTTGTGTGTAATCAAGTCTCTGTATAAATGCACCTGCTCTGTGATAGTCTCAGGGTTCGGTTTGCAGCACAGAGAGCATCATGAAGACAAAGTAACACAACAGGCAGGTCCGTGATACTGTTGTTGAGAAGTTTAAAGTTGGATTTGGATACAAAATGATTTCTAAAACTTTAAACATCCCAAGGAGCACTGTGCAAGCGATCATATTGAAATGGAAGGAGTATCATACCACTGCAAATCTACCAAGACCCAGCCGTCACTCTAAACTTTCACCCCAAACATGGAGAAGACTGATCAGAGATGCAGCCAATAGGCACATGATCACTCTGGATGAACTGCAGAGATCTACAGCTGAAGTGGGACAGTCTGTCCATAGGACAACAATCAGTTGTACACTGCACAAATCTGGCCTTTATGGAAGAGTGGCAAAAAGAAAGCCATTTCTTAAAGATATCCATAAAAAGTGTTGTTTAAAGTTTGCAACAAGCCACCTGGGAGACACACCAAACATGTGGAAGAAGGTGCTCTGGTCAGATGAAATCAAAATCGAACTTTTCAGCAACAATGCCAAACGATATGTTTGGCGTAAAGGCAACACAGCTTATCACCCTGAACATACCACCCACTGTCAAACATGGTGGTGGCACCATCATGGTTTGGGCCTGCTTTTCTTCAGCAGGGACAGGGAAGATGGTTAAAATTGATGGGAAGATGGATGGAGCCAAATACAGGACCATTCTTGAAGAAAACCTGTTGGAGTCTGCAAAAGACCTGAGACTGGGACAGAGATTTGTCTTCCAACAAGACAATGATCCCAAGCAAAAAGAAAAATCTACAATGGAATGGTTCACAAATAAATGTATCCAGGTGATAGAATGGCCAAGTCAAAGTCCAGAACTCAATCCAATCGAGAATATGTGGAAAGAGCTGAAAATTGCAGTTCACAAACGATCTCCATCAAACCTCACTGAGCTCGAGCTGTTTGCCAAGGAAAAATTTGCAAGGATTTCAGTTTCTCGATGTACAAAACTGATAGAGACATACCCCAAGCGACTTGCAGCTGTAATGGCAGCAAAAGGTGGTGCAACAAAGTATTAAGTTAAAGGGGCCAAATAATATTGCACGCCCCACACGCCTCACTTTTCATTTTTTGAATTTCCACAAATATTTAAAATTACCAGTAAATCTTGTTCAACTTCACAATTGTGTTCCACTTGTTGTTGAGTCTTCACCAAAAATGTACATTTGGTATCTTTATGTTTGAAGCATGATATGTGGGAAAAGGTTGAAAAGTTCCAGGGGGCCGAATACTTTTGCAAGGCACTGTACTTACATTTGCCATACAAGTACAGTGCAAATTGGTAGTGGGTGCATGGAGCGGGTTTACGGCATGAGCTCGACCCATAACTGAGAGGTAATGGCAAGATTTGCCTCTAACACCTGCGATAGTTAACCTGTTAAATTTTACTGTTAATGTCTGACAAGGGCTTTAACAGCATCCGAGCATGGGGGCATGTCAATCTATACGCCCATCAGTGCACCTGGGACACAATAGTGGGGCGCCAATGGGTTGAGCTTCAAAGGAGGCTGTGATTTTTACTCTGTGCACCAATACTTTGTCTGATTGCTTGTACTAAATGCCTCTATACCAATCACAGGTTTAAGACCCCTAAGGGGTCTAATAAATAATATGAAGTAAAATAAAAAGTTTTAAAACATATGAAAAAAAATCATAACAGTTCAAATTACCCACCTTTTACCCATTTAACAATAAAGATAATAAAAAAGTTAAAAAAAATACATGTACCGTATTTTTTGGCATATAAGACGCACTTTTTCCCAAAAAAAATTGTGAGGAAAATGGGGGGTGCGTCTTATATTCGGAACACAGGCTTACCGGCATTGTGGCGGCGACAGAGGTGCGGGCATGATGTGACACGGTGAGCTGTATGGCGTGAGCAGGTCCCATCCATATTTGAGGTGACTCCATGGCCCGGTATTGATGGAGAGCAGCAGTGCTGGTGAGTTACGGTATTTTCCGGTGGCGGTGGCCATCTTGCTGAGGCCGCGCATGCGCATATTCACTACTCTGCGTCCCAGGGCTTCAGGAAAATGGCCGCGGGAGGCCTCGCGTGCGCAGATGGAGATCGCGGCGGCCATTTTCCTGAAGCCAAGATCTCAATCTGCGAACTCGGCTTCAGGAAAATGGCCACCGCGATCTCCATCTGCGCATGCGCGGCCTCCCGCGGCCATTTTCCTGAAGCCCTGGGACGCAGAGTAGTGAATCTGCGCATCCGCGGCCTCAGCAAGATGGCCGCCGCCACCGGAAAAATCCTTAACTCACCCTGCTCTGCTGCTCTCCATCAATACCGGGCCGCGGATTCACCTCAAATATGGATGGGACCTGCTCACGCCATACAGCTCACCGTGCCACATCATGCCCGCACCTCTGTCGCCGCCACAATGTCAGTAAGCCCGCCGCCACCAGGAAAACCACCCAGCTCTGCTGCTCTCCTTCACTACTGCTGTGGCGTCACCTCAAAAGTGGAAGGGACCCTGGCCGCTGCCACCTGAGGAAGTGACCACACGTCTGCCTCCGCCACAGCAACCTCCCCATGGACACCAGGCCATGGCATCGCCCACCTAAGCAGGATGGGACCCTGCTCAGGTGCACGCCGTTCCGCCCACCGCACCTCAGCATCACCTCACCTCTGCCACCACCATGCCTCCTGTGACCCTGCTCTGCCACTGCCTGCCCTCAGGTAAGAGATCTTAAATTCGGACAATAAGACGGACCCCCATCTTATAAAAAATCTTTTTTTCTGCATTTTTCACCCCAAATTTGGGGTGCGTCTTATAGTACGGTGCGTCTTATATGCCAAAAAATACGGTATGTACATATGCGGTATCACTGCTTCCAAAAAGTCCAATCTTAATTAACCTGATTTGTAAACACTGTAAACAGAAAAAAGTGCCAGAATTGCCTGTTTTTGGTGATTGAAATACCACTAAAAATCAAAATTTCGTATTTATCTCAAAATGGTATCAATAAAAATGTTGTCAAGCCCATCTAAAATAAGCCCTCACACAGCTCAGTTGAGTGAAAATTGCAATCTTACGGGTCTCAGAAAATGGCAACACAATCAAAATATTTTTTTCTATCAAAATTCTGAATTGTTTTCAACATTTTTTTAATCACTTTATTAAAAAGTTCAACAAGTTTGGTATTTTCGTAACCATACCGATAAGGAGAAGCAAATTGGCAGGTCATTGTTATCACATAATATATGCCATAAAAACAATTCCTAAAAATCAATGTCAGAATTGTGGGGGTTTCTTTGCAATCTCACAGCACTTGGAATTATTTTACCGTTTTTCATTACACTATTTGGAAAAATAAATCGCATTATTCAAAAGTATGACTCTTCCCACAAAAAAGAAGCTTTCATACATCCATTTGAACCGAAAAATAAATAAGGTATTGCCCTTGGAAAAAGGAGAGGAAAACAAGAATAAATAAAAAACAAAAACTGAAATTCCACGCCTCAACACGTCCGATTATCCACCACCCTTGGATCCTTCAGACGGAACCTGAAAACCCATCTCTTCAGGAAAGCCTACAGCCTGTAATAACCATTCCGCCGCCTCACCACCACTCGAGCTGCTGCCTCACCACCACCCGAGCTGCGGCCTCACCACCATCCGAGCTGCCGCCTCACCACCACCCGAGCTGCCGCCTCACCACCACCCAAGCTGCTGCCTCAACACCAGCCGAGCTGCCGCCTCACCACCACCCGAGCTGCCGCCTCACCACCACCCAAGCTGATGCCTCCCCACCACCCGAGCAGCTGCACACCGACCTTCTGTCTATTCCCCATTATCCCATAGAATATAAGTCCGCAAGGACAGGGTCCTCGCCCCTCTGTACCAGTCTGTCATTGTAAATTTGTTTACTGTAAACGATATCTATAACTCTGTTTATAACCACTTTCTCATGTACAGCACACTGGAATTAATGGTGCTATATAAATAAATATTAATAATAATAATTGACCATGTAGAGGTTAATCTCTTACCCGGTCCATGACATACTCTTAAATCACAGGTGAGGTGGACCCATGCGCGTTCTACCATACTGTTATGCCTTGTATCATACAGCTGAAACCCAGTTTCAATTACCACGGTCAGTGATGGCACAGATTGAAACTATTTAACAGTCTAGATGCTATGGCAAATAACGACCAAGGCAGCTGAATGGTAGAGAGGCAAGGGACTCACCTTTGTACCGCTAATACTCCCCTTGCCATGTTGCAGCAGCCACCATTTTGCTGAATCCACTCAGAAAAGCATGACAAAAAAAATCAAAATTTTGGCAAATGTGGATTTTTGCAAAAATTCGAGTATAATTCAATTCCAATTGAATTTATTCACTCATCTCTAACGTTTATCGTTAATAAAAAGTGCAAAGTATTACAAAAAAACAGAATCACATTATTATAATTATAACTAAAAGCATTCCACGGTTATTGCTACTTAGACCTCATTCCAATGTCCATTTCTCACATGCGTGTTCTATACATGTTTTTCACTGATTAAACATGTACACATTTTAGTCAATGGGGCTATTCACATGTTCGCGTCATGATGAATCAAAATCACCATATAGTTCTAGGGGTCCATGAAAATCATTTATGTTTCATTGGTGTGCTGTTCGTTTTTAATACTGCAATTAACATTTTTTTATTTGTAAACGAGAAAATCACTGATGCCATATTTGTGTCACCCGTGTACTGTCCTGATGTCCATTTTTACATTTAAAAAGATAGAAGAATTACAATTTTTTTTTGGTAATAGAAAATCACTGATGAAACACTGATCGTAAAGACTGAAACACTGACCAAACACTGATGAAAATTGGATCTTAAAACACTGCGGAAAATTGGACTTTTTTTTTCTGAAAAAACACTGATGTCTGCATGAGGGCTTAAAATTACACATGTTTAATTTGAATTATCAGGCTATGTTCTCATGATGAACTTTTGGCACGTCTGTGACACACCATTTCTGCACCTATTATTTAAATAAGGTAACTTGTGGTTAATCATTGCATTTTTGTGTGCATTTTTTTAAACATATTTTTACTGCGTTTTTGACACTTTTGTCTCTTGTTGGTGTGTCATACTTTAAAGAAAGCTTCTTTGTTTTTGATACTTCCTGTGTTTAGCTTTGACAAAACTTTATTGATGTACTTACGTGCAGATTACATGCCTTTTTAATGGGCTTCCATTGCGGAAACACACCAAAAAAGCATGTGCGTTTTTAACTTGCGAAATTTCGGCATCTAATGCTGGTCTATGGGAATATTCCACACAGAAAAATCAGTGTACCTCCCAAGAGAAATTGACATGCTGCAGATTGCCAACACACATCGCTGGTCAGTTTACTCTGTGTTATAAAGAGGCACAGTGAGCAGGAGATTTCTATAAATCCAATCCACTTTTCTGGGACTGTAAGATACTGCGTTTTAGACGCGGTGAAAATATGCAGCGTCAATAACGCACCAAAAGCTCATTGTCGGGACATAGCTTTAAGATTTCTCCAAATGAATGGTTGTCTTTTATAAGTCAAACATTTTTGTGATTACCACATGGCTAAAACAGATTTTTATACCCTGGGAGTCAAGTATGGACTGAATGACTGCAAGCTTGAATACCATGATGAATGTTCCAGAAGGAATATATATTGGAAAATAACTGAAACTCTGTTATCATTTAAAGCATGTCTGAGAGAATCTTGGAAAACATTTAAGGTTTAATTATGAAAAACATTGAATGCATCTGAGTCATTTACATTTTAACATTTAATGATCATGTTCCTGTCGGCCTTGGATCCACTTGGAGATACCTATGACTACATCACTGCACAATATGGCATTGCACAGTGAGATAGTTTTGGAAAATAAAGATGAATAGCTCTATGAATTCTTGCTCATAGGAGCCAGCAAACTTTAGATTACAGCACAAGAGGCGCCACTTACGTTTCTGCCAGTTACACTCTTTACAATATGCCTTGGATTCACCTGTAACTCAATCATGCTCCTTCTCAATAAGAACAAGAGCAAAAAACTTGAAAATCTCAAAATATCCATTGAATACTATACAGTAAGTCATGAAACTAATATCAGGGTAGCTAAACAAGTAATTGTTAGTTTCTAAAAGAATTATCATTTGTATTATTAATGACTAGAGATGATTTAACCTTTTGAAATTAAAATTTTCCAAATTCGAAGAATTTTTCTAACAAATGTTTGATTTTCAGTGAATTAGTTAATCTTTAATTGCAATAACAGCATATATCCAATTTCATTGAAAAAATGAGTACAATGCCCTAAGGTCTTCTAGGACCGTACTAACGTCATTCAAGTTTTTTAATGCAAATATGGCCTTAGAAATAGTAAAGTAATATCATCACTGAAACTGACGATGACCTGATAGCAACCAACAGCCCATTTAATACACAGACAGACATTTTAGCCCAATTAATCGAGGAGGTTTTGACAGATTTTTGCCTTTAAACTCCTTAAAATGTTGCTAAATTTTGTGTTACTCATATTTGTGCAAAATTATGGGGTTTTTGGTGTTTTTACGCAGTCTTGGCCAACTCCTTCTAAACTACTAAAGTAGGAGAATCTGGAACAAGAAGCCAGCATGTCAAAACTCATCATAATTTGCAGCAAAAAAGTTTCATAAATTGTGCTCGAAATGTATGTCAGCGCAAGGCTAGAGGGTACATTTTAATGAATTTGGCGCTTCTTCCTCCAGTGCACTTTTCATTGAGACTGATGTACAAAGTGCCAGTCTTAATGAATAGGGGCCCTCATGTTTATGTTTAATTTATAAATAATCTAAAAGCTATTCCTCTTAGTTATGTGTGATCACACAAACCATTTTGTGCAGAATACAGACTCACACATTCGGCTTCGCTGTGAGAGGTAACATCATCCTGCTGTGCCTGAGAAAAGTGATATGTCATATATTCAATTATGACCACTGCATGCTGGAGGCATAGGAAGCTAGTTGTGATTTCTGTTTGGTAGAAGTACAGCCTAGACAGTTGGCACCAGTGGTGTCGGTGGTTTTGTAACTGCGCTTTGCTTTGTGTTTTTCTGTTCTGCTTTTTTGCTTTACAGTGCTCATTCTCACTTGCGATGAAATCAAATGAATGCAATCCGATTGCTATTCTGTCATTGTGTGTTTATCTGCGTTTTTTTATCCAGCTTGGAGTGTAACACGGTCGGACTGGAAAAAAATCGCAGCATGCTGCGATTGTAATTGGAAATCAGATTGCATTCAGCAATAGAAGTCAATGGGTGTAAGTAAAAATTGCACAGCACTTGGACCATGCGAGTGCTGTCTGATTTTTACACATCAATGTCTTTTTGAAAAGCTGGCAATTCATCTGCCATGTACAGTAAAATCACAGCGGGACCTGACAGGAAAGAATAGATGGATTACACACAATGTATACACATAAAATACTGTAGATAGACATATAGATGTCAGTGACATATACAATTAGTAGTGTGTGTGCAGCTTACTGTATATGTTTATGATTATTAAAAGATTATTGTTCTGAAAAAATCGTGTGGGCTCCTGCATAATTTTCTTCCCAGGGTACTAAGATCAGCTCACAACTGTATACTTAGCCTTTCCTTGCTACTAAAATGGGGTCCCCCCCAAAAAAATGATGTAGAGTGCCCCTATAATTAATAACCAGCAAAGGCTATGCAGACAGCTGTGGGCTGATATTAATAGCCTAGGAAGGGGCGATGGATATTGCCCCCCAGGTTAAAAACATCAGCTCTTACCCACCCCAGAAAAATAGCATTTATAAGATGTGCCAATTCTGGCACTTAGCCTCACTCTTCCCACTCGCCCTGATGTGGTGGCAAGTGGGCTAACAGTTGGAGGGGCTGATGTCACCTTTGTATTTTCAGGTGACTTCTGTCCTCATAGTTTGTAACAAAGACTCATTTTACTTTTTATGTTCCCTGCACCAACCCCACCTATTCCCAGCATATACAAACTCCTCATCTTGCTCATCTCCTAATTCTGTCATTGTGTGTTTATCTGCATTTTTTATCCAGTAATGGCTGTTGGCACCTGCTGAGAAGCACACTGACCCTAAGGATATGTTTACACGTTGCAGATTTGTGTGCAGAATTTTCTGCACAGAATCTGCATCTCATGGCAGAAAACGTAGGTAAAAATCTGCGGGTTTTGATGAGTTTTTGGTGCATTTTTGATGCAGATTTTCATGCGTTTTTTCATGCGAATTTGTATGCGGTTTTTAGGCTAAATAAAGATTTATTATTTAACAACAAAAAAAAATAGATATATCTGTAGATAGATTGATCGATAGATCTATCTATCATCTATTATCTATCTATCTATCTATCCATAGATATATCTATCTATCTAGTAGTAAAAAACGGAAGGCAGCACTCCAAAAAGTAGTTTCAAAATAAGGTGGACTTTATTAAGTCCACATGGTGTGGTGACATTTTGGCTACAGGGCCTCCGACGATGCACTGACAGGAGATAATGGCTCCTGCAGTGTATCGCTGAAGAGGTTACCTGAGTTCAGACTCGCTTTACGGCAATGCTGCGTGGGATTTTTCTCACAGAGCGCTGTCGGTAAGAATTAACTCAGGTGACCTCTCTCCCGGCAGCAGCAGAGGGATACATCACAAAGGATTACCTCCGCTTGTCAGTTCATCGCGGAGGCCCTGTAGAGCACTGACATCGACCAATTTCACTGTTCTACACGGGAGATCGTCGTGGGACACTTGCTATTAACTGGACTACGGCAGAAAGGTAAGAATAGGTTGGTTCATTATGTTATTTGTTTTCCAGGTGATTGAGGGCTTCGGGGACTAGGTGATTGGTGAGTATGTACTATATGTTGTATGTACTGTATGTGTGTATGTGTTTTTTTTAACACTTGAACATAGTAGCCGGATGATGGGACTACTGCTGTAGGGACAGCTTGCATTTAATGTGGTCTTGCTTTTAATACATTTAGGAGGCCTCTATGGCACAGCGAATATAAAAAACATAGAGTAGGACTACCAATTATGAGAATGATGTGACGGGGTGGCTCAAATCAATATGTGCATTTGCACTTTATGTATTGAATTCTGACCATAAACAGCTCTGGCTTCTCCCCTCTTTGACTTATAAGGACCCCTTAAAAGTAAAGATGCCCCCTGGGTGCCTCCTTCAACTGACAATGCACCCAGAGTGCTTACTTTAAGAAATAATGCCAGAAGGGTTCCCCCTTCACTTAAAAATGCCTCCTCAGTGCTTCCATCAAGTAAGGATTCTCCCTCAGTAACCCCTTCAACTAATACCACCTCTATACCCATTTAAATATAATAATGCCACCTTTATGCCGCAGACATTCAAAATTATATCATCTTCTGTCCTGCACATAAGTGTGAGCCGACTCAGCCGGCACAATGCAGTGATGTAATTACACCTATTTCAGTAAGTTGCTGAAGATTTATAGGCCACTGGCCTATAACAGGCTGCACCCTAAAAGTCTAAGTGTGGTAAAACTGGGAGCTGTGCTCTCCCAGGGGATCAAACTGTACATTGATACAATTCAAAGTAGTATTTGGAGGATCATTTAACAGGATCGAGGGGTAGAAATTTTGCTTCCTTCCCTATCCTCCAGAATTTTATACCCAGGGTAAAAACCTTGTGTCTCACTCCCAACCCCACGAGACATCAATGGATGCAGTGTAATCTAAGCACTAAGTTGCTTAAAATCAGGATGGAGATATATTCTGTCCTTTATCTGTCTTTTAAGATGAACTCTTCAACATTGGAATTTGCAACACCAAGAAGGAAAAGTCATGAAACTTTAGAAATCACAGGATCGATACACATCTTAATGATGTGCAAATGATGAAAAATTAAAACAAATTTTTCAAAACATCTCCATTTATTCTTAATTAAGCATGAGCGCAACATTCAGAAATCCTCACATTTACATGCCTTGGTTGCTATTAATGAGGTTATTAATGGTTGTCTGAGTAATGTTCTGACACACTGAATTCACTTGGGAACAAAAATAATCAAGATTTTCCACTGGCAGCTCCCTTTGTAATTGCAAACCTTTGAGGTCCAAGATGTACTCAATGAGATTCAACTCCAGAGATGCTGCAGGTCATTGTAGCCCATTTAGGCACCGCAGGCTGTTAACAGTCGTGTTAGGGCTAGCGGAAAGCACCATATAATATAAAGGGAGATATGAGGTGCGTTCGCAGCCCGGGGTCCACCGTGCAGAGATGGGACCTGCTGCTGAGTAATGTCGGATGAATGCTTGCTCACATGTGGGTTAGACCTCACCCAGTGTGAATGGAAGCAAACTCTGTTGCTTCACAGAGTCGCTTAAATGAACGCTATGCCCTGTTAATAGTCACAGGGTGCAGCTGGTGGATGCTGGTGGGATCCCTATGATTCACCCCCTCTATGCTGGTGAATGGACTCGCTCTGACCCTCGGTGGCTTTTGAGCCCGCGCCTGAGGACGCCCTGAGTCAGATGCTGAGTCCAAGCAAGAGTTCTCACCCTACACTGACCGGTTGTCAGGGCTAACTAAAGATTTACCGCACTGAGTGTGTACAGCGCCGCTCTGGCAGATGCCACTAACCACCCTAACTAGGGCTAGGAAAGCGCACTAGTTGCACACGGCGCTGCACTGGCGGTCGCTGCTGATTGACGCAGTAAACTTGTGCCTGGTGCTGGATGGCGCAATCTGGCGCTAGATAGCTCAATCACCCAAGTACAATCAACAACACTAGGAATGGGTATGATTAAGGAGCTTTCACCAGATTCAGACATACATCCACACACACACAATTACAGGCTTATACTAGCGCATGGCCGAGCGGCCATGCAAACCTTTTATAGTTGCAGCCTTTCAGGACCTTCCTGGTGGACCCATCAGAGCCACTACAGGACCTGAGCATGTAACCTCCAACCTCCTATGAGAGGTCATCCCACCGGCATTCTCAGTAGACAAAAAGCAGGATTTAGTCCCTGGAGCGTCTGCTCGCCGCTGATTAATGCTGGTTACAATAGCTGGACCTGGAACGGCAGCAGTAACCAGATGTACAGCATCAGCTTCAGCAAGATGCTGGGACCGGCGTCTCTGCTGAGCAGGCACCTCTGCGGCTGGGGAAAAATGGGAGACCACAGAGGACATGGTTCGCGATTCCCCCTGTGCACCTAACAAGTCATACAAGGAACTTGCCCCCTGGTATTGTTTGGTTGCACTTGGGACACTTTGGAGAAATGATAATTACACTGGTGATTCCCATACTTCCATAACTTATGATTCTTGGTGTTGCAATTTCAATGATGATGGGTGTATAAGATACTGCTGTCTTGTTCTATATAGTGTCTGTTTCATTACTTGCTTCCATCATTGACAGGATGATATATGTACATTCGGGTAAATAACAAAACAGTGACCATCAATTCCAAACAAACAAAACAGGTGTGAACTAAAAGTAGCCATCTCCATATATAACAAACAAATAAAGTAGCACTTTGTAGTGCTATAGCATGAACACATGAAATATATGAAATATGAATTGCATTACTGCACAGGAAAACAGGAAAAATTGAGAATACATGTGTGCCCAGCAGCTACGATAAGGCGATTCTCATTGCTGGGAACCTATCTAATGTGAATCCTCTACTAGGTTGAAGCCTTCATTTATGTGGTGTGACAGAGTCACTGGCATACTGCAGTCAGTGATGTCAAACCATGGTGTGTTTTAGGGGACCTTCATAGAGCGGGTGAGAGGATCTCCACCGTAACTCCACCTGCAGAGTCGTGGCAGGACCTGTGTGAGGTCAAGGTCATGTGATCATCACATGGGATGTTAAATAACTGGACATGAGAGACAGGCAGTGGTGTTTCTTGGGAGAGCAGGAACTCCCAGATAGCTCCAGGAGGAGCTGAGGACTATGCGGGTTAACTGCAGGGAATGGACTCATATGGACTGTATTTTGTTTGTTTTACCATTATGCCAGCAAGGCTCTGTTTATTTTTCTGAACCCTGCCAAGGTTTTGGCTATCCCCAATAAACCAGCAGGTGATCTTCTACCAGAATGGTGTCTACCTGGGAAAGCAGCTGAGTGTGTCAACCCCTCTCCTAGGCTTCAGCCTAGGAGAGGATTCACATTAGATAGGTTCCTAGCAATGAGAATCGCCTTATCGTTGCTGCATGGTATACATGAATTGGCCAAATTATGCACTAAGTATTCTCAATTTTGATTATTTTTAAGAGCAGCAATGCAATTCATATTCCATATATTTCATGTTTTCATGCTATAGCGCTACAAAGTGCTACATTATTTGTTAAATATGTGCATGCAGGGTCAAATCAAACTGAATATACTTTAAGATTCCTTTAAAGTACTTATCATACTATACAATGATAGTTATTGCACTTTATTGACCCATATGGTCCCACTGCTCTCCAGTCTTCACTACCGGAAAGTCACAGATTGAATGTCCTTCTACCAATCAGGAAGTACAAAGAAGCCACATCAGGAAGGAATGCAAGAACAAAGAAGTCAAAGTAAGTAATTTTAAGATAAAAGTGCTGTGAATTTGTATATGTTCCTCAAGCAACATAAAATCAGAGTGAGGGCATGTGTGGCACCCCAGGAGTCCAGTTGCCACAGTGGCATTGCCTCCCTCACAGGGAGTAAAGTCATGCCTGAAAGCAAGGAAGAGGTCCCCTTACCAGGTGTCAGTAGGAGACAAGTTGAACAGAACCTGGGGAGTGAAGCTGTGTTTAAACTCGCCCCAGAGCTGAGCGCTAGGAACCGGATACCTGAGTCCGTGGTTGCGACGGTACTGAAGTCAGGCAGCTAAATCCAGAGGGCATGGGACTGCAGGTCTCCTGGCCTGATCTAATACCCGGGAGCATAGCAGCATACCAGAGCCTGGAGCCGACACAAAGGTGCGGCACCTGTGATAGGCTCGAGCTGCCTGCCATGCGGGCAACAGTTTGTTCTTAAAAGCAGAGAGTGACAGTTAGCTGCAGTAGGATGACCGGTGAGGCAGCAAGGAAAAAGGGAGGACAGCGCAAAAGGAAGGGCTCTGTACCTACCTGGCCAGGTGTACCCAAAATGGCTTCCAGGCTACACAGCTCTCCATCATGATCTGTTACCAGTGCCCTGGTCTGTACTATCAACCATCAAGTAAAGGAAAAGAAAAACTACAGTCCTTGTGTCCTCCAATGATCTCTTGCATCCTGAGTCCTGCACCACAAGGTACACGAAGCCTGACATAAACAAAACCGGTAGCCCTGGGGCCCCGCTTCACCTGTGGGGAGCAGAACTATCCCAGCTGCATCACCATTAGCCCCAGCAGTCTCCTTTAGCAGCGTTGGCTATCTGTTGCCGAACACCACAGGTGGCATCACGTTAAATCCCATATACATATTCCCCATTTTACAACACAGCCAGGGCCATGAGGTCGGGTCACGGCCTCGTGACTTCTCCAAAGAACTTGACAAAAATATGCTTTTCTTCCCACTATATTAACACCGAAACGCTAAGCCCCCTCCATATGTGACCTCAAGCACATTCCGTGCTTCTACACCAACACCCAAGCACTTAATTTCTCTGCCATATGCCACTACGCAGGCATCGGCGCTTTCTCTATAACACTGAGTAACTGTGCAGGCGCTGGCACACTCTGTGCCTCTACATAGCTCCTTCTGTACAGATAGCGCACCCCCGACCCCCTGACGAAGGATTTTATATCCGAAACGCGCGTCGGGGTGCGCTATTACAGGACGTGGCAGACCCAGATAATAAGGTAGTAATCATGTACCTCCCTTTTCTTGCACCCTGCACTTTATATGGTTGGTTTTTGAGCTATTCCTTTGCACACCAATTGCAGTTTGCACATTGCACTGTTGCACTTCACATTGCCACCTATGTGGATATGTGGTGGCAATATATGCATTGCGGAGTCTAATAAACACTTCAGCAAAGGAGGATTTAATTTTCCTCACATGCTTTTTTTCTTTTTTTGCACACTGTTATTTGCGGTTTTTGCACATTGCACTATTGCACTTCAAATTAGGTAATCTCCTCATAATTAGCTGTGGAAGTGTAGCACTAGTACATATATATATAAAAATAACCCCTTTTTTTGCATGCACATATTGAAATAGGGAAACACTACTCCTATATATATACATATATAAACTGGGTCAGCCGCTACCATTAATTTATTTTTAACTTTATAGATATGTATATTTTTTTAGTCCTGTTGTGCGCATAATTGTTTTGTATTATCTAGCCAATCATATACAATAAAGGCATTTTTATATCTACTTTCTGTTTGGTGGTTCCTTTGGGTATCCATATATTGGTTGTGTTTTGCTCTTTCACTGACTGTGTCGGCATATCCCACTCATCCACCAACGCTGGCTCTGCATTCCAGGATCTGTAACCGCACTGAAGTAAGACACCATCACCCTCTCAGATAAGTAATGGATCTACCCACACTGATCCTCAACTTTACTTTCTTCTTCACAGCGCTATTTTCCCATGGTCTCCCTGGGATATCTAGTACTACACAGGGACTCTGCAACCTGACCTTTTTTCATAGGCAAGACAGGTATTATACTCTTTCTCTAAACCTGCACATGGACATCTGGCGACACCTTATTCCTGGCATCTTACACTCTGTTTGCTACTTTCTCTACACAATACGCAGCAACCCTGCTCTATCCCGAGCCGGGACCACGTTTACAGTACATTGGCAAGTAGAGTATTAAGGTTACACCATCTTTGGTGTTTATACGAAATAACTGTAGTTACCTACCATGTCTATAAGACCTTATGTTCCAAAATCGGATAGAAGGGGTAGTCTTTTGCTCCCTCACTCCGGTGTCTATAGAACAGGTATATACATTATAGCCACTCTAGGTACCGCTGCATATAGTTCCATTGCCACACACTGGTATACCGCTCTGTCTGTACCGTACCTTATACAGTATTATTCTGTGCAGGTGTATCCGACTAGGTCCCTTTTTCCTAGCCATACAACATATTTACCTGTACACAACAAATTTACTCTCTGGGTATGTTCAATGTTCTTATCCGTCTGTATGTTATACATTTTGCCTCTGCTAAACCCGTCTCTTCGTCTAAGGTCCTTACGGTTTATAAACCCTCCCCCACTCTATTGGTCGAGTTGAACATGTATCTTTATTTTGGCAAATGGACCTCATCTTGGCAACCTCTCTTGGCATGTACTCGTAAAAATGTATAGATGCCCTTGCAATTGTACATATGTACATTTATATTTTGTCTGATTATGTCTTTTTTGTTTGTTTTTTTTGGTCCATCACAGCGATATTGTGAACAAGGCCACGGGTTGGCCAAAACGTTATTTTGCCTATCGCTTCAACATGAACTTTCACTTGTGAATAAACTTTACACTTTATCAAGCAACTTTCGATATACGAGTGCAGTGATTACTTTATTCTCCAAAGAACTGTCTGACCCGGTTCCAAGTACCCCACAGCCCTGGTGGACGTGTCACATGAGTACAGGAGTTCAGCATCATATTCCAGGTGTAAGCTACCAGACTTATGTAGCTGTTATTGTTAGAAATTATATCTTCAACTTTCCGTTACTTTGTTTGCTTCTCTACCACTAATGCTACGTAGAGCATTACTTATCAGGCAAGCTAAAGGAACTGTGACATTGGGTTGTCTCCTTGTTTGGTAATTTGAGATGTGATTTTTTGGGGGTGGTTATTATTTCACTTTCTGGAAAAGAAAGTTGCTACAATTGTCAGCCATATTAGTTTTCACAAGGCTAATCTTTATATCTTTCATTTACCGACTTGATCCTTTGCTGGACTCTATCATGTCTCACTTGTAGTCAATCATAGAGAACCAGCAAAGTGCCACCAACCCTACCGAGAAGAGACATGTATTTCTTAATCTTTGGATTCATGATTATTAATTGGCAAAGATAATTTTCCTTCAGAAGTAAATCAAATAAACCATTACTTATAGCTGAAAAAGTGACAATTTTAATATAGTTATTTTTACACATTTTTATTTTTAAATATTGAAAACAATAAATATTGGTAAATGTAATTCACCAGTGACATTAATGAGGGAGGAAAAAGCTAACGTCTCCTTCTACTTGAGTTTTAATATAAATTCATGAAACTTGCTGCATCATAACCAAGTGATCAAAGTCTACAGTTTTAAGAAAATATGCTACAAGCCTTACATTTGTAAATCTGAAACTAAAATATATACATTTAGTTATGAAAAGTTAATCAAGACATTGATGAGCAAAATGAATGTGTTACGTGAATGTGATATTTTAACTATAAATCTCTGCTTCATAGAGGAATCTCTGTAGAGAAAAAACACATTTTTTTATTCCTGCTATAGTCAGTCTAGTACTACATTTTCTGTATCAGATTCATGACATTCCAGAAAGAAGGTTTTTTGACATTTTTCTATGACATGAGCTTCTGCCCCCAATGTGGTGCCAATGTAGAGATGAAATCTCCAAACCTTATATATTTGATATGCTAGTAATGACTCATCTCTCTGAATGAAAGCTGGTGAACGACCATTCTGTAGAGACAGCTATACACATTTTCTTTAATATTGTCTGTTATAGTTGTTCTAATACTCCTCCATACATGATATTTTACACAAGATGTGAAACAGCTGATGTATCGATGGAAGCAACGTTCATAAAAAAAAATGAAAGCTTTCAAGAAATCATTCTTCATGTATTTTCAGAAAAATATGAAAACGGCTGATTTTATTTCAGAAGATGATGGTCTACAATTGTTAGCTAAAATGATCAACCCTTCCATTGATTTAATATATCATATAAAAAGCTATATTCTTCTCTTGTCATCAACTAGTTGTTTCTATAAACCCGGCCTTATAGGGTTTTTTGTGAGATAAAGTAGCAAAAGAATCTTTACTACTGTAAACTCATGTCGTTTCAGTGCCACCACACCACTCTAGTTGTCCTCTCTGTCTTTGTGTACTTGGCTGTAGCAATTACATGCCATCCACATATGTGATGGCTGCAGGGTTCAAGGGTTTACTGTTTGCTCACTCTTGAGATCAGTGATTGGCCGCAGCAGTAGTTTGTGTAGATGTCATGTCATCTCTGCAGATGAGCAAACAATGACTGACAGCACTGGAGTGGAGACAGCAATTATGAATGTTGACTATGTAGATGGCATTTCCTCAGTGCACCTCAATGCAAAAAAGATCTTTAAAAATACTATTTCTTTATGCTGTCTTTAATATCACGATTACACAGCTCCTCCTTGCTGTTTAAAAGAAACCTAACATCGAAAAAAATGCTATTAATCTGCAGATATAGGGTTAATCAGCAGGTTAATAGTGTTGTGATCCTGCCCGGCGCCTGCACTTACTGTAGATCCTTCGCTGCTGGGAGGAAATGAACTTTATCCCTCCTGGCAGCATTCTGGTTTCAGTCAAGGGGGCTGCGCCGGTGCAGGTTTAGTCACTGCTCTGTGTATAGAGAGCGGCAGATGTAACTGTGCCCTGACTGAAAGCCGACCCTAATACTGAGCTGCTTTCAGTCAGTGCTGCTGGTACATGGTTACAGTTGTGGCTCTATATACACAGAGTGGTGGCTAAACCCAAGCCAGCGCCGCCCTGGGACTGAAACCTGAATGCTGCCAGGGGGGATAAAGTTAATTTCCTCTTGGCAGTGTGGGTCTAACCGCCATCACCGGGAAGGTTCACAATGCTATTAATATGCAGATTAACTCAATCTTTGCAGGTTAATACTGTAATGCTTTTTCGAGTGACAGGTTCTCTTCATATAAATTGTTTCTTTATCTCAAAAAAATCATAATATCCATTATATATATCAGAATAATATCAGAATAATATCCATTTCAATAATTCAAAGATCAAACTTACATCCAGGATAAACACCGCAGTGACTGATCCCAAGCATAGTGCAGTATAGACAAGTGGAAAATTCATTCCAAATAGGAACAGGCAGAGACGCGGGATCAACCACCCACACCTGAGCGCTATTTCCAGGAGCCACCCTCTTTTTCAGTCTCTGTTATCTTTATTTGTAGGATGTCATCGATGCAGCAACAACAGTATCGGAGTTGTGGCACTAGAATGATGAGAGATATATGTGAGTATATGTTTTTCTGTTATTTTATCACATTTTCTTTGTTTTGACAAAATATTAATGATTTGGGAAATCCACTTTAAATGAACATCCAAATGCAGAAAAGCTAAGTAAAACTAAATAAAAATGTAGCATCTGAGAGAACATATTCATCATATCTAAAGCTAATATGAAACAGACAAGGTGTGTATTGGAATAAAAGCGATCACACTGGACACCAGAACTATGAAGCGAAGCGGTCTCTGACAGCCAGAGACTTGTTCGTCCTGCAGAAGTTGCTGCACAAATGATTCTTTGACACTCCACATGAATATATTGCTAGCATGGTACTGACAGCACAATATCACACAAATACTAATACATAATTGTAGCCTTTGGATTTATAACCTCAAGCTCAGTTTTATAGACTGGACATACAAACGGGATGGCACAGAATGAATATGACCACTGTCAATTGATATTGTATGTCAGTGTGGCAATTACTGTGCCTCTAGGAACTCAAGATAAGGGTCTTAATATAACAAAATAATCAGTCAAACTGCAATTTGCATCGCAATTACATCCTAAAACAATGTAAGAAAGCTAGCAAAGAAAAGTAGTAAGGAGACTCAGTGATAAACTGTAGGAGTATATTCAGAACATGAATTTATGGGAAAAAATACATCTGCAAGGCGTTTGCATGTTCTCTTCATAACAGTTTCCTCCTGGTTTTTGGTTCACTTCCACACGCTAAAACCATACTGATTAATTATCTTACTATGAAAATAACCTTAGTTTGTAAGTGCGTGTATATTGTATACAGTACAGACCAAAAGTTTGGACACACCTTCTCATTTAAAGATTTTTCTGTATTTTCATGACTATGAAAATTGTACATTCACACTGAAGGCATCAAAACTATGAATTAACACATGTGGAATTATATACTTAACAAAAAAGTGTGAAACAACTGAAATTATGTCTTATATTCTAGGTTCTTCAAAGTAGCCACCTTTTGCTTTGATGACTGCTTTGCACACTCTTGGCATTCTCTTGATGAGCTTCAAGAGGTAGTCACCGGGAATGGTCTTCCAACAATCTTGAAGGAGTTCCCAGAGATGCTTAGCATTTGTTAGCCCTTTTGCCTTCACTCTGTGGTCAAGCTCACCCCAAACCATCTCGATTGGGTTCAGCTCTGGTGACTGTGGAGGCCAGGTCATCTGGCGTAGCACCCCATCACTCAGCTTCTTGGTCAAATAGACCTTACACAGCCTCGAGGTGTGTTTGGGGTCATTGTCCTGTTGAAGAATAAATGATGGTCCAACTAAATGCAAACCGGATGGAATAGCATGCCGCTGCAAGATGCTGTGGTAGCCATGCTGTTCAGTATGCCTTCAATTTTGAATAAATCCCCAACAGTGTCACCAGCAAAGCACCCCAACACCATCACACCTTCTCCTCCATGCTTCACGGTGGGAACCAGGCATGTAGAGTCCATCCGTTCACCTTTTCTGCGTCGCACATAGACACGGTGGTTGGTACCAAAGATCTCAAATTTGGACTCATCAGACCAAAGCACAGATTTCCACTGGTCTAATGTCCATTCCTTGTGTTCTTTAGCCCAAAAAGTCTCTTCTGCTTGTTGCCTGCCCTTAGCAGTGGTTTCCTAGCAGCTATTTTACCATGAAGGCCTGCTGCACAAAGTCTCCTCTTAACAGTTGTTGTAGAGATGTGTCTGCTGCTAGAACTCTGTGTGGCATTGACCTGGTCTCTAGTCTGAGCTGCTGTTAACCTGCGATTTCTGAGGCTGGTGACTTGGATAAAGTTATCCTCAGAAGCAGAGGTGACTCTTGGTCTTCCTTTCCTGGGGTGGTCCTCATGTGAGCCAGTTTCTTTGTAGCGCTTGATGGTTTTTGCCACTGCACTTGGGGACACTTTCAAAGTTTTCCCAATTTTTCAGACTGATTGACCTTCATTTTTTAAAGTAATGATGGCCACTTATTTTTCTTTACTTAGCTGCTTTTTTCTTGCCATAATACAAATTCTAACAGTCTATTCAGTAGGACTATCAGTTGTGTATCCACCAGACTTCTGCACAACACGACTGATATGGTCCCAACCCCATTTATAAGGCAAGAAATCCCACTTATTAAACCTGACAGGGCACACCTGTGAATTGAAAACCATTCCCGGTGACTACCTCTTGAAGCTCAATTAGTAGAACACAGCACCTCATGGGAAAAGCAGAGTCAACATTACCCATATAAAGAGCACACGTCTCAGCCAAGGAGTCCTTCTTGGTATGTAGTCCAATGTATAAAGATATAAAAGACAGCGCCTCACACGTTGCTGGCCACAGAAGGCAGAATAAACTGTGATCTATTTCACCAACGTGTGAGGCGCTGTCTTTTATATCTTTATATTCTCATCAAGAGAATGCCAAGAGTGTGCAAAGCAGTCATCAAAGCAAAAGGTGGCCACTTTGAAGAACCTAGAATATAAGATATAATTTCAGTTGTTTCACACTTTTTTGTTAAGTATATAATTCCACATGTGTTAATTCATAGATTTGATACCTTCAGCGTGAATGTACAATTTTTATAGTCATAAAAATACAGAAAAATCTTTAAATGAGAAGATGTGTCCAAACTTTTGGTCTATACTGCATGTGTCTACCAAAAAGAGATGAGCGAATAAATTAGGGAAGGATCAAATTTGAGTCAAAATTCCTAAAATCCTTGGCTTCATGCAAACTCAAACAATTGATATGATTCACGAGGAATTGCAAAAATGCCCAGGGCCATTTCACACAAGCTGCAAAATCAGTGAGTGAGCCAATGGCACTATGAGTGGTAGCGTGGGCTACCCCATAATGCACTGCAGCAATTTGATCACAAGGTGTAGCAGAGCCAATCAAAGGGCTGTCACAGAAAGTCCAAAACAAAGGGGTTGGCCAAGGAATGCCATTTTATGTTTTTATAGTGCAGGGATAGGAACTCAGAGACCACAGGCTGGGGATAGAAAAATGCCTAATGTGATTGTGCATTCTACTTCAGTGCTGATGTACCAGACTTCATTCTGTGGATAGATATATAAGTGATATATAGTAAACTGTTATAGCAGACTCTTCTTCACCACTCAGAGTTTGACTGTGAATTACTACATCTATGATGGACTGCAGCAATAGCATCATAGTAGCTACTTTTTTTCACACAGTGCCAGAACGTAAGGGTAATATTAACCCCTTTCTACCATTGGACATATTATTCCGTCCATGTGGGGCTCTACTTCCCAAAAACGGAATAGTACGTCCAGAGCGATCAGCCGCGCTCACGGGGGGAGTGCGGCAGAGAGCGGCTGGGTGTCAGCTGACTATCGCAGCTGACATCTGGCACTATGTGCCAGGAGCGGTTATGGACCGCCCCGGGCACATTAACCCCCGGCACACTGCGATCAAACATGATCGCAGTGTTCCAGCGGTATAGGGAAGCATCGCGCAGGGAGGGGGCTCCCTGCGTGCTTCCCTGAGACCCTCAGAGCAGCGCAATATGATCACATTGCTGCAAGGGTCTCTTACCTCCTCCTTCCTGCAGGCCCGGATCCAAAATGGCCCCGGGACTGCATCCGGGTCCTGCAGTGAGGTGGCTTACCAGCGCCTGCTCAGAGCAGGCGCCGGGAAGCCTCCCTGATGTGCATGTCAGATCGCTGATCTGACATAGTGCTCGGCAAAGTGTCAGATCAGCGATCCGTCACTTTACTGTGATGTCCCCCCTGGAGCAAAGCAAAAAAAAATTAAAATTCCTAAATAAATAATAATAAAAAAAAATTGTTCCAATAAATATTCCTTTATCTAAATAAAAAAAAACAAAAAAAAGTACACATATTTAATATCGTAACGACCCGACCTATAAAACTGTCCCTCTAGTTAACCCTTTCAGTGAACACCGTAAAAAAAAAAAAAAAACAAGGCAAAAAACAACGCTTTATTATCATACCGCCGAACAAAAAGTGGAAGAACACGCGATCAAAAAGACGGATATAAATTACCATGGCATCGCTGAAAACGTCATCTTGTCCCGCAAAAAACTAGCTGCCATACAGCATTATCAGCAAAAAATAAAAAAGTTATAGTCCTCAGAATTAAGCGATGCAAAAATAATTATTTTTTCTATAAAATAGTTTTTATCGTATAAGCGCCAAAACATAAAAAATGATATAAATGAGGTATCGCTGTAATCGTACTGACCCGAAGAATAAAACTGCTTTATCCATTTTACCAAATGCGGAACGGTATAAACGCCCCCCTCCCCCCCAAAAAAAGAAATTCATGAATATCTGGTATTTGGTCATTCTGCCTCACAAAAATCGGAATAAAAAGCGATCAAAAAATGTCACGTGCCCAAAAATGTTACCAATAAAAATGTCAACTCGTCCCGCAAAAAACAAGACCTCACATGACTCTGTGGACCAAAATCTGGAAAAATTATAGCTCTCAAAATGTGGTAACGCAAAAAATATTTTTTGCAATACAAGCGTCTTTTAGTGTGTGACGGCTGCCAATCATAAAAATACGCTAAAAACCCTGCTATAAATAGTAAATCGAACCCTCCTTCATCACCCCCTTAGTTAGGGAAAAATTTAAAAATTAAAAAATGTATTTATTTCCATTTTCCCATTAGGGTTAGGGCTAGGGCTAGGGTTAGGGTTAGGGCTAGGGTTAGGGTTAGGGTTAGGGCTAGGGTTAGCGTTAGGGTTAGGGATAGGGTTGAGGTTAGGGCTACAGTTAGGGTTGGGGCTAAAGTTAGGGTTAGGGTTGGGGCTAAAGTTAGGGTTAGGGTTGGGGCTAAAGTTAGGGTTTGGATTACATTTATGGTTGGGAATAGGGTTGGGATTAGGGTTAGGGGTGTGTCAGGGTTAGGGGTGTGGTTAGGGTTACCGTTGAGATTAGGGTTAGGGGTGTGTTTGGATTAGGGTTTCAGTTATAATTGGGGGATTTCCACTGTTTAGGCACATCAGGGACTCTCCAAACGCGACATGGCGTCCGATCTCAATTCCAGCCAATTCTGCGTTGAAAAAGTAAAACAGTGCCCCCTCCCTTCCGAGCTCTCCCGTGCGCCCAAACAGGGGTTTATCCCAACATATAGGGTATCAGCGTACTCAGGACACATTGGACAACAACTTTTGGCTTCCAATTTCTCCGGTTACCTTTGGGAAAATACAAAACTAGGGGCTGAAAAATAATTTTTGTGGAAAAAAAAAGATTTTTATTTTCACGGCTCTGCATTATAAACTGTAGTAAAACACTTGGGGTTCAAAGTTCTCACAACACATCTAGATAAGTTCCTTGGGGGGTCTAGTTTCCAATATGGGGTCACTTGTGGGGGGTTTCTACTGTTTAGGTACATTAGGGGCTCTGCAAACACAATGTGACGACTGCAGACCATTCCATCTAAGACTGCATTCCAAATAGCGCTCCTTCCCTTCCAAGCTCTGCCATGCGCCCAAACGGTGGTTCCCCCCACATATGGGGTATCAGCGTACTGAGGACAAATTGGACAACAACTTTTGGGGTCCAATTTCTCCTTTTACCCTTGGGAAAATAATAAACTGGGGGCTAAAAAATAATTTTTGTGGGAATTTTGTTTTTTTCACGGCTCTGCGTTATAAACTGTAGTGAAACACTTGGGGGTTCAAAGCTCTCATAACACAACTGTATGAGTTCCTTAGGGGGTCTACTTTCCAAAATGGTGTCACTTGTGGGGGTTTTCAATGTTTAGGCACATCAGTGGCTCTCCAAACGCAACATGGCGTCCCATCTCAATTCCAGTAAATTTTGCATAGAAAAGTCAAATGGCCCTCCTTTCCTTCCGAGCTCTGCCATGCGCCCAAACAGTGGTTTATCCCCACATGTGGGGCATCAGCGTACTCAGGACAAATTGTACAACAACTTTTGTGGTCCAATTTCTTCTCTTACCCTTGGGGAAAAAAAAATTGGGGGCGAAAAGATCATTTTTGTGAAAAAATATGATTTTTTATTTTTACGGCTCTGCATTATAAACTTATGTGAAGCACTTGGTGGGTCAAAGTGCTCACCACACATCTAGATAAGTTCCTTAAGGGGTCTAGTTTCCAAAATGGTGTCACTTTGGGGGTTTCAACGTTTAGGCACATCAGTGGCTCTTCAAACGCAACATGGCATCCCATCTCAATTCCTGTCAATTTTGCATTGAAAAGTCAAACGGCGCTCCTTCCCTTCCGAGCTCTCCCTTGCGCCCAAACAGTGGTTTACCCCCACATACGGGGTATCAACGTACTCAGGACAAATTGTACAACAACTTTTGGGGTCCAATTTGTTCTCTTACCCTTGGGAAAATAAAAAATTTGTGGCGAAAAGGTCATTTTTGTGAAAAAATATAATTTTTCATTTTTACGGCTCTGCATTATAAACTTCTGTGAATCACTTAATGGGTCAAAGTTCTCACCACACATCTAGATAAGTTCCTTAGGGGGTCTACTTTCCAAAATGGTGTCATTTGTGGGGGGGTTTCAATGTTTAGGCACATCAGGGGCTCTCCAAACGCAACATGGCATCCCATCTCAATTGCAGTCAATTTTGCATTGAAAAGTCAAATGGTGCTCTTTCGCTTCCGAGCTCTGCCATGTGCCCAAACAGTGGTTTACCCCCACATATGGGGTATCGCCGTACTCAGGACAAATTGTACAACAACTTTTGGGGTCCATTTTCTCCTGTTACCCTTGGTAAAATAAAACAAATTGGAGCTGAAGTAAATTTTTTGTGAAAAAAAGTTAAAGGTTCATTTTTATTTAAACATTCCAAAAATTCCTGTGAAACACCTGAAGGGTTAATAAACTTCTTGAATGTGGTTTTGAGCACCTTGAGGGGTGCAGTTTTTAGAATGGTGTCACACTTGGTTATTTTCTATCATATAGACCCCTAAAAATGACTTCAAATGAGATGTGGTCCCTAAAAAAAAATGGTGTTGTAAAAATGAGAAATTGCTGGTCAACTTTTAACCCTTATAACTCCCTAACAAAAAAAAAATTTGGTTCCAAAATTGTGATGATGTAAAGTAGACATGTGGAAAATGTTACTTATTAAGTATTTTGTGTGACATATCTCTGTGATTTAATTGCATAAAAATTCAAAGTTGGAAAATTGCGAAATTTTCTAAATCTTCGCCAAATTTTCATTTTTTTCACAAATAAATGCAGGTAATGTCAAAGAAATGTTATGACTATCATGAAGTACAATATGTCATGAGAAAACAGTGTCAGAATCACCGGGATCCGTTGAAGCGTTCCAGAGTTATAACCTCATAAAGGGACAGTGGTCAGAATTGTAAAAATTGGCCTGGTCATTAACATTCAAACCACCCTTGGGGGTAAAGGGGTTAAACAATCAATTGCAAATTTTGAAATTAATTCTGAATTTAAGGTTTGTTTCTATTTGCAAATGAAAGAGTGTGATCCCTGTGTTTTGAGGAGCCCCCTTTTTTTTAAAAGGGAAATTTCAATAATCCTGAAACTTAAACACAAGTGTTTACCTACTAAACTGTGAGTGTTGTTTAAAATGATATTTTTTAGCCCCCTTCATTGCTCCAATAGTCTTATATCACATATGCAAACATGCCACCTGAATGTAGCAACCAGTTACATGTGCTTACTATTAAGACGTGATTCTACCTAGATTTCCTGGTCCCATACACATAAAGTATCTTAATTAAAGGTTGTCTGAAAATACAGAACATTTTACAACAACATCTGCCATTAACTCTTCTGACATTATGTTAGCATTATACACTGGATAATTCTCTGCTCACTGAAAGGGGTTTATCTCATTTTTCTCACTGCTGAGCTGAATGAAATGGTAGAATGCACATACAATGGATTTCAGCTGTACAATTCAGGTAGCTCCATACGATTGACAATATGTATCTATTTGTTAACACTGAAACCAAGAAAATTAGTTTATTAACAACTTTTCTGACGCTTGTCTGAATAACTTGTTTCATTATCACCTTTATGATACTTTGTTTAAAGCAAATGAACTGGTGTCTGTGTTAATCTCTGTCTTTAAAATGTTTCTCTTTTTGCATTAGGGGTAGAATAAATCTAGTAACATGTTGCACACTATCCTGCAGACAGCTTTGCGGAAAAGCATCACTCATCTATCAATGCAGACAGCATCGGTGGCAGCCAGTTGTCAATAGTGTATGGAGTCAGCACAGCTTTATATAGGGGCCATGTCCCTGTACAGTAGCTCAGCTCCTATTGATATGAATAGGAGCTGAGCTGCAGTACCTCAGATCGGCCACAACACAGTGTATGGAGCTGTGGCATTTTGGATCTGTACACTGTTTATATTCGTCTGCCATTGGCACTGCAAACTCCTAATCGTTTACAGTGCCATGTGTCAGATGCCTATCTATTTGACATTGATAACCTATCCTTGGGATTACAGATGACTGAATCGCTCCATGGAGGATAGACGTCAAGTCAATATATTTCTTAACCCCTTCACCCCCAAGGGTGGTTTGCACGTTAATGACCAGGCCAATTTTTACAATTCTGACCACTGTCCCTTTATGAGGTTATAACTCTGGAACGCTTCAACGGATCTTGGCGATTCTGACATTGTTTTCTCGTGACATATTGTACTTCATGATAGTGGTAAAATTTCTTCGATATAACTTGCGTTTATTTGTTAAAAAAACAGATAGTTGGCGAAAATTTTGAAAATTTTGCAATTTTCCAACTTTGAATTTTTATGCCCTTAAATCACAGACATATGTCACGCAAAATACTTAATAAGTAACATTTCCCACATGTCTACTTTACATCAGCACAATTTTGGAACCAAAATTTTTTTTTTGTTATTGAGTTATAAGGGTTAAAAATTGACCAGCAAGTTCTCATTTTTACAACACCATTTTTTTTCAGGGACCACATCTCATTTGAAGTCATTTTGAGGGGTCTATATGACAGAAAATACCCAAGTGTGACACCATTCTAAAAACTGCACCCCTCAATGTGCTCAAAACAACATTCAAGAAATTTATTAACCCTTCAGGTGTTTCACAGGAATTTTTGGAATGTTTGAAAAAAAGTTAAATGTTCATTTTTATTTACACAAAATTTATTTCAGCTCCAATTTGTTTTATTTTACCAAGGGTAACAGGAGAAAATGGACCCCAAAAGTTGTTGTACAATTTGTCCTGAGTATGCTAATACCCCATATGTGGGGGAAAACCACTGTTTGGGTGCATGGCAGAGCTCGGAAGGAAAGGAGCGCCATTTGACTTTTCAATGCAAAATTGACTGCAATTGACATGGGACGCCATGTTGCGTTTGGAGAGCCCCTGATGTGCCTAAACATTGAAACCCCCCACAACTGACACCATTTTGGAAAGTAGACCCCCTAAGGAACTTATCTAGATGTGTGGTGAGCACTTTGACCCAACAAGTGCTTCACAGAAGTTTATAACGCAGAGCCGTAAAAATAAAAAATCATATTTTTTCACAAAAATGATCTTTTCGCCCCCATTTTTTTATTTTCCCAAGGGTAAGAGAAGAAATTAGACCACAAAAGTTGTTGTGCAATTTGTCCTGAGTACAATGATACCCCATATGTGGGTGTAAACCATTGTTTGGGCGCAGGGCAGAGCTCGGAAGGGAAGGAGCGCCATTTGACTTTTCAATGCAAAATTGACTGGAATTGAGATGGGACGCCATGTTGCATTTGGAGAGTACCTGATGTGCCGAAACATTGAAACCCCCCACAAGTGACACCATTTTGGAAAGTAGACCCCTTAAGGAACTTATCTAGATGTGTGTTGAGCACTTTGACCCAACAAGTGCTTCACAGAAGTTTATAATGCAGAGCCGTAAAAATAAAAAATCATATTTGTTCACAAAAATGATCTTTTCGCCCCCATTTTTTTATTTTCCCAAGGGTAAGAGAAGAAATTAGACCACAAAAGTTGTTGTGCAATTTTTCCTGAGTACGGCGATACCCCATATGTGGGGGTAAACCACTGTTTGGGCGCATAGCAGAGCTCGGAAGCGAAGGAGCGCTATTTTACTTTTCAATGCAAAATTGACTGGAATTAAGACATGCCATGTTGCGTTTGGAGAGCCCCTGATGTGCCTAAACATTAAAACCCCCCGCAAGTGACACCATTTTGGAAACTAGACCTCCCAAGGAACTTATCTAGATGTGTTGTGAGAACTTTGAACCCCCAAGTGTTTCACTACAGTTTATAACGCAGAGCCGTGAAAATAAAAATTCCTCTTTTTTTTCACAGAAATGATTTTTTAGCCCCCAGCTTTGTATTTTTCCAAGGATAACATAATAAATTGGACCACAAAAGTTGTTGTCCAATTTGTCCTGAGTACGCTGATACCCCATATGTGGGGGGGAAACACTGTTTGGGCGCATGACAGAGCTCGGAAGGGAAGGAGCGCCATTTGGAATGCAGACTTAAATGGATTGGTCTGCAGGCGTCACGTTGCATTTGCAGAGCCCCTGATGTACCCAAACAGTAGAAACCCCCCACAAGTGACCCCAAATTGGAAACTAGACCTCACAAGGAACTTATCTAGATGTGTTGTGAGAACTTTGAACCCCCAAGTGTTTCACTACAGTTTATAACGCAGAGCCGTGAAAATAAAAAATCTTTTTTTTCCCATAAAACTTATTTTTTAGCCCCCAGTTTTGTATTTTCCCAAGAGTAACAGGAGAAATTGGACCCCAAAAGATGTTGTCCAATTTGTCCTGAGTACGCCGATACCCCATATGTTGGGGTAAACCCCTGTTTGGGCACACGGGAGAGCTCTGAAGGGAAGGAGCACTGTTTTACTTTTTCAACGCAGAATTGTCTGGAATTGAGATCGGATGCCATGTCCCGTTTGGAGAGCCCCTGATGTGCCTAAACAGTGGAAACCCCCCAATTATAACTGAAACCCTAATCCAAACACACCCCTTACCCTAATCCAAACGGTAACCCTAACCACACCCCTAACCCTGACACACCCCTAACCCTAATCCCAACCCTATTCCCAACCGTAAATGTAATCCAAACCCTAACCCTAACTTTAGCCCCAACCCTAACTGTAGCCTTAACCCTAGCCCTAACCCTAGCCCTAACCCTAGCAATAACCCTAGCCCTAACCCTAGCCCTAACCCTAGCCCTAACCCTAGCAATAAACCTAGCCCTAACCCTAGCCCTAACCCTATCAATAACCCTAGCCCTAACCCTAGCAATAACCCTAGCCCTAACCCTAGCCCTAACCCTAACCCTAACCCTAGCAATAACCCTAGCCCTAACCCTAGCCCTAACCCTAACCCTAGCCCTAACCCTAGCCCTAACCCTAGCCCTAACCCTAACCCTAGCCCTAACCCTAATGGGAAAATGGAAATAAATACATTTTTTTTACTTTTTTATTTTTCCCTAACTAAGGGGGTGATGAAGGGGAGTTTGATTTACTTTTATAGCGGGTTATTTAGAGGATTTTTATGATTGGCAGCCGTCACACACTGAAAGACGCTTTTTATTGCAAAAAATATTTTTTGCGTTACCACATTTTGAAAGCTATGATTTTTCCATATTTGAGTCCACAGAGTCATGTGAGGTCTTGTTTTTTGCGGGACGAGTTGACGTTTTTATTGGTAACATTTTCGGGCACATGACATTTTTTGATCGCTTTTTATTCCGATTTTTGTGAGGCAGAATGATCAAAAACCAGCTGTTCATGAATTTCTTTTGGGGGAGGCGTTTATACCGTTCCGCATTTGGTAAAATTGATAAAGCAGTTTTATTCGTCGGATCAGTACGATTACAGCGATACCTCATTTATATCATTTTTTTATGTTTTGGCGCTTTTATACGATAATAGCTATTTTATAGAAAAAATAATTATTTTGGTATCGCTTTATTCTCAGGACTATAACTTTTTTTTTTGCTGATGATGCTGTATGGTGGCTCGTTTTTTGCGGGACAAGATGACGTTTTCAGCGGTACCATGGTTATTTATATTTGTCTTTTTGATCGCGTGTTATTCCACTTTTTGTTCGGCGGTATGGTAATAAAGCGTTGTTTTTTGCCTCGTTTTTTTTTTTTTTTCTCACGGTGTTTACTGAAGGGGTTAACTAGTGGGACAGTTTTATAGGTTGGGTCGTTACGGACGCGACGATACTAAATATGTGTACTTTTATTGTTTTTTTTTTTTTATTTAGATAAAGAAATGTATTTATGGGAATAATATATATATTTTTTTCTTTATTTAGGAATTTATTTTTTATTTATTTTTTTACACATGTGGAAACATTTTTTTTTTAACTTTTTTACTTTGTCCCAGGGGGGGACATTACAGATCGGTGATCTGACAGTGTGCACAGCACTCTGTCAGATCGGCGATCTGCTGTGCAGGGCTGCAGGCTTACCAGCGCCTGCTCTGAGCAGGCACTCGGTAAGCCACCTCCCTCCCTGCAGGACCCGGATGCTGCAGCCATCTTGGATCCGGGACCTGCGGCGAGGAGGGAGATAGGAGACCCTCGGAGCAACGCGATCACATCGCGTTGCTGCGGGGGTCTCAGGGAAGCCCGCAGGGAGCCCCCTCCCTGCGCGATGCTTCCCTATACCGCCGGTACACCGCGATCACCGCTCCTGGCACATAGTGCCGGATGTCAGCTGCGATATGCAGCTGACACCCGGCCGCGATCGGCCGTGCTCCCCCCGGGAGCGCGGCCGATCGCGTATGACGTACTATCCCATCGGTGGTCATACGGGCCCACCCCACCTCGACGGGATAGTACGTCAGATGTCAGAAAGGGGTTAAAATTCGTATGTCCTTCCTAATTCTAAAAGTTTGTGATTCGATTAGCTTGAATCGGCTAAATAAAAAAAAAATACTGTAGCGCTGTCTCTCCTGCGGGCGGTACGTGCACACGGAGGAGAGTGCACACTGTTCTCCGTGTTCACGTGTGCGGGACGCTTTGCGGACCATGCTGCCGGAGAACAATGGACATGTCTCTGTGTTTTCAACATGGACACACGGTCCGTGAAAACACGGAGACATGTGCATAGACCCATTCATTTGAATGGGTCTACGTGTGTCAGTGTCTCCGGTACGTGAGAAAACTGTCACTAAACGTACCGGAGACACTGACTTGTGAAACCGGCCTTAGGAGCAGCCACCTCCATGTGCAATATACAAAAACGTTGCACAAAATTTCTATGTTAGCTTACTGACTGAACCCTCCACCCTTCACCATGTTGTGATCTTAATTGCAGCAGGTTCCTACCTACCCATAAATGCAGGTTTTACTGAGAGAGGTGTCCACATTCACCCAGGAATTCAGACATCAGCCTAAGTAAGGCTACGTTCACATTTGCGGTGTGCGCCGCAGCGTCGGGCGCCGCAGCGTCGCCGCATGCGTCATGCGCCCCTATATTTAATATGGGGGCGCATGGACATGCGTTGCACTTGCGTTTTGCGCCGCATGCGTCCCGGCGGCGCCCGTGTCTGGGCGCAGAGGACGCAGCAAGTTGCATTTTTGCTGCGTCCAAAATCAATGAAAAAAAGGACGCATGCGGCGCAAAACGCAGCGTTGTGCATGCGTTTTGCTGCGTTTTTGTTTGCGTTGTGCGTTGTGGCGCCGACGCTGCGGCGCACAACGCAAATGTGAACGTAGCCTAAGAGAGGTTTTCATACATGTAGGGACCCATCAGTTTTTTTCTGAGACCACCATGACGATGGTTGATGAGCAGAAATAACTTGGCCAAATTGTATGCAAAGCGTCTCTTTTTTTTCTAGTATTCAGAAGCTGTATAGCTATTTATATTTCATATATTTCATATAGACATGCTTTAGCACGATAGAGTGCAACTTCTTTGTATATTGTCCTGAAGTACTTCTGCTGCTGGGGCTGCCATTCCTGGCCTTAATCTGCCAAGCACTGACCCATCTAACATGGCTTGGTTTGGGGATTCGATCCACTGTTGCTGTTGCTGCGTGGCCGGTTCCCCTATAATCAAACAACAAACATGTTAAGAAAATAATCAAATAGAAAAATTACTGAAGATAGCCGAATCGGCAACCAGTAATAGCGGGCACTCCACTGAATATGGGCCCTACACGCGACTTGGAGTAAAAAAAAGCCCAAAAATCAAATATATACAAAATCAACAAAATCTATTTCACATGAAAATAGATACACAAACATGATAATTGAAATTCATATAATACAGAGTACAGGAGGAAAGAAGTGACGGCACAGAATGTCACAAAAAATGCCAACTTATAGGGCATGGGTAAAAAATGTGTGTGTCCCCATAAGTAAGGTATACCAATCGGTTTAATATCCAGCATATGCATCAAAAAATGCACAAATGATCTCACATGCTATTAAAAAACATATAGTGGTCTTATAATAGTATTAGTATCGGGTGTACTCGGGCAATAGGTAAGAAGATATATGTAATCCCAGTAAAGAGAACTGTAAACCAAGTAATAATAAGCCACCTTATCAAAAATAGGGGAACAAACAGTCTTACCCATAATGACCCTTGTGAGGCAGCAAGGAAAGCAGCTGCTTACATTTTTTGATGCATATGCTGGATATTAAACTGATTGGTATACCTTACCTATGGGGACACACACATTTTTTACCTATGCTTTAGTTTGTGAGTTGGCATTTTTTGTGACACCCTGTACCATCACCTCTTTCCTGCTGTACTCTGTATTGTATGGATTTGCATTACCATATTTTTGTATGTATTTTCATGTGCTATAAATGTTGTTACTTTTTTATATATATTTGTTTTTTGGGCTTTTTTTGACTCCAAGTCACTTACCTTTGCTGGTTTCATAACATAGAGACCCACATCAATTTTTTTAAATTATATTTATACTATGAAGGGGGGTTGTGAAATCATATAACTGCAGGATATCTATTATTTCTAGCTATCCTTTCTATCTATTCTATCTGTCAATTATTTTCATCCATCCGTCTATTCTGACGGTTATGGCTGTGAACTTCCTGTGCTTGACTGATGCATTTTCTTCGTTCTTTTGAGATGTGTTCGTAAAAATCTGATGGCATACGGATGTTTCATGTGCCGTTAGTTCTCACACCCATTGCCTTGCATTAGCATGTCTTGTCCGATATACGCGGCCATACCCAGGGTGCTGTGATTTGTTCCTCAGCCCGATTCCAGCCGATTCTCAGCACTGACTGATTGAATACCATTTTTCAGAGTGCAGTGTGATTTTGTTCTTGCATTGCACTCGTCCCATTTATACGCCAGTGTGAGCGAGCCCCTACATGTATTTATTGGAACATCTGGTTTGTAGGTTGGGTAACAACTGAATGTGATGAGTAATTGGGTTATTTTTCATCTGGAAACATTCTTCTGTGCATATTGTTAATTTGGCTGTTTTTTTGCTATAGACATTTCTTGTGACAGCCTCAGCTTCCCAATTCAGCTGAAGACAAAAATAAGAGGCTGATTTTGGAAGCTTTGTGCACTTTATTCCCTCTGACAGCATCCAAGTGACAGCATATTATTTGGTCGGTACGACACACAAAGTATCTTAATTAAAGGTTGTCTGAAAATACAGAACATTTTACAACCACATCTGCCATTAACTCTTCTGACATTATGTTAGCATTATACACTGGATAATTCTCTGCTCACTGAAAGGGGTTTATCTCATTTTTCTCACCGCTGAGCTGAATGAAATGGTAAAATGCACATACAATGGATTTCAGCTGTACAATTCGGGTAGTTCCATACGTGTGACAATATGTATCTATTTGTTAACATTGAAACCAGAAAAATTAGCTTATGAACAACTTTCTGACGCTTGTCTGAATAACTTTTTTCATTATCACCTTTATGATACTTTGTTTAAAGCAAATGAACTGGTGTCTGTGTTAATCTCTATCTTTAAAATGTTTCTATGAAATGTTTTCATATGATGCTCCAGTATATGATGGGCCCCATATGATGCTCCAGTATATGATGCTCCATATATAATGTTCCCCATATGATGCTCCATATAAAATGGGCCTCATATGATGCTCCAGTATATGATGGGCCCATATAATGCTCCAGCATATGATGCTCCATATATAATATGCTCCATATAGAGTTAGCCCCATATGATACTCCAGTATATGATTGGCCTAATATCATATTTCAAACGTGGACAAAATATAAAAATGGCCACTGCCCTGGTCCGTACTCTTCATCGTCGGCATCTTCCAGCTCTCTGCACTGACTGTTCTGGCAGAGGGAGCACAGGTGTGACATCATCACGACCTGAAATATCAGAGTCAGGAGATGCTGAAGATGCCGCAGTGCAGGAATGGGGAGAGGTAAGTATTGCAAAGCGGCGGGGGGGGGGCCTGAGTAAGCGGCAAGCTGACGCCAGCCCCGACAGCAGGGTATATGTTTATTTTGTTTCTATCTTAGGCTTTGTTTTTTAGAGTCATAGAGAGGGCTAGAGATGTCAAGTGTGGCCCAGTGGGCTTCTCCACAATGCATCAATGCAGGGGGAACTATCACAGCCACTAGGGTTGAGCGAAACGGGTCGATCATTTTCAAAAGTCGCCGACTTTTGGCTAAGTCGGCGTCTCATGAAACCCGATCCGACCCCTGTGCTTGTCGGCCATGCGGTACGCGACTTTCGCGCCAAAGTCGCGTTTCAATGACGCGAAAAGCGCCATTTCTCAGCCAATGAAGGTGAACGCAGAGTGTGGGCAGCGTGATGACATAGATCCTGGTCCCCACCATCTTAGAGAAGGGCATTGCAGTGATTGGCTTGCTGTCTGCGGCGTCACAGGGGCTATAAAGGGGCGTTCCCGCCGACCGCCATCTTACTGCTGCTGATCTGAGCTTAGGGACAGGTTGCTGCCGCTTCATCAGAAGCAGGGAGAGCGTTAGGCAGGGTCCACTAACCACCAAACCGCTTGTGCTGCAGCGATTTCCACTGTCCAACACCACCTTCGGTGTGCAGGAACAGTGGAAGCTATTTTTTTTTTTTTTTCCCCTCAGCGCTGTAGCTCATTGGGCTGCCCTAGAAGGCTCCGTGATAGCTGTATTGCTGTGTGTACGCCACTGTGGAAACCAACTGCTTTTTTCAAAGCACATATCCTCTTGTTCCTTCCTTTCTGCACAGCTATCTTTTTTGTTTGTCCACACTTTTTATTTAATTTGTGCATCAGTCCACTCCTATTGCTGCCTGCCATACCTGGCTTACATTACTGCAGGGAGATAGTAATTGTAGGACAGTTTTTTTTTTTTTTTTGTTTTTTTTTTGTGGGAGATTAAGATTGGCATTTCTGCTACAGTGCCATCCCTGTGTGTGCCATCTCTCACTGAGTGGGCCATAGAAAGCCTATTTATTTTTTCCGTGATTTGTGTTCTAAAATCTACCTCAACACAGAAACACTACATCAATCAGTGGGAGAAAAATATTGGCCTCAGTCAGGGCTTGTGTGCCACTGCTGTGTGTGCGCTATCTCTCATTCAGTGGGCTATAGCAAGCCTATATTTTTTTTTTTTTTTTTTTTTTAATATTATTTGGTTTCAAAAGTCTCCCTGAAAAAAAAAAAAAACCTAAAAAAACAGTGGGAGAGTAATATTGCCCTTTCAGCTTGTGTGCCAGTCTTGACTCCTGGGTGTGCCACCTCTCTCCCTCTCATTCAGTGGGCCATAGAAAGCCTATTTATTTTTTTTTTTAAATATTATTGGGTTTCTAAAGTCTCCCTGAAAAAAACAAAAAATACATAAAAAAACAGTGGGAGAGTAATATTGCCCTTTCAGCTTGTGTGCCAGTCTTGACTCCTGGGTGTGCCACCTCTCTCCCTTTCATTCAGTGGGCCATAGAAAGCCTATTTATTTTTTCCGTGATTTGTGTTCTAAATTCTACCTCAACACAAAAACACTACATCAATCAGTGGGAGAAAAATATTGGCCTCAGTCAGGGCTTGTGTGCCACTGCTGTGTGTGCTATCTCTCATTCAGTGGGCTATAGCAAGCCTATTTTTTTTTTTTTTTTTTTTTTTTTAATATTATTTGGTTTCTAAAGTCTCCCTGAAAAAAAAAAAAAACCTAAAAAAACAGTGGGAGAGTAATATTGCCCTTTCAGCTTGTGTGCCAGTCTTGACTCCTGGGTGTGCCACCTCTCTCCCTCTCATTCAGTGGGCCATAGAAAGCCTATTTATTTTTTTTTTAAAATATTATTGGGTTTCTAAAGTCTCCCTGAAAAAACAAAAAATACATAAAAAAACAGTGGGAGAGTAATATTGCCCTTTCAGCTTGTGTGCCAGTCTTGACTCCTGGGTGTGCCACCTCTCTCCCTTTCATTCAGTGGGCCATAGAAAGCCTATTTTTTTTTTTTTTAATATTATTTGGTTTCTAATTCTCCCTGAAAAAAAAAAAAAAACCTAAAAAAACAGTGGGAGAGTAATATTGCCCTTTCAGCTTGTGTGCCAGTCTTGACTCCTGGGTGTGCCACCTCTCTCCCTCTCATTCAGTGGGCCATAGAAAGCCTATTTATTTTTTTTTTTAAATATTATTGGGTTTCTAAAGTCTCCCTGAAAAAACAAAAAATACATAAAAAAACAGTGGGAGAGTAATATTGCCCTTTCAGCTTGTGTGCCAGTCTTGACTCCTGGGTGTGCCACCTCTCTCCCTTTCATTCAGTGGGCCATAGAAAGCCTATTTTTTTTTTTTTTAATATTATTTGGTTTCTAATTCTCCCTGAAAAAAAAAAAAAAACCTAAAAAAACAGTGGGAGAGTAATATTGCCCTTTCAGCTTGTGTGCCAGTCTTGACTCCTGGGTGTGCCACCTCTCTCCCTCTCATTCAGTGGGCCATAGAAAGCCTATTTATTTTTTTTTTTAAATATTATTGGGTTTCTAAAGTCTCCCTGAAAAAACAAAAAATACATAAAAAAACAGTGGGAGAGTAATATTGCCCTTTCAGCTTGTGTGCCAGTCTTGACTCCTGGGTGTGCCACCTCTCTCCCTTTCATTCAGTGGGCCATAGAAAGCCTATTTTTTTTTTTTTAATATTATTTGGTTTCTAATTCTCCCTGAAAAAAAAAAAAAAACCTAAAAAAACAGTGGGAGAGTAATATTGCCCTTTCAGCTTGTGTGCCAGTCTTGACTCCTGGGTGTGCCACCTCTCTCCCTCTCATTCAGTGGGCCATAGAAAGCCTATTTATTTTTTTTTTTAAATATTATTGGGTTTCTAAAGTCTCCCTGAAAAAACAAAAAATACATAAAAAAACAGTGGGAGAGTAATATTGCCCTTTCAGCTTGTGTGCCAGTCTTGACTCCTGGGTGTGCCACCTCTCTCCCTTTCATTCAGTGGGCCATAGAAAGCCTATTTTTTTTTTTTTTAATATTATTTGGTTTCTAATTCTCCCTGAAAAAAAAAAAAAAACCTAAAAAAACAGTGGGAGAGTAATATTGCCCTTTCAGCTTGTGTGCCAGTCTTGACTCCTGGGTGTGCCACCTCTCTCCCTCTCATTCAGTGGGCCATAGAAAGCCTATTTATTTTTTTTTTTAAATATTATTGGGTTTCTAAAGTCTCCCTGAAAAAACAAAAAATACATAAAAAAACAGTGGGAGAGTAATATTGCCCTTTCAGCTTGTGTGCCAGTCTTGACTCCTGGGTGTGCCACCTCTCTCCCTTTCATTCAGTGGGCCATAGAAAGCCTATTTTTTTTTTTTTTAATATTATTTGGTTTCTAATTCTCCCTGAAAAAAAAAAAAAAACCTAAAAAAACAGTGGGAGAGTAATATTGCCCTTTCAGCTTGTGTGCCAGTCTTGACTCCTGGGTGTGCCACCTCTCTCCCTCTCATTCAGTGGGCCATAGAAAGCCTATTTATTTTTTTTTTTAAATATTATTGGGTTTCTAAAGTCTCCCTGAAAAAACAAAAAATACATAAAAAAACAGTGGGAGAGTAATATTGCCCTTTCAGCTTGTGTGCCAGTCTTGACTCCTGGGTGTGCCACCTCTCTCCCTTTCATTCAGTGGGCCATAGAAAGCCTATTTTTTTTTTTTTTAATATTATTTGGTTTCTAATTCTCCCTGAAAAAAAAAAAAAAACCTAAAAAAACAGTGGGAGAGTAATATTGCCCTTTCAGCTTGTGTGCCAGTCTTGACTCCTGGGTGTGCCACCTCTCTCCCTCTCATTCAGTGGGCCATAGAAAGCCTTTTTTTTTTTTGGTTTTTTTAATATTATTTGGTTTCTAAAGTCTCCCTGAAAAAAACAAAAAATACATAAAAAAACAGTGGGAGAGTAATATTGCCCTTTCAGCTTGTGTGCCAGTCTTGACTCCTGGGTGTGCCACCTCTCTCCCTTTCATTCAGTGGGCCATAGAAAGCCTATTTTTTTTTTTTTTAATATTATTTGGTTTCTAATTCTCCCTGAAAAAAAAAAAAAAACCTAAAAAAACAGTGGGAGAGTAATATTGCCCTTTCAGCTTGTGTGCCAGTCTTGACTCCTGGGTGTGCCACCTCTCTCCCTCTCATTCAGTGGGCCATAGAAAGCCTATTTATTTTTTTTTTTAAATATTATTGGGTTTCTAAAGTCTCCCTGAAAAAACAAAAAATACATAAAAAAACAGTGGGAGAGTAATATTGCCCTTTCAGCTTGTGTGCCAGTCTTGACTCCTGGGTGTGCCACCTCTCTCCCTTTCATTCAGTGGGCCATAGAAAGCCTATTTTTTTTTTTTTTAATATTATTTGGTTTCTAATTCTCCCTGAAAAAAAAAAAAAAACCTAAAAAAACAGTGGGAGAGTAATATTGCCCTTTCAGCTTGTGTGCCAGTCTTGACTCCTGGGTGTGCCACCTCTCTCCCTCTCATTCAGTGGGCCATAGAAAGCCTATTTATTTTTTTTTTTAAATATTATTGGGTTTCTAAAGTCTCCCTGAAAAAACAAAAAATACATAAAAAAACAGTGGGAGAGTAATATTGCCCTTTCAGCTTGTGTGCCAGTCTTGACTCCTGGGTGTGCCACCTCTCTCCCTTTCATTCAGTGGGCCATAGAAAGCCTATTTTTTTTTTTTTTAATATTATTTGGTTTCTAATTCTCCCTGAAAAAAAAAAAAAAACCTAAAAAAACAGTGGGAGAGTAATATTGCCCTTTCAGCTTGTGTGCCAGTCTTGACTCCTGGGTGTGCCACCTCTCTCCCTCTCATTCAGTGGGCCATAGAAAGCCTATTTATTTTTTTTTTTAAATATTATTGGGTTTCTAAAGTCTCCCTGAAAAAACAAAAAATACATAAAAAAACAGTGGTAGAGTAATATTGCCCTTTCAGCTTGTGTGCCAGTCTTGACTCCTGGGTGTGCCACCTCTCTCCCTTTCATTCAGTGGGCCATAGAAAGCCTATTTTTTTTTTTTTTAATATTATTTGGTTTCTAATTCTCCCTGAAAAAAAAAAAAAAACCTAAAAAAACAGTGGGAGAGTAATATTGCCCTTTCAGCTTGTGTGCCAGTCTTGACTCCTGGGTGTGCCACCTCTCTCCCTCTCATTCAGTGGGCCATAGAAAGCCTTTTTTTTTTTTGGTTTTTTTAATATTATTTGGTTTCTAAAGTCTCCCTGAAAAAAACAAAAAAAACATAAAAAAACAGTGGGAGAGTAATATTGCCCTTTCAGCTTGTGTGCCAGTCTTGACTCCTGGGTGTGCCACCTCTCTCCCTTTCATTCAGTGGGCCATAGAAAGCCTATTTTTTTTTTTTTTAATATTATTTGGTTTCTAATTCTCCCTGAAAAAAAAAAAAAAACCTAAAAAAACAGTGGGAGAGTAATATTGCCCTTTCAGCTTGTGTGCCAGTCTTGACTCCTGGGTGTGCCACCTCTCTCCCTCTCATTCAGTGGGCCATAGAAAGCCTTTTTTTTTTTTGGTTTTTTTAATATTATTTGGTTTCTAAAGTCTCCCTGAAAAAAACAAAAAAAACATAAAAAACAGTGGGAGAGTAATATTGCCCTTTCAGCTTGTGCGCCAGTCTTGACTCCTGGTTGTGCCACCTCTCTCTCTCTAATTGTGGGCCATAGAAAGCCTTTTTTTTTTTTTTTTTTAATATTATTTGGTTTCTAAAGTCTCCCTGAGAAAAAAAAATAAATAAATTAGGTGGGAGATTAATATTGACATTAGTGCTTGAGTGACAGTCCTGCGTGTGTGTCATCTCTGTGATTTTGTGCCACAGAAAACAGAGTGTGTAACATTGTGCCTGATTTTCCTTGTGGTCTCACCAACCTGTTAAGGGATATTGAAATCATACTGAAGTTATAGCTCACCGTGTAAGTTGTTTGATAGCAACAAATAAAGTTACTTTGGTTAAGATTTTAAAACAATGAGGAAGTCTGGTGCAAGAGGTCGTCGTGGGCGTTCATTGTCAGCTGGTAATGATGGTAGTGGTAGTGGAGCATCAGGTGGTCGTGGGGATAAAAATATTCCACCTAAGTCTGGAGCTGTGGAGCCAGTTTCGTCGTCAGGCTACACAAGGCCTCGAACGCTCTCTTTTCTGGGAGTAGGAAAACCGCTTTTAAAGGCGGAGCAGCAACAGCAAGTTTTGGCTTACATTGCAGACTCAGCCTCTAGCTCTTTTGCCTCCTCTTCCGAAACTGGTAAATGTAAAAGCAGCGCGTCGCTTGTGGATGTTCACGGTCAGGGACAAGTCGCTTCCTTGTCCTCCTCAGCAAAAACTACAACAAGAGAGAAGGATGCAGCAGGCGACACAACGGGTCACTCCATGGAGCTCTTTACACATACCGTCCCTGGCTTAGAAAGTGAAACATTTAACAGGCCATGCCCATTACAAGTATATTCTGACATGGAGTGCACTGATGCACAGCCACAGCCAGAGTACTATGCTGCTCCTTTGACTCAGACCACCACATTGCCCTCTCAGGGTACAGATCCACAATCAGACCCTGATGAGACTATGTTGCCCCGCCACGAACGCTATACCACCGACCGACACAGTGACACAGACGAAGTTGCACACGAGCTCGAAGAGGAGGTAATAGATGACCCAGTTATTGACCCCGATTGGCAGCCATTGGGGGAACAGGGTGCAGGCGGCAGTAGTTCAGAAGCGGAGGTGGAGGAGGGGCCGCAGCAGGCATCAACATCGCAACAGGTTCCATCTGCCGGGCCCGTATCTGGACCAAAACGCGTGTCAAAGCCAAAACCTGTTGGAGCACAGCGTTGCCATCCGGTTAAAGCTCAGTCTGCAATCCCTGAAAAGGGATCAGAGTCTAGGAAGAGTGCAGTCTGGCATTTTTTTAAACAACATCCAACTGATCAGCGCAAAGTCATCTGTCAAAAATGTTCAACTAGCTTAAGCAGAGGTCAGAATCTGAAAAGTCTAAATACTAGTTGCATGCATAGACACTTAACCACCATGCATTCTCAAGCCTGGACTAACTACCAAACGTCCCTCAAGGTTGTAGCACCCTCGGCCAATGAAGCTAGTCAGCAACGCAACATCCCTTCCGTCACTGTAAGGCCACCATTTTCCGCACCACCGGCAGTATCTGTGCAGGTTTCTTTGCCAGCCAAAAGCAGTCAGGGTCAGGGAATCACCAGTTTTGTAGGAGGAAATATTGCATGTAGGGCACCGGCGGAAACAATACCGTCTCCAACCGTCTCTCAGTCTGCCATGTCCACCGGCACACCCGAAAGTTCCACGATCTACAGCTCTCCAGTCCAGCTCACCCTACATGAGACTCTGGTTAGAAAAAGGAAGTACTTATCCTCGCATCCGCGTACACAGGGTTTTAACGCCCACATAGCTAGACTAATCTCGTTAGAGATGATGCCCTACCGGTTAGTTGAAAGCGAAGCTTTCAAAGCCCTGATGGAGTACGCTGAACCACGATACGAGCTACCCAGTCGACACTTTTTTTCCAGAAAAGCCATCCCAGCCCTGCACCAGCATGTTAAACAGCGCATCGTCCATGCACTCAGGCAATCTGTGAGTACAAAGGTGCACCTGACTACAGATGCATGGACCAGTAGGCATGGCCAGGGACGTTATGTGTCCATCACGGCACACTGGGTGAATGTGGTGGATGCAGGGTCCACAGGCGACATCAATTTAGGGACAGTTGTGCCTAGCCCACGGTCTAGGAAACAGTTGGCTGTAGGCGTTCGCACCCCCTCCTCCTCCTCCTCGTCCTCCTGCAGAAGCTACAGCTCTTCCACAGAACGCAGTCGGCCAACCACTCCATCGGCAGATGACACTGTTGCACACCAGTTGTCCCATTATGGGCCAGCTACTGCCAAGCGTCAGCAGGCTGTATTGGCTATGAAGTGTTTGGGCGACAACAGACACACCGCGGAAGTTCTGTCCGAGTTCTTGCAACAAGAAACGCAGTCGTGGCTGGGCACAGTAGATCTTGAGGCAGGCAAGGTAGTGAGTGATAACGGAAGGAATTTCATGGCTGCCATCTCCCTTTCCCAACTGAAACACATTCCTTGCCTGGCTCACACCTTAAACCTGGTGGTGCAGTGCTTATTGAAAACTTATCCTGGGTTCTCCGACCTGCTCCTCAAAGTGCGTGCACTTTGCTCACATATCCGACGTTCGCCTGTACACGCCAGCCGTATGCAAACCTATCAGCGGTCTTTGAACCTTCCCCAGCATCGCCTAATCATAGACGTTGCAACAAGGTGGAACTCAACACTGCACATGCTTCAGAGACTGTGCGAACAGAGGCGTGCTGTTATTTATTTGTGGGAGGATACACGGGCAGGCAGTAGGATGGCAGACATGGAGTTGTCAGGTGTGCAGTGGTCGAAGATACAAGACATGTGTCAAGTCCTTCAGTGTTTTGAGGAATGCACACGGCTGGTTAGTGCAGACAACGCCGTAATAAGCATGAGCATCCCCCTAATGCGTCTGCTGATGCAAAGTTTGACGCACATAAAGGAGCAGGCGTCTGCACCAGAGGAAGAGGGAAGCCTTGATGACAGTCAGCCATTGTCTGGTCAGGGCAGTGTACAGGACGAGGTAGCGGGCGAAGAGGAGGTGGAGGACGAGGAGGATGATGGGGATGAGTATATTTTTAATGCGGAAACTTTCACGGGGGCACAGGAAATTGGTTGCGTGTCACGGCCGGGTTCTGGTTTTTTGAGGGACACAAGTGACGTAGATTTGCCTGCAACTGCCCCTCAACCAATCACAACCGGAGATTTGACAACTGGAACTTTGGCCCACATGGCGGATTATGCCTTACGTATCCTAAAAAGGGACACACGCATTACGAAAATGATGAACGATGACGATTACTGGTTGGCCTGCCTCCTTGATCCACGCTATAAAGGCAAATTGCAAAATATTATGCCACATGAGAACTTGGAACTAATATTAGCAACCAAACAATCAACTCTTGTTGACCGTTTGCTTCAGGCATTCCCAGCACACAGCGCACGTGATCGTTCTCACACGAGCTCCAGGGGGCAGCAGACTAGGAGTGTTAGGGGTGCACACATCAGAAGTGGCGTTGGACAGAGGGGTTTTCTGACCAGGTTGTGGAGTGATTTTGCTATGACCGCAGACAGGACAGGTACTGCTGCATCAATTGAAAGTGACAGGAGACAACATTTGTCCAGTATGGTTACTAACTATTTTTCATCCCTTATCGATGTTCTCCCTCAACCGTCATTCCCATTTGATTACTGGGCCTCCAAATTAGACACCTGGCCAGAATTGGCAGAATATGCATTGCAGGAGCTTGCTTGCCCGGCAGCAAGTGTCCTATCAGAAAGAGTATTCAGTGCTGCAGGGTCAATATTAACCGAAAAAAGGACTCGTCTGGCTACCCAAAATGTTGACGATCTAACATTCATTAAAATGAACCACAACTGGATTTCAAAATCTTTTGCCCCACCTTGCCCGGCCGACACCTAGCTTTCCTATGAAAAGCTCTTGCCTGTGAATTACTTTTCTAATGTCTAATTTGCTGCTGCAGATTGTACAGCATACGACATGTTTACACCTCCCTAAATGGCCAAACTCCCCACACGGGGCCGTGGTATCGCGACTTGGCGCAAGCACCCGTGAGACTGCTGTTTGTCTGAAGAGGTGGGTGTGCTCGCTTTTGGTTGACGGCATTGCTACTGGGTCCCTCATAGTACAATGTAGTGTCTCTGGCGGTGGTGGTGCGCACCCAACGTCAGACACACCGTTGTAACATGAGTGGCCCTGGGGCGGTCCCGCCGGCCTCAAGAGAGTTCCCCCCTACCCCAGCTCAAACTGGGCTCTACTACGTGCAAAATTATGTCGCACAGCTCCACCAATCTTTAGTCTATTCGCTGACATCATTCAATGTCTGGCACTGACAATACAAATTTGTAGACATCTATGATGCAACTTAAAGTAGTCTGTGTCTGTGTCCTATATTGGCACCATTAAATAGTTACTGCCAAATTACTATGTCAGAAACACAGCAGATGAGCCCACCCCTGTACCTAAGTATGCCATCTTTTTTTTTGTTTTGGTTGTTTTGCGAGACATTAACATCTATTTATATTTTGGGAGTACTGGGACAGACACTCCTTGCACTACTCCTCCACTCAGCACCAAGCTGCCTGCCCGTGTATCCATGTAACCGCTGTAAAACTGCCATGAGCCTATTGTTTGTTATTTTAGGCCTTTGATAGCCTGTCTGCGGTCCCTACTCCTCCACTGACCACCAAGCTGCCTGCCCGTGTATCCATGTAACCGCTGTAAAACTGCCATGAGCCTATTGTTTGTTATTTTAGGCCTTTGAAGCCTTTCTGCGCTCCCTCCTTCCACTAGTCCTCCACTGACCAGACCACTGCTGCCCGTGTACCCCTGGAACCAATTTTAAAGTGCCTACAGCCAGCCCATTTTATTGTGTTAGGCCTTCGAAGCCTGTCTGCGGTCCATACTTCCACTAGTCCTCCACTGACCAGACCACTGCTGCCCGTGTACCCCTGGAACCAATTTTAAAGTGCCTACAGCCAGCCCATTTTATTGTGTTAGGCCTTCGAAGCCTGTCTGCGGTCCATACTTTAAATACTCCTCCACTCACCACCAAGCTGCCTGCCCGTGTATCCATGTAACCGCTGTAAAACTGCCATGAGCCTATTGTTTGTTATGTTAGGCCTTTGATAGCCTGTCTGCGGTCCCTACTTTAAATACTCCTCCACTCACCACCACCAAGCTGCCTGCCCGTGTATCCATGTAACCGCTGTGAAACTGCCATGAGCCTATTGTTTTTTTATGTTAGGCCTTTGATAGCCTGTCTGCGGTCCCTACTTTAAATACTCCTCCACTCACCACCACCAAGCTGCCTGCCCGTGTATCCATGTAACCGCTGTAAAACTGCCATGAGCCTATTGTTTGTTATTTTAGGCCTTTGATAGCCTGTCTGCGGTCCCTACTTTAAATACTCCTCCACTCACCACCAAGCTGCCTGTGTATCCATGTAACCGCTGTAAAACTGCCATGAGCCTACTGTTTGTTATTTTAGGCCTTTGATAGCCTGTCTGCGGTCCCTACTTTAAATACTCCTCCACTCATCACCAGCTGCCTGCCCGTGTATCCATGTAACCGCTGTAAAACTGCCATGAGCCTATTGTTTGTTATTTTAGGCCTTTGATAGCCTGTCTGTGGTCCCTACTTTAAATACTCCTCCACTCACCACCAAGCTGCCTGTGTATCCATGTAACCGCTGTAAAACTGCCATGAGCCTATTGTTTGTTATTTTAGGCCTTTGATAGCCTGTCTGCGGTCCCTACTTTAAATACTCCTCCACTCACCACCAAGCTGCCTGTGTATCCATGTAACCGCTGTAAAACTGCCATGAGCCTATTGTTTGTTATTTTAGGCCTTTGATAGCCTGTCTGCGGTCCCTACTTTAAATACTCCTCCACTCACCACCAAGCTGCCTGTGTATCCATGTAACCGCTGTAAAACTGCCATGAGCCTATTGTTTGTTATTTTAGGCCTTTGATAGCCTGTCTGCGGTCCCTACTTTAAATACTCCTCCACTCATCACCAGCTGCCTGCCCGTGTATCCATGTAACCGCTGTAAAACTGCCATGAGCCTATTGTTTGTTATGTTAGGCCTTTGATAGCCTGTCTGCGGTCCCTACTTTAAATACTCCTCCACTCACCACCACCAAGCTGCCTGCCCGTGTATCCATGTAACCGCTGTGAAACTGCCATGAGCCTATTGTTTTTTTATGTTAGGCCTTTGATAGCCTGTCTGCGGTCCCTACTTTAAATACTCCTCCACTCACCACCACCAAGCTGCCTGCCCGTGTATCCATGTAACCGCTGTAAAACTGCCATGAGCCTATTGTTTGTTATTTTAGGCCTTTGATAGCCTGTCTGCGGTCCCTACTTTAAATACTCCTCCACTCACCACCAAGCTGCCTGTGTATCCATGTAACCGCTGTAAAACTGCCATGAGCCTACTGTTTGTTATTTTAGGCCTTTGATAGCCTGTCTGCGGTCCCTACTTTAAATACTCCTCCACTCATCACCAGCTGCCTGCCCGTGTATCCATGTAACCGCTGTAAAACTGCCATGAGCCTATTGTTTGTTATTTTAGGCCTTTGATAGCCTGTCTGTGGTCCCTACTTTAAATACTCCTCCACTCACCACCAAGCTGCCTGTGTATCCATGTAACCGCTGTAAAACTGCCATGAGCCTATTGTTTGTTATTTTAGGCCTTTGATAGCCTGTCTGCGGTCCCTACTTTAAATACTCCTCCACTCACCACCAAGCTGCCTGTGTATCCATGTAACCGCTGTAAAACTGCCATGAGCCTATTGTTTGTTATTTTAGGCCTTTGATAGCCTGTCTGCGGTCCCTACTTTAAATACTCCTCCACTCACCACCAAGCTGCCTGTGTATCCATGTAACCGCTGTAAAACTGCCATGAGCCTATTGTTTGTTATTTTAGGCCTTTGATAGCCTGTCTGCGGTCCCTACTTTAAATACTCCTCCACTCATCACCAGCTGCCTGCCCGTGTATCCATGTAACCGCTGTAAAACTGCCATGAGCCTATTGTTTGTTATTTTAGGCCTTTGAAGCCTTTCTGCGCTCCCTCCTTCCACTAGTCCTCCACTGACCAGACCACTGCTGCCCGTGTACCCCTGGAACCAATTTTAAAGTGCCTACAGCCAGCCCATTTTATTGTGTTAGGCCTTCGAAGCCTGTCTGCGGTCCATACTTCCACTAGGCCTCCACTGACCAGACCACTGCTGCCCGTGTACCCCTGGAACCAATTTTAAAGTGCCTACAGCCAGCCCATTTTATTGTGTTAGGCCTTCGAAGCCTGTCTGCGGTCCATACTTCCACTAGGCCTCCACTGACCAGACCACTGCTGCCCGTGTACCCCTGGAACCAATTTTAAAGTGCCTACAGCCAGCCCATTTTATTGTGTTAGGCCTTCGAAGCCTGTCTGCGGTCCCTCCTTCCACTAGGCCTCCACTGACCAGACCACTGCTGCCCGTGTACCCCTGGAACCAATTTTAAAGTGCCTACAGCCAGCCCATTTTATTGTGTTAGGCCTTCGAAGCCTGTCTGCGGTCCATACTTTAAATACTCCTCCACTCACCACCAAGCTGCCTGCCCGTGTATCCATGTAACCGCTGTAAAACTGCCATGAGCCTATTGTTTGTTATGTTAGGCCTTTGATAGCCTGTCTGCGGTCCCTACTTTAAATACTCCTCCACTCACCACCACCAAGCTGCCTGCCCGTGTATCCATGTAACCGCTGTAAAACTGCCATGAGCCTATTGTTTGTTATGTTAGGCCTTTGATAGCCTGTCTGCGGTCCTTACTTTAAATACTCCTCCACTCACCACCTAGCTGCCTGTGTATCCATGTAACCGATGTAAAACTGCCATGACTGCCTACTGTTTGTTATTTTAGGCCTTTGATAGCCTGTCTGCGGCCCCTACTTGCAATACTCCTCCACTGACCACAATGCTGCCTGGAGTGCCTGCCTGTGTATCCATGTAACCGATGTAAAACTGCCATGACTGCCTACTGTTTGTTATTTTAGGCCTTTGATAGCCTGTCTGCGGCCCCTACTTGCAATACTCCTCCACTGAGCACAATGCTGCCTGGAGTGCCTGCCTGTGTATCCATGTAACCGATGTAAAACTGCCATGACTGCCTACTGTTTGTTATTTTAGGCCTTTGATAGCCTGTCTGCAGCCCCTACTTGCAATACTCCTCCACTGACCACACCAATGCTGCCCGTGTACCCCTGGAACCTATTTAAAAGTTCATAGAGCCTAGTTATATATTTTATTTACTATTAATAAGGCCATGATGGACTACGCTGTACCACGCTACAAGCTAACCAGTCGACACTTCTTTTGCGAGAAAAGCCATCCCAACCCTCCACCAGCATGTAGAAGACCGCATTGTCCATGCACTCTGGCAATCTGTGAGTACAAAGGTGCACCTGACAACAGACGCATGGACCTGTAGGCATGGCCACGGAAGATTACGTGTCCATTACGGCGCAATGGGTTAATGTGGTGGATGCATGGTCCACAGGGGACAGCCTACTAAGTCTGTCTGCAGTCCCTAATTCAAATTGTCCTCCACTGTCTAAATCGGAACTTCCACCTTCTGGCTTTCGGCCTATAGTATCAGAAATTAAACTGCATTTGGCCTTCAACTTTGGTTAGGGCCTACTAACGGCTTCTGCCCCTCCCTGGTGTTGTCCTCAACTAAATAAAGCTGAGCTTCAACCTTCCGGCTCTCATTAAGTGGTTTTTAAAAAAAAATGGTGGTTAGGGCCTACTAACGGCTTCTGCCCCTCCCTGGTGTTGTCCTCAACTAAATAAAGCTGAGCTTCAACCTTCCGGCTCTCATTAAGTGGTTTTAAAAAAAAAAAAAATGGTGGTTAGGGCCTACTAACGGCTTCTGCCCCTCCCTGGTGTTGTCCTCAACTAAATAAAGCTGAGCTTCAACCTTCCGGCTCTCATTATGTGGTTTAAAAAAAAAAAATGGTGGTTAGGGCCTACTAACGGCTTCTGCCCCTCCCTGGTGTTGTCCTCAACTAAATAAAGCTGAGCTTCAACCTTCCGGCTCTCATTAAGTGGTTTTAAAAAAAAAATGGTGGTTAGGGCCTACTAACGGCTTCTGCCCCTCCCTGGTGTTGTCCTCAACTAAATAAAGCTGAGCTTCAACCTTCCGGCTCTCATTATGTGGTTTAAAAAAAAAAAATGGTGGTTAGGGCCTACTAACGGCTTCTGCCCCTCCCTGGTGTTGTCCTCAACTAAATAAAGCTGAGCTTCAACCTTCCGGCTCTCATTAAGTGGTTTTAAAAAAAAAATGGTGGTTAGGGCCTACTAACGGCTTCTGCCCCTCCCTGGTGTTGTCCTCAACTAAATAAAGCTGAGCTTCAACCTTCCGGCTCTCATTAAGTGGTTTTAAAAAAAAAAAAAATGGTGGTTAGGGCCTACTAACGGCTTCTGCCCCTCCCTGGTGTTGTCCTCAACTAAATAAAGCTGAGCTTCAACCTTCCGGCTCTCATTAAGTGGTTTTAAAAAAAAAAAAAATGGTGGTTAGGGCCTACTAACGGCTTCTGCCCCTCCCTGGTGTTGTCCTCAACTAAATAAAGCTGAGCTTCAACCTTCCGGCTCTCATTATGTGGTTTAAAAAAAAAAAATGGTGGTTAGGGCCTACTAACGGCTTCTGCCCCTCCCTGGTGTTGTCCTCAACTAAATAAAGCTGAGCTTCAACCTTCCGGCTCTCATTAAGTGGTTTTAAAAAAAAAATGGTGGTTAGGGCCTACTAACGGCTTCTGCCCCTCCCTGGTGTTGTCCTCAACTAAATAAAGCTGAGCTTCAACCTTCCGGCTCTCATTAAGTGGTTTTAAAAAAAAAAAAAATGGTGGTTAGGGCCTACTAACGGCTTCTGCCCCTCCCTGGTGTTGCCCTCAACTAAATAAAGCTGAGCTTCAACCTTCTGCTCCAAATTACCATTTTAAAAAATGCAATAGGCTTTTCCGGCCTACTAAAGGTGTCTGCCCCTCCCTGGTGTTGTCCTCAACTGAACAAAGCTGAGCTTCCACATTCTGGCTTTCGCCCTATACTATCAGATATTAAACTGCATTTGGCCTACTAGTGTGGTTAGGCCCTTGAAACAGTGTCTGCTGCTCTTGGGTTTGCTACTCCACTGAACAAAGCAATGCCGCCTGTTTAGTCCTGTTACCAATTTTGAACTGCATGTAGCCTACTTTATTCTTTGGCCCTATATCTGTTTCCTCCTCATCCTGCCCATTGCCCAGCCACTGCTAAATGAGTCTGCTGGTACATTGACCTAGACCACTACATTCCCCTTGTACTCTACACAGCCAGAATCTGTCCCTGCTGAAAGTAAGGTTCCCCTTCCCGCATGTTATACCACCTTACACAGGGACAAAGAGGAAGGTGCAGATGAAAGTGCAGGTTCCTTCATCAGGTGGGGGGGCATACTCGTTGGCGACGTCACTGGCACAGGGCCCCTCAGAGTACGCAAAAGTGTCGCTGCTGGTGGGAGGCGCCCCCGCCATGCAAACACACCGCCGTACTTTGAGGGGCCCTGTGCCAGTGGCAATGCGAACGAGTGGGCCCCCCCTGCTTGCTCAGGATCACAGCACTTGCAACTTTTAAATACTTACCTTTCCCTGCAACACCGCCGTGACGTAGTCCGCATTTCCTGGGCCCACGAAAAACTTGAGCCAGCCCTACTCCCCCCACAACTTTCCCCCAATTCCCTATGCCCAACTATTATTATACAGTTAATTAAGATTGGCAAGCTTCAGAAACAAGAATGGATGTTTTTGGCATTAAAATGGGCACTGTAGGTGTTTTCCTGGCCTCCACTCACTGCCGACTATGCTTCCCCATTGACTTGCATTGGGTTTCGTGTTTCGGTCGATCCCCGATTTTTAGCGATAATCGGCCGACTGCACTCGACTCGACTCTGGACAAAATCGGGTTTCCCAAAACCCTACTCGATCTTAAAAAAATGAAAGTCGCTCAACCCTAACAGCCACTATAAAAGAAGAATGCCAGCTAAGCAGGCACCATGTTATGCTTTTACAGCATAGGAATGGGAGGTCAGAGCATATAACTCATTCTACATAGGGAAAAAGAGCAAAAATTAGTTTATGACAAATTACTTCACAAGTGATAAAATCACATTGAAAACGGAAGTGGCAGTCTTAGTTTAGAATCACACAAGAGTATGGCATAGGATGCGATGTGCTAATGACACTTGGCTCCAGCTAGGCTGTGAACGTGCTCCGATCCTTTCGTATCAGAGAATTCTATGGGGATGTGGAAACCACAAAAAAACGACCACAACTGGCTAGTTATCATATATAAATAATCTTTATTAGAACACACTGACAATGAAAATAGTAACCAGACAATAATGTAACATAATGAACGGATGGTGCGAAACACCGCACTAAAAATGCTGCTGTGCCAAAACAAACATGCTGACTGAACAACCTAAGTCCCCGAGTAACAAATGTACATGCGGGGGATGAAGCTACCGAGTGACAGTGCTTCTATAAAGGTAAGAAACACACATCAGCATAGGGGGCGTCTCTAGGGACACCAATAGTACACGTAAAACTATCCATATAACATGCTAAGGGCGCCTGAAAGGAAACTGTCTATAACTAGACTGAAGTGCCCTGGACAGCTGCCCTACGCACTATAATGAAGGTGCACAGTGATTATGTGCACCACCTTTGCACTGTTCGCCCCAATAGGCAGGAAAACCCCATAGTCCAAGACGATGTCAAAGAGAATAATGAACAGCAAATGCTGTACCCATATACATTACCTCCTACGGGGGACCCTCGGTAGCAACCTTGTTCAGTCAGCACGTCTACCCGACGCGCGTTTCGGAGAGGAAACTCCTTCGTCAGGGGGGCCCCCCCTCGGCAGCTGTGAGTGCCACCCTGTGGTCGGCGCTCACAGCACACCTGCATTTCTGCTACATAGCAGCGAACATCAGATCGCTGCTATGTAGCAGAGCCGATTTAGTGGTGCCTGCTTCTAGCCTCCTATGGAGGCTATTGAAGCATGGCAAAAGTAAAAAAAAAAAAGTAAAAAAATGTGAAAAAAATAAAAAAAATATAAAAGTTTAAATCACCCCCCTTTCGCCCCAATCAAAATAAATCAATTAAAAAAAAAAATCAAACTTACACATATTTGGTATCGCCGCGTTCAGAATTGCCCAATCTATCAATAAAAAAAAGCATTAACCTGATCGCTAAACAGTGTAGCGAGAAAAAAATTCGAAACGCCAGAATTACGTTTTTTTGGTCGCTGCGACATTGCATTAAAATGCAATAACGGGCGATCAAAAGAACGTATCTGCACCAAAATGCTATCATTAAAAACGCCAGCTCGGCACACAAAAAATAAGCTCTAAAACGACCCCAGATCATGAAAAATGGAGACGTTACGAGTATCGGAAAATGGAGCAATTTTTTTTTTTTTTTAGCAAAGTTTGGATTTTTTTTTCACCACTTAGATAAAAAATAACCTAGTCATGTTAGGTGTCTATGAACTCGTACTGACCTGAAGAATCATAACGGCAGGTCAGTTTTAGCATTTAGTGAACCTAGCAAAAAAGCCAAGCAAAAAACAAGTGTGGGATTGCACATTTTTTGCAATTTCACCGCACTTCGAATTTTTTTCCCGTTTTCTAGTACATGACATGGTAAAACCAATGATGTCGTTCAAAAGTACAACTCGTTCCACAAAAAATAAGCCCTCACATGGCCAAATTGATGGAAAAATAAAAAGTTACGGCTCTGGGAAGGAGGGGAGCGAAAAACGAACACGGAAAAACGGAAAATCCCAAGGTCATGAAGGGGTTAAACAACATGTATGTAAGTACTTTTATGAGAATTAACTGATTAACCAGAGCCAGCATGAGTTTGTAACTATTAAGTCATGTCAGACTAACTTAATTCCGTTCTATAACAGAATCACTGACTGGGTGGATCAGGGAAACGCAGTAGATATAGTATATCTTGACTTGAGCAAAGCATTTGACAAAGTATCTCACACAATCCTTATTTAAAAAATGACTAACTATGGAATGGACAAGGCAACTGTTAGCTTCATTCATAACTGTCTTAGTGATTGGACCCAAAGATTGGTCATAAATGGCTGCCCATCCAGTTAGAAGAATGTCTCAAGTTGGGTACTTACAGGGTTCTGTCCAGGGCATTGTGTTGTTCAACATCTTTATTAATGATTTAGATTAAGGAATTGAGGGTAAAATGATTAAATTTGCTGATGACCCAAAGTTAGGAGGGATAGTTAATACTAGAGAAAATAGAGATTCAAAAAGTTCTAAACAAACTGCAGCTGTGCGCAGCAACTAACGGTTTTTAATAGGGAGAAATGCAAAGTTCTTCATCTGGGCAACAAAAATGAAAAAAGCATAAAGAGAATGGGAGGAATAGCGCTAAGCAACAGCGCATGTGAAAAAGACTTGGGTATGCTAATAGACCACAGATTCAACATGAGTCAACAGTGTAGTGCAACAGCAAAAAAGGAAAACACAACTCTGGGTTGCATTAATAGAAGCATATAGTCTAGATCACGTGAAGTAATTATCCCTCTACTCCTCCTTTTACAGGCCTCATCTGGAATACTGTGTCCAGTTCTTGGCACCACATTTTAAAAAAGACATGAACAAACTGGAGCAAGTTCAGAGAAGAGCGACCAGAATGGTGACCGCTCTGCAAACAATGTCCTATGAGGAAAGGTTAGAGGATTTGGGAATATTTAGCTCACAAAAGAGAAGACTACGAGGAGACTTAATAGCTGTCTACAAACATCTGAAGAGATGTCACACTGTAGAGGGATCACCTTTATTCTCATTTGCACAAAGAAAGACTAGAAGCAATGGAATTAAACTGAATGGGACATGATACACATTAGATATTAGAAAAAAATGTTGACAGTGAGGGTGCTCAATGAGTGGAACAAGCTACCACGAGAGGTGGTAAGTTCTCCTTCAATGGAAGTCTTCAAACAGAGGCTGGACAGACATTGTAATAATTATAGGGGATAACTCAGGAGACTCTTTGCGTGGAACAAGACAGCTACATGACACAGTTTTAAAAGTGGTAAAGTCTATATTATCACACGGTGATTCAAACAGGTGCAGAGAGAAACTCAAGTCCACAACACTTGGAGTAAATATTAAATGCAGCTTAGCAGTCTATAGGAAACTTCAGAGGAAAATGCAATCACGCAGAAAGTCTATGAAGCACAATTATTCTTGAGGATACTTGACATGAATAAGTCCTTGCTTAGTCCAAAACACAGATGGATATGCTTATAAGGCAGTTCAAATAATATATTAGCTCAACCAGGGAGGCCTGGGTAATAGTCTCAGGTTCTTGCAGAGCAGCAACAGCTTACATGTCCAGCAAATGCAGATGGAAGTAAACACAAGCAGCAGATGAAGGAGGATTACTGGAACTGGTGTATGCAGCAGGAACTCAGAGCAGAGTAGCAGGATCACCACACAGGTTCACAGGAGCTGGTATATAGCCAGGGAGTAACCAGAGGTCAGGAGCTGGATGCAAGGCAGAATACTCTAGCACAGACTGAAGGCTGGGATGGAGTTTTATTGCAGGAAGACACAGTGCACATGAGACCAAAGATGCCATCTTGGAAAAGGGCAGTAATAAACAAAAGGTAATAAAAAATGTTCAGAGTCCTGACTAGGGTTGAGCGAAATGGGTCGGCCATTTTCAGAAGTCGCCGACTTTTGGCAAAGTCGGGTTTCATGAAACCCGACCCAACCCCTGTGTGGGGTCGGCCATGAGGTCGGCGATCTTCTGAATCTGGTATCGGAATTCCGATACCGAGTTCCGATATGTTTGCGATATCGGGAATCGGTATCGGAATCCATATTTAAGTGTAAAATAAAGAATCAAAATAAAAAATATTGATATACTCACCCTCGGAAGCTCCCTGGTACTAACCGGCAGGCTTCCTTCCTAAGAATGAGCGCGTGAATGACCTGCGGTGACGTCGTGGCTTGTGATTGGTCGCGAGTGGTCACATGGACAAGCTGCGACGTCATCTAAAGTCCTTCACACGCTCATTCTTAGGAAGGTAGGCTGCCGGAAAGAAGCAGGGCGCGTCCGACGGTGAGTATATACCTAATAGGAATATACTCACCCTCGGACGCGCCCTGCTTCTTTCCGGCAGCCTTCCTTCCTAAGAATGAGCGCGTGAAGGACCTTAGATGACGTCGCGGCTTGTCCATGTGACCGCTCGCGACCAATCACAAGCCGCGACGTCACCGCAGGTCATTCACGCGCTCATTCTTAGGAAGGAAGCCTGCCGATTAGTACCAGGGCGCGTCCGAGGGTGAGTATATCAATATTTTTTATTTTGATTCTTTATTTTACACATTAATATGGATCCCAGGGCCTGAAGGAGAGTTTCCTCTCCTTCAGACCCTGGGAACCATAGTATCCCATTGCACTGCATTGGGTTTCGTGTTTCGGCCGACCCCGACCCCGACTTTTTTATAGGATCGGCCGATTTCACTCGACCCGACTTTTGAGAAAGTCGGGTTTCGTGAAACCCGACCCGATCCTATAAAAATAAAAGTCGCTCAACCCTAGTCCTGACATTACTCTCTTTTTAGAAGCGGCCTCAGGACGATCCTGGACCTGGTTTCTCAGGGAATCTCTGATAAAAACGAGAAACATTCTGTTGGGCATTGATGTTTTCCACAGGTTCCCAAGAGTCTTCCTCAGGGGGATATCCCTGCCATCTTATCAGATATTGGAGCCGATTCCTGCAAATCCTGGAATCAACAATTTCCTCCACCACAAATTGTTCTTGCCCATCAATCACCACAGGCTGCGGAGGTGGCACAACACATCCCTGGAAGGTATTAGAAGACACAGGCTTTAGTAAAGATACATGAAAAACTGTGTGTACCTTCATAGTCCTAGGCAGCTTCAGCCGGCAGGCCACAGAGCTCACAATACCGTTGATCTTGAAAGGGCCGATGAATTTCTGTCCAAGCTTTTGTGAAGGAATGTTTAACTTCAGATTCTTAGTTGCTAACCACACAGAATCTCCTACCTTGATCATGGGTGCAGGTTTACGGAATCTATCAGCCGATCTCTTATAACGTTCTTGAGCTGTAGTCAGGGATTCCTTCAGAACCTCCAGATTTTGCCTCATCGCAGTCAGCCTTTCCGCCACTGCCGGAACCGGAGAATTAATTGGAGACCTAGGTAAGATACACGGATGATAACACAGATTGGCAAAGAAAGGTGTAAATTTAGTGGAGGCGCTCTGAGAATTGTTATATGAAAATTCGGCTAACGGCAGCAACTCCAACCAATCATCCTGGAGATGGCTGACATAGCATCTTAGATATTGTTCCAGCGTCTGGTTGGTATGCTCAGTCTGACCATTTGTCTGGGGATGGTAAGCGGAAGAGAGACAGACATTAATATTGAGTGCAGAGCAAAACCCCTTCCAGAATCTTGAAGTGAAGTGAACTGCACTCCACGGTCAGAGATGATCTCATCCGGAACCCCATGCAACCGAAAGACATTCTGTATAACCAAGTTCACTGTATCTTTAGCTGAGGGGAGGCCGGTGCACGAAACAAAATGAGCAGCTTTAGTCAGGCGATCAACTACCACCATGATTGTATTCATGCCCCCTGATGTAGGCAGCTCCACAATAAAGTCCATTGATATAGACCCCCAAGGGCGGGACAGAACAGGTAATGGTTGTAGAAGACCCATAGGTGCCACATGAGGAGTCTTGTAACGAGCACATACCTTGCAAGAGAGAACATAGTCCTTGGTATCCTTCAGGCAAGTTGGCCACCAGAAGAATCGGCTCAGGAACTCTTGTGTCTTCTGTACCCCCCTGTGACCAGCCAACTTGGAGTCATGTACCAACTTGAGGATCTGCAGACGGACGACCTCAGGGATGTAGATACGTCGATCTCTGAACCACATGCCACCCTTAAAGACAAGATTAATATCCACAGGTGGGTTGGCCAGAAATACATCACCGTCATAGGCCTCCCTGCACTCCTTCCACAAGTCCTGATCGTGGATAACTCAGATGAAATTGGCATCAGATAGAATCGTCTTGGACGGGGCTCCATGTACGGAATCCACAGCATGGATTCGGGATAAAGCATCAGCCTTCCCATTACGAGAACCTGGATGGTACAAGATAACAAAGTTAAATTGATTTAAAAATAAGTTCCAATGAGCCTGATGAGGAGAAAGACATCTAGCGGATCTAAGGAACTCTAAATTGCCATGGTCAGATAACACTATGATCTGTTGTGCAGCTCCTTGCAGATGATGCCTCCATTCTTTGAAAGCCGCAATAATAGCGAGCAATTCCTTGTCTCCCACGTCGTAATTCTTCTCTGCTGAGGTTAGTCTACGGGAAAAGAAAGCACAAGGATGTAGCAGACCCTTCTCTCCAGTTCTTTGGGAGAGAATAGCCCCCAAAGTATTATCAGAAGTGTCCACCTCCACAATGAAAGAAAGTGTTGGATCTGGGTGTATCAACAGCGGTGCTGATGTGAAACAGATCTTAAGCCGATCAAAAGCTTCTTGAGCCTGTGATGACCACTTAAAGGGCTTTTCCTTCTTTGTCAAGGAAGTAATGGGACGGACAATATCAGAAAAATTTCAGATGAAGCGTCTGTAGAAATTTGCAAAACCAATAAAACATTGGACCTCCTTAACGTTCTTGGGTACCGGCCAGTCAAGGATAGCCTGAATCTTACCAGATTCCATGTTCAGCCCCTGGGGAGAGATGATATAACCTAAGAACTGTATCTCAGAACGATGGAACTCGCATTTCTCTGGCTTAATATACAGATGGTTCTCTTTCAGACGTCTTAAAACAGTTTTGACATGTTCTTCATGTTCCTGTAGAGAGTCAGAAAAGATTAATATATCGTCCAAATAGATCACTACAAACTGTTCCAACAAATCTCTGAAAATGTCATTAGCAAGGTGTTGAAACTTTGCAGGGGCGTTACAAAGCCCGAAGGGCATCACAAGAGATTCAAAGTGTCCATACCGCATCTGAATGCTGTCTTTCACTCATCCCCTGGACGAATACGCACCAAATTATAAGTCCCACGAAGATCCAGTTTAGAGAACACCTTAGCATGGCGGACTCTTTCCAGTAATTCGGGAATCAGAGGCAAAGGGTAACGGTTTTGCACGGTTACCTTATTGAGTTCCCGATAGTCAACACAGGGTCTCAGGGTCCCATCCTTCTTCTTTACAAAAAAGATAGGTGCCCCTGCTGGTGAGGAAGAAGGACGTATGAAGCCTTTGGCCAGATTTTCATGAATATACTCCTTTAAGGCATGAAGCTCAGGTGCCGCCAAAGGGTATACATTACCAAAAGGAATAGCTGCCCCAAGAAGCAACTCAATGGGACAGTCATAATGCCTGTGTGGAGGAAGCTGATCTGCATTCTTCTTGTCAAATATGTCAGAGAACTCTTTATATGCTGGAGGTAAAGAAAATACCTGTACATGTGGTTCCGTAGCCGTGAACTCAGGGACAGCTTCTGTTAACGCTGAGTTGCTCCTTGTTAGAAAGATAATCTCCTTGGTCTCCCAGTTGATAATTGGGCTCTGAGAATGCAACCAAGGAATGCCTAAAATCACAGGAAAATGAGGAGAAGAAATTAGCAAGAAAGAAAGTTGCTCCTGATGATTAGGCTCCAACAAAATTTCAAGGGGTACGGTCTCCTGATCCACAGGCCCAGAGATAAAAGTTGACCCATCCACTGTTTCCATGGTAATTGGAGAGCTCTTTGCTGAATTTCAATACCATGTTCCTTGGCAAATGCGATATCCATGAAATTGCCACCTGCACCAGAGTCAGTCATAGCTGCACTGGAAATCCACTGTCCTGAACACAGGATCTTAATAGGGAGAGAACAGTGGGAGTTCTTTTCCTTAAGCTCCTTGGGGGGTGAAGTCATAGAAAGTGAATAGAATACAGCGTTTAAAGGCAGGCTACATTCAGAGATGTCAGATTCATCATCACAGTTGTCATACTTCCCTACTGCTGCTAGCACCATGTTAGGCCGTCTAGGACACTTAGGACAATTGATCAAGAAGTGGTCAGACTGGCTGCAGTAGAAACATAGACTTTCACGAAGGCGATGCTTCCGGCGCTCATTGATCTCGTGCCTCTGAACAGAATCAATTTGCATGGGCACCTCCTCCACCTCCCGAGATGTTTTACCTGCAGGCTCTTTGGAAGGAAGGGAAAAGTTAGAAATACGGTTATATGCAGCAAACTTCTCCTGCCTACGCTCAGTAAGGCGAATGTCAATGCGCACACAATGCTGTATAAATGTCTCTAGCTCTTGTGGTGACTCTGAGCGAGCTAGTTCATCTTTTACAATACTAGACAGACCCCTTTTAAAAATAGGCAATTGTGCATAACTGTCCCAATTGGTATCTACCGCTAATCTCCTGAATTCAGTAGCATACTCAATAACAGAACGTTTTGCCTGGCGTAAAGACAATAAAGCAGATTCAGCGGTTGCACGGCGATTAGGATAATCAAACATAAATGCCATAGCGGCCAAGAAATCATCCAAGTTATTTAACCGTGGGTCACGAGACTCAATCATCGGATTCGCCCAGGCGAGCGCTCGTGTGGTCAGCAGCATTATTACACATAATACTTTGGATCTATCATTAGGAAAACGGTCAGCATGCACATCAAAATATAGCATACATTGATTCACAAAGCCACGAAATTTGTCGCGATCACCATTAAATCTGAATGGGGCAACTTAGGTGGGCTAGCTGGTGGCGGTTGCCCAGAGGGAAAAGTCGCTTGTGCAGCTATTTGCGTGCTTATGTCCTGAAAAGACCATCCATACTGGGACTCTATGCCAGCAAGTTTGTTTTCCTGGGCTGCCATACGGGTGCTTAAGTCATGCAAAGTCTGTCCAAACACTTGTTGATTGTGTTCAAAGCTTCCAAACTTCTTTTGCAGACCTTCCACATCTTTCTGCAGTGATCTAATTATGGAAAACACCTGCTCTAGTCTGCTTTCTGCAGTCATTGTTCCTGCAGTCTCCTTTTTTTTTAGGCTAGAGTATCCTGTAATAATTATAGGGGATAACTCAGGAGACTCTTTGCGTGGAACAAGACAACTACAGGACACAGTTTTATAAGTGGTAAAGTCTATATTATCTCACGGTGATTCAAGCAGGTGCAGAGAGAAACTCAAGTCCACAACACTTGGAGTAAATATTAAATGCAGCTTAGCAGTCTATAGGAAACTTCAGAGGAAAATGCAATCAAGCAGAAAGTCTATGAAGCACAATTATTCTTGAGGATACTTGACACGAATAAGTCCTTGCTTAGTCCAAAACACAGATTGATATGCTTATAAGGCAGTTCAAATAATATCTTAGCTCAACCAGGGAGGCCTGGGTAATAGTCTCAGGTTCTTGCAGAGCAGCAACAGCTTACATGTCCAGCAAATGCAGATGGAAGTAAACACAAGCAGCAGATGAAGGAGGATTACTGGAACTGGTGTATGCAGCAGGAACTCAGAGCAGAGTAGCAGGATCACCACACAGGTTCACTGGAGCAGGTATATAGCCAGGGAGTAACCAGAGGTCAGGAGCTGGATGCAAGGCAGAATACTCTAGCACAGACTGAAGGCTGGGGTGGAGTTTTATAGCAGGAAGACACAGTGCACATGAGACCAAAGACGCCATCTTGGAAAAGGGCAGTAATGCACAAAAGGTAATAAAAAATGTTCAGAGTCCTGACAGACATCTGTCTGAGATGATTTAGTGAATCCTGCATTTAGCAGAGGGTTGGACCAGATGACCATTGAGGTTCCTTCTAACTCTACCTTTCTAGGATTCTATAATTTTATTATTATTATTATTTATTATTATAGCCCCATTTACTCCATAGTGCTTTACATGTGAAATGGGGTATACATAAAAAACAAGTACAATAATTTTAAGCAATAAAAGTCATGACTGGTACAGGAAGAGAGATGACCCTGCCCGTGAGGTCTCACAATCTACAATGGATAGGTAAGGATACAGTAGGTGAGGGCAGAACTGGTCGTGTAGCGGCTTGGTTGTTACTGCAAGTTGTAGGCTTGTCGGAAGAGGTAGGTCTTCAGGTTCCTTTTAAAGGTTTCCATGGTATGCGAGAATCTGATATGTTGGGGCAGATAGTTCTAGAGTAGGGGGGATGCTCGGGAGAGGACTTGTATGTGATTGTGGGAAGGGGAAATGACAAGGAGAACTTGTCAGGATCGGAGGTTGCATGCGGGTAAGTACCAGAAGAAGAGGTCACAGAGATAGGGTGTGGATGGCTTTGTATTCCATCGTTAGGGTTTTGAACTGGAGGGGACAGAGGGGAGAGGCTGGGGAATAGTGGGGGGATAAGTGGATCAGTTGGGCAGCAGAGAATTTTATGATTTGATTTTTCCATCTCCTCCATTGCCAGCATCCGCGGGAATTGCACTGCACTTGGGTAATATCCGAGTGCAGTGCGATGTTTCATACGCACCCATAGACTTTTGGGTGCGTGCGATCCAATTCTCAGATGCAATCGCAGCATGCTGTGATAATTATCTCATGCCAATTTGGCATGCAAAAACAATCGCAGATGTGAGCTGCCCATAGAATAACACTAGGCCGAGTGCAATAAAATATTCTTTCAGACTGGACTCGTCCGATTACATCGCAAGTGTGAGAGAGCCCTTGGAAAAGTCATCCAAAGATTCAAATGAGATAAATGAGGTGCTCTGTCTGCATAGATAGTGTGACAGTGAATTCATTAATCTGTGATATAAAACAGTATCAGCACCTTGATAACAGCATTTATTTTTTAATAACATTTTTGTAATCTTCACACAGTGTAATTCCAAACCAGGAGAGCAAATGAATACCCTGAGTCCTAATTTTGCTTGTAAAGAAGAATCCTGAAGTCTAGGCTTTTGTGTCACAGGCAGGAAAGTTATTTAAAAAAACAACAACACACAAATCTGCTGAATCTTGAAATTTAAAATAAACTGTCTATTAGTGTTGAGCGATACCTTCCGATATGCAAAGGTATCTGTATCGAAATGGATCGACCTGATATCCAAAAAATATCGGATATCGCCGATACCGATACCCGATACCAATGCATATCAATGGGACACAAAATATCGGAATGGTTCCCAGGGTCTGAAGGAGAGGAAACTCTCCTTCAGGCCCTGGGATCCATATTCATGTATAAAATAAAGAATAAAAATAAAAAATATTGATATACTCACCCCTCCGACGGCCCCGGTTCTCACCGGTCCAAGCGTCTGCCTCCGTTCCTAAGAATGCAGAGTGAAGGACCTTCGATGACGTCGCGGCTTGTGATTGGTCGCGAGACCGCTCATGTGACCGCTCACGCGACCAATCACAAGCCGCGACGTCATCGAAGGTCCTTCACTCCCTGCATTCTTAGGAACGGAGGCACCGCTAAGAGCCAGGGTCCGCCAGAGGGGTGAGTATATCAATATTTTTTATTTTTATTATTTATTTTTTACATGAATATGGATCCCAGGGCCTGAAGGAGAGTCTCCTCTCCTCCAGACCCTGGGAACCATACGCACCGCACACTTCCGATTCCGATTTCCGATATCGCAAAAATATCGGAACTCGGTATCGGAATTCCGATACAGCAAATATCGGCCGATACCCGATATTTGCAGTATCGGAATGCTCAACACTACTGTCTATCTAACAAAGTGAGGGTGTTATCATTTTTTAAACGCTTTAGTCAAGAAGTACAATATTAGATCCATACACCCCCCCTGAATATACACTGTTCAAAAAAATAAAGGGGACACTAAAATTCGACATCCTAGATATCACTGAATGAAATATTCCAGTTTTAAATCTTTATTCATTACATAGAGGTATGTGTTGAGAACAATAAAACCTAAAAATGATCAACGTAAATTACAACTAATATCTCACGGAAGTCTGGAGTTGGAATGATGCTCAAGATCAGAGTGGAAAATGAAGTTACAGGCTGATCCAACTTCAATGGAAATGCCTCAAGACAAGGAAATGATGCTCAGTAGTGTGTGGCCTCCACATGGCTGTATGATCACCCTACAATGCCTGGGCATGCTCCTGATGAGGCGGCGGATGGTCTCCTAAGGGGTCTCCTCCCAGACCTGGACTAAAGCATCCGCCAACTCCTGGACAGTCTGTGGTGCAATGTGATGTTGGTGGATGGTGCGAGACATGATGTCCCAGATGTGTTCAATCAGATTCAGATCAGTCTGGGGAACGGGCAGGCCAGTCCATAGCTTCAATGCCTTCATCTTGCAGGAACTGCTGACACACTCCAGCCACATGAGGTCTGGCATTGTCCTGCATTAGGAGTAACACAGGGCCAACCGCACCAGCATATGGTCTCAAAAGGGGTCTGTGGATCTCATCTCGGTACCTAATGGCAGTCAGGCTACCTCTGGCAAACACATGGAGGGCTGTGCGGCCCTCCAAAGAAATGCCACACCACACCATTACTGACCCACTGCCAAACCGGTCATGCTGAAGGATGGTGCAGGCAGCAGATCGCTCTCCATGGCGTCTCCAGACTCTGTTACATCTGTCACATGTGCTCAGTGTGAACCTGCTTTCATCTGGGAAGACCACAGGGCTCCAGTGGCGAATTTGCCAATCCTGGTGTTTGGTGGCAAATGCCAAGCGTCCTGCATGGTGTTGGGCTGTGAGTAAAACCCCCATCTGTGGACGTCGGGCACTCAGACCATCTTCATGGAGTCGGTTTCTAACTGTATGTGCAGATACATGCACATCTGTGGCCTGTTGGAGGTAATTTTGTTGTTGCCCTCCTACGGCCCCCTCCACATCTCCTGGTGTACTGGCCTGTCTCCTGGTAGCACCTCCAGCCTCTGGACACTACACTGACAGACACAGCAAACCTTCTTGCCACAGCTTGCATTGATGTGCCATCCTGGATGAGCTGCACTACCTGAGCCACTTTTGTGGGTTGTAGAGTCAGTCTCATGCTACCACGAGTGTGAAAGCACAACCAACATTCAAAAGTGACCAAAACATCAGCCAGAAAGCATTGGTACTGAGATGTGGTCTGTGGTCCCCACTTGCAGAACCACTCCTTTATTGAGTGTGTCTTGATAATTGCCAATAATTTCCATCAGTTGTCTATTCCATTTGCACAACAGCATGTGAAATTGATTGTCAAACAGTGTTGCTTCCTAAGTGGACAGTTTGATTTCACGGAAGTTTGATTTACTTGGAGTTATATTCTGTTGTTTAAGTGTTCCCTTTATTTTTTTGAGCAGTGTAGCCTTTTGCAAGTGCACATTTTGGGGAAGCAAAATTAACATTCCTTTCTTGTCCCGTTCTTTTTGGAAAATACCATGGGTGACATATTTTTTTTTTTAAATCTAATATAATGGACACACGTGAATTTTTTTTAAATACCAGTTTAAATAGTCCAATTTATCAACAGTACACCCCCCGACCATAATGCATGCTGCTGTCATATTTTTATTTCCAAGAATGAATATATGTATACCTACTTTGCAATGCAGCATTTTGAGTTACCTTGCGGTTTTGTTCAAGGGGGAGATAACTTAAAAGCTGTCTCGACTTGTCTTTGAGCCGCAAAGTGCACTGCAATATAGACACAGTATCAGCAATTATGGGCAGGGATAATACATGAGTTTCATGGCTCACTATGTGAATGTTTGTAGCTGCAGCAATGCACCAGCCAGAGTCGGTACAGGTGGTAAAGCCTCTGCTGCTGGGAGCTATGTCTGTTTCCACCACCAGTCAGCGGCTATGTCTTCTTCTACACCTGCTTTGTATACTACTCATTTGACATGATCCCATCCCTTAGACCAACAGGGTACAGAATTGCGTCCACACACTGCATGTTCATTAATGCAAGGTTTTACAGCTTGAAAGCACCAAGGAACAAAAGTCACACAGCAAATGCTGTACATTAGGCTGCTTTCACACATCAGTTTTTTTGCCGTCACGCTGTTATGGACTGGTGATTTAGGAACGACATGCGACTAGCTCTGAGCAGGTGGTAACTATACGGACCGCAGTTCATGATCTTAACACAACACTAGAAGTAGCCGTGGGATGTTCCTGTCACTCCCTGGACACCTCGTCACAGCCGGAGAACTAGCTACCCCTAAAGGTAGAAACAGGAAAGCTATCTTGCCTCAGAGAGAATCCCCAAAGGATAGACAGCCGAACTCACAAAAGTGCTACTTACAACCACCGGAGGGAGCCCAAGAGCGGAATTCACAACAGTACCCCCCCTTGAGGAGGGGTCACCGAACCCTCACCAGAGCCCCCAGGCCGATCAGGACGAGCCAAGTGAAAAGCACGAACCAAATCAGCGGCATGAACATCGGAGGCAACCACCCAAGAATTATCCTCCTGGCCATAACCCTTCCACTTGACAAGATACTGAAGCCTCCGCCTCGAAAAACGAGAATCCAATATTTTCTCAACCACATATTCCAACTCCCCCTCAACCAACACCGGGGCAGGAGGATCAACAGAGGGAACAACGGGTACCACATATCTCCGCAACAAAGATCTATGGAAAACATTGTGGATGGAAAAAGAGGCTGGAAGGGCCAAACGAAAAGACACTGGATTGATAATCTCAGAAATCTTATAAGGACCAATAAACCGAGGCTTGAACTTAGGGGAAGAAACCTTCATAGGAACATGGCGAGAAGATAACCAAACTAAATCCCCCACACGAAGCCGAGGACCAACACACCGACGGCGGTTAGCAAAACGCTGAGCCTTTTCCTGAGACAACGTCAAATTGTCTACCACATGAGTCCAAATCTGCTGAAACCTGTCCATCACAGAATCTACATCAGGACAATCAGAAGGCTCAACCTGCCCTGAAGAAAAACGAGGATGGAAACCAAAATTACAAAAAAAAGGTGAAACCAAAGTAGCCGAACTGGCCCGATTATTAGGGGCAAACTCGACCAACGGCAAGAAAGCCACCCAATCATCCTGATCAGCAGACACAAAGCATCTCAAATAGGTTTCCAAGGTTTGGTTAGTTCGCTCAGTTTGGCCATTTGTCTGAGGATGGAACGCCGAAGAAAAAGACAAATCAATGCCCATCCTAGCACAAAAGGCCCGCCAAAACCTGGAAACAAACTGGGAACCTCTGTCAGACACAATATTTTCCGGAATGCCATGCAAACGAACCACATGCTGAAAAAACAATGGAACCAAATCAGAGGAGGAAGGCAATTTAGGCAAAGGTACCAAATGGACCATTTTAGAGAACCGGTCACAAACCACCCAGATAACAGACATCCTCTGGGACACAGGAAGATCCGAAATAAAATCCATGGAAATATGCATCCAGGGCCTCTCAGGGAAAGGCAAAGGCAAAAGCAACCCACTAGCGTGGGAACAGCAAGGCTTAGCCCGGGCACAAGTCCCACAGGACTGCACAAAAGAACGCACATCCCGCGACAAGGAAGGCCACCAAAAGGACCTAGCCACCAAATCTCTGGTACCAAAAATCCCAGGATGACCGGCCAACACCGAACAATGGACCTCAGAAATTACCTTACTTGTCCATCTATCAGGAACAAACAGCTTCCCCACAGGACAGCGGTCAGGTTTATCAGCCTGAAATTCCTGAAGCACCCGCCGTAAATCAGGGGAGATGGCAGAAAGAATCACCCCTTAACTAAGAATGCCAACCGGCTCAAGAACTCAAGGAGAATCAGGCAAAAAACTCCTAGAGAGGGCATCCGCTTTAACATTCTTGGATCCCGGAAGATATGAAACCACAAAATCGAAACGGGAGAAAAACAGGGACCATCGAGCCTGTCTAGGGTTCAGCCGCTTGGCCGACTCGAGGTAAATCAGATTCTTATGATCGGTCAAGACCACAATACGGTGCTAGGCCCCCTCAAGCCAATGTCGCCACTCCTCAAATGCCCACTTCATAGCCAACAACTCCCGATTGCCGACATCATAATTGCGTTCAGCAGGCGAAAACTTTCGGGAAAAGAAGGCACATGGTTTCATCAAGGAACCATCAGAATTCCTCTGTGACAAAACGGCCCCTGCCCCAATCTCAGAAGCGTCAACCTCAACCTGAAAAGGAAGAGACACATCCGGCTGACGCAAAACAGGGGCAGAAGTAAATCGGCGCTTAAGCTCCTGAAAGGCCTCAACAGCCTCAGAGGACCAATTTGTCACATCAGCGCCTTTCTTCGTCAAATCGGTCAGGGGCTTAACCACACTAGAGAAGTTGGCAATGAAACGGCGATAAAAATTAGCAAAGCCCAAAAATTTTTGAAGGCTCTTTACAGATGTGGGTTGAATCCAGTCATGAATGGCTTGGACCTTAACAGGATCCATTTCTATAGACGAAGGAGAAAAAATAAATCCCAAAAAAGAGACCTTCTGAACTCCAAATAGGCACTTAGACCCCTTCACAAATAGAGCATTATCACGAAGGATCTGGAATACCATCCTGACCTGCTTCACATGAGACTCCCAATCATTGGAAAAAATCAAAATATCATCCAAATACACAATCAAGAATTTATCAAGATAATTGCAGAAAATGTCATGCATGAAGGACTGAAATACAGAAGGAGCATTAGATAGCCCGAAAGGCATCACCAGGTATTCAAAATGGCCTTCGGGCGTATTAAATGCAGTTTTCCATTCGTCACCCTGTTTAATACGAACAAGATTATATGCCCCTCGAAGGTCAATCTTGGTAAACCAACTAGCCCCCTTAATCCGAGCAAACAAATCAGAGAGCAAAGGTAAAGGGTATTGGAATTTGACCGTGATCTTATTAAGAAGGCGATAATCAATACAGGGTCTCAAGGAGCCATCCTTCTTGGCAACAAAAAAGAATCCCGCTCCCAATGGTGACGAAGACGGCCGAATATGCCCCTTCTCCAAGGACTCCTTAACATAGCTCCGCATAGCGGTGTGTTCTGGCACAGAGAGGTTGAAAAGTCGGCCCTTAGGGAACTTAGAGCCTGGAATCAAGTCAATAGCACAATCACAGTCCCTATGTGGAGGAAGGGAACTGGACTTGGGCTCATCGAATACATCTTGGAAATCTGACAAAAATTCAGGAACATCAGAAGAGGGGGAAGAGGAAATTGACATTAAAGGAACGTCACTATGTACCCCTTGACAACCCCAACTAGTCACAGACATCGATTTCCAATCCACCACTGGATTGTGTACTTGTAACCATGGAAAACCCAGTACAACAACATCATGTAAATTATGCAACACCAGAAAACGACAATCTTCCTGATGTGCTGGAGCCATGCACATAGTCAACTGAGTCCAATACTGAGGTTTATTCTTGGCCAATGGTGTAGCATCAATACCCCTCAAAGGAATAGGGCTCTGCAAAGGTTGCAAAGAAAAACCACAGCGCCTGGCAAATTCTAAGTCCATTAAGTTCAGGGCAGCGCCTGAATCCACAAATGCCATGACAGAGAAAGATGACAATGAGCAAATCAGGGTCACAGACAGGAGAAACTTAGGCTGTACAGTACTAATGGTAACAGATCTAGCGACCCTCTTAATACGCTTAGAGCAATCAGAGATAGTATGAGCTGAATCACCACAGTAAAAACACAGCCCATTCTGACGTCTGTATCCCCTCTGTTCCACTCTAGTCAGAATCCTATCACATTGCATAGGCTCAGGACTCCGCTCAGAGGATGCTGCCATATGGTGCACCACTTTGCGCTCACGCAGGCGCCGATCGATCTGAATGGCTAGAGAAATAGATTCGCTCAGACCAACAGGCGTGGGGAACCCCAAGATAACATCTTTAAGGGCTTCAGAAAGACCCTTTCTGAAAATTGCTGCCAGAGCGTCCTCATTCCATTTAGTGAGCACAGACCATTTTCTAAATTTCTGGCAGTATAATTCTGCCGCTTCCTGACCCTGGCACAGAGCCAACAAGGTTTTTTCCGCATGATCCACACAGTTAGGTTCGTCATACAATAATCCGTGCAATTGAAAAAATGCATCTACATTAAGCAATGCCGGATCCCCTGACTCAAGGGAGAATGCCCAGTCCTGAGGGTCACCACGCAGCAGAGAAATAACTATTTTAACTTGCTGAGTGGGGTCACCAGAGGAACGGGGTTTCAGAGCAAAAAACAATTTGCAGTTATTTTTAAAGTTCAAAAACTTAGATCTATCCCCGTAAAACAAATCTGGAGTAGGAATTCTAGGCTCTAAGGCTGGAGTCTGAACAACATAATCTTGGATACTCTGAACTCTTGCATCAAGCTGATCCACACGAGAAAACAGACCCTGAACATCCATGTCCGCGCCCAAATCCACCCAGAGATTAAGAGGAAGGAAAAAGACAAAACAGACTAAAGAAAAAAAAAATGGCTCAGAACTCTTTTTCTTTTCCTTCTTTTGAGATGCATTCAACTCATTTTTGGCCAGTTGTACTGTTATGGACTGGTAATTTAGGAGCGATATGCGACTAGCTCTGAGCAGGTGGTAACTATACAGACCGCAGTTCCTGATCTTAACACAACACTAGAAGTAGCCGTGGGATGTTCCTGTCACTCCCTGGACACCTCGTCACAGCCGGAGAACTAGCTGCCCCTAAAGGTAGAAACAGGAAAGCTATCTTGCCTCAGAGAAAATCCCCAAAGGATAGGATAGCCCCCCACAAATATTGACTATGAGAGGAGAAGGAAATGACATACGTAGTATGAAACAAGATTTAGCAAAGGAGGCCACTTCTAGCTATATACATAGTAAGGAAAGAACACTGTACGGTCAGTAATAAAAACTAGAAAAAGTCCACCGCAGAGATATGCAAAAATCTCCACACCTGACTAAAGGTGTGGAGGGCAAAATCTGCAGCCCAGAGCTTCCGGCTTAGCTAAATAGATCCATACTGATAAGCTGGACAAATGAGCAAAACATAGAATGTGCTGAACAATAAAGTCCACAACAAATGGACTGCAAAAGGACAAGCAAGGACTTATCTTTGCTGAACTGGACAGAGTGTCAAGGAAATCCAAAAGAGCAGTGGCTCCAAGCAGGAACCATTGACAACTGGCATTGATTGAGGGCTAAGGCCAGACTAAAATAGCCGAGCCAGAAAGACCATCAGTGGAAGCAGCTGCTAATGCTAAATCCAAGAAGCAGCTATACCACTCAAAACCACAGGAGGGAGCCCAAGAGCAGAACTCACAAAAGTGCTACTCACAACCACTGGAGGGAGCCCAAGAGCGGAATTCACAACAGTACAGGATAGAACACTGTGCGGTCAGTAATAAAAACTAGAAAAAGTCCACCGCAGAGAAATGCAAAAATCTCCACACCTGACTAAAGGTGTGGAGGGCAAAATCTGCTGCCCAGAGCTTCCAGCTTAGCTGAATAGATCCATACTGATAAGCTGGACAAATGAGCAAAACATAGAATGTGCTGAACAATAAAGTCCACAACAAGAGGACTGCAAAAGGACAAGCAAGGACTTATCTTTGCTGAACAGGTCAGAGTGTCAGGGAAATCCAAAAGAGCCGTGACTCCAAGCAGGAACAATTGACAACTGGCATTGATTGAGGGATAAGGCCAGACTAAAATAGCCGAGCCAGAAAGACGATCAGTGGAAGCAGCTGCTGATGCTAAATCCAAGAAGCAGCCATACCACTCAAAACCACCGGAGGGAGCCCAAGAGCAGAACTCACAAAAGTGCTACTTACAACCACCGGAGGGAGCCCAAGAGCGGAATTCACAACACACGCTCAATCCGGCAAATTTTGGAAAAAACGAATCCAGCAAAAATTGTCGCCACATAATTTTTTTTCTCATAGATTTGTATTAGCGACGGATTGCGATGGATGGCCTCACGTTTCATTTGTTTTTCTTTGGATCCTTCGAAAATTGTTTTTCCGGCAGCCGGAGAAAATGGACATAGTAACATTTTTTGTGTCTGTCAAAAAAACCGACAGCGACAGATCCGTTGCCATCCGTCGTTTCCTAGAATGGAACCCTATGGCGCCGGATCCGTCAAATGATGGAATGCGGTGACGGATTTCAATTTTTTTAACTGAGCATGCTCTGATTTTTTTAGGATCCAATTAGCTGGATCAGCTAGTCGGATCCGTCAAAAAAACGGATCCGTCGCATCAGTTTTTCACAATCTGCGACGAATCCGTGTTTTTCAACATTTTACAGATTGTGCCTGATGGCAAAAAACTGATGTGTGAAAGCAACCTAAAGCGGTAAATCTCATGCTGGAATGTTCTTCATGAACTGTAGCTGGGAATTGTCATGAGCAGCAATGTCTGTAATATTATGGCTGCCTTACGTATGACCAAAGAAACTCTTACTCCCTGCATGGTCCACGTTCTGAATTTAGTTCAGCAACATCTCTTTAAGAAATAAACCTACTTGAAACAGTTAGTGGTTATTGCCAGGAAAGTATCAGCTCAACCATTCTTACGTGGCAAAGCATGTTCTTCTGGCTTTGCTAAATGGTCTATTAAAGTGCCACTTGATTTGCAACATCACAACCAACTGGAATTTGATGCCGCATATGATGAAGAATCTGTGTGAGTAGAGTAAAGTAATGACAGACTACATCAAGCAGCAGCCAAATTGAAATATGGATTACTTTCAGATTCACCATTGGCAGCTGATGAAGGACAAGTGTCACCTACCGAAGCTCTTAGAAGAGGAGATGAAATTTGTCAGTAGAGACACGTGTGGAATTAAAGATCTCATCCTCCTCATATTTATCCTGAATAAAACAATCACTTGAATGCAAGAGAGAAAGAGGAAAAATAGCATCTTGAACTTCAAAATTTTGGGAAAAATTTAGTAAAACTGGCGAAGTTGAATTTCAATCATTTCGATCATCTGTACTAGGGATAGTTCATCAATATCTTAGTACAGTACATCACCTATAAAGTCACAATATTGACTGATATAGGGTATGCTGAAACAAACATTTCACTAGTGCTGTCAGTAAATTAAGATTTTTTTTCTCCAAGGAATAGCCAGATTTGCTGACCATAAGAGATCTATGCAGCTTAAACTTTGAATCAATTATACTGTGAATAGCTCATAGTAACCTTATTTATCCAAAAGTATATTATAAACCATCATAAAATGTATGTTAACTTTAAAAGACACCTCTTAGCAATTTGCATTACTTATTGTTCCATTGCCGGTCCAGGACTCTTTATGCAGTGTGATTTATCAGACTATTTGGTTTCTACTGTCTACTCTAAACCTTTGGGAAGCTGCTAATTGCACTCTCACAATATAACAGCTCCTTTCAGAAAAGGAAATGAGTCACTGACTCAGCAAGTGCTTTTTCTCAGTATCAATAAGATGCTGTAATCCTATAGGGCATCCTAAAGAATGGGAAATGTCACCACATTCAAGTAACGGTAAAGCGGAAATGAAATGATTAAGCATATTATGTAAATAGACCCATTCATTAGCGGTGCACTGTATTCAATAATACTATCAAGCAGTAGTCAGATAATGTGTTATTGATACTGAAATTCACAAAGTTTACCTGAGATCAGATTACACCAAAACGTTGTTCCTCTTAACTTGTATGTGACCTGATCCTCTATTGATATTGTACAATTAGGAGTGGATGCAATAAATATACTTTTACTCTTCCCTTTGACTTAAAAAAGAACTGCATCTAAAACATTAACAAATCTGTCATGTGGGACTGGTCTTAAAGGGAATCTGGCAGCAGGTTTTGCTACTCCAAGAGACCCTGAATCCAATAAAAAGACATGGGCTAAAGAAAAATGTGCAAAACTGAACATGATGCTTAGTTTAACATTCTGATCAGACTGTATAAAGCTCAATACCACATCACGGTGAACCTTTCAGTGGGTCCCTGACCTAAATTGTGTGGCGCCATGCGTCAACCACTGCCGGAGTGACAGCACACTAGCAGGTGAAGTGACCGATGCTGCAACGCAAAGCCCCTATGTCTCCAGACTACGCCACCCCATAAGCACAGCATAATAGTGACAATGGCTACCATACAGCAGTAACACCAAATTAAAGGAGCTAAAAAACTGACCTGCCACATGTTTTCTGTGACTGTGAGTTGAGAGCAAAAAATTGGCAAAACCCCTCTTGCAGCAGTCTCCTACTAATAAAAAACACCTGGGTAAGATGGGAGAAGCTCTGTTCCTTGCAAAACAAAAAAGGAGGGGACAGTATGCAAAATGCTATAACTGTAGAAACATTTACAAAACCAAACATGGGGTTTTCAGTTAAACATTCTGATCGGACTGTATGATTGCCAAGTCATGGGGAACCAATGTATAATTTTCTTTCTAATCTCCTGAGACAGCTCGCTTTTCAGCTTTCTTTGGTCCGTGTTCCGTGTGGTACACACCATCGGTGTCGGATTGGGGTGCCAAGGGCCAGGTAACTTTTCACCTGCATACAAATATTACACTACCCTTGTTCACCAATTTACCTATATCTCCATAAAATAATAAACTGGGCAGCTTGGTTAATGAATGATGAGGTTCTGCTTTTTTCTGTACAGAGTAAATCATGTGAATTATGCCATGTACCACCCATATATTGGGGTTGGGGGCCTGTGACTGCACAGGGGCCCACCAGGGGATTCCCCTGTTTCCCTATGAGCTAGTCCGAGCCTGCACACCATGATACCAAAGAGCACAGTGACTACTTTTCACTCTATGAATAAGCAGACTGACTGATTACAAGTTTGTAGACTCCTGTGATGCTAATTACAGGATACACCTTTGAGTAACATGTCCCTATGGTATCCTGCCCATAGTATCAGTATAGTGTGTATGTGCCTCCAGTTTCCCAACTTAAATAGGTGTGCCAAAATAGACCTGCACAGTTCAATGTCTTAAATTAGTGTAATTATTTCCAGACTTTTGATTAAGCAGACTAATTCCCCCTGCCCAAAGAGGAAGCTGTAACAACATATGCCAGGAGGATCAAAATGCTGCAATAGCCCACAGTATGGTTCTGGGTCGTACAGCTGCCAAATTGGAATATAAAAGCAGGCATGCAAAAGAGCAAAACATGTATAACATTTTAAAATTATATATGTATCTCTTAAAAACTTATCTCCCTCAAAAAACAAAACAACAAAACCAATAATGCTATATTGGTTATTAGGTACAAGCACGGAAAGGAAATTGCGGCAATAGCCAGCAGTACGGCTGTGGCATGTTCAGTTGGTAAATTGAACTAGTTAAACTGTTTCGCTATATTGTGTGTTTCATTTATAACTTTTTATAACATAAAACAGCATGCAGTATAGTTGCTGTTTGCATGGTTGCTAAATTATACTATTAAAAAAGGTATTCAAAAATTAAAATAGAACTATTTTTAACTTTAAAAAAGGACATAAAAAATAACACCATCAGCCTTTACCACAAAGGAAAAAGCTAATTAGTTTCACATCCCAAAAGCCAACACCTTTAACAGGCTGTTGTATTCGGTTGGAATATATGGGAGCAATATTAAACCCTTCACGACCAGAGGTATTTTCATTTTTGCATTTTCGTTTTTTGCTCCCCTTCTTCCCAGAGCCATAACTTTTTTATTTTTCAGACAGTATATGGCCATGTGAGGGCTTGTTTTTTTGCGGGACAAGTTGTACTTTTGAACGACACCATTGGTTTTAACATATCTTGTACTAGAAAATGGAGAAAAAAAAATTCCAAGTGCGTTGAAATTGCAAAAAATAGCAAATTCCACAGTTGTTTTTTTTTTTTTTCTCTGTTCACTAAATGCTAAAACTGACCTGCCATTATAGTTGGGGAGATAAGTATTTGATCCCTTGTTGATTTTGTAAGTTTGCCCACTGACAAAGACATGAACAGTCTATAATTTTAAGGGTAGGTTAATTTTAACATTAAGAGATAGAATATCAAAAATAAAATCCAGAAAATCACATTGTATAATTACATAAATTTATTTGCATTTTGCGTGAGAAATAAATGTTTGATACCCTACCAACCATTAAGAGCTCTGGCTCATACAGACCAGTTAGATGCTCCTAATCAACTCGTTACCTGCGTTAAAGACAGCTGTCTTACATAGTCACCTTCATAAAAGACTCCTGTCCACAGACTCAATCAGTCAGACTCTAACCTCTACAACATGGGCAAGACCAAACAGCTTTATAAGGATGTCAGGCACAAGATAATAGACCTGCACAAAGCTGGAATGGGCTACAAATCCCTAAGTAAGACCCTGGGTGTGAAATTATGTTTCCAAAATTGTGCTGATGTAAAGTAGATATGTGGGAAATGTTATTTATTAACTATTTTGTGTGACATAGCTCTCTCATTTAAGGATTCAAAAATTAAGAATTTTGCCAAATTTCCATTTTTTTTCATAAATAAAAGTAAGGCATATAAAAGAAATTTTCCCACTATCAAGAAGAAAAATATGTCGCGAAAAAAACAATCTCAGAATCAGTGGGTTCCATTGTAGCGTTCCAGAGTTATTAACTCACAAAGTGACAGTGGTCAGAATTGTAAAAATTGGCCTGGTCACTAAGGTCAAAATTGGCTAGGTCACTGAGGGGATAAACTGAGCAAATATGCATGATGTTTACAACTATCACAGTAGATGTCAAGCAGAATATATAATGTATAGACCCTGGGTGAAGGTCAAGATCTATGTAGTTTAATAATCATTCGATAAATCATAAAGAACTTGGTTTATAACCTCCTATTGAACATTATATTAAAAAATAAACAATGATAAGGTAATAAGGAATGCATATTGTTCATACTGTACAACAAAATGTATATTAGGACATTATCACCGTCTATGGAACAGATTATGTAGCAGACCTTACGACGAATTGAGTAATTCAAATACATCTTTGTATAGTCTACCGTACATAGACTGTACTAAACTTTTGATCATACAGCAATTTAAATATATAAACTTCATGGTGTAAAGGCATTTCAATCATATTCTGTCCCTACGAAGTTATCCTGGAAGTTAATATATATATATGTGGAAACAAAGAAGGGCTGAAGACCCGAGTTCATGGCTAATATAACCTCCATGATACCATAAGCTTCATCAATGATTTATCAGACAGATGAATGCAACAAAGAAGAGGTCAAGATGTTCATGATGGAGATGCATCAGGACAAAGATCTAATTATAATACCAACAGAAAATTAAGATTAAAACCATATACAGTGGGGCAAAAAAGTATTTAGTCAGTCAGCAATAGTGCAAGTTCCACCACTTAAAAAGATGAGAGGCGTCTGTAATTTACATCATAGGTAGACCTCAACTATGGGAGACAAACTGAGAAAAAAAATCCAGAAAATCACATTGTCTGTTTTTTTATCATTTTATTTGCATATTATGGTGGAAAATAAGTATTTGGTCAGAAACAAAATTTCATCTCAATACTTTGTAATATATCCTTTGTTGGCAATGACAGAGGTCAAACGTTTTCTGTAAGTCTTCACAAGGTTGCCACACACTGTTGTTGGTATGTTGGCCCATTCCTCCATGCAGATCTCCTCTAGAGCAGTGATGTTTTTGGCTTTTTGCTTGGCAACACGGACTTTCAACTCCCTCCAAAGGTTTTCTATAGGGTTGAGATCTGGAGACTGGCTAGGCCACTCCAGGACCTTGAAATGCTTCTTACGAAGCCACTCCTTTGTTGCCCTGGTGGTGTGCTTTGGATCATTGTCATGTTGAAAGACCCAGCCACGTTTCATCTTTAATGCCCTTGCTGATGGAAGGAGGTTTGCACTCAAAATCTCACGATACATGGCCCCATTCATTCTTTCATGTACCCGGATCAGTCGTCCTGGCCCCTTTGCAGAGAAACAGCCCCAAAGCATGATGTTTCCACCACCATGCTTTACAGTAGGTATGGTGTTTGATGGATGCAACTCAGTATTCTTTTTCCTCCAAACACGACAAGTTGTGTTTCTACCAAACAGTTCCAGTTTGGTTTCATCAGACCATAGGATATTCTCCCAAAACTCCTCTGGATCATCCAAATGCTCTCTAGCAAACTTCAGATGGGCCCGGACATGTACTGGCTTAAGCAGTGGGACACGTCTGGCACTGCAGGATCTGAGTCCATGGTGGCGTAGTGTGTTACTTATGGTAGGCCTTGTTACATTGGTCCCAGCTCTCTGCAGTTCATTCACTAGGTCCCCCCGCGTGGTTCTGGGATTTTTGCTCACCGTTCTTGTGATCATTCTGACCCCACGGGGTGGGATTTTGCGTAGAGCCCCAGATCGAGGGAGATTATCAGTGGTCTTGAATGTCTTCCATTTTCTAATTATTGCTCCCACTGTTGATTTATTCACTCCAAGCTGGTTGGCTATTGCAGATTCAGTCTTCCCAGCCTGGTGCAGGGCTACAATTTTGTTTCTGGTGTCCTTTGACAGCTCTTTGGTCTTCACCATAGTGGAGTTTGGAGTCAGACTGTTTGAGGGTGTGCACAGGTGTCTTTTTATACTGATAACAAGTTTAAACAGGTGGCATTACTACAGGTAATGAGTGGAGGAAAGAGGAGACTCTTAAAGAAGAAGTTACAGGTCTGTGAGAGCCAGAAATCTTGATTGTTTGTTTCTGACCAAATACTTATTTTCCACCATAATATGCAAATAAAATGATAAAAAAACAGACAATGTGATTTTCTGGATTTTTTTTTCTCAGTTTGTCTCCCATAGTTGAGGTCTACCTATGATGTAAATTACAGACGTCTCTCATCTTTTTAAGTGGTGGAACTTGCACTATTGCTGACTGACTAAATACTTTTTTGCCCCACTGTATAAAAATACTATAAAATATATAAAAACTATCCACATATTATAAAAATGACCAAAGCCAAAGTTCTCATTCAGACAGCAAGGGACCATTGTATTTAGCCTGTAATTCCACCAGCTGTCAACTTGGGATAGTACTTCCCCCCTTCCAGACATGCGCCGTACTAGTACGGCGCATGTCGGGTCCCCTGCTTTGATGTGGGCTCACCCCACATCAAAGTCGCGACATGTCAGCTGTTTTGTACAGCTGACATGTGGGCGCAATAGCGGCGGGTGAAATCGCGATTCACCCACCGGTATTAACCTGTTAAATGCTGCTGTCAAACGCTGACAGCGGCATTTAACCGGCGCTTCTGGCCGCGTGGCCGGAAATGACCTCATCGCCGACCCGTCACATGATCGGGGGTCGGCGATGCATCAGGATGGTAACCATAGAGGACCTTGAGACCACTATGGTTACTGATGCCGGCCTGCTGTTAGTGCCCCCCTGTGGTCGGCGCTCATAGCAAGCCTGCATTTCTGCTGCATAGCAGCGATCTGATGATCGCTGCTATGTAGCAGGGCCGATTGAGTGGTGCCAGCTTCTAGCCTCCCATGGAGGCTATTGAAGCATGGCAAAAGTAAAAAAAAAATGTTTTTAAAAATATTAAAAAAAAATAAATAAAATAAAAGTTTAAATCACCCCCCTTTCGCCCCATCCAAAATAAAACAATAAAAAAAATCAAACCTACACATATTTGGTATCACCACATTCAGAATCGCCCGATCTATCAATAAAAAAAGCATTAACCTGATTGCTAAACGGCGTAGCGAGAAAAAAATTAGAAACGCCAGAATTACGTTTTTTTGGTCGCCGTGACATTGCATTAAAATGCAATAATAAACGATCAAAAGAACATATCTGCACAAAGTGGTATCATTAAAAACATCAGCTCGGCATGCAAAAAATAAGCCCTAACCCAACCCCAGATCATGAAAAATGGAGACGCTACGGGTATCGGAAAATGGCGCTTTTTTTTCAGCAAAGTTTTGAATTTTTTTTCACCACTTAGATAAAAAATAACCTAGACATGTTAGGTGTCTATGAACTTGTAATGACCTGGAAAATCATAATGGCAGGTCAGTTTTAGCATTTAGTGAAGCTAGAAAAAAAGCCAATCAAAAAACAAGTGTGGGATTGCACTTTTTTTGCAATTTCACCGCACTTGGAATTTTTTCCCCGTTTTCTAGTACAAGACATGGTAAAACCAATGATGTCTTTCAAAAGTACAACTCTTCCCACAAAAAATAAGCCCTCGCATGACCATATTGATGGAAAAATAAAAAAGTTATGGCTCTGGGAAGGAGGGGAGCGAAAAACGAAAATGCAAAAACGAAAAAGGGCCGCGGCGGGAAGGGGTTAAACAAGTCACCACCCATTGAATCCTATGATACCTGATTTAATCCTTAGTAGACTTGCATTCAAATTATGGCAACATTTTAGGTGTCTGAGTGATGTTTTTAACTGTTCATCGCCTTCAACATAATTTTTTTTGTTAGGACATTATAAGGGTTAAAAGTTGACCAGCAACTTCTCTCCAACAAAATGTACAAATTCATTTTTTAAGTATCACATCACATTTGAAGTGGCTTTGAGGAATCTGTATGACAGAAAGCACCCAAAAGTGACACCATTCTAAAAATTGCACCCCACAGTGTGCTCAAAACCACATTCAAGAAGTCTATTAACCTTTCAGGTGCTTCACGAGAACTGAAACAATGTGGAAGGAAAAAATTAACATTTAACTTTTTTTCACAAAAAAATTATTCTAGACCCAAACTTTTTTATTTTCACAAGGGAAACAAGAGAAAATGGACCAAAAAATGTGTTGTGCAATTTCTCCTGAGTACCCAGATACCCCATATGTGGGGGAAATCCACTGATTGGGCGCATGGCAGGGCTCAGAATGAAAGGAGCACTGTTTAACTTTTTGAACGCAAAACTGTCTGGAATCAATAGCAGGCACCATGTCGCTTTTGGAGAACCCCTGATGTACCTAAACAGTGGAAACCCCCACACAAGTGACCCCATTATGGAAACCACACTCCTCAAGGATTTTATCCAGGGGTATAGTGAGCATTTTAGACTTACAGGTACCACACAGAATTTGATAACAAAAGTTTGTCTTATTGAATAAAATGTCATTAGTGTTGAGTGCAAATGCTCACTACTCCAGTTTGCGTCGGGATCGCGGGTATGCATCAAATATCGCTGGTGCTCAAGTGACATTCTTGAGTCACTGCTCTGCATGTTTTGTGGCTCTTAGACACCCCAAAAAAACATGCAGAGATCTGCAATATTCCGCACATACCTGAGCACCAGATGCAACCTCGAATAGGGAACACTTGTGCTCAAAACTAGCTGTCATATCATCATTTTTTTTACTTTTGAAAAAATCCCAATTCTAACTCCAACCCTAACTCTAACTCTAACATAACCTTAACGACAACCCTAACCCAACCGTAACCCCAAACTTAACATAACACAACCCTAACTGCAAAGAATGGAAAAAAAAAATATTTTTTTATTTTAGAATTCTTATCTAACGAAGGGGGTGACAAAGCGGGATTTGATTTACTATTTTTTTTTATTTTGATCACGGTAATAGGGTATATCACAGTGATGAAAAGGAACCAATAGGAAAAATGTTCTATTGTTGCCGGGTACCAGCTGTCAGATCTCGGCATCAACACTGCTCATGTGTACATCATATTCTTCCAGGAAGATGACGTGGAGGACCGAAGGACAAACCAGGAGGGCCTGTGGATGGTGGAAGTACCAAAAGTGCTCGGGGAGGGCTCGGGGGACCCCATTTCTCTATTCTCTGATATGCTAGATCATATCATAAAAGAGAGAAATGAATGGTAAATCTGATTTTTTTGTTATAGCCATTATTCGATGAATAATGGTATTCACGTGACAGGGGATCGTAAAATCTGGCTATGATGATGTTCTCCACACCTAGGGACAGAGCAGGAAGGCCCATGGATGGTGGAAGTACCAGAAGTGCTCGGGTAGGGCTCGAGGGACCCCATTTCTCTATTCTCTGATATGTTAAATCATATGATAAAAGAGAGAAATGAATTGTAAATCTGACTTTTTTTTGTTATTGCCATTATTCGATGAATAACGGTAATCACGTGACAGGGGATCTTAAAAAACTCGATCTGATGATGTTCTCATGGGTAGCCGAGACCCTGGAGAAAATCATCAGATCCCAAAGATTTTCCGACGCTGGGGGAGCTATAGCCTTATATCTCATTAAAAAGCGGCGCTGAGGAATAAGTACCCTTAACTGCCACCATTAAAAGGTGTATTGGCGGTCGTTAAGAGGTTAATGTATTTCATTTTTTTATTTTTTATTTCACCTTTCAACTAAAACTACACAATCTAGGCACACATGCACTTTGTAACCTGATCGGATACAGTATAGAGTGATTAAATTAAATATGGCAGGTTATTTTTATACTTATGAATAGTGATGGGCGAGTCCGAACAGTAAAGTTCGGGGTCCGTACCAAACACCTACTGTTCGGGCACGGACCCCGAACACAGACTTCTTCAGGAAGTCCCTGTTACTGTTTGGGTTCGACACCCCGAACATTGGGTGTTTCCTACTATATCATCTGAATGACAGCGAAAGATAGCTCTGATCGGCTGTAAGATTATTACCACTGATCAGAATGCCGGCTCTTGGTGGCCAAAAAGTAAAATTTTTCATCACATCTGACCACAGCACCTTCCTAGGTTTGGGCAGTCTCCCACATGTCTTTTGACAAACTCAAAATGAGCCCTACAATTTTTGTGTGTAAGTAAAGGCTTTTTTCTGCCCACTCTTCAATAAAGGCCAGCGGTATGGAGTGTACTGCTTATAGTGGTCATATGGACAGATACTTCACTTTCTGCTTGGGAACTCTGCAGCTGCTTCAGAGTTACCTTTGGTGTCTGCGCTCCCTCTCTGATTAATGCCCTCCTTGCCCAGGCTGAAAGTTTTGGTGGGCGGCTCTCTCTTGGTAGGTTTGTTGTGGTACCATCTTCTTTCATTTGATGACAATGGGTTTGATAGTGCTCTGGAGGATCATCAGAGATTGTGATTTTATTTTTATAACCCAACCCTGACTTGTAGTTCTCAATAACTTTGTCCTTGATTTGTTTGGAGAGCTCCTTGACTTTCATGGTGTTGTTTGGCTGGTGGTGCCTATTGCTTAATGGTGTTGCAGCCTCTGTGGCCTTTCAGAAAAGGTAAAGTGTATATACTGACAGACATGTGATGCTTAGATTGCACACAGGTGGACTTTCTTTTTGTAAGTATGTGACTTATGAAGGTAATAGCTTGCACCAGAAATATTTAGGGGCTTTATGGCAAAGGGGTGAATACATATGCACATGCCAATTTTTAGTTATTTGATCTCATAATTTTTTTTTTCCTATATATTTCTCCCTTCACTTCACCAACTTATTATAACTAATATTTAAACACAGGTTGTAATGTAATAAAATAAGTAAAAAGCCAGGAGGGTGAATACTCACTAAAGCCACTGTAGTATAGTTCATGCAACACGTTTCCCCTCAAAATTGTCTCATCAGGAGTACATACTGAGTAAGTTAATTAGGAATAAATCCCTTAATACCGTATATTGCATATACATATATCATGATACTTAGCTCATGGGTTTACTAGTGGTACCCTTGGTAAAGTGCCTCTTGCATAAAATGGATACAGTGTCAGGAGCTTTTCCTAACAGTGTTCCCTTCATGCAGCATGCCCAAATGTTTTTGCCTATCTGGGTTCTTACTATGTTTTCTGTGACATCTTTTCACTGTCGTTTTCCGGTCATTTTTTTCACTTCATTGAATATTGAAGAAACCCAATCATTATTTTTAAGCAAAAAGAATGGCATAACACTCCAAAAGACGTCCAGGCATCTTTGAGTTTTCTCATTGATTCGTATTGTAAAGCAGAGTGTGTCTTCACAGCGGAAAATGCCAGAAGAAAGGACTTGTAACTTTTCTTAACCACTTGGTCATTTTTACATACCTGAGACGTTAAGAAGACATTCAAAAGCCTGAAAATATGCATAAGTGTTTTTACATACTAATGCATATGTTCATTATGTTGCCGTTTTCTGGTAGGTTTTTCAAGAATTTTCAGTGTCGGAATCCACCTGAAAAAAATTGTGTGCACAATTTATCACCATGAAAAACTGTGTTTTACTTACTGTTTTTTGGGATGTGGTTGTGAAACTGCTTACTATCAAACAGTAATACAAAGTACTAACCTTCCATTTTGAAATACTGCAAATTGATCAAAGTTTAAAATATTACTTGTAATTAAAAAAAAGCTCAAATCTTCTAGATTTTGCAAGACGAACTACAGTCATTTTTTCCTGTCATTCCTGCTATCAACGTCAACCCTGACATTCTGACAGTTGAGATGAGATCCTGTGGCTGCAGTCACAACTGGCCAGAGCTGAATAAGCCTGCTGCTTCAGACAAGTCCTGGCATGTTCCATATGCTAAGAAGAAATGGCTAAAGCAATAAGGACCAAAATTAGACTATTATTCATCATTAGAGTTGAGCATTCCGATACTGCAAGTATCGGGTATCGGCCGATACTTGCGGGTATCGGAATTCCGATACCGAGATCTGATACTTTTGTGGTATCGGGAATCGGTATCGGGATTAATATCAATGTGTAAAAGAAAGAATTAAAATAAAAAATAGGGATATACTCACCTCTCCGATGCAGCCTGGACTTTACCGCCGTAACCGGGAGCCGTTGTACCTAAAAATGCGTGCTTGAAGGGCCTTAGATGACGTCACGGCGCTCTGATTGGTCCGTAGCGGTCGCGTGACCGCTACGTGACCAATCACAAAGCAGTGACGTCACCTAAGGTCTTTCAAGCGCTTGAAAGACCTTAGGTGACGTCACTGCTTTGTGATTGGTCGCGTAGCGGTCACGCGACCGCTACGGACCAATCAGAGCGCCGTGACGTCATCTAAGGCCCTTCAAGCGCGCATTCTTAGGTACAACGGCTCCCGGTTACGGCGGTAAAGTCCAGGCTGCGTCGGAGAGGTGAGTATATCCCTATTTTTTATTTTAATTCTTTCTTTTACACATTGATATGGATCCCAGGGCCTGAAGGAGAGTTTCCTCTCCTTCAGACCCTGGGAACCATACAGGATACCGTCCGATACTTGGTGTCCCATTGACTTGTATTGGTATCGGGTATCGGTATCGAATTAGATCCGATACTTTGCCGGTATCGGCCGATACTTTCCGATACCGATACTTTCAAGTATCGGACGGTATCACTCAACACTAGTGTTGAGCATTCCGATGCTGCAAGTATCGGGTATCGGCCGATACTTGCTGTATCGGAATTCCGATACCGGGATTCCGATACTCTTGTGGTATCGGGTATCGCAACAGCATTAATGTTAAAATGTGTAAAAGAGAGAATTAAAATAAAAAATATCGCTATACTCACCTCTCCGACGCAGCCGGGACTTCAGCGAGGGAACCGGCAGCGTTGTTTGTTTAAAATTCGCGCTATTACTTGGTTACGTGAATTCCCGGCTTGTGATTGGTCAGGTCGGCCACGTTGCCGGGACGCGGACCAATCACAGCAAGCCGTGACGAAATTACGTCACGGCTTGCTGTGATTGGTCCGCGTCCCGGCAATATGGCCGCCCTGACCAATCACAAGCCGTGACGTCACGGGAGGCTGGACACGCGCCCATTTTAAAATGAGCGCGTCCAGCCTCCCGGCTTGTGATTGGTTGACCGCGGCGCAACCAATCACAAGCCGTGACGTCACGGGAGGCTGGACACGCGCCCATTTTAAAATGAGCGCGTCCAGCCTCCCGGCTTGTGATTGGTTGACCGCGGCGCAACCAATCACAAGCCGTGACGTCACGGGAGGCTGGACACGCGCCCATTTTAAAATGAGCGCGTCCAGCCTCCCGGCTTGTGATTGGTTGACCGCGGCGCAACCAATCACAAGCCGTGACGTCACGGGAGGCTGGACACGCGCCCATTTTAAAATGAGCGCGTCCAGCCTCCCGGCTTGTGATTGGTTGACCGCGGCGCAACCAATCACAAGCCGTGACGTCACGGGAGGCTGGACACGCGCCCATTTTAAAATGAGCGCGTGTCCAGCCTCCCGTGACATCACGGCTTGTGATTGGTCAGGGCGGCCATATTGCCGGGACGCGGACCAATCACAGCAAGCCGTGACGTAATTTCGTCACGGCTTGCTGTGATTGGTCCGCGTCCCGGCAACATGGCCGACCTGACCAATCACAAGCCGGGAATTCACGTAACCAAGTAATAGCGCGAATTTTAAACAAACAACGCTGCCGGTTCCCTCGCTGAAGTCCCGGCTGCGTCGGAGAGGTGAGTATAGCGATATTTTTTATTTTAATTCTTTCTTTTACACATTTATATGGTTCCCATGGCCTGAAGGAGAGTTTCCTCTCCTTCAGACCCTGGGAACCATCAGGAATACCGTCCGATACATGAGTCCCATTGACTTGTATTGGTATCGGGTATCGGTATCGGATTGGATCCGATATTTTGCCGGTATCGGCCGATACTTTCCGATACCGATACTTTCAAGTATCGGACGGTATCGCTCAACACTACTCAACACTATTCATCATTTATTTAGGAATAATTAAAAAAAACAGTAAAAAAAAGTTTTAATTATAAAGAAAGCAATTTTTGCTTAGAAAAAGTGCAAAACAAGCTGTTTGGTGGAAATCATGAGGCTATTTTCACAACAGTTTTATTTTGTATTTCTTAGAGGATCCACTTATTTTGAATCAACATGTAAAAATCGTGGAGAGATACTGTTAGGATTGGCGGATTGCGCTAAATAAAAAATAATAATAAAGTGCAATCGCAACCCGGGGTCCACCGTGCAGAGATGAACCCTGCTGCTAGTGATAACAATGACAGAACAAAACTGCAAGCATTACATTGGACACACTGAGTTAGCGCCACTCAGAGTGAATGGAACACAGAGTACCAAGCTCAGTTACTTCACCGAGAGGTACGGCACGATTATGCAAAGTGCTATACCTTGCTAACATCACAGGGATAATAGCACTTGGATTGGGCTAGTTCTGCAACTAAACGGTGCTAACCGCATACATGACTGAAGCAGATGCTGAGCCAAGAGAGAGTGCACATTGACGCTAGATACAATACCCTGTCACTTTCACTGTGAAGTGTAGCATAAGGCTATGAGCACACATAGGAAAAGAGGTGCGGAATTTTCTGCACAAAATCCGCATCTCCTGGCAGAATCTGCAGCCGTGGATTTGCCGCGGTTTTTATGCGGATTTTGTGCGTTTTTTATGCGGAATTGATGCAGATTTGGTGCGGATTTTCTGCGGTTTTTGCCACTGTGGATTTTTATCATGGAGGGGTGCAGAAACGCTGAAGATCCGCACAAAAGAAGTGACATGCACTTCTTTGAAATCCACAGCAATTCCGCACTGATTTTTCCGCACCATCTGCACAGGCTTTTTTTGGCCCATTGATTAACATTGTACTGTACATCACAGTGCGGATCTGCAGCGTTTCTGCGTGGAAAAATCCGCTGCAAATCCACATCGTGTGCACATAGCCTTAGGGTTGAGCTTGCTCTGTAGCTGAACTGTGCCAATCGTGCACTTGAACGAAACAGTCGCTAAGCCAAGTGCCTACTAACCCCAGTCCTGACACTACTGAACCTGTGCCTGACCGGAACCCTAAGCATGTAGCAGACTAGAGACTCAGGCGTTGAGCCAAGGGTACGAAAACCACATAAGTGTGCAACCTGCTTGCCAATGTGTACAGTCTCAGACCAAAGACACACACGAATGTGCAGACAGAGTGGTAGAGTAGCTACACACACACCAAACATAAATGACACTAGCGCGCCTGCATGCGCCGCTGAGAGCCTATTACATGCTAGGCTCCACCCCAAACACTCATGCCCATTCAGTCGAGACATCTACTAGAGGTGATTGATTGGTCTCTTCCTTGTGTGTAGAAATGAAGGGACATTGTAATAACTTGCAACAGCGCTGGGCAGAGCCAGCCCTGTGCAAAGCTGGACAAGTCTGATCTCTGGCTAAGGTCCCTGGCTGGATATTTAACCCCTTAGGGACAGAGCCAATTTTGCACTTAACCCCTTTACCCCTCGAGGGTGGTTTGCATGTTAATGACCGGGCCAATTTTTACCATTCTGACCACTGTCCCTTTATGAGGTAATAACTCTGGAATGCTTCAATGGATACCGGTGATTCTGACATTGTTTTTTCGTGACATATTGTACTTCATGTTAGTGGTAAAATTTCTTTGGTATGAATTTCGCAATTTTCCAACTATGAATTTTCATGCCCTTAAATCACAGAGATATGTCACACAAAATACTTAATAAGTAACATTTCCCACATATCTACTTTACATCAGCACAATTTTGGAATTACATTTTTTTTTTGTTAGGAAGTTATAAGGGTTAAAAGTTAAAGAGCGATTTCTCATTTTAAGGGTATGTGCACAAGTTGCAGATTTGCCTGTGGAATTTTCTGCGCAAATTCTGCATCTCTTGACGGAAAACACAGGTAAAAATCAGCTCGGACTTGATGGTTTTTGATGCGGATTTTCATGCGGTTTTTTTCATGCAGGTTTGTATGCGTTTTTGTAAGCTAAATAAAGATCTATTCTTTAACCAAAACAAAGAATTGTGATGTCATTTCTTGTCGAACCTCGTCATTTACATACTCCATTTAAGAATAATGTTTACACACAGAGATAGATAGACAGATAGATAGATCAATAGATAGATGATAGATAGATAGATAGATAGGCAGATAGATAAATCTATAGATAGATATATCGATAGATAGATGATAGGTCTATAGATAGATAGATCTAACTATCTATCTATAGCTCTATCTATCGATATATAATGTTTACACACACAGAATGACAGATCTATAGATAGATAGATATATCGATAGATATATCGATAGATGATAGATTTATAGATGGATAGATAGGTAGATATATCGATAGATAGGTAGATATACCAATAGATGATAGATCTATAGATAGATAGATATGGGATAGATAGATATATCTATAGGTAGACAGATAATAGATAGATCTATAGATAGATTGATCTATCTATAGATCTATCTATCTATCCATAGATATATCTATATATCTAGAGATATATCTAGAGATATATCTATCTATAGATAGATATAGGAAGAAATGCAAGCAGCATTTTGAAATAAAACCACATTTTTTTCACCTTTAAGCTATGGAGCGCTGCCTGCATTTTTTCCTATGTCTAGATTGAGGCAAGTCTTGGATATTTTGTCTGGGAGGCGTGCACCCATCTGTTGGTAAAGTGCTGTTCCAATTTTCTGTGTTTATCTATCGATAGATAGATATATAGATAGATCTATAGATAGATAAATCTATAGATAGATAGATAATACCAAGCCCGATGTTTTGTAATAAACATAATAAAATGGTACATAGAGAGTTAAACAAAGATACACACACAAACAAAATCTGCGTTAAGCCGGGGTCACACTTGCGAGAAACTCGCACGAGTCTCGCACCTCAGTACCCGGCACTGCCGCCGGCACTCGGAACGGAGCGTTCAGCTACATAGAAATACATGCAGTTGCACACTCCGGTCATGAGTGCCGGCAGCAGTGCCTGGTGTTGATGCGAGAGACTTGTGCAAGTTTCTCGCAAGTGTGGCTACGACCTTAAACGCAATATCTGTTTAATTTTGTAAAAAAAAAGAAAAAAAAAAGGCTCCCACGCAATTTTCTGCGCCAGAGAGGGAAAGCCAGCGACCGGGGGGGCCAATATTTATAGCCTAGGAAGGGGTTAATACCCATGAATCTTCCCAGGCTATGAATATCAGCCTGTAGCTGTATATTTAGCCTTTACTGGCTAAAAATAGGGGGACCCCCTAAAAAAATCCAATGTGGGGTCCCCCTGTAAATAATAGCCAGAAAAGGCTATGCAGACATCTGTGAGCTGATATTCATAGCCTAGAAAGGGGCCACGGATATAGCCCCCTGGCTACAAACACCAGCTCACAACAAGGGGATCTGCTACCTTGGATCTAATCCTTATAAACAGGAAGGAAATGGTTGAGGAGGTAAGAGTGGCTGGGACCCTAGGAGCTAGCGACCATGCTATTTTAGGATTTTGGATAACTAGAGGAGGAAGACCTGTGAAGACTCAGACTTCAAGGTTAGATTTCAGAAAGGCAGATTTTAAGGGACTCAAAAAGAGAATCGGAGGGATCCAATGGCTGGATATCCTTAAGGACAAAGATGTCCGGGAAGGTTGGAAAATCTTGAAAAATTAGCTTCTCAAAGCACAATTGTTAAAAATTCCAAAAAGAGGGTAGAATACAAAGCATTTAACCCCTTCACCCCCAAGGGTGGTTTGCACGTTAATGACCGGGCCAATTTTTACAATTCTGACCACTGTCCCTTTATGAGGCTATAACTCTGGAACGCTTTGACGGATCTTGGCGATTCTGACATTGTTTTCTCGTGACATATTGTACTTCATGTTAGTGGTAAAATTTATTCGATATAACTTGCGTTTATTTGTGAAAAAAATGGAAATTTGGCGAAAATTTTGAAAATTTTGCAATTTTCCAACTTTGAATTTTTATGCCCTTAAATCACAGACATATGTCACGCAAAATACTTAATAAGTAACATTTCCCACATGTCTACTTTACATCAGTACAATTTTGGAACCAAAATTTTTTTTTGTGACGGAGTTATAAGGGTTAAAAGTTGACCAGCAATTTCTCATTTTTACAACACCATTTTTTTTTAGGGACCACATCTCATTTGAAGTCATTTTGAGGGGTCTATATGATAGAAAATACCCAAGTGTGACACCATTCTAAAAACTGCACCCATCAAGGTGCTCAAAACCACATTCAAGAAGTTTATTAACCCTTCAGGTGTTTCACAGGAATTTTTGGAATGTTTAAATAAAAATGAACATTTAACTTTTTTTCACACAAAATTTATTTCAGCTCCAATTTGTTTTATTTTACCAAGGGTAACAGGAGAAAATGGACCCCCAAAGTTGTTGTACAATTTGTCCTGAGTACGCTGATACCCCATATGTGGGGGTAAACCACTGTTTGGGCGTATGGCAGAGCTCGGAAGGAAAGGAGCGCCATTTGACTTTTCAATGCAAAATTGACTGGAATTGAGATGGGACGCCATGTTGCGTTTGGAGAGCCCCTGATGTGCCTAAACACTGAAACCCCCTACAAGTGACACCATTTTGGAAAGTAGACCCCCTAAGGAACTTATCTTGATGTGTGGTGAGCACTTTGACCCACCAAGTGCTTCACAGAAGTTTATAATGCAGAGCCGTAAAAATAAAAAATCATATTGTTTCACAAAAATGATCTTTTCGCCCCCAATTTTTTATTTTCCCAAGGGTAAGAGAAGAAATTGGACCCCAAAAAATGTTGTGCAATTTGTCCTGAGTACGATGATACCCCATATGTGGGTGTAAACCATTGTTTGGGCGCATGGCAGAGCTTGGAAGGGAAGGAGCGCCATTTGACTTTTCAATGCAAAATTGACTGGAATTGAGATGGGACGCCATGTTGCGTTTGGAGAGCCCCTGATGTGCCTAAACATTGAAACTCCCTACAAGTGACACCATTTTGGAAAGTAGACCCCCTAAGGAACTTATCTAGATGTGTGGTGAGCACTTTGACCCACCAAGTGCTTCACAGAAGTTTATAATGCAGAGCCGTAAAAATAAAAAATCATATTTTTTCACAAAAATGATCTTTTCGCCCCCAATTTTTTATTTTCCCAAGGGTAAGAGAAGAAATTGGACCCCAAAAAATGTTGGCCAATTTGTCCTGAGTACGATGATACCCCATATGTGGGTGTAAACCATTGTTTGGGCGCATGGCAGAGCTTGGAAGGGAAGGAGCGCCATTTGACTTTTCAATGCAAAATTGACTGGAATTGAGATGGGACGCCATGTTGCGTTTGGAGAGCCCCTGATGTGCCTAAACATTGAAACTCCCTACAAGTGACACCATTTTGGAAAGTAGACCCCCTAAGGAACTTATCTAGATGTGTGGTGAGCACTTTGACCCACCAAGTGCTTCACAGAAGTTTATAATGCAGAGCCGTAAAAATAAAAAATCATATTTTTTCACAAAAATGATCTTTTCGCCCCCAATTTTTTATTTTCCCAAGGGTAAGAGAAGAAATTGGACCCCAAAAAATGTTGGCCAATTTGTCCTGAGTACGATGATACCCCATATGTGGGTGTAAACCATTGTTTGGGCGCATGGCAGAGCTTGGAAGGGAAGGAGCGCCATTTGACTTTTCAATGCAAAATTGACTGGAATTGAGATGGGACGCCATGTTGCGTTTGGAGAGCCCCTGATGTGCCTAAACATTGAAACTCCCTACAAGTGACACCATTTTGGAAAGTAGACCCCCTAAGGATCTTATCTAGATGTGTTTTGAGAGCTTTGAACCCCCAAGTGTTTCACTACAGATTATAACGCAGAGCCGTGAAAATAATTTTTATTTTTTTTCTCAAAAATGATTTTTTAGCACCCAGCTTTGTATTTTTACAAGGGTAACAGAATAAATTGGACCCCAAAATTTGTTTTCCAATTTGTCCTGAGTACGCTGATACCCCATATGTGGGGGGGAACCACTGTTTGGGCGCATGACAGAGCTCGGAAGGGAAGGAGCGCCATTTGGAATGCAGACTTAAATGGATTGGTCAGCAGCCGTCACGTTGCATTTGCAGAGCCCCTGATGTACCCAAACAGTACAAACCCCCCACAAGTGACCCCATATTGGAAACTAGACCTCCCAAGGAACTTATCTAGATGTGTTTTGAGAACTTTGAACCCCCAAGTGTTTCACTAAAGTTTATAGCGCAAAGCCGTGAAAATAAAAATTCTTTTTTTTTTTCACAAAAATGGTTTTTAGCCCCCAGTTTTGTATTTTTACAAGGGTAACAGGATAAATTAGACCCCAAAAGTTGTTGTCCAATTTGTCCTGAGTACGCTGATACCCCATATGTGGGGGGGAACCACTGTTTGGGTGCATGACAGAGCTCGGAAGGGAAGGAGCGCCATTTGGAATGCAGCCTTAAATGGATTGGTCTGCAGGCGTCACGTTGCATTTGCAGAGCCCCTGATGTACCCAAACAGTACAAACCCCCCACAAGTGACCCCATATTGGAAACTAGACCTCCCAAGGAACTTATCTAGATGTGTTGTGAGAACTTTGAACCCCCAAGTGTTTCACTACAGTTTATAACGCAGAGCCGTGAAAATAAAACATCTTTTTTTTCCCACAAAAATGATTTTTAGCCCCCCAAATTTTTATTTTCCTAAGGATAACAAGAGAACTTGGACCCCAGAAGTTGTTGTTCAATTTGTCCCGAGTACGCTGATAACACATATGTTGGGGTAAACCCCTTTTTGGGCGCACGGGAGAGCTCGGAAGGGAAGGAGCACTGTTTTACTTTTTCAACGCAGAATTGGCTGGAATTGAGATTGGACGCCATGTCGCGCTTGGAGAGCCCCTGATGTGCCTGGACAGTGGAAACTCCCCAATTCTACCTGAAACCCTAACCCAAACACACCCCTAACCCTAATCCCAACGGTAACCCTAACCACACCCCTAGCCCTGACACACCCATAATTCTAATCCCAACCCTAATCCAAACGTAAATGTAATCCAAACCCTAACCCTAACTTTACCTCCAACCCTAGCCCTAACCCTAACCCTACCCCTCACCCTAACCCTAAACGTGACTGAAATACGTGTCACTAAAATACGTGTCACTAAAATACGTGGCACTGAAATACGTGGCACTGAAATACGTGGCACTGAAATACGTGGCACTGAAATACGTGGCACTGAAATACGTGATACGTGGCACTTAAATACGTGGCACTGAAACACGTGGCACTGAAATACGTGATACGTGGCACTGAAATACGTGGCACTGAAATACGTGGCACTGAAATACGTGGCACTGAAATACGTGGCACTTAAATACGTGGCACTGAAACACGTGGCACTGAAACACGTGGCACTGAAACACGTGGCACTGAAATACGTGGCACTGAAATACGTGGCCCTAAAATACGTGGCACTGAAATACGTGGCACTGAAATATGTGGCACTGAAATACGTGGCACTGAAATACGTGGCACTGAAACACGTGGCACTGAAATACGTGATACGTGGCACTGAAATATGTGGCACTGAAATACGTGGCACTTAAATACGTGGCACTGAAATATGTGATACGTGGCACTGAAATACGTGGCACTGAAATACGTGGCACTGAAATACGTGGCACTGAAATACGTGGCACTGAAATACGTGGCACTGAAATATGTGATACGTGGCACTGAAACACGTGGCACTGAAACACGTGGCACTGAAACACGTGGCACTGAAATACGTGGCACTGAAATACGTGGCACTGAAATACGTGGCACTGAAATACGTGGCACTGAAATACGTGGTACTAAAATATGTGGCACTGAAATACGTGATACGTGGCACTGAAATACGTGGCACTGAAACACGTGGCACTGAAATACGTGATACGTGGCACAGAAATACGTGGCACTGAAATACGTGGCACTGAAATACGTGGCACTGAAATACGTGGCACTGAAATACGTGGCACTATGACTGTCAGAAAATGTTCATTAAACGGTTAGGGGTGAGGTTAGGGGTAGAGTTAGGGTTAGGGTTTGGATCCCTTTATCACCTTGATGGTGGTGGGTGGCTTTTCAGTGTGTTTTCTGTTTTTTTTCGATAAAAATGCATGCGTTTTTAACGCAAACAAACGCATGTGCTTAAAAACGCAAGAAAATACTGCAGGTTGTTATTTCTGAAAATGAACGCATGCAGAAAAAAACCGCATGCGTTTGAAAACGCGACCAAACGCGTACAAAAAAACCGCATGCGTTTTCAATGTCAAATATAGGGAAAAAACGCATGCGTTTTTTTGTGCAAAAAACGCTGCAGACAAAAACGCAAGTGTGAAACCAGCGACGCTTTTTATAGCAAAAAAGTTTTTGCGTCTCCACATTTTGAGACCTATAATTTTTCCACATTTTGCTCCACAGAGTCATGTGAGGTCTTGTTTTTTGCGGGACGAGTTGACGTTTTTATTGGTAACATTTTCGGACACGTGACCATTTTTGATCGCTTTTTATTCCGATTTTTGTGAGGCAGAATGACCAAAAACCTGCTATTCATGAATTTCTTTTGGGAGAGGCGTTTATACCGTTCCGCGTTTGGTAAAATTGATAAAGCAGTTTTATTCGTCGGGTCAGTACGATTACAGCGATATCTCATTTATATCATTTTTTTATGTTTTGGCGCTTTTATACGATAAAAACTAAAATATAGAAAAAATAATTATTTTGGTATCGCTTTATTCTCAGGACTATAACTTTTTTATTTTTTTGCTGATGATGCTGTATGGCGGCTTGTTTTTTGCGGGACAAGATGACGTTTTCAGCGGTACCATGGATATTTATATCAGTCTTTTTGATCGCGTGTTATTCCACTTTTTGTTCGGCGGTATGGTAATAAAGCGTTGTTTTTTGCCTCGTTTTTTTTTTTTTTTTCTTACGGTGTTTACTGAAGGGGTTAACTAGTGGGGCAGTTTTATAGGTTGGGTCGTTACGGACGCGGCGATACTAAATATGTGTACTTTTATTGTTTTGTTTTTTTTATTTAGATAAAGAAATGTATTTATGGGAATAATATATTTTTTTTATTATTATTTATTTAGGAATTTTTTTTTTATTTTTTTTTACACATGTGGAAAAATTTTTTTTTTACTTTTTTACTTTGTCCCAGGGGGGGACATCACAGATCATTGATCTGGCAGTGTGCACAGCACTCTGCCAGATCGACGATCTGCTGTGCAGGGCTGCAGGCTTTCCAAGTGTCTGCTCTGAGCAGACACTCGGTAAGCCACCTCCCTCCCTGCAGGACCCGGATGCCGCGGCCATCTTGGATCCGGGACCTGCGGCGAGGAGGGAGGTAGGAGACCCTCAGAGCAACGCGATCACATCGCGTTGCTCCGGGGGTCTCAGGGAAGCCCGCAGGGAGCCCCCTCCCTGCGCGATGCTTCCCTATACCGCCGGTACACTGCGATCATGTTTGATCGCGGTGTGCCGGGGGTTAATGTGCCGGGGGCGGTCCGTGACCGCTCCTGGCACATAGTGCCGGATGTCAGCTGCGATATGCAGCTGACACCCGGCCGCGATCGGCCGCGCTCCCCCCGTGAGCGCCGCTGATCGATGATGACGTACTATCCCGTCGGCGGTCATACGGGCCCACCCCACCTCGACGGGATAGTACGTCAAATGTCGGGAAGGGGTTAAGGAAACCAGGATGGATGAACCCAGAACTTAAACACATGCTAAAAAAAAAGAAAGAAATCTTTATCAAATGGAAAGAGAGAGGCATATCTAAGGAAGAATATAATGCTGTCTGCAGAAACTGCAGGGCATGAACCAGATTATCTAAAGCTGACAATGAATTAAGGCTTGCAAGAGATGACAAAAGCAGTAAAAAAGGATCTTGGGGATATGTCATAAGTCAAGATGCTATAGGATTTTTACAGGATGGAAATCATGAAATAGTAAGAAAGGATGTTGAGAAGGCCGAACTTTTACATTCCGATTTTGCATCTGTTTTCTCTCAGAAAGTTATTGCAAAAAAATGGGGAGACAAAGAATGCAATAGGGTCTTATCCACGTTACACAGGAGAGAATAAACACTAAATATGCTCACCTGGTTAGGATGAGATAAGAGTATATGAATAGCGGCTGCTGTAGATCCACAGGTCTTCAGCGACCAGAGCAAATACTGTCTTCAAAGGGAATTCATAGTTAAAATTCCACGCTACCGCTGGAATGAATTTCGTGAGAATGTAGTTGATTCACAGTGGTTTTATTCAACGCGTTTCAGGGGTCTCCTGCCCCCTTCATCAGGAAACCCTGAAACACGTTGAATAAAACCACTGTGAATAGACTACATTCTCCTGAAATTTATCCCAGCGGCAGCATGGAATTTTAACTACGAATTCCTTTTGAAGACAGTATTCTCTCAGAAAGGAAATGTATCATTAACTGATCTTCACTGTCTTATTAAAGGAGTAAAAGAATCCAGGATATCTATAAACAGAAAGATAGTGAAGAAACACTTAGCTAACATAAATGAATTCATATCTCCAGGTCCAGATGAATTACACCCCAGAGTACTGAAGGAGATAGCAGAAGAAATTTTTGAACCACTCTTCATAATCTTTGAAAATTCATGGAGAACACGAGAAGTCCCAGAAGACTGGAGAAGAGAAAATGTTGTTCTTATCTTCAAAAAGGGGAAGAAGGTGAACCCAGGGAACTATAGGCTGGTGTGTCTGACTTCCATACCAGGAAAGATCTTTGAACAAATTATTAAGCAACATATATGTAAGTACCTGGATAAGAATGAAGTGATTAACCAGAGTCAGCATGGATTTGTAACTAATAAGTCATGTCAGACTAACTTTCCTTCTATGACAGAATCACTGACTGGTTGGATCAGGGAAATGCTGTAGATATAGTATATCTTGACTTCAGCAAAGCATTTGACAAAGCATCTCACACCATCCTTATTGAAAAAATGACTAAGTATGGAATAGAGAAGGCAACTGTTAGGTGGATTCATAACTGGCTTAGTGATCGGACCCAAAGAGTGGTCGTAAATGGCTGCACATCCAGTTGGAAGAATGTCTCAAGTGGGGTACCACAGGGTTGTTTCCTGGGCCCTGTATTGTTCAACATCTTTATCAATGATTTATATGAAGAAATTGAGGCTACAATAATTAAATTTGCTGATGAAAAAAAGCTAGGAGGGATAGCTAATCCTAGAGAAGAGAGAGAGGATTCAGATTCAAAAAGATATAAATAAACTGGAGCAATGAAGAGCAACTAACAATGGTTTTTATTTTAATTAAAAAAAATGCTAAATACTACATCTGGGCAATAAAAATGAAAAAAGCATATACAGAATGGGAGGAATAGGGCTAAGCAACAGCACATGTGTAAAAGACTTGGGTATACTAATACATCATAAACTGAACACGAATCATCAGTGTGATGCAGCAGCAAAAAAGGCAAATGCAATTCTGGGATATATTAACAGAAGCATACTGTCTAAATCACGCAAAGTCATTGTTGCCCTCTACTCCTCTTTGGTCAGACCTCACCTGGAATTCTGTATCCAGTTTTGGGCACCACATTTTAAAAAATACATCAACAAACTTGAGCAAGTTCAGAGAAGAGCGACCAGAATGGTGACCGGTCTGCAAGCCATGTCCTATGAGGAACGGTTACAGGATTTGGGAATGTTTAGCTTGCAAAAAAGAAGACTGAGAGGAGACTTAACAGCTGTCTACAAATATCTCAAGGGCTGTCACATTGTAGAAGGATCATCTTTATTCTCATTTGCACAAGGAAAGACTAGAAGCAATGGCATGAAACTGAATAGGAGGAGACACAGAATGGATATTAGAAAAAACTTTTTGACAGTTAGGGTGATCAATGAGTGGAACAGGCTGCCACGAGAGGTGGGGAGTTCTCCTTCCATGGAAGTTTTCAAACAGAGGCTGGACAGACATCTGTCTGGGATGATTTAGTGAATCCTGCTTTGTGCAGGGGGTTGGACAAGATGACACTGCCGGTCCCTTCCAATCTTATCATTCTATGATTCTACAGCTGCCCCAGAAATGGTGCATCTCTAAGATGCACCAATTACGGCACTTAGCCTCTCTCTTCCTACTGCCCTGTAGCGGTGGTGTATGGGGTAATATTTGTAGGGTTAATGTCACCTTTGTATTGTAAGGTGACATCAAGCTGGCTTAGTAATGGAGAGGTGTCAATAAGATACCTATCTATTAGTAATCCTATAGTTGTAAAAGGGTTAAATAAACACAGCCAGAATCAAATATTTTAATGAACTAAAACACTACAGTTTTCCCATATTTATTGTTATGCCTAATCCATGCGACACCCTCGATCTCCTGCAAAAAAATAAATGAATAAACCAGCACAAATACTCCATTGTCAGATGTGATCAATTTAATAATGAGTGTCCCACAACAATCTCCCCTATAGAACAGTCACATCAGGAGGTGTGACCGCTCTACAGGGCCTCCAGTGACACACTGACAGGAGACAATGTCTCCTGCAGTGTTATCACTGAGGGTTCAATGAGTTCATTGCTCTCACTTTACGGCACTGCTGCATGAGAAATTTCCCACGCAGCAGTGCCGCAAGTGACAGTATGAACTCACGGCGGCGGAGAGATACAGTACGGAGGATTATCTCCTCTTATTGTACCACCGGAGCCCCTGGAGAGCGGTAACATCTGTTATTAAATGAATTACATGGGAACAGGGAGTATACTGTTGGTTTATTATTTTTATTTTTGTTACAGGTGATTGAGGGCATCGGAGACTAGGTGATTGGTGAGTATGTACTGTAGACAGTGCCTTGCAAAAGTATTCGGCTCCCTGGAACTTTTCAACCTTTTCCCACATATCATGCTTCAAACATAAAGATACCAAATGCAAATTTTTGGTGAAGAATCAACAACAAGTGAAACACAATTGTGAAGCTGAATGAAATTTATTGGTTATTTTAAATTTTTGTGGAAATTCAAACACTGAAAAGTGGGGCATGCAATATTATTCTGCCCCTTTAACTTAATTCTTTGTTGCGCCACCTTTTGATGCGATTACAGCTGCAAGTCGCTTGGGATATGTCTCTATCAGTTTTGTACATCGGGAGACTGAAATTCTTGCCCATTCTTCCTTGGCAAACAGCTCGAGCTCAGTGAGGTTTGATGGAGATCGTTTGTGAACTGCAGTTTTCAACTCTTTCCACAGATTCTCAATTGGATTGAGGTCTAGACTTTGACATGGCCATTCTAACACCTGGATACGTTTTTTTGTGAACCATTCCATTGAAGATTTTGCTTTAAGTTTGGGATCATTGTCTTGTTGGAAGACAAATCTCCATCCCAGTCTCAGGTCTTTTGCAGACTCCAACAGGTTTTCATCAAGAATGGTCCTGTATTTGGCTCCATCCATCTTCCCAACAATTTTAACCATCTTCCCTGTCCCTGCTGAAGAAAAGCAGGACCAAACCATGATGCTGCCACCACCATGTTTGACAGTTGGGATGGTGTGTTCAGGGTGATGAGCTGTGTTGCCTTTACGCCAAACATATCTTTTTGCATTGTTGCTAAAAAGTTTGATTTTGGCTTCATCTGTCCAAAGCACCTTCTTCCACATCTTTGGTGTGTCTCCCAGGTGGCTTGTTGCAAACTTTAAACAACACTTTTTATGGATATCTTTGAGAAATGGCTTTCTTTTTGCCACTTTTCCATAAAGGCCAGATTTGTGCAGTGTACGACTGATTGTTGTCCTATGGACAGACTGTCCCACATCAGCTGTAGATCTCTGCAGTTTATCCAGAGTGATCATGGGCCTCTTGGCTGCATCTCTGATCAGTCTTCTCCTTGTTTGAGATGAAAGCTTAGAGTAACTGCCGGGTCTTGGTAGATTTGCAGTGGTATGATACTCCTTCCATTTCAATATGATCGCTTGCACAGTGCTCCTTGGGATGTTTAAAAGTTTTGGAAATCATTTTGTATCCAAATCTGGCTTTAAACTTCTCCACAACAGTATCACGGACCTGCTTGTTGTGTTCCTTGGTCTTCATGATGCTCTCTGTGCTTCAAACATAACCCTGAGACTATCACAGAGCAGGTGCATTTATACGGAGACTTGATTACCCACAGGTGGATTATATTTATCATCATTAGGCATTTAGGACAACATTGGATCATTCAGAGATCCACAATGAACTTCTGGAGTGAGTTTGCTGCACTGAAAGTAAAAGGGCTGAATAATATTGCACGCTACCACTTTTCAGTGTTTGAATTTCCACAAAAATTTAAAATAACCAATAAATTTCGTTCAACTTCACAGTTGTGTTCCACTTGTTGTTGATTCTTCACCAAAAATTTACATTTGGTATCTTTATGTTTGAAGCATGATATGTGGGAAAAGATTGAAAAGTTCCAGGGAGCCAAATTCTTTTGCAAGGCACTGAATGTGTGTATGTGTTTTTTTTTTTTGTTTGTTTTTTTACATAGTAGCCGGACAATGGGATTACTGCTGTCCCATCATCGTCTAGCTTTCACTGTGGCAGGCATAGTTGCTCATCGAATGATGTCTTCCTTCATACAGACCCGCACACACGCACACACACACACAGCCCCACACACAGACACACAAAGCCCCTCAGATCCCTTCAGACAGAAACAAACACCCGCACACAGACACACACATCTTCTCCGCACACACATAGTCTCTGCTCACACACATAGTCTCCGCCCACACTTCACCCACACACTCTTTCTCCTCCCGATCTGTAGGATTTCTCGCAGGCAAAACCGCAGTTCTTTTTAAACCTGCGGTTTTGTTGCGGATTTGCCTGACTCAATGGTAGTCAATGGGTGCAGAAACGCTTCAGATCTGCAAACAGAATTGACATGCTGCATGTGCACAACAATTCTCAATTTCCCATTGACTAACATTGCTTGTGCACTTCACTGCAGATTTGATGCAATTCCACGCATCCAAAAACGCTGCGGAAATGCATCAAAATCCACAACGTGTGCACATAGCCTTACTCCACTTTTTTTTTAGGGACCACCTCACATTTGAGGTCACTTTGAGGGGTCTATATGATAAAAAATACCCAAAAGTGACACCATTCTAAAAACTGTACCGTCAAGGTGCTCAAAACCACATTCAAGATGTTTATTAACCCTTCGGGTGCTTCACAGGAATTTTTGGAATGTTTAAAAAAAATTAACATTTAACTTTTTTCACAAAATCACAAAAAAATTAATTCAGACCAAATTTTTTTTATTTTACCAAGGGTAACAGGAGAAATTCGACCACAAAAGTTGTGCAATTTTGTCCTCAGTGTGCTGATACTCAATATGTGCAGGCAAACTACTATTTGTGCTCATGGCAGAGCTCAGAAGGAAAGGAGCGCCGTTTGACTTTTCAATGCAAAATTGGCTGGAGTTGAGATCGGATGCCATGTCCCATTTGGAGAGTTCCTGATGTGCCTAAGCAGTGGAAACCTCCCACAAGTGACACTATTTTGGAAACTAGACCCCATAAGGAAATCATCTATATGTGTGGTGAGCACCTTGAACCCCCAAGCGCTTCACAGAAGTTTATAACGTATTGCGTAAAAATAAAAAATCATAGTTTTTCCAAAAAAGTGATCTTTTTGCCCAAATTTTGTATTTTCCCAAGGGTAACAGGAGAAATTGGACCCATAAAGTTGTTGTGCAATTTGTCCAGAGTATGCTGATACCTTATATGTGGGGGTAAACCACTGTTTGTGTGCATGGCAGAATTCAGAAGGGAAGGAGCGCCGTTTTACTTTTTCAACTCAAAATTGGCTGGAACTAAGATTGGACACCACGCCATGTCGCATTTGGAGAGCCCCTGATGTGCCTAAACAGTGGAAATCCCCCACAAGTGACACCATTTTGGAAACTAGACCCTGTAAGAAACTTATCTAGATGTGTGGTGAGCACTTTGAACCACCAAGTGCTTCACAGATTTTTATAAAGTAGAGAAGTAGAAATAAAAAATCATATTTTTTTCACAAAAATGATTTTTTGCCCTTAATTTTTTATTTTAACAAGGATAACAGAAGAAGTTAGACCCCAAAAGTAATTGTGCAATTTGTCCTGAGTGCGCTGATACCCAATATGTGGGGATAAGCCGCTGTTTGGGCATATGGCAGAGCTCAGAAGGGAAGGAGCGCCAGATTTTACTGTTATGGTTTGCAGGTTCCATGACCCACTGGGAGAGACCATGTGGTGCCAGAACAGCAGAGCCCCCCATAAGTGACCCCATTTTACAAACTACACCTCTCAATGAATTCCTATAGGGGTGTAATGATCATGTTGACACCAAGGGTGTTTCACAGAATTTTATACCATTGGGCAATGAGGACAAAATAACTACATTTTTACCACCAAAATTTAGTTTTAGCCAAAGATTTAACATTTTTGCCCAAGAAGTGGGTAAAAATGGCAACAAAATTTGTTCCACAATTTCTACTGAACGTGGCAATACCCCATATGTGGCTGTACAGGGATACTTAGCCATGCGGAGAGACTCGGGTGGAACGGAGCACTATTTGCCTCTTCAAGTGAATGGATCTGTGCACATCAGTGTGTTTCCACTGACCGTGTGTCCATGGACAAAACACGCTGATGTAGCGCCCCCACTGCCGCAGGGCCGAGGGGTACCCAGTACCGGGCCTCTGAGTCTCTGCTCTGGGGTTGTCACGGTGGCTAGACTCGGTCCGTGACCCTGCTGAGGGGCGCCCAATGAAAGGTGTGGATGGTGGTGGTAGTGCGGTGCAGTGCTGGCCACAGTAAATAACGAGGACACCAGGTTGCAGTCTCTTTACCTCTTTACTGAAGGCTTCAGGATCCTCAGTCCGGAATACGGTTAACCAGGCTGCGCAAGTCCGGCCGGTCCGATGGCACCTCCAGAGTTCCCTTTGCAGGTGGAAATCTGTGCCTACCTTCTAGCGCTTGTGTGTTGTGGTCCTCCCCTGCTGTGCTTACGGGATAGTCCCCACAACTGTTGTGTCTGTTTCTCGTGTTCCCTCACAACTCGATTCTGATGTTCTTCCACGTCCCCCAGATCTTATGGTTAGGACGCACCCGTATGATGGGGAGGCTCGGAGCTCTTCCGGGACTCTAGCGACGCCCCACTCCTGTTGTTACCCCCCTGTGTCTTCCTAGGTCAATTGGGTGAGACAGCCCGCCTATAACTGACTGTCCTGCCGTAGGTTTGAAGTTTGGCCTGGAGCTCTATACTTCCTCGGCGTTCCGGCCACCGGTTACGCGCCTCAGTAGGATGTTGCCTCGTCTTACAGCACGACTCCTACTGGTATTCTCCTTGTTGCGTTGATCTCGTTTCTCACTCAGCACAATAAACCTCGCTTCTTGTCCTTTCTTGGGGTACCGCCGCTATATCGTGCAGGCGCGGTCCCGTAACGTTCTCTCTGGTTGCTAGGCCTCTGTCAGGATCCCACCCCTGACAGGGACCCCTCTAAATCGTCCCCTACAACACTCTCTGCCACAAGGTGTTGCCTGGTTCCAACCCAGTCAGCTTTCTGATCTAACTTCCTATCCAACCCCCAGTTTTACCAGACTGTGAGGAGTGGCCTAATGCATAGTGCCCTTAGCTCCCCCTGGAGGCCAGACTGTGAAATGTATTGGTGTCTGTGATACCTGGTCAGGTGAACTCCTTCAGTGCCATCAGACGTACCATAGCCCCCCTTAGTGGTGGAGCATCAGTACTGCAACGACCAGTACTCTGGGGCGCTGCACTGACATGTCCATTTTTTAATGTCAGCATGGGCCATAAAAAGCCCCGCACATGCGCATACACATAAATCACATGGATGTCAGCCATGTGACACGCATCGGCGCTGGGGAAGGAGCGTTATAGTAAGCGCTGTTCCCCGGCGCCAGGTGCTCAATTCAGCTCTCCTCATTCTTCCCTGCTCTGCTGGCGATCAGCGCGAGCAGGGGAGAATGATGAGAGTTACATTTAAGTAATAAAAGAGACAACAGGCAGTGTCTGATTGGACTATTACTCCCATCAGCCTATTCCTGCTGCTGCTAATAACAGTGACAGCAGGAGTGGCGGATGGGAGTATTCATCTGCCACTCCTGCGCTGTAAATAAAAATGGTAATTGAAAAAAAAAATGGAATGGGCTCCCCCCTATTTTTGATAACCAGCCAGACAAAACTCACAGTGGGGGGGGGCTGCAACCCTCAGCTGTCAGCCTCAGCAAGGTTGGATATCAAGAATAGAGGAGTCCCCATGCCATATTTTTTAATTATTTAAATACGTTTTTTAGAAACATGGGGTACCCCGCATTTTTGACAATCAGCCTTGCTAAAGCTCACAGCTGGGGGCTGGTATTCTCAAGCTGGTAAGGGGCCATGGATATTGACCCTCCCCAGCCTAAAAATAGCGGCCCGCAGCTGCCCAGAAATTCTGGCACTTTTCTTGGCTCTTCCCACTTGCCCTGTAGTGGTGGGAAGTGGGGTAATAGTTGTGGGGTTGCTGTCACCGGTGACATCAAGCCCATGGCTTAGTAATGGAGAGGCGTCTATAAGACATCTATCCATTACTAATCCTATAGTTGTAATGCTAAATAAAGACACAGCCAGAATAAAGTATTTTATTTGAAAAAAATGACACAGACACCTTTTATTATTCTTAATTAAACCATACCTACTGCAACGCCTAATCCAAGCAAAGCCCTCGATCTCCTGTAATAAAAGTAAAATAAAAAACCAACAATATACCCATACCCATCCATCGTTGTGTCCCACCCTGTAATCCATATCTGGGGGATATACCGTTTTCAACCTGGATGGTGCTAAGATGCGACTATCCCGGCTGAAAACCACTGGTGAATGAGCTGCTTGGGAGCGGAGCTTCAATGACCAGGGGATGACGTCATAGAGGTTACCTTCGGTTACTGAGCTCCATTCCCAGCCGAGTGGGAGATTCTGTGAGATCCCCACTAGCACCGTGAACCGTGAGCACTCACTGTGCTAGCGGGGATCTGATTGCAGTTCCGCCCAACTGGGAATGGACGTCACGCCGCAGGGTCTCCGATGCAGAGGCAGAGGGGCTGTCAGCCCCTGAGACAGCTTCAGAAATACTGCATTCATGTTCAATCTCAGTATTTCGGGGGTTAAAGTGCCGAGAGTGGTCTGTAATCACTCCTGGCACCCAGTGCCGGGTGCCAGCTGTCAGAACCAGCTGACACCCGACGGCGATCAGCCGCGATTCCCCTGTGTCACTGAGATGTACCATTCCATCCATGGTCAAATTGGCTCGGGTCACATGGACGGAATAGTACGTCTGATGTCAGAGAGGGTTTAATGACCAAGCCAATTTTAAGAATTCTGACCACTGTCACTTTATGAGGTTATAGCCCTGGAACGCTTCAATAGAACCCACTGATTCTGAGAAGGTTTTTTCATGACATATTGTACTTCATGTTAGTGGTAAATTTTTTTCGATATGACTTGCGTTTATTTATGAAAAAAACTGAAATTTGGCAAAAATTACAGGTCCTTCTCAAAAAATTAGCATATAGTGTTAAATTTCATTATTTACCATAATGTAATGATTACAATTAAACTTTCATATATTATAGATTCATTATCCACCAACTGAAATTTGTCAGGTCTTTTATTGTTTTAATACTGATGATTTTGGCATACAACTCCTGATAACCCAAAAAACCTGTCTCAATAAATTAGCATATCAAGAAAAGGTTCTCTAAACGACCTATTACCCTAATCTTCTGAATCAACTAATTAACTCTAAACACATGCAAAAGATACCTGAGGCTTTTAAAAACTCCCTGCCTGGTTCATTACTCAAAACCCCCATCATGGGTAAGACTAGCAACCTGACAGATGTCAAGAAGGCCATCATTGACACCCTCAAGCAAGAGGGTAAGACCCAGAAAGAAATTTCTCAACAAATAGGCTGTTCCCAGAGTGCTGTATCAAGGCACATCAATTGTAAGTCTGTTGGAAGGAAAAAATGTGGCAGAAAACGCTGTACAACGAGAAGAGGTGACCGGACCCTGAGGAAGATTGCTGAGGAAGCAGTGGACTGAGTCTGGTGTGGAAACATCCAGAGCCACCGTGCACAGGCGTGTGCAGGAAATGGGCTACAGGTGCCGCATTCCCCAGGTAAAGCCACTTTTGAACCATAAACAGCGGCAGAAGCGCCTGACCTGGGCTACAGAGAAGCAGCACTGGACTGTTGCTAAGTGGTCCCAAGTACTTTTTTCTGATGAAAGCAAATTTTGCATGTCATTCGGAAATCAAGGTGCCAGAGTCTGGAGGAAGACTGGGGAGAAGGAAATGCCAAAATGCCTGAAGTCCAGTGTCAAGTACCCACAGTCAGTGATGGTGTGGGGTGCCATGTCAGCTGCTGGTGTTGGTCCACTGTGTTTCATCAAGGGCAGGGTCAATGCAGCTAGCTATCAGGAGATTTTGGAGCACTTCATGCTTCCATCGGCTGAAATGCTTTATGGAGATGAAGATTTCATTTTTCAGCACGACCTGGCACCTGCTCACAGTGCCAAAACCACTGGTAAATGGTTTACTTACCATGGTATTACTGTGCTCAATTGGCCTGCCAACTCTCCTGACCTGAACCCCATAGAGAATCTGTGGGATATTGTGAAGAGAAAGTTGAGAGACGCAAGACCCAACACTCTGGATGAGCTTAAGGCCGCTATTGAAGCATCCTGGGCCTCCATAACATCTCAGCAGTGTCACAGGCTGATTGCCTCCATGCCACGCCGCATTGAAGCAGTCATTTCTGCCAAAGGATTCCCGACCAAGTATTGAGTGCATAACTGAACATTATTATTTGTTGGTTTTTTGGTTTGTTATTAAAAAACACTTATTTGATTGGACGGGTGAAATATGCTAATTTATTGAGACAGGTTTTTTGGGTTATCAGGAGTTGTATGCCAAAATCATCAGTATTAAAACAATAAAAGACCTGACAAATTTCAGTTGGTGGATAATGAATCTATAATATATGAAAGTTTAATTGTAATCATTACATTATGGTAAATAATGAAATTTAACACTATATGCTAATTTTTTGAGAAGGACCTGTATATAAAATTTTGCAATTTTCAAACTTTTAGTTTTTTTAATTTTATTAATAAATAACATTTCACACATGTCTACTTTACATCAGCACAATTTTGGAAACATGATTTTTTTGTTAAAATTTGACCAGTGATTTCTAATTTTTCCAACAAAATTTACAAAACCATTTTTTTAGGGACCACCTCACTTTTGAAGTGAGTTTGGCGGGTCAATATAACAGAAAATCCTGAAAAGTGACACCATTCTAAAAACTGCACCCCTCAAGGTGCACATAACCACATTCAAGAAGTTTATTAACACTTCAGGTGCTTCACGAGAACTAAAGCAATGTGGAAGGAAAAAATGAACATATTACTTTTTTCACAAAAAAATTACTTTGGAATCAAACTTTTTTATTTTCACATGGGTATCAGAAGAAAATGGACCCATGGATGAAAATGGACCCATTCCAGAATGCTGTAGATAAGCCCCTGATGCTGGTGTGCTTAGCTTATCGTCGATTTTGGGGGTGACAGGTTCCCTTTAAGTGGGAACCACTTATAGAGTAGGACTAATCCGTGCGCCACGACAGGATCCAACCAAGAACCACCATAACAAGGAATGTGCAATAAAATATATATTTATTAAGAAATACTATGACAATATGACAACATTCAAAATTTGTGCACGTATCAAAATATACATAAAACAATATGTATATAGAAAAAAGACAATTTTGCGTCAAGCAGATAAGGTAACAAGAATAAATCTATTTATAATATTCCTCCTAGGAATTATAAGCACTAGGGTTGAGCGACCTTTACTTTTATAAGAGCGGGTCGGGTTTCACGAAACCCGACTTTTTCAAAAGTCGGGTCGAGTGAAATCGGCTGATCCTATAAAAAAGTCGGGGTTGGGGTCGGCCGAAACTCGAAACCCAATGCAGTGCATTGGGTTTCCAATGGTTCCCAGGGTCTGAAGGAGCGGAAACTCTCCTTCAGGCCCTGGGATCCATATTTAAGTGTAAAATAAAGAATTAAAATAAAAAATATCGCTATACTTACCCTCTGATGGGCCCTGGTACTAACCGGGAACCTTCCTTCCTTAGAATCAGCCTTCCAGGACCTTGCGGTGACGTCACGGTGACGTCGCGGCTTGTGATTGGTCGCGCGGCCGCCCATGTGACCGCTGCGCGACCAATCACAAGCCGCGACGTCACCGTGACGTCACCGAAGGTCCTGGAAGGGCTGATTCTTAGGAAGGAAGGCTGCCGGAAAGAAGCAGGGCGTGTCCGAGGGTGAGTATATACCTAATAGGAATATACTCACCCTCGGCTTCGTTCCGGCAGCCTTCCTTCCTAAGAATCAGCCCTTCCAGGACCTACCGTGACGTCACGGTGACGTCGCGGCTTGTGATTGGTCGCGCAGCGGTCACATGGGCGGCCGCGCGACCAATCACAAGCCGCGACGTCACCGCGACGTCACCGCAAGGTCCTGGAAGGCTGATTCTAAGGAAGGAAGGTTCCCGGTTAGTACCAGAGCCCGTCAGAGGGTAAGTATAGCGATATTTTTTATTTTAATTCTTTATTTTACACTTAAATCTGAATTCCGATACCAATTCCCGATATCTTAAACATATCGGGAATCGGTATCGGAATTCCGATTCCAGATTCAGAAGATCGCCGACTTCATGGCCGACCCCACACAGGGGTCGGGTCGGGTTTCATGAAACCCGACTTTGCCAAAAGTCGGCGACTTCTGAAAATTGCCGACCCGTTTCGCTCAACCCTAATAAGCACCACTCATAAGAAAAAAAAAATAAATTAAATTAATATATTTAAAATTTTAACTAAAAATTTGAAAAAATGCAATGTGTGACCTGATTAATAATACTATATAATATATATATATATATATATATATATATATATATATATATATATATATATATATACTAAAAAATGTATAAACTAGATCATATATACACACAGTGCAATGATCAAAAAAGATCAAAAAGCTGTGCCCACATAAAGGAAACAATTTGCATATCCTATGTACTACAATGAGCACAATAAATAGGAGGCACAGGAGAAAAAGTGCAAAGTGCATAATCCACCTGAAGACCCTCGTTCTGTAAAAAAAATAAAATAAAAAGCCCCACTGTATAATGACACATATGCACAGCCCTACTGTATAATGACACACACAGCCCCACTGTTTAATGACAGGCACATGCACAGCCCCACTGTATAATGACACATACGCACAGCCCTACTGTATGACACGCACAGTCCCACTCTATAATGACACACACGTACAGCCCCACTGTATAATGACACACACACACGCACAGCCCCACTGTATAATGACACACACACACAGCCCCACTGTATAATGACAGGCACACGCACAGCCCCACTGTATAATGACACACACACACGCACGCAGCTCACACACACACGCAACTCACACACACATGCAGCTCACACACACGCACAGCCCCACTGTATAATGATATACCCACACAGCCCCACTGTATGACGCACATGTACAGCCCCACTGTATAATGACACACCCACACGCACAGCCCCACTGTATAATGACACACACACACAGCCCCACTGTATAATGACAGGCACATGCACAGCCCCACTGTATAATGACAGGCACACGCACAACCCACTGTATAATGACACACACACGCACAGCCCACTGTATAATGACAGGCACACGCATGGCCCCACTGTATAATGACACACACATGCAGCTCACACACACGCAGCTCACACACACACGCAGCTTACACACACGCACGCAGCTTACACACATGCACGCAGCTCACACACACGCAGCTCACACACACGCAGCGCACACACACACGCAGCTTACACACACGCACGCAGCTCACACACACGCAGCTCACACACGCAGCTCACACACACATGCAGCTCACACACATGCAGCTCACACACACGCAGCTCACACACACAGCTCACACACAGCTCACACACACACACACGCAGCTCACACACACAAGCAGCTTACACACACACGCAGCTCACACATGCACGCAGCTCACACACACACACGCAGCTCACACACACACACAGCTCACACACACACACAGCTCACACACGCAGCTCACACACGCAGCTCACACACGCAGCTCACACACACGCAGCTCACACACACGCATGCAGCTCACACACAGCTCTCACACACACAGCTCACACACACACACACAGCTCACACACACAGCTCACACACACACACAGCTCACACACACACACACACACCAGTTACCTCATACACACATCACACACTCTCCTCTGTGGTGCAGGGGCGGCTGATGTCCATGTGCAGCTCTTCAGTTTCTCCTGCTCACAGCTCTGCACTGTCCCAGCACCTCCCCCGTCTCTCCTTCTCTGCCGGGATAGCAGATAAGAGCAGGAGAAGCCGAAGCTCCATGCACACACAGGCCGGTACGCTGACCTTTCATCTTGGCTGCTGGCTCTCTCCCTCAGAGTGGCAGTGGCACATAGGAGCTTGCTCATCACATACCCCTGCAGCCTGCATGACAGGGCTGCTGGCGGGATGACACCATCACGCACTACAGCTATGTATTACAGTCACTGCCAGTCCTCCAGCGGCCCTGTGCAGCTGCTTAGACACCGGCCCGGGGGGCATATGCATTTCTGCCACCCGGCCCAGCCCGCCCCTGTATATACACCTATTCTATGTGTAGACATTTATTCTATCTATTCTATTCTAACCTGTCAGTGTGATTTTACTGTACACCGCACTGAATTGCCAGCTTTTCTATAGAACACCGGTGCGTATTTCTCGCACGTCACTCTGATGGTCCGTGTGTAATCCGGATTTTTCTCACCCCCATAGACTTTCATTGGCGGATTTTTAGCACAATACGCTGACAATTGCTGCGATTTTCTCAGCCCGTAAAATAGGGCTGCGAAATATACGGCAGATAGGAGCTGCCCCATAGAGAATCATTGGTCCGTGTGCAATGCATTGCTTTTGCACCTCTCATACGTCCGTAAAACTCTCTAGTGTGACGCCGGCCTTACAGTGGCATTAACCCATTTACAACCTATGGTGTATATGTACGTCAAAGGTTGCCACCCTCTCTTTGATGCAGTCTCTAGTGCTGAGTCCGCATCCTGTCAGATACATGACAGATGATTTGATCAGTTGTCATGTACCCCTAAAAGCTGTGGAAGAAATCGCAATCCTCCCCCTGCTGTTAGTATGTTAAATGCCACTGTCAATGTCTGACAGCAGCATTTAAATAGTGCTTACTGGAAGCATGTCACAAATCCCGCCCATCGACACCCTTGTCACATGATTCCGGGATGCTGATGGGTTGGCATTTACAGGTGGGGGTCTGCAGAAGACCCCCGTGTCTATCATTGTAGATCTTCTATGGACGCTGGCCACAGACCGGCTTTCATAGGAGATGATAATTTCTACTACACACAGCAGGGCTTCAAAGAAGACTGCGATTTTTATTATATGCAGCAATACTGTGGTATTGTGGTATATAGTACAAATGATCAGACAATCACAGCTTACAGTCCCCTAAGAGGACTAATACATACAGTAAAAAGTAAAAAAAAGTCATTAAAAAAAATGTTCAAATCACCCCCTCTTCCCCACATTAAAAATAAATGTGGCATTGCCGCATACATAAATGTCAGCTCTATCAAAATATAAAAGTGAACCTGTGCGGTAAATACGGTAAGCACAAAAAAAACTGCCAGAATTGCATTTTTTTGGTCGCCGTAATATTACAAAAAACGCTGTAGGAAGCGATCAAAATGTTATATCTATCCCAAAATGGTATGAATAAAAATGTAATCTCGCCTCGCAAAAAAAGCTTTATCACAGCTTTACCAACTAAAAAAATGAAAAGGTAATGGGTCTCGAGATGGAAACACAATAAAAACATTATTTTTATAAATTTCTAATTATTTTTTTAACACCAAAATAATAAAAAGAAATGGACAACTTTGATATCGGCAATGATACTGAAGAAGAGAATCACACTTCCAGGTCATTTTTGCCACACAATGTACAGTATACTGTGAAAAACAATTTCCAAAAAGGTATGTCAGAATCACATTTGTTATCACCACACTTGGAATTTGTTTTCTATCTTCCAATACACTATTTGAGAAAATGAATGCTGTTATTCACATGGTGTACTGCATAAAGCATACTGTATGTCTATGAGGATGGAAAAATAGAAACGTTATGGCTCTTGGTAAAAGGAGGGGAAGAACAAAAATGCAAAAATGGAAATTGGCCATGTTGGGAAGGGGTTAAATTATAGTGCAATGAAGCAGCAGCAAGATGTGATATTTGGTCGTGTGACCAAAGTCCTTGTGTGGTCTAAGGCTACTTTCACATTTTTCGGTTTATCTGCAGCGTTTAATCCGCAAATGCAAGGACAAGAAAAACGCAGGAAAACGCGTGCAAACGCAGCGGTTTTAAAGCCCATGCGGTTAAAGCATGAGGCTTTAAAACGCTGCGTTTACATGCTTTTTAATGCGTTTGCGTTTTTTGTGCGCATGTTGAAAAAATTTACAGGAGAAAAATCTAGATTACCAGAAACAGCCAATGGGACTACAGAGGGCGTGTATTATGGGATATCTATATATAGACCCTAGGACTGCTGAAATCTTCAGATTTTGCTCCTGTATCCTGTGACATGATGGATCTTCACATGGATAGCTTTTACTTCAACCTGGATCTAAGCATCAAGATTTTTCTTGTGTGTGCGTTTGCTTGGGAGCAACACCGAAACCGTGAAAGACAGAGAAGGACACGGCGTAGGTGTTTTTGGCAACACCCTATTATAGAACTGCGGGAGAGCCGTGGTGCATATCACACCCTGTATGTAGAGCTCAATGAGAACCCGGAAAAATTCCCGGCATATACCAGGATGTCACAAGACTCTTTCCAGGATTTGCTTGCTCGTGTCCAAGGAGCCATCCGGAGACAGGACACCCAGCTCCGTAGAGCGATTCCACCAGAGGAACATCTCCTGGTTACCTTAAGGTATGTAATAATTCTAAACAAATGCTAGTCATAATTATTGCTGGTCTGACATGTATTCTTTGCATTTTTGTAAATTATTTTTTCTGTTTTACAGATTTCTTGCAACTGGAGAGAGCTTGTCATCCCTCCATTTCCAGTACCGCCTTGGAATTTCCACCCTGTCCGGAATAGTTTTTGACACCTGCCAGGCTTTGTGGAACGTTCTCCGTGAAGAATTTATACCCATACCCACCGAGGAAATGTGGATGGAAATTGCTGATAAATTTTGGACTGTGTGTGATTTCCCCAACTGTTTGGGTGCGGTGGATGGGAAGCACATCCGGATTATCAAACCAGCCAGAACGGGATCACAGTTCTTCAACTACAAGAAATATTTTTCAGTAGTTCTCATGGCAATAGCCGATGCGGACTGTCGCTTCATTGCCATGGACATTGGTGCTTTTGGCCGTGGCAACGATTCACAGACTTTTAAAAACTCGGATATGGGCCGATGTGTTTATGGTAAAAATTTTAATTTTCCACAGCCACGACCTCTCCCCAACACTCAAAGCCCACCGATGCCATTTGTAATGGTTGGGGATGAGGCCTTTCAGATGAGTGAAAATCTACTGAAGCCCTATTCAAGTCGGGACTTGAACCGCACAAAACGGATCTATAACTACAGACTAACCAGGGCCTGCAGAACAGTAGAGTGTGCCTTTGGGATTATGGTATCCAAATGGCGCATTCTAGCAACTGCCATAAATCTAAAAATGGAGACAGTAGATGAGGTGGTAAAAGCCTGTGTGGTTCTCCACAATTTCATTCGGGCTAAAGAGCGACCCACCATTGAACTTGATGAACCAGTTGCAAACCCTTTGCCTGATTACCGTCATCACCCGCTGCAGTCAACAGTTGAAGTAGGCCACATGCGGAACCAATTTGCTGCCTTTTTTTGATTCTGACATTGGACGTGTGTCATGGCAGGACAATATGGTGTAAAATGTCCTGTTGGCTTCGGCTCTGTAACAGTTATGTTTTAAATGTTATTAATGTTTTTTCTAATAAAATAATTGTGTTTTATTTTCTTCACCATGTCTCCTATCTATTTCCTTTACAAACCACTTTGGGTTTTTGGGCTTAGATTGTTGATGTCATTGCGTCCTGTCTCGGTTCACCAGTACCTATTTGCCGCAGACTGTAGAGACGATGGCTGTTTGGTGTCGTCGCATTCGCAGTATTTGTTCAGTATTTAACATCAGTATTTGTAAGCCAAAACCAGGAGTGGTTGTTAAATGCTGAAGTGGTGCATATGTGTTTATTGAACTTTTCCCCACATAGTTCCACTCCAGGTTTTGGCTTACAAATAGTGATGTAAAATACTGAGCAAATACTGACAGTGTGACGGCAGCCTACACAACAGATCTATAGTCATCAAGTCAGGTGTCAGAAATAATGAATTCATGATGCACAAATTAATGGCTCCTGAATTCATTTCTTCTGACACTTGTCCTGCTGAGTATATATATGCCTTGTATGACCTACATCGTCCCTTCACTTTGTGTGAAATATATTTAATGTACAAAGAAGATAAAATGGAGGGAATACAAGGCATTTCTCAAATCAGCAGGTCAGGTGTCATAAATAATGATTTTGTGAAGACACGACCTGTTGAGTATAGTTGTGCTGTGTATTACCACCATTTTGTATTCTGTGTGCGACAAAAATTCACAGAGTAAACAGAAAGAAGGGGTTTTCGAGAAAATACAAGTGTTATTTTTTGGGTCAACCTCATATCTCTAAACCAAACACACACAAAGCTTCAGTGTTCTGCTAAGTACTGGAGGTTGAAGGTGGCCCCAAAACAAGTGTTCGACGCATTTTTTGTAATTGGCGCTCGGTGTGTGTTGCCGGTGGCGAAATACACAATTAACCAAACCTTATAGGGGCAAAAAACAGGTTTATTTTTTTAAACACAAAAAAGAAAAAAAAAAAATTAACTGCGCCTGCTTGGGGTTGAGTGACGAAATTGTGGGGTGTCGAGCTGTGAGGTCTGGCTTACTGTCGCTGACATAGGGGTGGCAGGAGAAGGTGCTATAAAACTACTGGGGTCAGGAAGTTCGGGGATTGGGCTAGACACATGAGAGGGCTGAGACACACCGGAAGGGTGAGACAAACCAGACATTACAGACACATTGGGAGGTGAGGGGGGAGGGATAGCTATTGTCTTTTGTTTTTTGCCTTTCCCTTTTTTGGATCGGCGCTACCGTCCGGGGAGCCTCGTTGGGCTACTTGGTATTGGCATGGGGAACGCCAGGGCAGGGTCAGGCAGCGGCATTCTTGACATCGTGGTGGTGGCAGGGAACGCCAGGGCAGAGTCCGGCAGTGGCATTCTTGAACTCATGGTGGTGGCAGGGAACGCCAGGGCAGGGTCCGGCAGTGGCATTCTTGAACTCGTGGTGGTGGCAGGGAATGCCAGGGCAGGGTCCGGCAGCGGCATTCTTGAACTAGTGGTGGTGGCAGGGAATGCCAGGGCAGGGTCCGGCAGCAGCATGCCTGTGGTGGTGGCGGGTAACAGGCCTGGGTCCGGCAGCAGTATTCTTGTGGTGGCGGGGAACGACAGGCCAGGGTCTTGCGGCTGCCGCATGGTAGTGGCAGTAGAGGAGCTCCAAGCAGGAGCAGCAGTTGTCATGGTGGTGGCGGTGGGCTGTCCTACTGCACTCGGCATGGTGGTGGTGCTATAATAAGGTCCAGCAGTGTTTGGAATGGAGGTGGCCGTGCAGTGGTATGCAGCAGATGTCGGCATAGAGGTAAAGCGTGACAGTGTGGGCACTGGTGGAAATGCCCCCACTGTCTGCTGAAAATACCGACTCTGCTGCATAGCCTGCATGTAAGCAGCATTGCAGGCCTGCATAACACTAATCTGGAGATCGGGACTAAGGTGTTCCGACATGCCCTGTTCTACTTGATTAAAAAAAATGATGTGCTGGCCTCTGGAGGTCGGCTTTCACTTGGGCAAGGGCTGTGGTAACCTCCTGGATACGTGTACTCATATGACTAATGGCAGTATCCAGTCGGTCACCCATCGCCTTGAGTCCCTCATGGAAGACCAAGCTCAAGTGCAAAAACTTGGGCATGAGTGACCTGTCCGCGGCCCTCTGCCGCTGCCGGGAGGAGCCCCAAAATAATTGGGCAGAGGCAGAGGACTGGGGAAGGGGATCACCTGATGGACCAGCTTCCTGGTCTCCAGTTAGTGTGGCAGGCCCACTTGCTGCAGCGGTGGAGGATGGCTGGGACGGGTCCGTGGCTGACTGATGAAGGACCGCTCGAGAACCTGGGCCAACAGTGGAGCTCCAAGTGCTGTGAAAAAAGATTTAAAAAAAATTAATACCAAACATTTACAAAACGATAACTCCTATGGAATATAAAAATTGAGATTAAGGCTGAGGTCACACTAGCACTATTTGGACTGAGTTTTACATCAGAGTTTGCAAGCCTAAATCAGGAGAACAACAGTACGCAGAAAAGTATAATAAAACCATATGCTCCACTTCTGCATGCATCAACCACTCCTTGTTTTGGATTACAAATACTGAGGTAAAATATGAAGGGACGATGGAGGCGATACAAGCCATATCTATATACAAGCCATATCTATTCTCACCAGGACAAGTGTCAGGAAGAATGAATTCAGGAGCCATTAATTTGTGCATCATGAATTCATTATTTCTGACACCTGATTTGATGACTATAGATCTGTTGTGTAGGCTGCCGTCACACTGTCAGTATTTGCTCAGTATTTCACATCACTATTGGTAAGCCAAAACCAGGAGTGGAACAATGTGAGGAAAAGTATTCAAAAAACACGTGCCCCACTTCTGCATGTATCAATCACTCCTGGTTTTGGATTTCAAATACTGATGGAAAATATGAATGGAAGATGGAGGTCATACAAGGCACATCTATACTCACCAGGACAAGTGTCAGGAAAAATGAATTCAGGAGCCATTAATTTGTGCATCATGAATTCATTATTTCTGACACCTGACTTGATGACTATAGATCTGTTGTGTAGGCTGCCGTCACACTGTCAGTATTTGCTCAGTATTTCACATCACTATTGGTAAGCCAAAACCTGGAGTGGAACTATGTGAGGAAAAGTATTCAAAAAACACATGCCCCACTTCTGCATGTATCAATCACTCCTGGTTCTGGATTCCAAATACTGATTCAAAATAGTGACCAAAAAATTCTAGCATTACAAAACATTCCTTATTTTTTAACCAATATACTTACGTTCTCCGGGCAAGGACCGGTCTCAAAAACGCAAGGATGCGGTGGTACTTGTATTTTCGGATCCTTGCTCCAGAACCACTTGGAAGCCGGCTCTCTTGACGCAGGTCCTTGTTGAAGCGGTCCTTCATCGATCGCCAACGTGTTTTGACTTTTGACACTGTTGACAAAACAAAACATAATAGTTAGGACAATGGTCCTTTGACCGTGGTCACACAACTGTGTGTGCTGAGAAAAAGTTATGACTTTCTATCATCATACACAGTTGTGTGAGCATGGCCAAGGTCTTGGCTGCATCACACTGCATTGCGATACTTACCAAATGCAGATCGGACCCGAGTCGGGGCACTGGCCCAGCCATCCCACAACGCTGTGGCCACCTCATTCCAAAGCCGCCTGATTGTCACGTTGTTGGTGTGCAGTGGATTTCGGGTGTCCCACAACGGGACTCGCTCATGGACCAGGGAGATGAGGTGCTCATTCTCTATGAGGTCCTCATCCCGTTCTGGAACCTAAAAAACAAAAAGGACATTAATATTAGAGACATTAACATAAGGAAGACAGAAAACAGAAGCAGAGGAATGGCATGAATATTGAAATTAATAAAAAATTAGTGCTGAAGCAAAAGGGAAAGAAAGAGAGAAGTAAAAAGAAATGAAGATTCAAGAATTGTAAAGTGAGGATACAATAAACAGTCAGCCAGGTATACTTACACGCTACCGCCGTGCCACCCGACTGTGACTCCGCTGCTCCTGCCCAGTCTCCTGCCCAGTCTCTTCCGCTGTAGAAGAAGAGCTCTGAAAAAAGGAAAATATACATTGTCATATGTGTAGATGTGACAGTGAATACTTACCAATCTGAGTAGGTGAATACTCACTTCGCTGACATTTTCCCCTTGTGCAGGCCCAGGCGTTTGCTCATCATCAGAAGAAGAAGACATTCTGATGCATGCAGAAAGAAAGAAATGGCAGAAATTAGGGCATGTAGAGACAGAAAATTTAATAGAAAGGCATTGGATAGGATATACTCACATTGTTCAAAGGCTTGTTTGCTGCTCCAAGGGGCTGTGGGGCATCTCGTCTGCAAGGCAGTCTGCTGACTAGTGACCTGCAAATGTCCACTACCTCCCTTTATCACCTTGTATGTGGGGGGTGGCTTATCAATGTCTAGACATGTTTTTCTCAATTGAAACACATGCGTTCAAAAACGCAACCAAACGCATGTGCTGAAAAACGCATGCGTTTACATAGACAGCAATGCGTTTTTTGGGCGCAAAACTTACGCAAACGACCGCATACGTTTCCAGGCGGCAAATTGACGCCTCTAAAAATTACTACATGTTGCATTTCCGCGCCAAGCCGCAGACGACGAGACGACGAATGCGTCGTCAAACGCGGCAAAACGCGAAGAACCAAAAACGCATGCATTCCTAATGTTAAATATAGGAATACAAAACGCATGCGGATATTTGCGGTAGAAACGCTGCGGACACAACCGCAAATGTGAAACCGGCCTTAGTCTAAGTGTGGTATACAGCCACCTAAATATCCACCTTGTTTCTATGGTATTTTTTTCATAGCATTTTTGTAGTGTTTTTGCTTTGCTGAATATGCTGCAGCCAGTTATTTTTTATATGAATTTTCCAGGTTTAAATGTTTTTAGTGCATATGCAAAAATAATTTACACAACTAAACTCATCCACCCCTCTCTAGCTGCAGTCCTCCATACCGGCCTCAAATTTTAGTTGTCAGCAATATCGTGCTGTCTTCAGGCCACCATTCACATTAGACTAAAGTTGGTGGACAGTTTCATGTGTATGGAGGCCTCCGAACTCATCAGAAACAGATGTTGTTGGAAAAAGAAGGATCCACAATGTCCAATTTCCAGCTACTGATAATTTTTTAATCCAAGACAAAAGACACTGCCAAAAGAATCTGCAAAAGGACAAAGGAGCCTGGGCCACTCTGACAGTGGCTCTCTTATAGGGAACACAGGAGAACTTGGCCGAGTCCAATGTTCCTGTATATGGGGGAAACTGGAAAGTTAGCTGTTGGTTGAGAGATCTAATGTGCTATTTAATGTGTATGTGTCATGATCCATTTTTGGATTTGTGGCAGTTCTGGTTCCACTATGTTTTAAATGTAGCTTTTTTTCCTTTCCAGCCAGCGGGGGTTAATGTTAGTTATCCCTGCTGGCAGCCTGCTGCAACTGCAGATTTGCTAGGTCAGCTGATGAGGGTGGTGACCACTCCCACCATCCTTTAAATGGTCACTTGATTTATCAGCTGACTATTGGTGATAGAGTTTCTTTATAGAGACCAGCCTTGCAGTAAAAGCTGTCTGGTGTCGACTACTTTGGAGTTTGGAGTCCTGTTTATGTGTCATCTGCAGTGTGGAGCTTGCCAGAGGAGTCTGGAAGCTAAATGTTGTGTTTATACCTTGTTTGTCTCATGTTTGTCACCACCCCCTGTATAGTAACATCTGCAGTCGTGATGCTAGCACCCTTGCCAGCCATTGCACTAGCCAGGGCAGTGCGAGGCACAGCGAGGGACGAGGTTCGTGATGGCAACGGGGGGGAAGGACCTGGTTAGGGCGGTAGGAGAGTGCAGGGACAGGCTCAGGTTGGATCTCAGAAGGTGTCCCATTAATCATTCCCTATCGGTAGGGCCTTCCTCTCCCCTATACCATCCCATTGTGTGTATGTCGTGCCATCCGCTGACTGGCCCCCTGGTGGGATCATGCCTGTATGGAGGCGTTAACGCTTCATTACCACTGATCGTAGAAACAGCAACAGAAAGGCAGTGTAAGGAGTTAAAAGCACAAGAAGAGTCTGGGGGCGGTTACCTTCTCAGCTCTGTGCCCGGAACCATTGAGCTGTGCTGCGGGTTCCCTAGGGAGAGACTGATAGACTGGGACAGAAAGGAAGCAGCCAGAGGGCGGGAAAGGGACGCGCGCAGGAGACAGAGCAGCGTGCAGAGCAACGTGCAGAGCAGGGTGCAGCTGCGCTCCAGAAGAGAGAGAGAGAGAGCTCCCAGTCTGAGGACAAGTAGAGAGAGACTGCCCAGAAAGACTGTATCTCGTGAGTACGTAAAGCGGACTCTGCTGTGACTGGAGAGGGGTGCTTTGAGACCAGTTTTAGAGACTACGACACCCTGGTCCCCGCAGTATCAGTACAGAGACTTAACAGTACAGAGCCCCTGACTCCTGGTACAGAGACTCAACAGTGCAGAGCCCCTGTTTACCTGGTATAGAGACAACAGTGCGGAGCCCTAATTTCCTGGTTGTGCTGTAAAAGTTAAAGACTCAGAGCCTGTGCATGCCACATTAACTCCCGAAACCCCAGGCAGCAGGCTCTCAGAGACTACTCTGCCCACGGACAACAGAGGGACGACAAGTGCGGCTGTTTCTCGGCGCCTACGTTGGAGAAGACGACCCTCCAAGCAAGTCATCTTCAGACTGATAAGTGTTCTTTTCTCAAGGAATCCTGCTTAATTCTGTTATTTTGTTTAACTCCCGTATTTTAGCATTGTTTTATTGTTAGTTATTTTGCATTGCTTCCTCCCTGCGAGGAGAACCTTATTCCTGTTATTAAACCCCTCAACTGTTGGTCTGTCTGTTCCGTGGTGACATACTCAGTACCTGCATCTTATTACATTTGGCGTAGTCGGCAGGATGTCACACGGTAGCGCGGACAGGGCAGACCAAGCAGCTGGGGAAGTTCCCAGGTCTAGCATTTCCCTGGGAGCCATGTTGAACAATTTGCCAAGGTTCACTGGGAACAATGTAATGTTGTGGAGATGGACAGAGCGTATCCGGGGAATGATGCGTATGCACCCCATGACACCAGCCCTGGAGGCAGAAATTGCATTGATGGCCCTGGAGGGGGAGGCGCGGGATTCTGTCATGCATAGGTGCCCCCGGGAGAGAGATACCCTGGACAAAGTGCTGTGCATACTTGAGGAAACGCATGGGGACCCCAATGTGACATAGGGGAACTTCACATGTGACTGTTTCACCGGGTACAACGGGAGGGGGAGACCGTGACCCAATTCATGAACACCCTACAAGAGCTTCACACTGCTATCAGACGAAAGGACGGTGTAGGAGTAGGGTCAGTTGATGTGGTGCTCAGAGATCAGCTAGTGACAGGACTGCGTGACACAATGATGAAACAGGCACTGCGAGAGCGCATGCGAGTAAAGCCAGACATGACTTTCTCTGAGGTTGGCAGTGAGGCGCGTGTGCGAGAACAAGACCAGGGAGTGACGGGGCTGGTAGGAAGGGTGCAGAGCGGGGAGGTAACCACCACCGCAGGCAATATTCCCCAGTGGGTGGAGGACCTGAGAACGGAGATTAGACAGGTCCGTGAAGAAATGGCGGCCACCAGACGAACTCTGGCAGAGGGGCCCGGCCCTCTGGTGCGAGACAGAGAAGCTGCCCCCCGAAGGGAGGGTGAAACTACCAGGAGGAGAAGCCCTCTTACATGCTACACTTGTGGAGAGTCCGGCCACATTGCTCGATGGTGTCCCCGGCGGAGCCGACCATCCCCACATCCTCCTTTAAACTAGGTGGCTCTGGGCTTGAGGGGCGCCGCTCAGAGCGTGAAGAACAGAGGAGGAGGAGTAAAAGTCCCCACAGCCTTGTTTCCATGTGCCCTCTGGTCTGGGCAGAAATCAATGGAAGAGCAGTGCGATGCTTGATGGACACCGGCTCACAAGTGACCACCATGCCTGAGAGATATTTCCGCCATCACTTCACAGAGGCGCTACGGCCCGAATGGGGCCCTGTGATCAAACTTATGGCAGCAGATTGTGCAAGGACTGGAAGATTGCCAACAGGAACTCCTGAAGATCTCGCCCGTGGAATGGCGAGCAGAAAGAGGGGGGGAATGTAAGGAGTTAAAAGCACAAGAAGAATCTGGGGGCGGTTACCTTCTCAGCTCTGTGCCCGGAACCATTGAGCTGTGCTGCGGGTTCCCTAGGGAGAGACTGATAGACTGGGACAGAAAGGAAGCAGCCAGAGGGCGGGAAAGGGATGCGCGCAGGAGACAGAGCAGCGTGCAGAGCAACGTGCAGAGCAGGGTGCAGCTGCGCTCCAGAAGAGAGAGAGAGAGAGCTCCCAGTCTGAGGACAAATAGAGAGAGACTGCCCAGAAAGACTGTATCTCGTGAGTACATAAAGCAGACTCTGCTGTGACTGGAGAGGGGTGATTTGAGACCCGTTTTAGAGACTACGACACCCTGGTCCCCGCGGTATCAGTACAGAGACTTAACAGTACAGAGCCCCTGACTCCTGGTACAGAGACTCAACAGTGCAGAGCCCCTGTTTACCTGGTGTAGAGACAACAGTGCGGAGCCCCGATTTCCTGGTTGTGCTGTAAAAGTTAAAGACTCAGAGCCTGTGCATACCACATTAACTCCCGAAACCCCAGGCAGCAGGCTCTCAGAGACTACTCTGCCCACGGACAACAGAGGGACGACAAGTGCCGCTGTTTCTCGGCGCCTACGTTGGAGAAGACGACCCTCCAAGCAAGTCATCTTCAGACTGATAAGTGTTCTTTTCTCAAGGAATCCTGCTTAATTCTGTTATTTTGTTTAACTCCCGTATTTTAGCATTGTTTTATTGTTAGTTATTTTGCATTGCTTCCTCCCTGCGAGGAGAACCTTATTCCTGTTATTAAACCCCTCAACTGTTGGTCTATCTGTTCCGTGGAGACATACTCAGTACCTGCATCTTATTACAGCAGCACTGGACCTGGGGAGGGTCAGTACAAGTGTTTTTGCTATTTTCTATGCCTGTAAAGCCTATGTACAAATACAAATGAACTGGACTACCTGTGTAAAGGATTGAAGAACGGCATGACAAATTATGCCAAATTCGTTGAACCTTGCATTGCTATTTTTCCATTCTGGGGATGGGGAGATGTTACAGTATGTAGGCTGGGACGGTTTATATGCCAGACCTACTTTATCGTCCCACTCCGGCCATGCAGGATATGCTTGAAGCTCTGCACTGTAGTTTCTGTCAGGACACAGACATGAACGAAGTCTAAGATAAATGATTGATCTTTATATTTAAACTACATCTCACAAATCAAGGAATCAATGCATTCTTTGGATTTCCCAAAATAATGCATTTGCTGTATACACAAAAATAAATAACAACTTTGTGAAATTTCTTGAAGAAGTTTTCTCTTTTTGAGACCTTCAAGATAGAACAAGATTAATACAGTTACTAGCCCTATCATGAATAAAGCTGATACTATAGACACAAGTCCTGGCTGCTGCATTGAGACAAAAGACCACATAGGTCTGAAATGCATTGACGGAGTAGCGTTCTTGAAAAACTGAATTTTGCAAGATGCAAATGCTGCCTGTAAGACTGCATATTGTGGATTATGGATTTTAACCCTTTATGAAAATAAAGATTTGATGATGTTAATAATAGGACCTTGGTATTGTTTGAACTTTCTATATATTCTGAAGGAGATGTGAAGAGCCCTATACCGTCTGGGTGAGCTAATTAACCATCTTTTGTTCGGTTGCATGAATTGCAATATAGACATTATGTAGATATGGCTAAAAAATTCAAGTCCCCTACTATTGCCTGCAAATCTATTCCTTGGTTACTAGAAATCATTTATAGCTTGTAACTACAAAAACATAGGTTGTCATAAAATAGCTGAGTCCTGACTGGAAGATTTCCCTGTAGCCAGTGGTGTAGATAATAGAGAAAACTACACTATTGACATGGTTTCTGCGGATGGGGAATGCTTGACACCTATTCTATTTTCCAGGGGGTGAATCTAAGAGTAAAAATAGTCAGGGACAGGTGTCTCTTGGGTTATGTTCATACAGGGAGGATACATTATGGAATTTTGGACTACTTACTAGAAATTCCACCGCATACTACAGATTTTATCAATTAAACAACATAGTATGTATCTCCATTTTTGTTAAAGTTATTACGTTATTAGAAGATTACATTTAAAATACTAAACAAACACAATAAATACATAAAGGAACACAAAAAAAATATCCTAGGACTATAGGATCACAAATATGAGGTGAGGGGTTATAATATCCCAGATACTGGCTGCTAGCTAACCACGGATGTTTGCATCCTAGTTGTAAATGCAAAACTGGCACCCTTGCTTGGCCATCATCTATCCCTGTGCTAATAGCCTATGTATCCCTAAGGTCATCATGGGAAAATGAGGCAGAAAGCTATCACATAGGGATGTAGACTCAGCATATATGAAACAAACCAAGTCTTCAGATGATAAAGATACTGTACAATGGCAAATCAAAGAAATGCAGTATAAATGTGAAAAATGATAGAAAATAAAATATAAAACAAATTTATCTGTGTAAAAGTGTGTCCATTTATTGTCACTAGTGATGAGCGAATATACTCGTTACTCGAGATTTCTCGAGCATGCTCGGGGGTCCTCCGAGTATTTTTTAGTGCTCGGAGATTTAGTTTTTCTTGCCGCAGCTGAATGATTTACATCTGTTAGCCAGCATAAGTACATGTGGGGGTTGCCTGGTTGCTAGGGAATCCCCACATGTACTTATGCTGGCTAACAGATGTAAATCATTCAGCTGCGGCAAGAAAAACTAAATCTCCGAGCACTAAAAAATACTCGGAGGACCACCGAGCATGCTCGGGAAATCTGGAGTAACGAGTATATTCGCTCATCACTAATTGTCACCAGTCCACAAGTGACAGCCTCAATGCTCTTCACCTCTGAATTAAAGTTCATCAGGAGGCCATTACCGCAACAACATCTGAATTGATCTGGACGCAATGATATTGTGTTATACGAGCCCAGATCGACGGTTTAAAGGGAAATAACTAAATATGAAGTTACCTTCTCTCTGAAACTTAAGATGCCGTTCCGTTGGACCACATTGTCTCCTAGTACAGCATCATGCCTGTGCTTCTCCATTCAATCAACAACACGACCTTGTGCATGCGCAGAGTACCGCTGCCATGATGAGTGAGATTCCCTCAATGACTTGATTCTGCACCTGCACAAAAGTGCTGAAATTAGCATGCAGATTGGATCATAATTCCACAGCACTTCAAAAAAATGTGCACATTTTTTATGCAGATTTTCTCCTGTGCTCTGTATTGAGCGACATCCACCACAAAATTCAAGTCAAAAATTGTCTGCAGTGGTCACATGTTTATGGCAGGATTTCATCACTGGAGCAGAAAGTAGAAAACAATAGGGGACCCAAAAAGTGTCTAAAAGATCTATAAGGCTGGGTTCACACTAAGTTATGGGCGTCCGTTAGACGGACTACGTTACACCGCGGCATAACACGGTGCAACGTAGTCCTTAATGGCCGCCATTAATTCCTATGTCGGACACATCGCTAGCGCACGCCCACAATGGGCGTGTGCTAGCGATGTGCCGTCATTGAGTGACGGACCCTGAGAGGCGGGCTGCAGCATTTCTGGGTCCGTCACTGCTAGCGCAGATAGAGCTAGCAAATGCTCTATCTGCGCTAGCATGCTGCCATACCGGCACTTACGTTTACAGCAGCCCGTTACCGTATGTGTTGAATGGGCTGCTGTAAACGTAATGTGAACCCAGCCTAAGATAAGTATGACTTCTTTTGGGGGGGTTTAGAACATCCTAATGTTTTTTTAAAAAAAGCTATAGAACCCATTTAATAAAATATATTTCATTACAGAGCTTTAAACTTAATAAGTTGTGTCCAGATCACAATACTGATGTAATTATTAAATCCATAGTGTAAAGAGAAATATAAAAGAGAACATAGAGGTGCGGAAAATGAACGTGTGCAATTTAAATTTTGCAAAGTCTATATTTTATTATTGAGGTCCTGTGAATGCAGAACAATCTGCTGTCTGTACTCTGTCTTTACTGACAAAGCCTAATATGGATGACAACTCCAAGACAGAACATCTAATCAGCTGACCAGTTGTCAGTGTACATTAGCGGTTCATCCAATGTGGTGATCATATTTTATGATCATGCTTATTCAGGACCTGCACTGTACCTGTATTGTACTCACTATCTGATTAGCAATTGAGAATTTATTCATTTTCCAAAATGAACATTTCTGACAGACACAAATTGATGAGATTAGTGTTAAGTCATTCATGCAGCTGCCGCATGTTCAACAATAAGAACAAGAGCTTAGTAGATACAAACATGATAAAAAACAGCAATGAAATACATTCATCACTTGTACTCTGCTGTTTAATAATTATTTAATTTTTACACAACATATTAAAATGTAAGCTTAAAAAGTACCTCCAATAATGATTGCAGTCATATCTCCCACCAGACAGCAGTGGACATAATTCGGGGACTAGGCGGACTGCTTGTAGAGACATGGAAAGCATACGATACATACCGGAGAACTCTCCTGCAAAAGGACATCAATATAATCACATATCCAGTTCTTTATATCTTAAATGGAGCTTCCTATATAATAAACTGATTACTTATTGCTAGGATAGGCCTTTATGATTGGTAGGAGTCTGACCTCTGAGACCCCTGACCATGATCCGGAGAGTGAAATGGAAGCAACTCAAGTGTAATTTTCCCTGTACAGCTGAGCTCGTGACTACCACACTGTGCTTGGGAGAAAATGTGAAGTGCTGATGTAGTGGGTACATTGACCCATCAAACAGTAATGTCATGTCCTAGTGATATGTCCTGACTTTATGTGATGTACAAATCCAAAAATAATAAAAACACCCTTGTGCTTGATTGTGACCCGCCACCAGTGCCGTCCGTTTTTTTTATGGCTCAATCAAATTCTCTCTCCAAAATCCTTCATGAACATATACAACCCAGCATCCAGATTTATAGCAACAGGGAGAAGGGAATATGCTTTTGTTATACACCACTGGCACACTATTACTTCTCTTACCTACTGTAAGTGGTCAACTTAACACTTCCAGTCACCCATTTAAATAATATTTTAATTTCTGAATTGCTGTTACTTCAAAGAAAACCAAAACTAACAGTGTCCAAAACAGATTAGAGATTTCTTTAAAAAATAAAAAAAACAATAAAAGTTGGAAGACTACATATAGTTGCATCCTGCTAGTGCAATTGTCATCTGACAGGTTTTGGTAAGGCTGTTTCCTTATGGTATGGAAGACTACATATAGCATAAGAATAACCAGCTAACCTATCTGTGTCGTCTGTAGCATGATAGACAAGGGCGTTTTTGGTATCTCATTTATCTGGTCATTCATTTTTTATGTTAATTTATTCATTTGGATGCTCCACATTTTAGTATGTTGAAACCGCAAATCCAGAAGAATAAGTATTATCAAATAGTCCTCTCAAATTACCAATAATGGCACTTCCAATCAATATCCTACTTATTGCGGACTGTTTTATTTTGATGTCAAATAAAGAATTAATTTTTAATAAATACATGTATATGGGTCTCTTCATGCGGCAAAGAGAACATAAGTCCGCAATAAGTAGGATGAATAAAAGAAGAATGGCTCTGGAAAAGGTAAAGGGAAAGAGGAAAGGTGATCAAGACCAGATACTCAGCGCTAGATTGATTGGAAAGTTAGAATCTGATGTTAACATGTTAGAATTAGCCGCTTCTGTATTAAATTTACATAAATAAAAAGTAGCGCAAAATCTAATCTTTATTTATTCATTCGGTGTTTAAATCATTTTCGACTGGAGTGTAACGTCACTGCATAATAGATTGACACTTCATAAATGAAAGATAACAATAATAACAACAATCCCAACTGCTAAATGTTTGAAAATCCAGTTGCACCACATTTGTATTTCTGTAAATTTATGATTAGAAATAAACTGATTTATTTATAATAAGTGAAAAAATATTTGCTAATCTGTGTCATGTAATATGTAGTATTCTGTTACAAAAGCTTCTCTCTTTTTTTCTAAATATTGATTTTTTTTATATCAAAGCACATGTTCAGTTATGAGCTGAAAAAATTATATGCAAGTCAGTACCTATAGATGATACTTACCTGCTACTTATTTTACTTAGTGCATCCTCTGTTACTATGATTTTGCTACAGTGCTTATGTGAGGGAGGTACAGGGCGGTAGTCGTCGCTGAAAGAATTTGTGTTAGTGCGCCCTGACCTCCCATCACATGAACACACTGTCCATAGCTCTGCATACCTGAGACTTCTTCACCTGTACCGTCAGGACCCTCTGCACGTTCCTGGAGGCTTCCTCGATCCGGTTTTTCACAATATGAGCCACAGTCCAAATTAACTTTCAGATAAACAACTTTACTGATCTTCGTACACAGCACATCTATATTTGTTCCAACATCAGCATCAGTTTTCTGTTGTGAATTCTGCTTTTGGGCTCCCTCCGGTGGTTGTAGGTGGTAATGCAGTTGCCCCTGAGTTGCAGTCCTGGTCAGGTGTATCTGCTGATTGCAGTTCTGACTGGGGTATTTAGGCGTGCAGGATTCATTAGTCCTTGCCAGTTGTCCATGGTTGTTGGGAGGTTTTGGTCCTGGTTTGGTTCCTTCTGCCTTCTGCCAAATCAGCAAAGATAAGTGTCTGGTTTTGTTTCTGTGGCACACATGCTGTGTGCTTAATAATTCTGTGCTATTCAGTGTTTTTTGTCCAGCTTAGATTGTGTCAGTATTTTCTCAGTCTTGTTGGATTCTCTGGAGTGGCAGATATACATTCCATGTCTTTAGTTAGATTGTGGAACTTTTTGTATTATCTGCTGTGGATATTTTTGGAAGGGTTTTAATACTGACCGCCTAGTATTCTGTCCTATCTTTCCCTATTTAGCCAGAGTGGCCTCTTTTGCTGAATCCTGTTTTCTGCCTGCGTGTGTCTTTCCTCTCCTACTCACAGTCAATATTCGTGGGGGGTTGCCTATCCTTTGGGGTTCTGCTCTGAGGCAAGGTAGTATTCCTATTTCTATCTATACGGGTATTTAGTCCTCCGGCTGTGTCGAGGTGTCTAGGGTTTGTTAGGCACACCCCACGGCTACTTCTAGTTGCGGTGTTAGTTCAGGTTTTGCGGTCAGTACAGTTTCCACCTACTCCAGAGAAAGTTCATGAGGCTCCAAAGTCACCGGATCATAACAGTTTTCACATCATAGAACCCTTCCTCTGTCCCTGTCCTTCTCTCTGTGTCACTAAGCTCGCTTCCGGGACAGACCGTACCTTCTGGTTCTTCAGCATCCTCCCTGTGTAGGCTTACTCCATTAGGGGACTTCCTCAACCATTTCACCCTAGTCCTGAGGGCATCAGCCCATGCAATAAGCTGCCACATGGTGAGTGACCTGCCCATACTGCTTAGTCTTCCCTAGCAACTGCAGTTCCCAATAAAGCTGCACTGCTAGCATGGTTGCCGCTGCTTTCACTGATGCTGTCCTGGCCACCAATACTAGAAGGCTGGGCCTTGTTCTTGTCAACATTGCGTGGCCACTGTGTTGTCCTGGGCATTAAGCCCATCTGGACTGTCAGGGTACTCAAGCCCTCCTGAGCTGTTCAGCTCCCAGGATACACTAAACTCAAAAACAGGAAGCTCTCTGTCTTATCCTACAGTGGCCCCTCCTATATTAACTATTTACAGGGCTATTGCTACAAGCTACAATGTGCCCCCATCTAGTGGCCAGAAAAGAACACTGCACTTTCCCTATAAAACAACAATATACATTGTGCAGCAGCAGCTAGAATACTATACATATGTACGCTTGACAAAAATATACAAATACAAATCACATAAATATGCATAATAATATGTGCAATACTAATACTTAACCAGGATGGATTTGGGGCACACTGGGAGTTTGAGGTAGTCTGAAACACGCCCCTATCTCATTATTGTTTCAGACTTCTGTTTTCTCCCTCCCTCTGCAGCTCCACCTCCTCAGATAGGCTGCTGTGTTTAATAACTAAAGGCTACCATGGGCTCTGCAGGAAATCATTGCATAGAGAGATTTAAATTACATCAAGGCCAGAATGATTATAAAGTAAAGATTACATCATGATTATACCAAACACAACCTACAGATAGGATTGGAGCTGTTTCTGAATATAACCAGTGATGTTCTTCTAATCCAAGACAAATGAGTATGTGTGTAAAGTTTGTCAGAAGCCGTCTGCTCAAAAAGGCTACTTCAGAAAGACTAGCTACGCTGTTAGGAAAATCCCAGAGGAAGCCTTGGCTTTTACCTTACTATACTGGGATCTAGACTTTAACGGGGTTGCTTTGTTTGCTTCCAGATAGTGGCTGCTGGAGGGAGGAGTGACACAGAGGCAAATGAAGACTAAAGGTACCTTCACACTAACCGACTTTGCAGCGATAACGATAGCGATCCGTGACGTTGCAGCATCCTGGATAGCGATATCGTTGTGTTTGACACACAGCAGCGATCAGGATCCTGCTGTGATATCGCTGGTCGTTGCTGAAAGTTCAGAACTTTATTTGTTCGTCAGATCGGCGTGTATTGTCGTGTTTGACACCAAAAGCAACGATGCCAGCGATGTTTTACAATGGTAACCAGGGTAAATATCGGGTTACTAAGCGCAGGGCCGCGCTTAGTAACCCGATGTTTACCCTGGTTACCAGTGTAAATGTAAAAAAACAAACAGTACATACTCACCCTCTGATGTCTGTCACACGTCCCTCGCCGTCTGCTTCCTGCACTGACTGTGATTGCCGGCCGTAATGTAAAAGCAGAGCACAGCGGTGACGTCACCGCTGTGCTGTGCCTAAACGGCCGGCAATCACAGTCAGTGCAGGAAGCAGACGGCGAGGGACGTGTGACAGACATCAGAGGGTGAGCATGTATTGTTTGTTTTTTTTACATTTACACTGGTAACCAGGGTAAACATTGGGTTACTAAGTGCGGCCCTGCGCTTAATAACCCAATGTTTACCCTGGTTACCCGGGGACTTCGGCATAGTTGGTCGCTGGAGAGCGGTCTGTGTGACAGCTCTCCAGCGACCACACAGCGACGCTGCAGCGATCGGCATCGGTGTTGATATCGCTGCAGCGTCGCTTATTGTGAAGGTACCTTAAGGCTGCTTTCACACATCAGTTGTTTGCCATCAGGCACAATCCAGCGAATTTTGAAAAAAACGGATCTGGCAAAAGTTGCCATCGGATCCGTTTTTTTTCTCATAGACTTGTATTAGCGACGAATTGCGATGGATGGCCTCACATTTCATCTGTTTTTCACTGGATCCATCAAAAATTGTTTTTCCGGCGGCCGGAGAAAACGGACATAGTAACAATTTTTGTGTCAATCGAAAAAAACAGACAGCAACGGATCTGTCACCGTCTGTTGTTTGCTATAATGGAACCCTATGGCGCCGGATCCATCAAATGACGGAATCCGGCAATGGATTCCGCTTTTTTTCACTGAGCATGCTCCGATTTTTTTAGGATCCAATTAGCTGGATCAGCTAGTCAGATCCTTTGAAAAAAATGGATCTGTCACATCAGTTTTCACAATCTCCGACAGATCCGCTTTTTCAACATTCAATGGATTGTGCCTGATGGCAAAAAACTGATGTGTGAAAGCAGCCTAACTAGCTGGGTCAGTGACTGGAGTGACACAGCAAAGACAGAAACAGAAATCCAAAGCTGAAGTCTGAAGGATAGCCAAGGTTGCCAAATAGGCCTATGTCAGGATAGAGGGGAATAGCTAAATCAGAAAAAGTCAGGGTACAAACCAGGTCTATATCGGAATTCAGAATAAAAACAAAACCAGAGCCCAGGATGTTTTGAGGCATAATATCAGGCAACTTCAATAGAATGCTAGGAGTTTAAGTAGGGTGCGGTCACAGTAGGGAGTTGATTACACCAGCTGGGCTGCTGGACAGCACACAAACTCATAAGCCTGGCTGAGTAGAAACCCACAAAAGGCTCATTAATACCTGGCTGGACAGCTTCTGTTCTGTCAAGAGGTACTGGCTGGCTATAACGTCTTTTCCATCACAAGAGACGCCTTCAGAATGTATATGGCAGCGCTTTGTGACTGATGTAGATTTCGCTGGAGCAGGTCTGGGTAGGGATGTGACAATGTGTTCTCAATTGGGACAGGGTAATAAGTCACTGCCAAATCCAATTTCTTGCTCATACATCTTCAGATTAGATGGTTAGTTCCTCTTGCCCAAATTTGCAGGTTTGATTGATAAAATGATACAGTAACATAGTAACATAGTTTTTAAGGTTGAAGGAAGGCTTTAAGTCCATCTAGTTAAACCCATATTCTAAACTAACATGCTCTAACATGTGATGAGCAAAAGGGTGGCAATGTTTTGAACTTTTGACTTTCAGGCTCCAGTTATTATTTTGTTAGTACACTGTTCAAAAAAATAAAGGGAACACTAAAATCCCACATCCTAGATATCACTGAATGAAATATTCCAGTTGTAAATCTTTATTCATTGCATAGTGGAATGTGTTGAGAACAATAAAACCTAAAAATGATCAATGTAAATCACAACTAATATCCCAAGGATGTCTGGAGTTGGAATAATGCTCAAAATCGAAGAGGAAAATGAAGTTACACGCTGATCCAACTTCAGTGGAAATGCCTCAAGACAAGAAAATGATGCTCAGTAGTGTGTGTGGCCTCCACGTGCCTGTATGACCTCCCTACAATGCCTGGGCATGATCCTGATGAAGCAGTGGATGGTCCTGAGGGATCTCCTCCCAGACCTGGACTAAAGCATCTGTCAACTCCTGGACAGTCTGTGGTGCAAAGTGACGTTGGTGGATGGTGCGAGACATGATAACCCAGATGTGTTCAATCGGATTCAGGTCTAGGGAATGGATGGGCCAGTCCATAGCTTCAATGCCTTCATCTTGCAGGAACTGCTGACACACTCCAGTCACATGAGGTCTGGCACTGTCCTACATTAGGAGGAACCCAGGGCCAACCACACCAGCATATGGTCTCACAAGGGGTCTGAGGATCTCATCTCTGTACCTAATGGCAGTCAGGCTACCTCTGGCAAGCACCTGCAGGGCTATGCGGCCCTCCAATGAAATGCCACACCATACCATTACTGACCCACTGCCAAATCGGTCATGCTGAAGGATGTTGCAGGCAGCAGATCGCTCTATACGGCGTCTCCAGACTCTGTCACGTCTGTCACATGTGCTCAGTGGGAACCTGCTTTCATCTGAGAAGAGCACAGGGCGTAAGTTGCAAATTTGCCAATCCTGGTGTTCTGTGCCAAATGCCAAGCGTGCTGCACAGTGTTGGGCTGTGAGCACAACCCCCATCTGTGGATATCAGGCAGTCAGACCATCTTCATGAAGTCGGTTTCTAACCATTTGTGCAGACACATGCACATTTGTGGCCTGCTGGAGGTCATTTTGCAGGGCTCTGGCAGTGCTCCTCCTGTTCCTCCTTGCACAAAGGCTGAGGTAGCGGTCTTGCTGCTTGATTTTTGCCCTCCTACGGCCCCTTCCATGTCTTCTGGTGTACTGGCCTGTCTCCTGGTAGTGCATCCAGCCTCTGGACACTACACTGACAGACACAGCAAACCTTCTTGCACAGCTTGTATTGATGTGCCATCCTGGATGAGCTGCAACACCTGAGCCACTTGTGTGGGTTGTAGAATCCGTGTCGTGCTACCACGAGTGTGAAAGCACAACCAATATTTAAAAGTGACCAAAATGTCAGCGAAAAAACATTGGTACTGAGATGTGGTCTGTGGTCCCCACCTGCAGAACCACTCCTTTATTCAGTGTGTCTTGATAATTGCAAATAATTTCCATCTGTTGTCTCTTCCATTTGCACAACAGCATGTGAAATTGATTGTCAAACAGTGGTGCTTCCTAAGTGGACAGTTTGATTTCACAGAGGTTTGATTTACTTGGACTTATATTCTGTTGTTAAAGTGTTCCCTTAATTTTTTTGAGCATTATATATATACACGTCAGTAACACACACACATATATATATGTATTGATATTGCACAGAAAGCTAGACGAAAAGCCGTTCATTAATTTGCCGGCTTCTGTAAAATCACTGCAGGAGCCGACAAGATAGAAGAGATGGATTACATACAGTAAATACATATTAACCCCTAAACTATTGCCCCGCTTGCCACTGCTACAGGGCAAGTGGGACGAGCGAGACTAAGTGCCGGAATTGCCTTATCTTATAGATGCGCCTTTTCTGGGGCAACTGAGTGCTGATGTTTTTAGCCAGGGGGGGACAATATCCATGGTTCCTTCCTAGGCTATTAACATCAGCCCATAGCTGTCTGCATAGCCTTTGCTGGTTATTAATTATGGGGAGACCCCACATAATTTTTTTTGAGGGGTCCCCCATTTTAATAGCCAGTAAAGGCTAAGTATACAGCTGTGAACTGATATTAATAGCCTGGGAAGCTCAATGCGTATTACCCCCTTCCAAGGCTGTCATGATCTCAATGGCAAGAGAACATAGCATAAGCATATATAGGAACTAGCTCTTGGAAGATGGGAACTGAGCTGACCATGAACTAAACCTAACGCACAACTAGCAGTGGCCGGGTAGCATGCCTACGTTGATTCTAGATGCCCAGCACCAGCCGGAGGACTAAATAAAGCTAGCAGAGGAAAATATTAGTCCTAGCTCACCTCTAGAGAAATACCCCGAAAGGAGACAGAGGCCCCCCACATGTATTGGCGGTGAGTTGAGATGAAATAACAAACGTAGTATGAAAATAGGTTTAGCAAATTTGAGGTCCACTTACTACATAGCAGAAGACAGAAAGGACACTTTCATGGTCAGCTGAAAACCCTATCAAAAACACCATCCAGAAATTACTTTAAAACTCTGGCATTAACTCATAACACCAGAGTGGCAATTCCTGTTCACAAGAGCTTTCCAGACACAGTAACGAAACTACAGCTGTGAACTGGAACAAAAATGCAAAAACAAACATGGACAAGAGTCCAACTTATCTAGTAGTTGTCTAGGAGCAGGAACAAGCACAGAGAGGCTTCTGATAACATTGTTGACCGGCAAGCAACTAACAGAGCAGCAAGGTTATATAGCGACTCCCACATCTTGATGGGAACAGGTGAACAGAGAAGATGAAGACACCAGTTCAATTCCACCAGTAGCCACCGGGGGAGCCCAGAATCCAAATTCACAACAGTACCCCCCCCTCAAGGAGGGGGCACCGAACCCTCACCAGAATTACCAGGGCGATCAGGATGGGCCCTATGAAAGGCACGAACCAGATCGGAGGCATGAACATCAGATGCATTAACCCAAGAATTATCCTCCTGGCCGTATCCCTTCCACTTGACCAGATACTGGAGTCTCCGTCTGGAAACACGAGAGTCCAAGATTTTCTCCACAACGTACTCCAACTCACCCTCAACCAACACCGGAGCAGGAGGCTCAACGGAAGGCACAACCGGTACCTCATACCTGCGCAATAATGACCGATGAAAAACGTTATGAATAGAAAAGGATGCAGGGAGGTCCAAACGGAAGGAAACAGGGTTAAGAATCTCCAATATCTTATACGGGCCGATAAACCGAGGCTTAAACTTAGGAGAAGAGACCCTCATAGGGACAAAACGAGAAGACAACCACACCAAATCCCCAACAGAAAGCCGAGGACCAACACGACGGTGGCGGTTGGCAAAAAGCTGAGTCTTCTCCTGGGACAACCTCAAATTGTCCACCACCTGCCCCCAGATCCGATGCAATCTCTCCACCACAGCATCCACTCCAGGACAATCCGAAGATTCCACCTGACCAGAGGAAAATCGAGGATGAAACCCCGAATTACAGAAAAACGGGGACACCAAAGTGGCAGAGCTGGCCCGATTATTGAGAGCGAACTCCGCCAATGGCAAAAAAGCAACCCAATCATCCTGGTCAGCAGACACAAAACACCTCAGATATGTCTCCAGGGTCTGATTAATCCGCTCGGTCTGGCCATTCGTCTGAGGATGGAAAGCGGACGAAAAAGATAAATCTATGCCCATCCTAGCACAGAATGCCCGCCAAAATCTAGACACGAATTGGGTCCCTCTGTCAGAAACGATATTCTCAGGAATACCATGCAAACGAACAACATTTTGAAAAAACAGAGGAACCAACTCGGAAGAAGAAGGTAACTTGGGCAGAGGAACCAAATGGACCATCTTAGAAAAACGGTCACACACCACCCAGATGACAGACATCTTCTGAGAAACAGGCAGATCTGAAATAAAATCCATCGAGATGTGCGTCCAAGGCCTCTTAGGAATAGGCAAGGGCAACAATAATCCACTAGCCCGAGAACAACAAGGCTTGGCCCGAGCACAAACGTCACAAGACTGCACAAAGCCTCGCACATCTCGTGACAGGGAAGGCCACCAGAAGGACCTTGCCACCAAATCCCTGGTACCAAAAATGCCAGGATGACCTGCCAACGCAGAAGAATGAACCTCAGAGATGACTCTACTGGTCCAATCATCAGGAACAAACAGTTTATCAGGTGGGCAACGATCAGGTCTATCCGCCTGAAACTCCTGCAAGGCCCGCCGCAGGTCTGGAGAAACGGCTGACAATACCACTCCATCCTTAAGGATACCTGTGGGCTCAGAGTTACCAGGCGAGTCAGGCTCAAAACTCCTAGAAAGGGCATCCACCTTAACATTCTTAGAACCCGGTAGGTATGACACCACAAAATTAAACCGAGAGAAAAATAATGACCAGCGCGCCTGTCTAGGATTCAGGCGCCTGGCGGTCTCAAGATAAATCAAATTTTTGTGGTCAGTCAATACCACCACCTGATGTCTGGCCCCCTCAAGCCAATGGCGCCACTCCTCAAAAGCCCACTTCATGGCCAAAAGCTCCCGATTCCCAACATCATAATTCCGCTCAGCGGGCGAAAATTTATGGGAAAAGAAGGCACAAGGCCTCATCACGGAGCAGTCAGAACTTTTCTGCGACAACACTGCCCCAGCTCCGATCTCAGAAGCGTCGACCTCAACCTGAAAAGGTAGAGCAACATCAGGCTGACGCAACACAGGGGCAGAGGAAAAACGGCGCTTAAGCTCCCGAAAGGCCTCCACAGCATCAGGGGACCAATCAGCAACATCAGCACCCTTCTTAGTCAAATCGGTCAATGGCTTAGCAATATCCGAAAAACCAGCAATAAATCGACGATAAAAGTTAGCAAAGCCCAAAAATTTCTGAAGACTCTTAAGAGAAGAGGGCTGCGTCCAATCACAAATAGCTTGAACCTTGACAGGATCCATTTCAATGGAAGAGGGGGAAAAAATATATCCCAAAAAGGAAATCCTCTGTACCCCAAAAACACACTTAGAACCCTTCACACACAAAGAATTAGACCGCAAAACCTGAAAAACCCTCCTGACTTGCTGGACATGAGAGTCCCAGTCATCCGAAAAAATCAGAATATCATCCAGATACACAATCATAAATTTATCCAAATAATCGCGAAAAATATCATGCATAAAGGACTGGAAAACTGACGGAGCATTAGAAAGACCAAAAGGCATCACTAAATACTCAAAGTGGCCCTCGGGCGTATTAAATGCGGTTTTCCACTCATCCCCCTGCCTGATTCGCACCAAATTATACGCCCCACGAAGGTCAATCTTAGAGAACCACTTGGCCCCCTTTATGCGAGCAAACAAATCAGTCAGCAACGGCAATGGGTATTGATATTTAACAGTGATTTTATTCAAAAGCCGATAATCAATACATGGTCTCAAAGAGCCGTCTTTTTTTGACACAAAGAAAAAACCGGCTCCTAAGGGAGATGACGATGGACGAATATGTCCCTTTTCCAAGGACTCCTTTACATATTCACGCATAGCAGCATGTTCAGGCACAGACAGATTAAATAAACGACCCTTTGGGTATTTACTACCCGGGATTAAATCTATGGCACAATCGCACTCTCGGTGCGGAGGTAACGAACCAAGCTTGGATTCTTCAAAGACGTCACGATAGTCAGACAGGAACTCAGGAATTTCAAAGGGAATGGATGATGAAATGGAAACCACAGGTACATCCCCATGAGCCCCCTTACATCCCCAGCTCAACACAGACATAGCTCTCCAGTCGAGGACTGGGTTGTGAGATTGCAGCCAAGGCAATCCTAGCACCAAATCATCATGTAGATTATACAGCACCAGAAAGCGAATAATCTCCTGGTGATCCGGATTAATACGCATAGTTACTTGTGTCCAGTATTGTGGTTTATTATTAGCCAATGGGGTGGAGTCAATCCCCTTCAGAGGAATAGGAGTCTCCAAAGGCTCTAAATCATACCCACAGCGTTTGGCAAAGGACCAATCCATAAGACTCAAAGCGGCGCCAGAGTCGACATAGGCGTCCGTGGTAATAGATGACAAAGAGCAAATCAGGGTCACAGATAGAATAAATTTAGACGGTAAGGTGCAAATGGAAACAGATTTACCAAGCTTTTTAGTGCGCTTAGAGCATGCTGATATAACATGAGTAGAATCACCACAATAGAAACACAACCCATTTTTCCGTCTAAAATTCTGCCGCTCGCTTCGGGACAGAATTCTATCACACTGCATACTCTCTGGCGACTTCTCAGTGGACACCGCCAGATGGTGCACTGGTTTGCGCTCCCGCAAACGCCTATCGATCTGAATAGCCATTGTCATGGACTCATTCAGACCCGCAGACACAGGGAACCCCACCATAACATCCTTAATGGCATCAGAGAGACCCTCTCTGAAAGTCGCCGCCAGGGCGCACTCATTCCACTGAGTAAGCACAGACCATTTACGGAATCTTTGGCAGTAAATTTCCGCTTCATCTTGCCCCTGAGATAGGGACATCAAAGTTTTTTCTGCCTGAAGCTCCAAATGAGGTTCGTCATAAAGCAACCCCAAGGCCAGAAAAAACGCATCCACATTGAGCAACGCAGGATCCCCTGGTGTCAATGAAAAAGCCCAGTCTTGAGGGTCGCCCCGGAGCAAGGAAATCACAATCCTGACCTGCTGTGCAGGGTCTCCGGCAGAGCGAGATTTCAGGGACAAAAATAATTTGCAATTATTTCGAAAATTCTGAAACCCGGATCTATTCCCCGAGAAAAATTCCGGCAAAGGAATTCTCGGCTCAGATACAGGTGCATGACAAACAAAATCTTGCAAATTTTGTACCTTCGTGGCGAGATTATTCAAACCTGCAGTTACACTCTGAAGATCCATTACAACCAGGTGGACACAGAGCCATTCAAGGGTTAAGAGGAGGTAAGAAGCAGCTAGACAGCAATTAAGGGCTAGGCAGCAAAACTCTGAGGGGAAAAAAAAAAAAAAAATTTCCCTTCAACACTTCTTTTTCTCCTGCTTCAGCCCAAACAATTAACACTTTGAGGGCCGGTCAAACTGTCATGATCTCAATGGCAAGAGAACATAGCATAAGCATATATAGGAACTAGCTCTTGGAAGATGGGAACTGAGCTGACCATGAACTAAACCTAACGCACAACTAGCAGTGGCCGGGTAGCATGCCTACATTGATTCTAGATGCCCAGCACCAGCCGGAGGACTAAATAAAGCTAGCAGAGGAAAATATTAGTCCTAGCTCACCTCTAGAGAAATACCCCGAAAGGAGACAGAGGCCCCCCACATGTATTGGCGGTGAGTTGAGATGAAATAACAAACGTAGTATGAAAATAGGTTTAGCAAATTTGAGGTCCACTTACTACATAGCAGAAGACAGAAAGGACACTTTCATGGTCAGCTGAAAACCCTATCAAAAACACCATCCAGAAATTACTTTAAAACTCTGGCATTAACTCATAACACCAGAGTGGCAATTCCTGTTCACAAGAGCTTTCCAGACACAGTAACGAAACTACAGCTGTGAACTGGAACAAAAATGCAAAAACAAACATGGACAAGAGTCCAACTTATCTAGTAGTTGTCTAGGAGCAGGAACAAGCACAGAGAGGCTTCTGATAACATTGTTGACCGGCAAGCAACTAACAGAGCAGCAAGGTTATATAGCGACTCCCACATCTTGATGGGAACAGGTGAACAGAGAAGATGAAGACACCAGTTCAATTCCACCAGTAGCCACCGGGGGAGCCCAGAATCCAAATTCACAACACAAGGCTATACACATCTGCCCCCAGTCGCTGGCTTTCACTCTGCTGGTTTTGAAAATTGGCCAGGAGCCCACGCCATTTTTTTCCGTAAAATAATCTTTTATTAATTAAATACATGTTCAGTAATTTGCACACACACTGTACTAATTGTATTTGTCACTGACATCTATATATCTACCTATTCTGCATCTATTTACTGTATGTAAACCATGTCTTCTATCCTGTCGGCTCCTGCATTGATTTTTACAAAAGCCGACAAATGAATTACCGGCTAATCTTCTATCTATCTCTCTATGAAATATAAAGATATATATATACAGTATATATATATATATACATATATATATATATATATATATATATATATGTGTGTGTGTGTGTGTCACTGACATACATATACATGTATATATATATATACATCTATTCTTTGTGTATCTATCTATTCTATCTTTTCTATCATAACCTATTCTATTCTATACTGTACGCGGCAGATCATTTGCCGGCTTTTAATTAATCTATCGATCTATCTATTTTTATATCTATACAGTATATATATATATATATATATATATATATAATATATAACAATGTGTCAATGACAGAGAACTGCTGTATGTAAAAGCTCACGTTAAAGTCGCATTGCATACGGATTGCATACAGATGTCATATGGATACTAGATACAAGGAAATCGCATTGCAAACGGATTACACATGGATCACCATATGGAGAAAATTGGTGCGATCCTCGGCCATCAAAATCGGACCAATTTTTTTATACGTTGAGTGTGACTCCGGCCTTAGAGAAAAGTTAGCCAAATTTGGAGGGACCAGCAGACCATCTAACGTTCATGTTTAACCCCTTTCTAACGTTGGGCGTAATAATACACCCATGTCGGACTCCCTCCCTTTGATGTGGGCTTCGGTGTTGAGCCCACATCTTTCCCGGAACATGTCAGCTGTTTTGAACAGCTGACATGTGCCTCTAACAGCCGCAAGTTGAATCGCAATCCACCCGTGGCTGTTAACCCGTTAAATGCCGTTGTCAATTTCTTACAGCGGCATTTAACTCACGCTTCGGCAAGCGCGTTGGAATTCCCGACCATCAGTGACCCTGTCAATTGATTGCAGGTCACCAATGGGTTGGCATGACAACCAGAGGTCTCCAGCAGACCTCTATGGTTATCACTGCCGGATTGCTGGTGGTCAGCGCTCATAGCAAGTGATCATTTCTGCTACACACAGATGATCTGATCATCGCCTGTATGTAGCAGAGCCGATCGGACAAGTGCAGCTTCTAAGTCTCCCATGGAGACTATTAAAGCATGCAACAACTAAACAAAATGGTTTTAAAAATCAAAAAATATATATATAAAAGTTCAAATCACCCCCCGTTTGCTCCATTGAAAGTAAAACAATGAAAAAAATCAAACATACACATATTTGTTATCGCGAATTGCCCAATCTGTCAATATAAAAAAGAATTAACCTGATCGTTAATCGGCATAATGAGCAAAAAGTCAAAACGCCATAATTTTTGGTCGCCGCTACATTGCAATAAAATGCAATAACAGGCGATCAAAATGGTATCAATAAAACATCAGCTTGGCGCACAAAAGATAAGCCCTCACCCAGCCCAAAATCGTGAAAAATGGAGACATTACAGGTCTCGAAAATAGCAACTTAATTTCAACTTCTGATCCCTTTGTTTCAATGGAGATAAAACACCATGTAAGGTATCTGGTAGTGGCTTACTCTACTCTCCACACTGAAAACATCAAGGTTGAACAGAGCATACATGTGTGTGGGGTAATGAGAAGGCGGAATGAGAAATTGGACTACAGTTATCTAGCATGTATGAAATAGATTTACTGCATGTAAGGACCCATATTGACTAATCATTAATTTTGGTAATCCTGGTAATAATAAGGAATTGATATTTTTGCATAAAACCAAACTTTTCATGGTTCTTCTTATAAGAAATATTAATTTATGTATGTATATAATGCTTTAATGGTACTGTTTTTACTGCCAAAAAATGTACTGACAACTCACATCGCTGCCTTATTTCTGTGATAGCTTTACACGTTGTTAATAGCCTGTCATGTCATAGTATAATATTGCATTTTGACATTTTGCTTTCTGCACCACAGCGGTCCGGGAACAGCCTTCCTCATCTAGATGACAGTGACCTTCTAGGATTACTAACATTAATACTTGTACTCATGAAGACATAGGCAGTGCCAGCAGAAATGTTGCCAATAACTATTTAGCCATCCATCAGATATACTACTGTATTTCCTTTTAGGAGGAAACTAAATAAATAGTGGTATTAAACATGACAGGATAGTAGTTATATAGACATTCTTTGGACTGTTCTCGAATACTCCCTGGAATTATATATCCCATCTCCTTCCTTAATTTTAATTTTGCTTTTCATATTGAATGCAATGTTTATTTAAGTCATAGTCTTAAAGCCTGGTGCAGGGCTAAAATTTTGTTTCTGGTGTCCTTCGACAGCTCTTTGGTCTTCACCATAGTGGAGTTTGGAGTGTGACTGTTTGAGGTTGTGGACAGGTGACTTTTATACTGATAACAAGTTCAAACAGGTGCCATTACTACAGGTAATGAGTGGAGGACAGAGGAGCCTCTTAAAGAAGAAGTTACAGGTCTGTGAGAGCCAGAAATCTTGCATGTTTTTAGGTGACCAAATACTTATTTTCCACCATAATTTGCAAAATAAATCTTGCCAAATCAGACAAGGTGATTTTCTGGATTTGTTTTCTCATTTTGACTCTCATAGTTGTGGTCTACCTATGATGTTAATTACAGGCCTCTCTCATCTTTTTAAGTGGGAGAACTTGCCCAATTGGTGGCTGACTAAATACTTTTTTCCCCACTGTATCATGTGTCCTACCATATGGTACCAGACTGAACCCTGACATGTTATCATGTGGTTCAGTTTTTTGGCACCCACATTCAAAGCATTAACCTATTTAAATGATACTCCTGCTGTCTTGTCATACATGTGGTGTTTCCTGAAGAAGTTAAATACTTTGAAATGTGTTGAAATAAACCACCACCTTACTCACCATACTGGGATATAAGTCTCCATTCTGTCGGCAATGCAGAATATTGTCCAGTAACTCCCTTTACAGTCTGAATACAGCAGAGCTGTGAGAGCTGTGGCTGATATCATGTTTGTAATGATACAAAGTTGAGTTCTGCTGTTCAGTGTTAGCTACCTGTCTCACACTGGTAATTCTTGCTATCATTTATAATAATCTCTGGAGGCAGATTCTCATGCAGATCAGTGTCCGGTCCATAGTCCTGAGCAGCTTATTTACATATAAGAAAAACGCAAATTTCTCTGGAATAAGACATTAGATCGCAGATATCAAGATACCATTGTATTCAGCTTCCTATGACCTACATACCCATATAGACGGCTTAGGAGGGTTGGTCCTACTGACAGATTCCCTTTAGTAGCTCTTTCTTATGGCGCTTGCAAGCCGAGATCACTGGAGCACACTGTTGTCTAGAGGTCTATGCCATCTTAGTTTCTTCAATGATACTGGGTTCCTCCAGTGCTGTAGGCAATTCTGCCTCAGAGAGCAGCAATGGAGAATCTTATGTTTGGGCTTAGCAAAGCAGTGATGCAGATTGTTTGAACTGTCAATCAAGCAGAAGTCCCCTTCCCCCACACACGCCTGCCCACTCGCGTTGTGTTTCTGAACAATCAAGATGGGTCCAACCATATGTATTTTAGCACATTTTCAGAGATATATTCTATACATAAGGGAAAAGAGGAACATGGTTAAAAATTAAAATATTAATAAAATAGATGGAAGATTCATGATATTTGTAATCCTCCCTATCATTCATTAGAAAATCAGAACTTATTTACAGAAACGAGAAATAAACTACTGTACATTTTGACATAAAATATATTATACAATTGTTAGGGTGGATTCGCACACTGCACATTTTGTTGCAGAATTTCTCACCACTGAAAACAGATCCCGTACATCTGAATGGGTTTTTTTTTTAGATGGATTAGATAGTTGCAGACAAAATCTGCAGCACGTGAATAATTTTCTCGTATTATTTCATAGCAAGGTCCTTCAGACTCCCTAATCAGGGCTGTGGTGTTGAGAACATTTAAAAGATATTATTATACAGAAGTATTTACTTAGGGTCCACATCAATAATTACTAGCGCAGTACTGCTCATGAAATAGTTTTACTGTTTTAATTTAATTATTAGAAGAACAATTTCTGTGGCGCCACAAGCATATCTTTCAAATAGGGAACCCCTGAATCGCAATATTTAATAATCTCTACAACTACTGAGATTCCACATCAGTAACTGAATCTGTCCAAGTGGCTACCTAATAAATGGTCTCTGCAGCCAGAGGTGACAACATCATACGCTTGTTCACAGCAGAATGGACATCTGCTACTATTACACCATGAAACTCATAAGTCTCATGTACCTCCATGCATCTTTCAGAAGCAGATAACTTTTAGTTCAGAGTATTATCACAGCAAGAATTATGGACAGTAGAAGAGGTCATTTTTATATTTTGTAAGTTTTATATAAAGGCCAGAATTTTATAGGTGGCTGGCAATCCTGATTTCTAACTGTTGTAGGTTCTGTGTTGTAATACTGCAAATTCCAGTTCCAAATGTAGCTGCCTTAAATCACAAGTATAAAATAATAAACCAAGAAAATAATTTATTCAGTAGGAGAGTAGTAGTCTGTAAGGCCTCTTTCACACTTTCGTCGGGACTCTCCCGTCCTGCTGCCTCGCCGAGACGTAGCGACGGACGTGTGTCAAAACGTATGTGACGGGTGCACTGGGCCGGTCTTTCTGACGGACCCGTCGAGGCTATGTGCATCTGTTGTGCATGCGTCTTCGCAGCGGTTTTCCGCTGCGAAAAAGAATACACAACACAAACCAGGTTAAAAATAAAATATTATTTTTAACATTATATCTTGTTACTATTGATACTGCATAGGCAGCATCAATAGTAAAAAGAGCGAGCGAGAGAAAATTTCCTGATGGGAAATTCTTCTACGCATGCTCAGTTTGAAAAGACAGGACCCGTCGCTGGATTCCTGCTTTTCACAGTCAGCGATGCATCCTGCGCCCATAGGCTTCCATTGTAGCCAGTGACGAGCAGCGCAGGATGCGTCGCTGACCGATTTTCCGACGTGCAGAAAAAACGTTCCACTGAACATTTTCTCTGCCCGATGGACCGATATTTTACGCAGGATCCAGTGCACGACGGATGAAATGGATGGCCATCCGTCACAATCCGTCGCTAATACAAGTCTAAGGCTATTTTCACACTAGCGTTTTTTGCAATACGTCGCAATGCGTCGTTTTGGCGAAAAAATGCATCCTGCAAAAGTGCTTGCAGGATGCGTTTTTTCACCATTGACTAACATTAGCGACGCATTTGCGACGCATTGCCACACGTCGCAACCGTCGCGCGATGTGGCAGACCGTCGGATGCAAAAAACGTTACATGTAACGTTTTTTGCTGCCGACGGACCGCCATTTCCGACCACGCATGCGTGGCCGGAACTCCGCCCCCACCTCCCTGCACCTCACAATGGGGCGGCGGATGCGCTGGAAAAATGCATCCGCTGCCCCCGTTGTGCGGCGTATACAACGCTAGTGTCGGTAACCTTGGCCCGACGCACTGCGACGGGCCGAGCCCGACGCTAGTGTGAAAGAAGTCTAAGAGAAAATGCAGGATCCTGCAAATTTTTTTCTCAAAAATCGACGTATCTTGACGGGAGCTGAAAGACGGAAGTGTGAAAGAGGCCTAAGACTATCATTGTCCTCGTGTTGCGATTATGGGTTCTGATGGGACACCATAAAAGTGAGTGTATAGCAAAGTCCCCAACTCTGTCATATATCAGTCATGGTCATGTTTATGTGTAGATGTCAGCCTGGGCCGTAGTCATGGCTGAGCTTATCAGGCTTTGGGTGCCCTGACCTCCATTTACATATAAATCATGTTCCACTTTCAGCTTACTTGTTTCTCCATACACTGCGTCGTCAGGGTTCTTCCTTGGTTTTCCAGGGTCACCTTCGACCATTTGCGAAATAACAGAGACATAGTCCAGTAGTAACTCATAATGCAGAACTTTACTTTCATAGCTTCGAAGCACATCCAGGTTCAACACAGCATTCTCAGCAGATTTCTCATTACATATCATTACAGATTTCCCTTCGCTTCGCTCCCTGTCACACAGCTCGAGATCAGGTCGTACCACACTGTACGTTTTCTCGGCGTCCTCCCTGTCCAGACTCACTGACAACAAAATGGACAAATTAGAATTAATGTTGTTGGAGCATAATTATGACATGGTGGAGATATCTGAGACATGGCTGGACGAGAGCCATGACGGGGCTGTTAACTTGCAGGGCTATAGTCTGTTCAGAAATAACCGAATGGATAAGCGAGGGGGAGGTGTGTGTCTATATGTAAAATCATTCTTAAAACCGATCCTGTGTGATAATATAGGTCAATCTAATGAAAATGTAGAGTCCCTGTGGGTGGAGATAAGGGGAGGGGGAAAAAATAATAATTTACTGATAGGGGTTAGTTATAAGTATCCCAAAATAATGAAAGCAACGAAGAATATCTTCGTAAAGCAAATAGATGAAGCTGCGACTCAAGGAGAAGTCATTATTATGGGGGACTTCAACTACCCTGAAAGAGAATGGGGAACAGAAACCTGCAGTTCCAGCAAAGGTACCGTATTTTTCGGACTATAAGACGCACTTTTTTTCCTCCAAATTTGGGAGGAAAGTGTGGGTGCGTCTTATAGTACGGATATAGCATGTGGGGAGGGGGGCAGCAGCGAGTGGGATCGCACTGTTATCCCACTTCAGGATGTCCCCGCTGCCCGGAATCAGCTGCTGGGGAAAGCACATGGCCCCGCTGATTAAGTGCAGTGAATATTTATTAGCTGCTACCCGCCCACCGATCAGCTGAGCGGTGAGCCGGGAGCAGCAAATGAATACTGCACTTAAGCAGGGACACACAGTTTCCCCAGCACTGATTCCGGGGAGAATCTGTGTGTCCGGGGGAGGAGGCAGCAGCAGAAGGGGCCAGGAGATCGCTGTCTACCTGCCTGTGCTGGACGCTGAGCTGTCTGGTGCACAGGGAGGAACTGTGTGATGTCAGAAGTGGGCGGGCTGGAGCATCACATGGCAGCTCAGAGCCCTCCCTCTTCTGACATCATCACAGGTCCTTCAGACTCCCACCTAGAATCTGCAGCTTCCTCTTATGTCCTGCGCTGTGGAAAGGCAACAACAACAGGGAGGGCTCTGTGTGTGTGCAGCCATGGGATGCTCCAGCTTTTACCTCACAACAGTGTGGCTGGCTGCCACAATTAAGAGGTCAGTCTTTACAAAACACAAGCACTCTGCCGCTCCTTTGGTGAACTATAACTCCCGGCATGTCATAGGATCTGCAGGACATGCTGGGAGTTATAGTTCTCCCATGGGATTTTAAAGCAGCACTCCAGTGTTATTTTGCAGTGCTGGAGTGGTGCTTTCACTATAAGCCCTGTGCCCCCATTCTTAGGGCTCATTTCCACATGCGAGGCACACGTCCGTATCTCGCATGTGGAAACCAAGCTGTGGAGCCGGCACTCCAGAGCGGAGCGTGCGGCCGCATAGGAACACATGGAGCTGCACAGCTCCGCTCCAAAGTGCCGGCGCCAGAGCTTGGTTTCCACATGCGAGATACGGACGTGTGCCTCGCATGTGGAAATGAGCCCTTATACTCACCCTCCAGCGTCTTCATATCGTACTTCACAGACACCACACTGGTGCCGCAGCTTCCAACATAATAACATACTATTATATATAATAACACCACATATAATAATATGTTATTTATGTTATTAAATATTTTACCACATTTTTTTTGCTTCAAATATTTTTTTCCCTATTTTCCACCTCTAAAACCTGGGTGCGCCTTATAGTCCGGTGCGTCTTATAGTCCGAAAAATACGGTAATCGGTTTTTAACAACTATGAGAGACAACTACCTTTCACAACTGGTTCAGACCCAACAAGAAGGGGGGCACTGCTAGACCTAATATTAACCAACAGGCCAGACCGCATATCAAATATAAGGGTTGGGGATCACTTGGGGAATAGTGATCACAAAATAATAAGTTTTCATGTAACCTTTAATAAGATGTGTAATAGAGGGGTTACAAGGACACTAAACTTCAGGAGGGCAAATTTCCAATGGATGAGAGATGATCTTGGTGCAATTAACTGGGACGATATCCTGAGACATAAAAATACACAAAGAAAATGGGAGACGTTTATTAGCATCCTGAATAGGACCTGTGCACAGTATATACCATATGGGAATAAGCATACTAGAAATAGGAGGAAACCACTATGGCTAAATAGAGCTGTAAGGGGCGCAATAAGTGACAAAAAGAAAGCATTTAGAGAATTAAAGGAAGTAGGTAGCGATGAGGCATTAAATAAATATAGAAAATTAAATAAATTCTGTAAAAAGCAAATTAAGGCAGCAAAAATTGACACAGAGAGACTCACTGCCAGAGAGAGTAAAAATATTCCAAAAAAAATTCTTTAACTACATAAATAGTAAGAAACTAAAAAATGATAGTGTTGGCCCCCTTAAAAATAGTCTGGGTAAAATGGTGGATGAGGATGTGGAAAAAGCCAATATGCTAAATGACTTTTTTCATCAGTATATACACAAGAAAATCCCGCGGCAGACAATATGATCAGTGGTAACAAAAATTCCCCATTAAATGTCACCTGCTTATTCCAGCAAGAAGTACGGCAGCGTCTAAAAATCACTAAAATTGACAGATCTCTGGGCCCGGATGGGATACACCCCCGAGTACTGCAGGAACTAAGTACAGTCATTGATAGACCATTGTTTTTAATCTTTAAAGACTCCATAATAACAGGGTCTGTACCACAGGACTGGCGTATAGCAAATGTGGTGCCAATATTCAAAAAGGGGACAAAAACTGAACTCGGAAATTATAGGCCAGTAAGCTTAACCTCTACTGTGGGTAAAATCCTGGAGGGTATTCTAACAGATGCTATGCTGGAGTATCTGAAGAGGAATAACTGTATGGGAATAAACATACTAGAAATAGGAGGAAACCAATATGGCTAAATAGAGCTGTAAGGGGTGCAATAAGTGACAAAAAGAAAGCATTTAGAGAATTAAAGGAAGTAGGTAGTGATGAGGCATTAAATAAATACAAAAAATTAAATAAATTCTGTAAAAAGCAAATCAAGGCAGCAAAAATTGAGACAGAGAGACTCATTGTCAGAGAGAGTAAAAATAATCCCAAAATATTCTTTAACTCCATAAATAGTAAGAAACTAAAAAATGAGAGTGTGGCGGTGTCTAAAAATCACTAAAGTTGACAAATCTCCGGGCCCGGATGGGATACACCCCCGAGTACTGCAGGAATTAAGTACATTCATTGATAGACCATTATTTTTAATCTTAAAAGAGTCCATAATAACAGGGTCTGTACCACAGGACTGGCGTATAGCAAATGTGGTGCCAATATTCAAAAAGGGGACAAAAACTGAACTCGGTAATTATAGGCCAGTAAGCTTAACCTCTACTGTGGGTAAAATCCTGGAGAGTTTTCTAAGAGATGCTATACTGGAGTATCTGAAGAGGAATAACCTCATGACCCAGTATCAGCACGGGTTTACTAGGGACCGTTCATGTCAGACTAATTTGATCAGCTTCTATGAAGAGGTTCCGGACTGGACCAAGGGAACCCAGTAGATGTAGTGTATATAGACTTTTCAAAAGCTTTTGATACGGTGCCACACAAAAGGTTGATACATAAAATGAGAATAATGGGGATAGGGGAAAATATGTGTAAGTGGGTTGATAGCTGGCTCAGGGATGGGAAACAAAGGGTGGTTATTAATGGAGCACACTCGGACTGGGTCGCGGTTAGCAGTGGGGTACCACAGGGGTCAATATTGGGCCCTCTTCTTTTTAACATATTTATTAATGACTTTGTAGGGGGCATTCAGAGTAGAATTTCAATATTTGCAGATGACACTAAACTCTGCAGGGTAATCAATACAGGGGAGGACAATTTTATATTACAGGATGATTTATGTAAACTAGAAGCTTGGGCTGATAAATGGCAAATGAGCTTTAATGGGGATAAATGTAAGTTCATGCACTTGGGTAGAAGTAATAAGATGTATAACTATGTGCTTAATTCTAAAACTCTGGGCAAAACCGTCAATGAAAAAGACCTGGGTGTATGGGTGGATGACAAACTCATATTCAATGGCCAGTGTCAGGCAGCTGCTACAAAGGCAAATAAAATAATGGGATGCATTAAAAGAGGCATAGATGCTCATGAGGAGAACATAATTTTACCTCTATACAAGTCACTAGTTCGACCACACTTAGAATACTGTGCAGAGTTCTGGTCTCCGATGTATAAGAAAGACATAGCTGAACTAGAGCGGGTGCAGAGAAGAGCGACCAAGGTAATTAGAGGACTGGGGGGTCTGCAATACCAAGATAGGTTATTACACTTGGGGCTATTTAGTTTGGAAAAACGAAGGTTAAGGGGTGATCTTATTTTAATGTATAAATATATGAGGGGACAGTGCAAAGACCTTTCTGATGATCTTTTTAATCATAGACCTGAGACGGGGACAAGGGGGCATCCTCTACGTCTGGAGGAAATAAGGTTTAAGCATAATAACAGATGCGGATTCTTTACTGTAAGAGCAGTGAGACTATGGAACTCTCTGCCATATGATGTTGTAATTAGTGATTCATTACTAAATTTAAGAATGGACTGGATGCCTTTCTTGAAAAGCATAATGTTACAGGTTATATATACTAGATTCCTTGATAGGGCGTTGATCCAGGGAACTAGTCTGATTGCCGTATGTGGAGTCGGGAAGGAATTTTTTCCCCCAATGTGGAGCTTACTCTTTGCCACATGTTTTTTTTTTTTGCCTTCCTCTGGATCAACATGTTAAGGCATGTTAGGTTAGGCTATGGGTTGATCTAGATGGACTTAAAGTCTTTCTTCAACCTTAATTACTGTTACTATGTTACTATGTTACTGGGTGTTCCTTCAGCCGATTCGCACCGGATCTGAGGGCATCTACCCAGGCTAGAACCTGCCACATGGTGAGCGACCTGCCTGTCTGTCCTGCCGTGTCCACCTTTATTGCTTCCATACTTGAAGCTCTATCTTCTGCAACTCCTCTAGCTGCGTCTGTGCTCTTCCCCTCACACTGGATGCCTGGGCACTTCCTTGGAATTAACGTTACTGGGTCTTCCAGTTGCCCTGGCCTATAGTCCACCCAAGTTCTATGGGTGCCCTCGACCTTCTTACTCTTATCAGGAAGCTCCCTTCCTCTTACTCCAGTGACCCCTCCTACAGTTAACTATCTACAGTGTGGAAACCTATCCTTACTAAACATACTAGGATGCCCCCCATCTAGTGGCAAAAAATGGGCATTAACCTCTGCCTCACACTAATATTAATGTAATACATTACATTACATTGCAATGTATATATATATATATCTATATATAATCAGCATAGAAAGCTTAAAGGGGTAGACTTTACATCCCCTTACATTCCCCCTTCCTTTTAGCTTGGTAATCCCTGACCAAATACAGTGCAGCTTTAATATTGTACAACTAGTACTCATCGCAGGGAGAAAATGAGGTAGTCCAAATAGTTATATCAGCTCAAAATGAGCCAAGTCCATGTATTATTGTAACAACTCTGCTGGCATCACTGCATGGCCTCCCATCCCCCAACTGCATTACACTCAAACTCACTTATTTCTCTGGGCCTTGTTGTGACTTCTCTCTGCTGTCAGCTCCATGCTGTGTGCCTCATATCTACTGTTTGCTCTGTGCATGCTCTGTCTGTGTGCATAGGGGGGGTGGCGCCGGAAACTCCTATTTCTTATAGAGACTGTGTGCACCTTGCTAAGGTGTCCCTGGCCAATCGCCATAAGGCTTCCTGTATTTAAGACATCCCCACCCATTGGTGGGGGCCTGTGCAACTTACTCCCTCAGTCAGTTCTTTGCTGCTAAGGTGCCAGGCCCTGTCTCGCTTACTCTCATGTCTGCCACCCAGGGGGGCATTGTACCCTGGTCTGTGTCCTGTGTAGCCACCTAGTGGGGCTTAGTACCCTGGCCTATGTTCTTGTGTAGCCACCCAGTGGGGATTCGTACCCTGGCCTATGTTCGCCACCCAGAGGGGCATCGTACCCTGGCTTGTGTCCATGTCTCTATGCCTTGTCTCGTTCTTGACTCTGTCTTAGTCTAGTCCCATTCATGTGTCTGTTTATATCCGTGTCTTGGTTTGCTTTCTCTGCTGTGCGTACTTGCTTTGCTCTGCTTTCGGCTCCGTTCTCTGTGACCTTGCTTTGCTCCTTGCTCTGCATTCTGTTACCTTGCTCTGCACTCTGTGGTTTTACTCTCGGCTCTGCACTCTGTGACTTGCTCTGCACTCTGACTTTGCTCTGCTCTCAGTTCTGCACTCTGTGGCTTTGCTCTCAGCTCTGCTCTCTGTAGCTTTGCTCTGCACTTTGCTCTGTACTCTGACTTTGCTTTGCACTCTGTGGACCTGCTCTGCGGCTCCGCTCAGCTCTCACTCTGTGGCTCTGCTTCTTGTTGTTCTACTTTGCTCCGCTCCTTGTGGTTCTACCTGGCTCCGCTCGTTGTGGTTCTACTTCTCCTGCTCTTTGCTCCGCCTCCTGCATTTCTGCACTTGGCTCCGCCTCCAGCTCTTGGCTCCGCCTCCTGCGTTTCTGCACTTGGCTCCGCCTCCAGCTCTTGGCTCCGCCTCTTGCGTTTATGTGCTTGGCTCCGCCTCCTGCTCCTTGCTCTGCCTCCTGCATTTCTGTGCTTGGCGCCACCTCCTGCTCTTGGCTCCGCCTCTTGCGTTTCTGTTCTTGGCTCTAGCTCCTGTGCTTTCGCTCTGCATCCGCTTTTGCGGTCTTTCTCTACCTATTCTTAAGTCCTCCTGTCTGAACAGGTTCTTACCTGTTTTACATACCTGCCTGCAGACCGGTCCCTACCGGTTCTTCCAGTGTATCAGCCTTGTTTGCCTGTCCTGCCAGAGAGCCAGCTGTACCTGCCTGCCTACCAGAGAGCCAGCCGTGCCCGCCTGCCAGTGTCTCTGTTGTACCCATCTGTCTGCCTGTGTCCCAGCTGTGCCCACCTGTCTGCCAGAGTGCCAGCCGTGCCTGCTTGCCTGTCTATGTTCCATTCCCCAGTGGGATCAGCAGCCACAGCCAGACACCACCCTGGAGTGGTACCTGGTAGCTTCCTATTGCACAAGTCTGACCTCACCATCAGAGGCTCCAACAAACACCTAGGAAGCTACTTAGTTACGCCCCTTCCAGGGTAGTTTGGTCTGTGGTCCAGTGGGGCCACACCCCCGCACCAACCAGTCTCGATGCGAGCGTGACAATTATTACATAAAAACACAAGCCTGGTTCACAGTCCTCAAGGTGATGTCCATGGTTCACTTTCTAAGGTCGTCTGGAGCCGATCTTAATTACATAGTGACCCTTCAATTAGGTCCATAGTCCCTGAGGTAGGCCCAAACATATACACAATTATCAACAGTCCATAAGGAGAAGGTGTCCCCCCTTCCTTTGAGCAGAGCACTTTTCTCTGCTCGTTTTTAGGCCATCTGTACCTGGTCCTTTAGTCCAAGGACCCGTTGTTCCTCAACATCCAAGTCCTGCTTTTCAGCAGAAAGGGCGCAACAGGTGCAACAAAACATAAGTACAACTTAACATTCTCTCCAAGCTGTACCGGTCGCATTGCTCCTGGCTCTAAGAGCACATCTGGGCTCCTTTGCCCTTGGGGACGCAGCTAAAGCTTATTCAACCATGGTGCAATGAGCACAACCTTTCACAGTTCAACACGCACAGTTCAATTGCACGCATCTCGTGCCACAGGGTTCCTTGCTCGTGTGCGGACTGAAGAGTACTCTGCAGCCGCAGAATCTGTGGGCTGACAGGATGCAGCAAATGCAGCGTTGGAAGCAGTTGCAGGTTGAGAAGCCGATCATTCCTGTCTCAGGCCCGCATAAAGTCCCGAGCCATCACCCTCTGGACACAATGTCACTGCTACCACGTAGTAGCCTCTAGGGCAGTCCTCCTTAATGAAAGAGACTCAGTCCCCTTCGACTAAGGGTCGCCCATGCTTCACAGAGGCAGCATTTATATAGATTTTTTCATCAGTGCCTACCTCCCTATATAAAGCCATACCCATGTTCGATGTTAGTTTACACTAAAATTAATATAATACATCACATTACAATATATATACTTTACATATATAGCAGCATAAAAAGCTTAAAGGGGTAGACTTTACATCCCTTTACACATGTATTAGGCCTTGACCAAGGCAGGACCTAATGGGATGTCAAACAGTGTAAAACCGACAGGCATACGGTAATACTCTGTAAGGAGTATACTGTGTATTCTCAAAACAATAAAGTCACAATTATCTAAACAATAAAATCACAGGTTGTGACAACTAGACAAAAATTTAGCTTATGGAATTACTAGTTTTTAAGTAAATGGTCAACACAAAAAGAATTTTCACTCCGCGCTTTTTTACATATCAAACTAGGTCAAGTTTCACCTTAAAAAGAAAAAAACAAACAAAAAGAAACCTTGTATGGGCCCTAATTAAACATCAGCAGTGGGGATGAGCAAGCTCTAAAATGCTCAAATGCTCGTTACTTGAACCAAGCAATTCCTAATGCTCGGATCCTCAGTTCAAGTAACGAGTATAATGGGAGTCAATGGGAAACCTGAGCATTTTTAAGGCAGACCCTACAAGGAGGTCTGGGGGGCAGTGACAATCTGGAAATGGATTGAAAAAGTGTTGAATGGAGGGAGAACAGCATGGGGAAGACCCCTGGAAGCATCTCTGACTCACAGATCACTGCTTAGAACAATGGTGTCACACTTTTACTCCACTTTTAAGAGTGACAATGAAACATTCATAATCGAAGGGAAATTGTTAAGAAACATTCTTTCCTGTACAAGGACTTGTTCATAAGGCAAAACTTAAAAAGGATTTTAAAAAAATTATAATTTAAGTGAACCAAAATTGAAATTCTTATTAAAAAATTGGAAATGTCAGTGTCAATTATGATGGAAGCAAGAACTGCCAAAGATTATATGAAAGAGGGACTCAGATACACCCTGTATTAGACATAAAGGAGGGCCTCAGACACATCATGTTCAAATTGTCATGTAGTTGTACTCCTAGACTCATGAAGGCTATGTACTAATTGCAAACCATGCCAAAAATTGCAATCAGGGTCATCCATACAACCTTGAAGGCTGCAGTGACTCATTCAAATATTGTGAACAAAGTAGAATTGTGGTACTTCTACACTCATAAAAGCTCTGCACACAGTGCAAAATCTGCTAAAAATTATAAGGAGAGTCCTCCACACACGCTTGAAAGCAACAACTGGAGGGACTCATTCAAATACTGAATATTAAAATCATTTTCTGTGCTGGTGTCCTCTGGTGGTGTAGAAACGTCGAGGCTAATCCAGGCTCTGTTAATTTTTATCAGAGTGAGCAGGTCAGCATTTTCTGTTGACAGACGAAAGTGCCTGTCTGTTATGACCCCCCCCCCCCGGTGGCACTAAAAACTTGCTTATACAAGACACTAGCAACAGAGCAACACAACACCTCCAAGCCACAGATGGACAGTTTGTGTCAGGTATCCAGCTTTGAGACCCAATAGTAGAAGGACGCAGAGGAATTAGGGAGTGCGCTGGTTTTGTCAGCCAGGTGTTGCTTGACCATCTTTAAAAACTTCTCTCTTCATCAAAATTACCCGGTCATCAGGTCCTGGACGCTGGGAGGGTGTCATGAAATGGACCCAAGCCTTTAACAGTGTACCCCTTCCTCTGCTGTACCTGGTGTTTGTTTCCCTGGTCTCTCCTCCTTGAGCTTGCCCCTTGCTGCTAGCATTTTCTGATGGGAATTTTTTCAAGATATTTTACACAACGGCCTTCTGGTATAGAACCATTTTAGTAGACCTCTCTGCCTCAGGAAGGATGCAAAGTTCACCTTGAAGTGTGGGTCTAGCTAGATGAACAACCAGTACTGTTTTGTGGCCATGATGAATATAACGCGAGGGTCACTGAAAAGGCAGCAGTACATAAAGGTGGCCATATGTGCCAAGCTCCCTACAGCCAACACTACCCTGTTTCAACCATGATGATGACTCTCCATCTACTCATCCTCCCTCTTCTACTCCTTATTCCACTCCTTAGCCCATCCACGTAAGAGAGATGGGACAAAGCTTGTGTGTGTACTTGCCTTTGTTACGATTCGGGCCCGGCCTGCACAATGTTCAGCCAGTGTGCTGTCGAACGTCCCTGGCCACAAGCACTTGCTCATGTGTCAGTCGTTAAGTGGACAATTCCAGTAAGTGCATTGGTAAGGGCACGGGTGATATTCCTGGACATGTGTTTGTACAAGGTGGAGACTCCACACTGGGAAAAATAGTGGCGTCTGCGAACCGAGTACCAAGGAACAGCTGCTGTCATGAGTCGGCGGAAATCCTCTGTGTACACAAGCCGAAATGGCAACATTTCCATGGCAAGCAGCCTGGAAATGTGCACTTTTAGCGTTTGGACCTGTGGGTGAGTGGCTGGGAACTTTCTTTTTCTTTACAAGGCCTGGGGTAGAGACAGCCGAACACAGTGCCTGATGATGGTGTCACAGAAAATGCAAGGACAGGTGCAAGGCGGGAGGATTGGCAAGCAACCAGCACAGGGGAAGAGGCAGTGGTGTCACCCACTGGTACTATCTGTGGACCCAGGCATTCAGTCCACTAAGTCAGGTGCTTAGATGACATGTGCCTGATCATGCTGGTGGTGCTTAGGCTCTTAATAGTCAGGCCTCTTTAAAAAATCATAAACTGGGGAACACCTAAGTCTTTCATGGAGAAATTCACGGGTGCCAGTACCCTGCGGAACACTTGCCCGCCCTCTCCTTCTGGTCACCCCACTGACTCTTCCTGACTGTTTTGGTGCTGCTGATCCCTTCCCCTCAGCGCTACTGGCCTCACTCTGCATGCCAGCTTCCCAGGTTGGGTCAGTGACTTTGTCATCTACCACCTTGCCTTCCACCACCGCACCCTGGTCCTCCTAACTTGGTGACTTAAAAAAACTTGACTTATCGGCAACTGTGCCTCATCATCATCTACCTCCTTAGACAAAATTTTCCATTTCCCACCATCAGCTTCTTGTGACTGTGGCTGATCTATGTTTTTTGCATAACTAAACATCATGTCCTCTTGTTCCTCTTGGAACATTATTGTGAGAGGCCACAATAAAGAAATAATGAAGTAAAGAGCTCCTCGCAGTGTCCTATTGCGGGATCACTGGTCTCCTGAGACTCAACATGGTGGGAGAAAGAAGGATCAGGGTGAGGATTAAATGATCCAGACTCTTGGCTGGTGAGACTGGACCGTGTGGAAGACTGGGTGGTACTGGTAAGCATGCTAGAAGCATTATCTGCTATCAAACCGACCACATGTTCACACTGTTGTGGCTTCTAAAACGGTGTTACGTGCATCCCTGCAAAGTGGGACAGGAATCTGTCATGGATGGGTGTGTTGTTTCTGCTCCAACAACAAGTACAGTCGCATGTGCCCCACGTCATTACAGTCTGCATGTACCATCATCATCACTTCCACTTACCTGTCCCCTACCGCCTGCCTTACGCATTTTCTAATTGCTAGGTGTCTGGAAACCAAGTTTCCGTGATTAAGTGAAACAAAATTTTTTCAGTAAAAGAAAAATGTGGTCACCTGTCGCAGGCGAAGCGGTTTTTAAATTTCAAACCATCATAATTTCAAGCAAAGCAGGTTAAACTGTATGGATGACAATAGTCAATTTTTGGAACCAAACAAATGTGGTCACCTGCAGCAGCTATACATTTAGCAACAAACTGCAAACCCTTAAACCCTGCCTAAAGGCTGTATTCAGCCACTCACTTTGTTCCAGCAGCTGTCCCTAGGCAAAATGCAGAATGCTTTGCATAGAAACAGGAAAAGAACAAGTTTAGCCCTTAGTAGAATTTTTAACATGATGATTCAGCATCAACAACAGTAGCACCATTAGAGGACTCTGATTAATGAAACTGTGCACACACAGGCCTGGACAACTACCCTCTTCCTCCAATCACAACTGTCCCTAAGCTGTGTAATGTCATCAATGTGTAAGGAGGAAGACCAGGCTGCAGGTACCTGTGTGATGCCGGGTCCGGAACTGTCAGGGTTGTGTCCAGTGTTGCCGGGGGGAAAGGATGGGAAGCCAGACAGGAATGATGACCTGGTGAGAGGGGGCATGGCAAGCAGAGGGAGGAGAAAGCAGGAAGCACTGAAGAGTCAGAAGTTTCCTGCCGGCAGAGAGTAGAGACAGGTGTGTGCGGCGCTCTAAAGACACAGAGGGGGAGCGGAGCTGAGACCCGTTCGGGGTTACGTGAGGGCCCGCGGGAACAGGGAGTGTGCAGAGCGTCGGGCACACCGCCAGACAGTGTGAGGTGCTCGCAGCAAGGAACAGGTGCCAGGAGCCAGATCGTGAGCTGTACTCCCCTGTGTAGACAGGCATGCGGCAGAGCATGCATCGGATAAAGACTTCCACTATGTTACCCTCTTTGGTGCTATGGATTAATGGACTAGGTCCTCAACGGGTAAAACTGGAGACCGCCCGAAGATGGTGATGGCATTACAGTGACTGGCAGACAATCCCCGCATGTTTTCTGGCTGTGTAACAGGTGCCAAACATAACTTGCAGGGCAGGGATATGAGCTTGAAATCCGAGCACCAGCCAATGCTTTTTGAGTGCTGAGCACATCTGAGCACCCAGCTACTTGAGTGATATCCAAGTATAATTGCTCATCACTAATCATCAGTTTCCTTACCTACAGGTGCTTCTCACAAAAAGTTAATCTATTTTACTTCTTCAATACAAAAAGTGAAACTCATATATTATATAGAATCATTACAAACATATATATCTATTTTAAGTGTTTATTTCTGTTAATCTTCATGATTATGGCTTACAGCCAATGAAAACCCAAAAGTCATTATGTCAGTAAATTAGAATAATTACCAAAAACACCTGCAAAGGCTTCCTAAGCATTTGAAAAGGTCCCTTAGTCTGTTTCAGTAGGCTCCACGATCATGGGGAAGACTGCCTTTTTGATAGATGTCCAGAAGGCAGTCAATGACGCAATCCACAAGGAGGGTAAGCCACAAAAGGTCATTGCTAAAGAAGATGGCTGTTCACAGAGTGCTGTATCCAAGTATATTAATGGAAAGTTGAGTGGAAGGAAAAAGTGTGGTAGAAAAAGGTGCACAAGCAACCAGGATAAGCACAGCCTTGAAAGGATTGTTATGAAAAGGCCTTTCAAAAATTTGGGGGAGATTCACAAGGAGTGGACTGCTGCAGGAGTCATTGCTTTGAGAGCCACCACACACAGACGTATCCAGGACATGGGCTACAAGGGTCGCATTGCTTGTGTTAAGCTACTCACGACCAATAGACAGTGCCAGAAGCGTCTTACCTGGGCCAAGAATAAAAAGAACTGGACTGTTGCTCAGTGGTCCAAGGTGTTGTTTTCACATGAAAACAATTTTTGCATTTCATTTGGAAATCAATTTCCCAGAGTCTAGAGGAAGAGTGAAGAGGCACACAATCCAAGCTGCTTGAGGTCTAGTCTGAAGTTTCCACAATCAGTGATGGTTTGGGGAGTCATGTCATCTGCTGGTGTAGGTCCACTGTGTTTTATCAAGACCAAAGTCAGCGCAGCCGTCTACCAGGAAATTTTAGAGCACTTCGTGCTTCCCTCTGCTGACAAGCTTTTTTGAGATAGAAATTTCAATCTACAGCAGGACTTGGCACCTGTCCACACTTCCAAAAGTACCAGTACCTGGTTTAAAAACAACTGTATCACTGTGCTTAATTGACCAGTAAACTCGCCTGACCTTAACCCCATAGAGAATCTATGGGTTACTGTCAATAGGAAGATGTGAGACACCAGACCAACAATGCAGATGAGCTGAAGGCTGCTATCAAAGCAACCTTGGCTTCCATAACACCTCAGCAGTGCCACAGACTGATCACCTCCATGCCACACCGCATTGGAGCCCCAACCAAGTATTGAGTGCATTTCAGTAGGACAACATTTAAGATCTCAAAATCATTTTTCAAGCTGGTGTTCTAACATATTCTCATTTACTGAAATAATGACATTAGGGTTTTCATTGGCTGTAAGCCATAATCATCAACATTAACAGAAATAAAGACTTGAAATAGATCACGCTGTTTGTAATGACTCTATGTAATATATGAGTTTCACTTTTTGTATTAAAAAACTGATAAATTAACGTTTTGATGATATTCTAACTTTGTGAGAAGCACATTTATGTACAAGTCTCTCGTAGGACAGTAATCAATAGATCAGACTTTTCAAATCACTGAGAAAACACAGCTTCTTTCTGTCTCAACCAGTCACATTCTATAAAGATTAATTCTCTTAATAGCTTCATTGGAATTTAAAGGGTGCCTGTCAGATGAAAAAATGCTATTAACCTGCAGATATAGGGTTAATCTGCAGGTTAATAGCTTTACCAACTGCAGGGGAGGAAATAAAAGGGGTTATCCACTACTAGGACAACCCCTTCTTCATCAAAATGTTTGGCGTCGATAAAATAATAAAGCCTATACTTACCTCACGTGCCGGCGCCATTCCCGCAGTGTCGGCACTCTGTCTCCCAGGGCTCATGTGATTGTGACACGTGATGCTGGTGATAAATCAGCGCCGGCATCATTGTCTATCTACCTTCAGATAAATCAAACATGAAGAGGAAATCCGGGCTACAGCGGATCTTGGAGTTCCTCTTCCTGCACAATTCAACAGGAGGCGGTGACATTGATGCCAGCGCTGATTGGAAACCAGTATCAAGTGTCACAACAACAGCATTGGAGCCCTGGGAGATGGAGTATTGACATCGCGGGAATGGCACCAACATGGGAGATGAGGATAAGCTTTATTCTTTAATGGTTTCAAGCGAGTGATATGAAAAAACGTTGTCCAACGTTGACAACTTCTTTAACTATATTTCTGAGAGTAGCATTCGGGTTTAAGTCACTGCTATCTATATGTAAAGTGGCAGCTGTAACCGCACCTCCAGCACTGACTGACAGCAGCTCAGAATTAAGGCCTGCTGTCAGTCAGTGCTGGGGGCGTGGTTACAGCAACAACTCTCTATACACAGAGCGGTGACTGAACCCACTTCGGTGTCGGCATGGTGACTGAAACTTGAATTCTAGCAGGAGGAATAAAGTTCAGGGGTCTAATTTCCAAAGCCGGGCAGGTTCAGAATGCTATTAACCAGCAGATCAACCCCACATCTGCAGGTTAATAGCATTATTTTACATTTCAGGCTCCCTTTAATGAGGACTTATCCAAAACCTGCACTGGAGGTAGAGGGAGTAGTAAGAGAATTCTTTGTAGATTGATGTACACTTGTAGATGACATAATTCAGAGTTGTAGTTATGACAATCTGCAAGCTGAGCAGATATGTGTAATGCCAATACTATATACTGTTTTTTGATTGCTATATTTTACAGAATACTATTCTGTGTGTTCAACATTTTGCAGGTATAGTATCCTACCAGAGAAAGTACAGACAATTTATCTATAGTGTTGTATCTCTTGCTTATATGAGTCTCTTGGGACTTTATTATATTGCTTTATCCATGAGGTTTATGTAAATGGCCTTGATTAATTAATTATTTAAGTATTTGTGTGGCTATTTGTGTGTGTGGTTCTGATAGGAGAATTCATAGTGGTGCCGTGGATCATGACAACATTGTCAGATTTTAATTGGCTTGGGTTTGTATATGTCAGATATTTTCATCCCAATTAGGATACTTACCACTTATACACAAACTATATAATTTTAGATTGTATTTTTGCTTTTTAAATCCCTATAACCATATATCTATTACTGTTCCTTTTTATGGTTTATGATATATATCTTACAAGCAAAATTAAATGTGAAAGCCACTATGTAATAATAATAATAATAATACTATGTAATTTTAATGTCATCTTTCCACTAGAACACAAGCATGGCTGATTTTTATTTTTTATACATTATAGTACCATTTCTGTGCAAATCAGCAATATGACTAGACACATCTCTACGTAAAACATTTTTGTCACAACTTTGGCCCCAGTTTTGAACATACTATACTACAAAGAAACACATAAGGTAAAATCTGCTGTGAGTATGCGCACAAGAATGAGCATGCTCAGATTTTGTTGGGATTTTCTTCTGCTACATGTAAATGATGTTTTTATAAAAAATCATTCAACTTTTTTTATATTAAAAATTGTTGTGAATTTTTGTGTTGGAATCGGCATCAGAAATCAACAGCAAATGAGTGAACATAGCCTTAAACTACAGAGACCCGTACAAACATTTCTGAATAATTCTCCCCTCTATTCTGAACATCCCAGCTGACTACAGAGAGTTAAAGATACAGAATTCATATGTGAAGATCGGTCGTAGCTTTAATTAATTGATTCCTAAAAATATAACAATGAAAATGAAGCACTTAAAATTTAACAAAAGACCAGTAGTCAAATGACCTGAAACATCTACAGGCAAATCAGCCTACTCAGTCACAACTTTCTGATGCTTCTTTCATTGATAACAGCCAAGAAGGATCCTGGATAGTCCTACACAGAACTCCGACCACCACCCAGACACAAAGCTTGCTCTAAACCATCTTGAAGAACAGGCAAGAAAACGTTCAGAGGAATGTCCATGTGGTGGACACACTCAGACCTTAAAAGAGATGAGTTGTCACTAGGGTTGAGCGAAACGGATCGGTCATTTTCATAAGTCGCCGACTTTTGGCAAAGTTGGGTTTCATGAAAAACAAACAAAAAAGAGAAAAAAAAAAGAGAAAAAAAAAAAAAAAAGGAGCCAGCTCACCGATAGATGCAAGAGGCACGGAACTTCGTCCTGACACAACGTAGTAGAATCCCAACAACAAAGAAAAATTGTTCCAGCTTCTTCATAAAATTTGATACTTTAATCCAACATATTAAAATTAGTGTTGAGCATTCCGATACTGCAAGTATCGGCCGATACTTGCGGTATCGGAATTCCGATACCGAGGTCCGATACTTTTGTGGTATCGGGAATCGGTATCGAAACAACATTAATGTGTAAAATAAAGAATTAAAGTAAAAAATATTGATATACTCACCTGTCCGGAGGCCCCTGGACATCACCGCTGGTAACCGGCAGCCTTCTTTGCTTAAAATGAGCGCGTTTATGGCCTTCCATGACGTCACGGTTTCTGATTGGTCGCATGCCGCTCATGTGACCGCCACGCGACCAATCACAAGCCGTGACATAATTCTAGGAATTTAGGACCTGAGAATTACGTCACGGCTTGTGATTGGTCGCGTGGCGGTCACATGAGCAGCACGCGGCCAATCAGAAGCCGTGACGTCATGGAAGGCCATAAACGCGCTCATTTTAAGCATAGAAGGCTGCCGGTTCACAGCGGTAAGGTCCAGGCTGCGTCGGAGAGGTGAGTATATCAATATTTTTTATTTTAATTCTTTATTTTACACATTAATATGGATCCCAGGGCCTGAAGGAGAGTTTCCTCTCCTTCAGACCCTGGGAACCATCAGGGATACCTTCCAATACTTGAGTCCCATTCACTTGTATTGGTATCGGGTATCGGTATCGGATCAGATCCGATACTTTGCCGGTATCGGCTGATACTTTCCGATACCGATACTTTCAAGTATCGGACGGTATCGCTCAACACTAATTAAAATAGAAAAGGACACACTCCTGGGACAATGCCATAGCACATGTGAAGAGAGCCCTCTTCACATGTGCTATGGCATTGTCCCAGGAGTGTGTCCTTTTCTATTTTAATATGTTGGATTAAAGTATCAAATTTTATGAAGAAGCTGGAACAATTTTTCTTTGTTGTCGGGTTTCATGAAACCCGACCCGATCCCAGCGTGTGATCGGCCATGCGGGACACGATCTTCGCGCCAAAGTCGCGTTTCATATGACGCTTAAAGCGCCATTTTTCAGCCAATGAAGGTGCACGCAGAGTGTGGGCAGCGTGATGACATAGGTCCTGGTCCCCACCATCTTAGAGAAGGGCATGGCAGTGATTGGCTTGCTTTCTGCGGCGTCACAGGGGCTATAAAGGGGCGTTCCCGCCGACCGCCATCTTACTGCTGCTGATCTGAGCGTAGGGAGAGGATGCTGTCGCTTCGTCAGAAGCAGGGATAGCGTTAGGCAGGGTAAATTGACCCCAAAACCGCTTGTGCTGTAGCGATTTCCACTGTCCAACACCACCTTTTCTTTGCAGGGACAGTGGAGGCTAGATTTCTCTTCATCAGCTCTGTAGCTTATAAGGCTCCCTGATAGCTGCGTTGCTGTGTGTACGCCGCTGTGCAAAGCAACTGCTTTTTTCAAAGCACAAATCCTGTTGCTCCTTCCTTTCTGCACAGCTATCTTGTTTGTTTGTCCACACTTTTGACTTTTGTGTGCAGCACTCCTTTTTATTGCTGCCTGCCACACTTTAGTAATTATAGTATAATAATAATAGTAATTGTAGTACTTTTTTTTTTTTTGCTATATCTCTTCAAGCCACTTTCTGCCACAGAAAACCTACTGTATAACAGTGTGCCTGATTTCTTCCTAATTCTCCCATAAAACAAAAAAAAAGTGGGAGATTAAGACTGGCAAATCTGCATTAGTGCCAGTCCTGTGTGTGACATGTCTTTTTTTTTCTGCCACAGAAAACCTACTGTGTAGCAGTGGGCCTGATTTCTTCACAATTCTCCCCAAAAAATAAAATAAAAGTGGGAGATTAAGATTGGCAAATCTGCATTAGTGCCAGTCCTGTGTGTGGCATCTGTCTTTGTTTTTCTGCCACAGAAAACCTACTGTATAACAGTGGGCCAGATTAAATCACTTGTCTCACATATCCCCCCAAAAAATTAAAATAAAGGGAGAATAATCTTGCCAAACCTGTGCATCTGTGCGAGTGCTGTCTGTGGTATCTGTCAGTAATTTTGTGCCACAGGAACTATACCGTGATATAGTGGGCCTGATTCAATCCCTTGTCTCCCATATCAAAAAAAGAGGGACATTTCTATTGCCAGTGTGTGCATCTGCGTCAGTCTGGCTAGTGCCATATCTGCCAGCCTCTTTCTGCTAATCAAACTGTGTTGTTGTGTAATACAGTGGGCCTGATTTTCCCCTGCATTCTCCCACACATAAAGAGGGACATTTCTATTGGCAGAGTTTTGATCTGCGTCACTCCTGTTAGTACCATATCTGCCAGCCTCTTTCTGCTAATCAAACTGTGTTGTTGTGTAATACAGTAGGCCTCATTTTTCCCTGGATTCTCCCACACATAAAGAGGGACATTTCTATTGCCAGTGTGTGCATCTGCGTCACTCCTGTTACTGCCATATCTGCCAGCCTCTTTCTGCCAATCAAACTGTGTTGTTGTGTAATACAGTGGCCCTGATTTTTCACTGCATTCTCCCACACACAAAGAGGGACATTTCTATTGCCAGTGTTTTTATCTGCGTCACTCCTGTTATTGCCATATCTGCCAGCCTCTTTCTGCCAATCAAACTGTGCTGTTGTGTAATACAGTGGGCCTGATTTTTCACTGCATTCTCCCACACATAAAGAGGGACATTTCTATTGCCAGTGTTTTTACCTGTGTCACTCCTGTTAGTGCCATATCTGCCAGCCTCTTTCTGCTAATCAAACTGTGTTGTTGTGTAATACAGTGGGCCTGATTTTTCCCTGGATTCTCCCACACATAGAGACATTTCTATTGCCAGTGTGTGCATCTGCGTCACTCCTGTTAGTGCCATATCTGCCAGCTTCTTTCTGCCAATCAAACTGTCTACTGTAATATAGTGGGCCTGATTTTTCACTGCATTCTACCACACACAAAGAGGGACATTTCTATTGCCAGTGTTTTTATCTGCGTCACTCCTGTTAGTGCCATATCTGCCAGCCTCTTTCTGCCAATCAAACTGTCTAGTGTAATACAGTGGGCCTCATTTTTCACTGCAATCTCCCACACATAAAAAAGGGAGATTTACATTCCCAACAAGTTCACGCACACCTTGTACCTGGTTTTACATGGTTGTTAGTTTGGTAACATTTTTCCAAGAATGAGGAAGTCTGGTGGAAGAGGTCGTGGCCGTGGGCGGTCATTGGCAGCTGGTAATGATGGTAGTGGTGGTGGTCGTGGAGCATCAGGTGGTCGTGGGAAAAGCAGTATAGCCCCTAAGTCTCGAGTTGTTGAGCCAGCATCATCGTCTGGCTGCACAAGGCCTCGAAGGCTCCCTTTTCTGGGAGTAGGAAAACCGCTTTTGAAGCCGGAGCAGCAGGAACAAGTATTGGCTTTCATTGCTGACTCTGCCTCTAGCTCTTTCGCCTCCTCCTCGGAAAGTGCCAAATGTCAGAGCAGTGCGTCGTCAGTGGATGCTCCCGGGCAGGAACAAGTCACTTCCTTGTGTCCTTCACCCAGAACAACAGTGAAGGATGCGTCAGGCGACACAACTGGTTACTCCATGGAGCTCTTTACACATACCGTGCCTGGGTTAGAAAGGGAAATTGTTAACAGGCCATGCCCATTACAAGATGAATCGCACATGGAGTGCACAGATGCACAGCCACAGCCAGATTATTATGCGGTTCCTTTGAATCAGATCAGAACATTGCCCTCGCAGTGTACTGATCCAGAATCTGACCCCGATGAGACTATGGAGCCCCGTCACGAACGCTATAGCACCGGCTTACACGGTGACCCAGAGGAAGGTGCACAGAACATAGAAGAGGAGGTCATAGATGACCCAGTTGTTGACCCCGATTGGCAGCCATTGGGGGAACAGGGTGCAGGCGGCAGTAGCTCTGAAGCGGAGGAGGAGGAGCCGCAGCAGGCATCAACATCGCAACAGGTTCCATCTGGCAGGCCCGTATCTGACCAAAAACGTGTGGCAAAACCAAAACCAGTTGTAGGACAGCGTGGCCATCAGGTTAAAGTAGCTCAGTGTGCAATGCCTGAAAAGGTATCCGATAGGAAGAGTGCAGTCTGGAATTTTTTTAACCAAGATCCCAATGATCAGCGCAAAGTCATCTGTAAGAAATGCTCAAGGACCTTCAGCAGAGGTCAGAATGTTAAAAATTTAAATACAAGTTGCATGCATAGACATTTAACCACCATGCACTTGCAAGCCTGGACAAACTACCAAACGTCCCTTAACGTTGTAGCACCCTCTCACAATGAAGCTAATCAGCAAGGCGACATCCCTTCCCTCACTGTAAGCCCACCGTTTACCACACCACCTGCAGGTAATGTTGCGGTTTCGTCGCAAGGCCAAAGCAGTCAGGGAATCACCAGGTTCGTGGTCGGAAAAACTGTATGTATGGCACCATCAAGAATACCATCACCAACCCTCTCTCAGTCACCCATGTCCACCGGCACCCCCGCTAGTTCCACCGTATGCAGCTCTCCAGTCCAGCTCACCCTACATGAGACTCTCGTTAGGAAAAGGAAGTACTCATCCTCGCATCCGCGTACACAGGGTTTGAACGCCCACATTGCTAGACTAATCTCGTTAGAGATGATGCCCTACCGGTTAGTTGAAACCGAAGCTTTTAAAGCCCTGATGGACTACGCTGTACCCCACTACGAGCTACCCAGTCGACACTTCTTTTCGAGAAAAGCCATCCCAGCCCTCCACCAGCATGTAAAAGACCGCAATGTCCATGCGCTCAGGCAATCTGTGAGTAGAAAGGTGCACCTGACAACAGATGCATGGACCAGTAGGCATGGCCAGGGGCGTTACGTCTCCATCACGGCACACTGGGTTAATGTGGTGGATGCAGGGTCCACAGGGGACAGTAATATTGGGACAGTTCTGCCTAGCCCACGGTCTAGGAAACAGTTGGCTGTAGGCGTTCGTCCCCCCTCCTCCTCCTCGTCCTCCAGCAGAAGCGAGAGCTCGTCCACAGACCGCAGTCGCACGACCACTCCATCCGCAGCTGCCACTGTTGCACACGAGGTGTCCAATTATGGAACAGCTAGTGGCAAGCGTCAGCAGGCTGTATTGGCAATGAAGTGTTTGGGCGACAACAGACACACCGCGGAAGTTCTGTCTGAGTTCTTGCAGCACGAAACTCGGTCATGGCTGGGCACTGTACATCTTGAGGCAGGCAAGGTAGTGAGTGATAACGGAAGGAATTTTATGGCTGCCATAGCCCTTTCACAACTGAAACACATTCCTTGCCTGGCTCACACCTTAAACCTAGTGGTGCAGTGCTTCCTGAAAAGTTATCCGGGGTTACCCGACCTGCTGCTGAAAGTGCGCAGACTTTGCTCTCACATCCGCCGTTTGCCCGTACACTACAGCCGTATGCAGAACCATCAGCGGTCTTTGAACCTTCCCCAGCATCGCCTAATCATCGACGTTGCAACAAGGTGGAACTCCACACTGCACATGCTTCATAGACTGTGTGAACAGAGGCGTGCTGTTATGTATTTGTGGGAGGATACACATACACGGGCAGGCAGTTGGATGGCAGACATGGAGTTGTCAGCTGTGCAGTGGTCGAAGGTCCAAGACCTGTGTCAAGTCCTTCAGTGTTTTGAAGAATGCACATGGCTGGTTAGTGCAGACAACGCCGTAATAAGCATGAGCATCCCCCTAATGCGTCTGCTGATGCAAAGTTTGACGCACATAAAGGAACAGGCGTCTGCAGCCGAGGAGGAGGGAAGCCTTGATGACAGTCAGCCATTGTCTGCTCAGGGAAGTCTACAGGACGAGGTGGCGGGCGAAGAGGAGGAGAACGAGGAGGATGATGGGGATGACTATTTTTTGGATGAGGAAGCTTCTCAGGGGGCAATAGAAACTGCTGGCGGTGCAAGGCCGGGTTCAGGGTTTTTGAGGGAGACAAGTGACGTTGATTTGCCAGAAAGTGCTCCTCAACCCAGCATATGCACTGACTTGACAACTGGAACATTGGCCCACATGGCGGATTATGCCTTGCGTATCCTCAAAAGGGACCCACGCATTATAAAAATGATGACAGATGACGATTACTAGTTGGCCTGCCTCCTTGATCCTCGCTATAAAGGCAAATTGCAAAATATCATGCCACATGAGAACCTCGAACAGATATTGGCAACCAAACAAGCTACTCTTGTAGACCGTTTGATTCAGGCATTCCCAGCACACAGCGCCGGTGATGGTTCTCACACGAGCTGCAGGAGGCAACAGGGCAGAGGTGTTAGAGGTGCACAGATCAGAAGTGGCGTAGGACAGAGGGGTTTTCTGACCAGGTTGTGGAGTGATTTCACAATGACCGCAGATACGACAGGTACAGCAGCATCCATTCAAAGTGACAGGAGACAACATTTGTCCAGTATGGTTACTAACTATTTTTCCTCCATTACCGATGTTCTCCCTCAAACGTCATTCCCCTGTGATTACTGGGCATCCAAAATAGACACCTGGCCTGAATTGGCTGAATATGCATTGCAGGAGCTTGCTTGCCCAGCAGCTAGTGTGCTGTCAGAAAGAGTATTCAGTGCTGCTGGTTCAATACTGACCGAAAAAAGGACTTGTCTGGCTACCCAAAATGTTGATGATCTAACCTTCATTAAAATGAACCACTCCTGGATTTCAAATTATTTTGCCCCACCTTTCCCGGCTGACACCTAGCTTTCCTGTAAAAAGGTCTTGCTTTGGGACTGGTGTTACTGACTGTTCCAATCTCGTAATTTGCAGCTGCTGTTTGTCCAGCATACGACATCTTTACACCTCCCTAAATGCCCTAACTCCCCCCAGAGGGCCGTGGTCTCGCCACTTGTGGCAAGCACCCGTCAGAGTGCCGTTTGTCTGAAGAGGTGGGTGTGCCCACTTTTGGTCGACGGCACTGGCACTAGGTCCCTCATAGTACAATGAAGGTGTCTCTGGCGGTGGTGGCGCGCACCCAACGCCAGACACACCGTTGTAACATGAGGGGCCCTGGCCTTGTACCGCCGGCCAGGAGAGAGTGTCCCCCCTAAGGTAAAACAGTACTCTACCACTTGCAAAATTATCTGTCGCTGCTCCACCACTGTTTAGTCTATGCGCTGAAATCCTTCCATGCCTGACAATAACAATTTGTTGACATGTATGATGCTAGTTAAAATAGTCAGGGGCCCTGTCCTACATTTACACCAGTAAATACTTTGCGCAAAATTACAATGTCTGAAAGTCAGCATAGGAGCACACCCCTGTACCTAAGTATGCCACCCTTTTTTTGGGGGGGGTTGTTTTTTTTTTGGGGAGACATTAACATCTAGTTTGTTTTTGGGAGTACTTACTGTGTCAGACACTCCTTCCAATTGTCCTCCACTGACCACACCAATGCTGCCTGTGTACCCCTGTAACCAATTTAAAACTGCATAGAGCCTATTTTATTATTTTAGGCCTAGGAAGTCTGTCTGCGGTCCCTCCTTCCAATTGTCCTCCACTGACCACACCAATGCTGCCTGAGTACCCCTGTTGCCAAATTTAAGCTGCATAGAGCCTATTTTATTATTTTAGGCCTAGGAAGTCTGTCTGCGGTCCCTCCTTCCAATTGTCCTCCACTGACCACACCAATGCTGCCTGTGTACCCCTGTAACCAATTTAAAACTGCATAGAGCCTATTTTATTATTTTAGGCCTAGGAAGTCTGTCTGCGGTCCCTCCTTCCAATTGTCCTCCACTGACCACACCAATGCTGCCTGAGTACCCCTGTTGCCAAATTTAAGCTGCATAGAGCCTATTTTAATATTTTAGGCCTAGGAAGTCTGTCTGCGGTCCCTCCTTCCAATTGTCCTCCACTGACTACACCAATGCTGCCTGAGTACCCCTGTTGCCAAATTTAAGCTGCATAGAGCCTATTTTATTATTTTAGGCCTAGGAAGTCTGTCTGCGGTCCCTCCTTCTAATTATCCTCCACTGACCACACCAATGCTGCCTGTGTACCCCTGTAACCAATTTAAAACTGCATAGAGCCTATTTTATTATTTTAGGCCTAGGAAGTCTGTCTGCGGTCCCTCCTTCCAATTGTCCTCCACTGACCACACCAATGCTGCCTGTGTACCCTTGTAACCAATTTAAAACTGCATAGAGCAAACTTTTTTAGTTAACACATACTACCTTTGTCTGTCTGCGCCACTAAATCACGCTGTCCTCCACTCAAAAAGCTGAGCTTCAACCTTCAGGCTCTCATTAAGTATTTTTAAATGTAACACTGCAATTGCCCTACTACTTGGGTTGGGGCCTAGTAACGGTGTCTGCCGCTCCTTGGTGTTCTCCTCCACTGAACAAAGCAGTGCCGCCTGTTTCCTACTGTTAGCAATTTAGAACTGCATTTAGCCTAGTTACTTATTTGGCCCTACTCACTGTGTCAGCCTCTCATTACAGTTGTCCTCCACTGATCAAAGCAATGCCGCCTGGTTAGTCCTGTTACCAATTTTGAACTGCATTTAGGCCACTTTATTATTTGGACCTAGATCTGTGTTTCCTCCTCATCCTGCCCATTGCCCAGCCACTGCTAGATTAGCCCGCTGGTACATTGACCCAGACCACTACATTCCCCTTGCACTCTACACAGCCTGAATCTGACCCTGCTGAAAGTCTGGTTCCTCTTCCCGCATACTATACCACCTTACACGGGGACAAAGAGGAAGGTGCAGGTGAAAGTGCAGGTTCCTTCATCAGGTGGGGGGGTCCACTCGTTGGCGACGTCACTGGCACAGGGCCCCTCATAGTACGCAAAAGTGTCGCTGCCGGTGGGAGGCGCCCCCGCCGTGCAAACACACCGCCGTACTGTGAGGGGCCCTGTGCCAGCGCCAATGCGAACGAGTGGGACCCCCTGCTTGCTCAGGATCACAGCACTTGTAACGTTGCAATACTTACCTCTAACTGCTCCACCGCCGTGACGTAGTCCACGTTTCCTGGGCCCACTAAAAACTTGAACCAGCCCTACCCCCCACAACTTTAGCCAAATGACTCCCCAATTTTCAATTGCTACCTATTATTGTAAGGTAAATTAAGATTGACAAGCTTAAGTAACAAGAATTGATGTTTTTGGCATAAAAATGGGCACTGTAGGTGTTTTCCTGGCCTCCACTCACTGCCGACTATGCTTCCCCATTGACTTGCATTGGGTTTCGTGTTTCGGCCGAACAACGACCCCGACTTTTCAAGAAGATCGGCCGATTTCACTCGACTCGACTTTTGACAAAGTCGGGTTTCGCAAAACCCGACTCGACCCCAAAAAAGTAAAAGTCGCTCAACCCTAGTTGTCACATTTGAGCTGGCGTTGCCTCACTACCACACCAAACTTATCCCGAACGAACTTGGACATTCATGCATTTATGATTCGTCTGGTCTGCTCCACCACCAGGGCCGGACTGGGACTAAAATTCAGCCCTGGCATTTGAAGTTACACAGGCCCATTTGTCACATGGTGACTGTATAATATCTTTGTACACTTGTAGGTAGGGCCGGTTTTAGGCAACGTGGGGCCCTACGCCTTGGGAAAGTTTAAAATGGGGCCCCAAATGCTAACATATTGCACATCACACAAAAGCATTTCGGTTGTATTTACAAGCGTGGAGTTCAGGCCGCTAAATGAGTTTGATCAACAATACTGAAGTTGTTCAACACTTGTTTCCCGGCCTCTTTCCAACAGCTAGAAATAATGATGGGACAGAACGATCACTAACAGATCACCATACAGTATCATGTTTTCAGCAGCACATCTAAAGTTTACACCGGCGATGTGCTGCTGAGAACAAAGATTTCTGATCCAGCAAAACCAATCAGAATATGCAGCACTTACTTGTTTAGTAAAATACACCCCATAGTCCTCTATATATTATAATGTGCACCACAGTCCTCCATATAGTATAATACACTCCCTATAGTCCTCCATACATTAAAATACACTGCTCAGTCCTCCATATAGCATAATACACTCCTCATAGTCCTCCATATAGCATAATACACTGCTCACAATGCTCCATATAGTATATTTCACTGCCATAGTCATCCATGTAGTACAATTCACTTCCCATAGCATAATGCACCCCATAGTTCTTCATATACTATAACGTATTCCCCATAACTCTCGATACAGTATAATATAGTATAATTCAGCCACCACCCTACAGAATATAATGCAGCCATCCCAGAATATAATGCAGCCACCCCATAGAATATAATACAGCCCACCTCCCCATAATATATAATATAGCTCCCACAGAATATAATGCAGCCCCCCATAGTATAACACAGCCTCCCCCATAGAATATAATATACCCCCCATAGTATATAGCACAACCCACATAGCAGATATCACAGCCCACGTAGCAGTATACAGCACAGCCCATGTAGCAGTATACAGCACAGCCCACAGAGTAGTATACAGCACTGTCCACATAGTAGTATACAGCACTGCCCACATAGTAGTATACAGCTGAGCCCACATAGTAGTATACAGCACAGCCCACATAGTAGCATACAGCAGAGCCAACACAGTACTATACAGCACTGCCCACATAGTAGTATATAGCACAGCCCACATAGTAGTATACAGCAGAGCCAACACAGCAGTATATAGTACATCCCACATAGTAGTATACAGCACAGCCCACATAGTAGTATACAGCACAGCCCACATAGTAGTATACAGCACTGACCACATAGTAGTATACAGCACTGACCACATAGTAGTTAATACAGCACTGCCCACATAGTAGTATACAGCGCAGCCCACACAGTAGTATACAGCACAACCCACACAGTAGTATACAGCACTGCCCACATAGTAGTATACAGCACTGGCCACATAGTAGTATACAGCAGAGCCCACATAGTAGTGTATAGCACAGCCCACATAGTAATATACAGCAGAGCCCACACAGTAGTGTATAGCAGAGCCCACACAGTAGTATACAGCAGAACCCACATCTCTCTTCCCACCCTAGAATGGCCCCACAGTCCAGTAAAAAAAAAACACTCCTCACCTCCCCTCGTGCCTGCGGTGCCCCCTGCTTCTGTCTCGGCGGCTGCCGCTGCACTGCCTTGGACACAGTGAGTGCACGCGCACCCGCAGTGTCAGAGCAGGGAGTGATGGGAGAGAGAGCGTCAGGTGACGCTCTCTCCTCCATCATTGCATTCAACTGTACCGGCGTCATAGACACTGAAGCTAAAGGCGGCAGCGGCGGCGCTAGGGGGGGAAGGGTGAGTCGGCATGCAGCGGCCCACTACTGGCACCAGCCCTTCTGGCATTTGCCAGAACTGCCCGATGGCCAGTCGGGCCCTGACTTGGGGTCACTTTCAAAGTTTTCCCAATTTTTCGGACTGACTGACCTTCATTTCTTAAATGACAGAAAAAAGACTTGCACATCCAAACTAGTGTGAAAAGGTGCATACCAGGAGCAGCTACCTCCATACATAAATATACAAAAAAGCACTCAGCACTCCTCCCATCACCATGTGGTTTTTAATTGCATCTCATCACTCTTGGTCCCGGCCAACTCATATGTAGGCTTTGCTGAACAGAGGTGTCCACATGCACCCAGGCATACAGACATTGGCCTTCGGTAAGTGTTCACATTTGGACAGGGAGGTCAGGGACCCATCAGTTTTATGAGACCACCTTGAGGACGGTTGATGGGCTCACACTATTTGAGTATATCAAATTCTGTGCAAAGCGTCTCTTAAATATTTTCCTAATGTTCAAAAGCCATTTTGCTATTCATATTTCATGTATTTCATATTAGACATGCTTTGGCACGATAGAGTGCAACCTTTTTTGTATATCTTAATTTCTTAAAGTAATGATGGCCACTCGTTTTTCTTTACTTAGCTGCATTTTTCTTGCCATAATACAAATTCTAACAGTCAATTCAGTAGGACTATCAGCTGTGTATCCCCCAGACTTCTGCACAACACAACTGATGGTCCCAATCCCATTTATAAAGCAATAAATCTCACCTATTTAATCCCGAGAGGGCACACATATTTTCAGTTGTTTCACACTTTTTTGTTAAGTATATAATTCCACATGTGTTAATTCATAGTTTTGATGCCTTCAGTGTGAATGTACAATTTTCATAGTCATGAAAATACAGAAAAATCTTTAAATGAGAAGGTGTGTCCAAACTTTTGTTCTGTACTGTATATGGATGTATTCTTAATATATTTTCATTAAAAGTTATTTTTTACCTTCACCACTCGCTGGACACACCTGCTTTTCTGTTGGATTCATTGTGGCTACTTCACCCTGATCCGTGCGAGGTGTTTGGTGATCACACAGGAGGTCAAGATGAAAGACATGGTGAGCTAATTTTTTTTCTCTACTTAGTATTATAGTTTTGGTCTTTGAGGGCACATCAATACCAAATATGTGTACTTTTACTATTTATATATTTATTTATAGATACAGTATCTTTTGATTATTTTATTTTTTTTATTTTAAATTTTTTTTTACAATTATTAAAAAAAAAACTTTTTTTTTAACGTTTTTACTTAGTCCCACTATGGGACTATCATTTTTTGCAGGCTGATCGCTCCCCATCCCATCCTTGTAGGAATGGCTCCACCGTCCCTGTCCTTGTATGCATGGCTCCCCATCCTATCCTTGTATGCATGTGTGGCGCCCCTAGGGGTATTTGCCACAAAAATAGTTATTGACACCAAATACAAATACTAGAATAGCAAGACTGCACTACCATCTCCGGCCAGAAGGGGGAGCTCCAGAGACTCCCCTTGATCTATTCTGGTCTGAGAAAAAGACTGGCAGTTGGGCTGAGGAGCTGAAAGTGAGAGGTCGTATAACTGAACTCCTAACAGCCCTATGACGGATTATAGGCCCGTAATACCCATAGTAGGAAAAGAGGAGTAGAGAAAAAGGACATTGTGAGAACCGGGTAGCAATAATCACTACCCATAATAGGCGCAGAGATGGATACCGGATCTGTGGCTATATTCATTATATATAATACAGCAACCGGAAGGACGTGAGGTGATATCAGCTTCACCAGGGTAAGACGCAGCAACAGACACAGAGTTTAGCGGTACTCCCAGAGGGGGTAAGCAGACAAAAAGGACTCGGGTTGTCCGTCGAACCAGAGCATAGAAGAGACAGATTGGGCCGGCAGCCAGTTCACATACAGCAGCAGGGCCATACAGAAACTGCGCATAATAAGAGGTGGAAATCCTGACAGGGTCAAAGTAATTTCAGAGTTCTTATACAGACTCCGGTGACAGTGTTGGTCACAAATCCCTTTTTGTTGAAGTAAACTGGTTAAACGTTTCAGCGCCTCAGTCTTTCATTTGGACAATAGCCATCAATCCAGGATCGGGGTCATCACAGCTGAGAGGACCTGCTGCTGATCAAGTAAGTGTCTGTTCTTTCATGATATCCCTTATACTGTGCATCGCCTGAGGCCACAGCACCGGGTCAAGCCACTAGTGACATCCCCCTCAAGAGACGGACCTCATTGATCTGGTGCTGGGTACCTCGGTCTCCCGGGCGTTACACATGGGTCCCCCATCTCTATCCTTGTTTGCATGGCTCCCCCGTCCCTGTCCTTGTATGCATGGCTCCCCATCCCTGTATGCATGGCTTCCCCGTCCATGTCTTTGTATGCATGTGTGGCGCCCCAGGGTCCTGGTCGTCACAGTAGAATTGCTTTCCTCATGGGGAGAGTGATGTTACGTTTGGAGGCGATTAAGGATAACTTTTATCAGGTAAACACCATACACACAACATGTTCACACTCCAGGCCACAAGGGGGAGCTTTTGATCCTATTTACTAGGTGACTCCCCTATATATATTGTGGTTTGGAGGGAAAGAGAGAGCAGATTGTCAGAGAGACAGAAGGGAGCAGACCGACATAGAGTGTCAGAAGGTCTGAAGGGGCCGTGTAGTCTGATGTTCATGATTAAGGGTGCTCAGTCACCGGAAACGCGTTGATCTTGGTTTTAATGTGCTGATGTTTTGTCCTCACACGCTATTTTGAAGTGAAATAAAGCTACGGATCTTTCACTGCATCGTTGAGCTGGATTCTTTTCCTTTTAAGTCTGATGCACTACAGTTCCAGGAAAGAGACATACAGAAAACCAAACATTGTTTAGTGAGAGTGAAGGAGAGCACAGGAGAGTAACATCAGGGGAGACCAGCTAAGAGCAGGCTGCCTCCTTCTGAAGCGCAGATAACCAGTAGCCAGACCACTGAGGTTGTAAGGACTCTACCACTTACATCAGAGACCGGTAGGACAGCTGAACTACAAGTAACCTGTCCGCCTTAATGCCCAGGAGGCACGGTGACACCTATAGAGCCCAGGGCGTGCTAGAGTCCCTGTAAAAATGCTCAAGTCGCCAGTCATATGGGTTTATGTTCTATCCTATATGGGGGACAGAGAGAAGAACTGTGAGGACCTTATGTGAAACCATAGGCAGTAAGGGACTACAACACTACCGCGCTAGAGGAAGGCTTTTAACTCCACCTGGTAAAGGGGATTCTGGATTTGTTTCCAAGCCAGCCGGACCCTGCCTACCCTGTGATCTGGAACCCTGGACTGTGGCTGCCTGAAGTCTTCAGTTAACCAGATAAAGAGACTGCAAACCTGTGTCCTCATTCTTTACTGCGCCAGTCACCATCTTCCATCTACACACCGGGAGCCCTGGGGATGCACTTAACCTGTGGGAAGTTATACTATCTAGCTGCCATAACATCACCCCAGAGGACCCCTTAAAGCAGCGTCAGTCCCCACAGATCGAATACCACAGGTGACGTCACGAACATAAACACTATTCACCAAATCCCTTTTAAGACTTTCCCCTTTTACATGAGCGCCCAGGGCCACAGACCGGGTCGCTACCGTGACATCCCCCTGTGAACACCGGACCTGGTACCGGGTACCCCACGGCCCTAGCGGGCGACTCACATGGCTCCCCATCCCTGTCCTTGTATTCATGGCTCCGCAGTCCCTGTCCTTGTATGCATGGCTCCCCAGTCCCTGTCTTTGTATGCATGGCTCCCCCATCACAGTTCTTGTATGCATGGCTCCTTATCCTCTATCCTTGTATGCATGGTTCCTATAAAAAAAAACCCCCACATCCTACTTACCTCCCTGCACGCCTTCGCTGCATCTTGTTCGCTCTGGCGCGAACAGCTCTTCCTGCCGAGCGATCACGTGGCCCCACTCATTAAGGTAATGAATATTCACTCCACACCTATGGGAGTGGAGAGGCGTGAATATTCATTACCTTAATGAGCGGAGCCACATGACCGCTCAGCAGGAAGAGCTGCTGACTCCGGAACGAACAAGATGCAGCGAGGGCGCGCAGGGAAGGTAAGTAGAATGTGTGCTGGAAGCCGGCGGCTGCAGTTGTAACTGTGCACGCTATAAGAGAAATTAATATTCATTGCCAGCGCAGTGAATATTAATTTCTCTTTAGCAGCGGGAACAGTTACAGCAGCAGCCACCAGCTCCTGCCTCTGTGACCCGCTGCTCCGCCTCTCCCTCACACCCCGCAATCTTTCTGGGATAATGACTCATTTCAAGCCGAGGGAGGGCGTTTTTTTTGCACAAAAAAATGTGCTGAAAAACTCAGCTTATACGCGAGTATATACGGTATGTCTTTTTGATCACTTGTTCAGTTTTTTGTGTGCCAGTATCATGAAAAAACAACACTTTTGGTATGTTTTGTATTATTATTTTTTTTTTACGCTGTATGCAATAAATAACCTTCTAGTTTTATAGATCAGGTCGTTCCTGACATGGTGATACAAGTATGTGTAGGCTTTTTTGTTTCATTTAGTTTTAGCGCAAACACTGTGTTTTTAGTGCCAAAATGACTTTTTGTGATTTGTGTGTGCTTTTTTGTGTGTATTTACTTTTTTTACACATTTTAGGCTAGGTTCACATTAGCGTTTCTGTGCGCAGCCAAATGCATGCTTACGCCTCATCATCTTATGCATGACGCAAAAAAAAAACAACACTGTGTGCATGCGCTTAAAAGCGTTTTGGCATGCATTTGCATTGTTTATGCGAATGGTGGATGTGGTGACATCATTTCCTGGACATGCGCAGTCTGAAGTATGCATGCGTATCGAACACATGCATACGCATGTCCTTGCGTATCAATGTGTTCCCATAGACAGTAATGCGTTTATTTTACGCACTCATCCGCATGCACATGATTACCCAATATTCGATGCCTCAAAAAATGCAGCATATTGCGTTCGCCAGACACCACCGCACACCACGAAAAGACGCATGCGTACGCATCTGCATGCAAACACGTCCCTGTGTACACCATGTTAAAGATATGTACGCATGACGCATGCGGATCTATGCCCACAGATACTCTAATGTGAACCCGGCCTTAGTGTATTTTGTCTCACTTTTTCACTAAGTCCCACTGTGTGGCAAGTATAATTTGTACTCTGATCGTCGGTTTTATGCTCTACTATACTCGTGTACTGCAGTGCCGGAGACCAGTCAATGCTTCACTGAAACAACCTGTAAGACCCTACTTATTGTAGGATCTTACAGGCCAACATATCCTGGGGTCATCATATGATCCCATGGCAACAATCGGCACTTGCGATTGCAATCGTGTAGGGTCAATTCTGCCATGGATGGTCTTTTAACACTTAGATACTGCTGTAGTGATTGACAGCAGTATTTAAGGGATTAATCTACCCAGATCCCTTCCAAAACTGGCTGGCGCTGATACCACAGGATGTCAACTTTCATGTACAGCTGTCACATGCGAGAATTGTGCACTGTGGTGAGTGCTATTCTCTTATTCCTGACTGCTGTTTTAAAATGATGATCAGGGATAGGGCCCATTAACAATTGCCATTTTAATGCATATTGGTGGCTAGTAAAGAGTTAAAAAAGTGGCTGCACTGCTGGAAATTGAAGGAGTCGAGTCTGTGGCTGCAGTCATTTTAAAAGCTATTTTATTCCACTACCCATTTCAGTGCCGTACCAGCATCTTTTTGAAGTGAAACAAACAACAAGTAACACATACTGGTACATTGAGACTTTCAGGGTGCGCTCACATCTGTTTTTAAACTTGGTGAGTGCAATGTGAGAAAGACTCACTACAATGTTAGTCTGTTAGGCAGTGCCATCTGCAAGTTTTTCCTCACCTGGAAATGGAGTGAAGAATTTGCAGTGTTCTTCGTATGACCACTTAAAATGGCCGAGACTCACCAATGGAATTCAAGGGGTGCAAGAAAACAGTTGCGATTTTGAAGCACCCATCTCATAGGAAACCCGACATTTCATCAGCCGAGCACAGTAAATTCACAGTGTGAACCATCAGAATAGAATAGATATAGATGAAGTCAAAGAAAAAAATGTTGTGGGGTCCCATAATATTATTTTTAACAAGCTGAGGGAAAGCCAACAGCTGAGGGCTGATGTTTATAGGTTGTGAACGGGGTAATAAACATGGGCTACGAAGTCCTGTCACCTTGCTGCCATCAGTACTCAGACCAGTTTCTCCTGGATGCCAGGCTAAGCAGTCACATTTTATGTCACTGCTCAACAAAGCACCCAGATGTAGCTGAGTTGGACTTGTGGAGCGCCCCCAGACGCAGGGCCGCGGGGCACTCGGTACTGGGCCTCTCTGACTCAGTTCTGGGGTTGTCACGGTGGCTGGACCCGGTCCGTGACCCTGCTAAGGGGCGTCCAATGAAAGGTGTAGGTGATAGGTGCGTGGTGCAGGTCGCGATGAATAACGAGGACACAGGGTTGCAGTCTCTTTACCTCTTTACTGAAGGCTTCAAGGTCCTCAATCCAGAGTACGGTTAACAGGGCTGTCTGAGACCGGCCGGTCCGATGGCACCTCCAGAGTTCCCTTTGCAGGTGGAAATCTGTACCTACCTTCTAGCGCCTGTGTGTTGTAGTACTTCCCTGCTGAGCACCATGGGATAGTGCTCACAACTGTTGTGTCTGTTTCTGATGTTCTTCCCCACAACTTATGTCTGTTCTGATGTTCTTCTCTGTCCCCCAGATGATATGGATAGGACGCACCCGTATGACGGGTAGGCCTGGAGTTCTTCCGGGACCCTAGTGTCGCCCCTCTCCCACAGTTGCCCCCTATGTCTTCTTAGGTGATTTTGGTGAGACAGCCAACCTCAAATCAACTGTCCTGCCTCTGTTTGAAGTATTGCTTGGAGCCTAATACTTCCTCGGCGTTCTGGCCACCGGCTACGCGCCTCAATAGGATGTTGCCTCGATCTTACAGCACGACTCCTATCGGTGTTATCTCCTTTTTGCTTTGATCTCGTTTCTCACTCTCCACAATAAACCTCGCTTCTTGTCTTTTCTTGAGATACCGCCGCGATGTAGTGCAGGCGTGGTTCCTTAACGTTCTTTTCTGTTCGCTAGGCCTCTGTCAGGATCCCACCCCTGACAGGGACCCCCTGAATCTTCCCCTGCAACACCCTCTGCCACAGGATGTTGCCTGGTTCCAACCCAGTCAGCTTCTGTCTAACTTTCTATCTAACCCCCAGTTTTACCAGATTGTGAGGAGTGGCCTAATGCATAGCGCCCTTAGCTCCCCCTGGAGGCCAGACTATGAAGTGTATTGGTGTCTGTGATACCTGGTCAGGTGAACTCCTTCAGTGCCATCAGACGTACCATCACTCCCCTTAGTGGCAGAGCGATGTTACTGCAACGACCAGGTCTCTGGGGCTCTGCACTTGGCACTGGACATATGAATTGTTGACCAACAAGTGACAATTTCTTCATTTTTTATTTTTCTTTGGATGTAAATAAATGAGTTAAAGAGGGTTGGGGAGTTTTTTTGCTCAAATAAAAGACTTTGCTCTGTGTGTGTTTTTCTTTTTTTACTAAAACTAGCAAGGTTAGTAATGTGGATGTCTTATAGATTCTTCTCCATTACTAACCCGTGGGCTTGATGTCAACTGACATTATAAAGCTCACATCAACTCCAATATTATTACCCCACTTGCCACCCCACCAGGTTAATTGGGAAGAGCCAAAACTAAGTGCCAAAATTGGTACATTAGAGCTGATGTTCTTAAGCCCTTTCCTAAGCTATTAATATCAGCCTCCAGCTGTCTGCCTAGCTTTTGCTGGCTATTAAAAATAGGGGGACTCCACATCATTTTTGGTGGTGTCACTCCTTGTTAATAACCAATAAAGGCTAAGTAGACAGCTGTGAGGTGATATTAATAGCCTGGGAGGCTCCATGTTTATTACCCCCTTCCCAGACTTTAAACATCAAGTCCAGCTGTTGGCTTTCCCTCAGATGGTAAAGAATAATATTGGGGACCCCACACTATTTTTTTTCTTCAATTTATTTAATTAATAGCTAAATACATGTACAGTAAGCTATTCATGCACTGCACTGATAATATAGCTCACTGACATATTTCTTTCTATCTATCATCTATCTATATCTGTGTATAAAATTGGTTTATTAGTTAGAAAACCAGCTTGAAAAGACACAGAGAATTACTGTATGTAAAAGCTCTTGCTAAAAACATATTGCATACGGATGTCATACTGATGTTAGGTGAGAAAAAAATGCATGACACTTGCCTGACACTCTCCAGCTTTTCTGGCTGAGAATCTCAGCTACTTTAAATACGCAGATGCGAGTGAACCTTAATAGGCTAAATTGGGCACCAAGAAATCTAAGGTAACATCCACTGTGGGGTTGAGTTTCCAATTTAGAAATAAGGTGGGAAAAAAGGAGGAGTGTGCAAAGTAAAAGGAAAGCTAGATTGTGATGATAAAACTCATGAAGAAACAGAAAGAGGATGTATATTTCAGAGGAAAACTAAATGTTACAATAATAGATACTGTACATCCATCATCAGTACCATAGATCCATATGGTACTGTAGCTTTGTTTTGACCTTGGGTCTAACATCTATAAAAAAAAAAAACCTGTTAAAATAGGTATAGTGTGACCATGAAAATGAGGCTTAGAGAGAATTTAGCAGCAGGTTTTTACTGTGTAATGTGACAGCTTGGTTAACACAAGGAAGAACATTGCTGACCATGAAGGATCCTCGCAAAGGAACAGTTCCATCCGACTACCGCCCAATAACCTGCCTTACCACAACCTGGAACTCCTGACAGGCATCATAGCCACCAAGCTACATAACCATATGAACCAGTATATGAATCCAGCTCAGAAAGGCATTGGGCCTGACACCAGCGGCTATAAGCACCAACTCCTGGTAGATAGAGCAGTCGCTCAAGACTCAAGGTCCAGACAGACCAATCTCAGCACAGCCTGGATTGACTACAGGAAAGCCTATGACTCAATGCCACAGACATGGATCTGTGAATGCTTGACTCTCTACAATGTCAACAGGAAATTAAAAACCTTCCTCAGAAACTCAATGGGGCAATGGAGAACAACATTGGAAGTCAATTAGCACAAGTATCCATCAAATGTGGCATATACCAAGGTGATGCACTGTCCCCATTGCTGTTCAGCATAGGCTTGAACCCCCTCTGTCAGATAATTACAGAGTCTGGCTATGGATACAAGTTAAAGAGTGGAAGCACCATCAGCCACCTCCGCTACATGGATGACATCAAACTGTATGCGAAAAACGAATGAGACATCAATTCACTGATCCACCTGACAAGGATCTACAGTGAAGACATCGGGATGTCCTTCGGTCTAGAGAAGTGTGGCTGGTTGGTAATAAAGAGAGGCAAGGTAGTCCAGACTGATGGAGTGGAATTACCAGCAGGGCACATAGCAGATGTACATACATGCTACAAGTACTTTGGAATCCCACAGGGATATGGTAACCATGATGAGAAGGCAAGGAAAGCAGCAACATCCAAATACCATCAAAGGGTAAGACAGGTCCTGAAGAGCCAGCTCAATGGGAGGAATAAAATCCGCGCCATCAACACATATGCCCTGCCAGTTATCAGGTACCCTGCTGGCATAGTGTGCTAGCCAAAAGAAGAGATGGAAGCCGCAGATGTGAAGACATGAAAGCTCCTCACAATGCATGGAGGTCTCCACCCTATGTCTAACACCCAAAGATTGTATGCCAACAGAAAGGAGGGTGGGCGTGGCTTGATAAGCATCCAAGCCACCATCACGGATGAAACAAGGAGTTTCCAGGAATACATCAGAAAAATGGCACCAAAAGATGAGATTCTGAGAGAAAGCCTAAGGCTACGGTCACACTACGATTATTTGGTCAGTATTTCACATCAGTATTTGTAAGCCAAAACCAGGAGTGGGTGATAAATACAGAAGTGGTGACATGTTTCTACTATACTTTTCCTCTGATTGTTCCAGTCCTGATTTTGGCTTACAAATACTGATGTAAAATACAGACCAAATCCTGATAGTGTGACCGTAGCCTAAGCCAGCAACAACAACAGATCTGGAAGGAAGAACAGGAACATGAAGCTCTATGGCAAGACAAGTTGCTGCATGGGATGTACCATCGAAATATAATGGAGGTGGCTGACATGGAGAAATCCTACCAATGGCTGGAGAAAGCTTGACTCCAAAACCGCACAGAGGCACTAATTATAGTGGCACAAGAGCAAGCCCTAAGTACCAGATCCATAGAAGCATGAATCTACCACACAAGACAAGACCCCAGGTGCAGACTATGCAAAGAAACCTCAGAAACCATCCAGCACATAGTGGCAGAATGCAAAATGTAAGCGGGAACAGCGTATACCAAATGCCACTGCCAAGCAGCGGGAATTGTATACAGGAACATCTGCACAGCATATGGGCTAAGTCCCCCTAAGTCCTGGTGGGAGTCCCCAGATAAAATGGTGAAGAATGAAAGGGCTAAAATCCTGTGGGACTTCAAGATCTAGATGGATAAGCAGGTGTTGGCTAACCAACCAAACATTGTGATAGTAGACAAGGATCAGAAGACAGCAATGATAACAGGTGTGGCAGTGCCAAGTGACAGCAACATCAGAAAGTAGGAATATGAGAACCTGGAGAAATACCAGGGCTTCAAAGAAGAACTAGAGAAGATGTGGAAGGTGAAGGCAACAGTGATTCCCAGTGGTGATAGGAGCACTTGGAACAGTGACCCCTAAGTAGGAAGAATGGCTACAACAGATCCCAGGAGCAACATCTGAACTCTCTGTCCAGAAAAGCGCAATGCTGGGAACAACTAAGATCCTGCGCAGAGCCCTCAAACGCCCAGGCCTCTGGTAGAGGGCCTGAGAATGAGAAAGGACAACAAAGACCACACCCATTGGGGGTGAGAAGGAAGTTTTTGTTTATATATACAGTATCTATATATATATATTTTTTTTTTGCATCCAGCCCTTTTTTAAAACATAACATGTGGGTTATAGTTAAATTAGTGACAAAATACACAATTAGTGGAGGAAGGTTGAACTTGACAGACCTATGTCTTTTTTCAGCCTATTTAACTATGTATGTAACTATGTCTAGTCATTTTTTTGCATTATATGCTGATGTACAAGTTAAAAATATTAACCAAATGATATAACAAAGCAATGTCTAAAATCGAATAGTGATTGTTCTGCGTAAAGACCATAGGCTAAATTCTTTGGAGGAACAACCATCTTTCTTTAGCTCCTGCTTGGATGGAAACACCAGCAGATGGATTGTACAGACACATTAATTGGCTGCTGACAAGTTAATCTTATGCGCTACTTCAGTGACTGGATAGCTAAAGATTGAATTATTTTCATGCTGAATACATTTATGGTAAAACTGCTCATAAAGAACAACATAACTTAGAAGCCATACCTGATTCTCTATAGGTTTTTTTTATTGATCACCAATTGAAGTCACTTAGCAGCAAAGACAAACTAGGACTCCACAGCGCATGATATACACTATTAGGCTGGTGTCAAACTTGCGAGTGCAATGTGAGAAACTTGCGCGAGTCTCTCGCATCAATACCCGGCACTGCCGCCGGCAGTCGGGACTGGAGTGTGTGGCTGCATGTATTTCTATGCAGCTGAACGCTCCTGTCCGAACCGCCGGTGGCACTGCCAGGAATTGAGGCAAGAGACTCATGCGAGTTTCTCGCACTGCACTCGCAAGTGTGACACCGGCCTTAAAGGAAGAATTGCGGCATTAGTCACACATGCAGAACTTTAATGTTTCCTGTGTGAAAGACAGTTAAAAGTAATCTGGTAAAAAAAAACCTGCAAATTATTCATAATGATCAGATGTTTTGTGATGGTCATAAAGTTCCACAACCTACAAAAAGAATACATGCTTGTCCCTCTTTCAATCAAGGCTGATGTAATCACTGACAAATTAGCATGGTGGACCCATTAGACCCCAGAGCATAACAACTATAGTTAAAAAAGATAACACTCACATGTCCCACCGTTCACATGTAAAGCTTTGTTGGCTCCTTTTGCTCTGGTCTTCAGGCATCCATCCCAGTTCAGTCTGCATTTCACTAGGCTACAAAATGCATGTCATGAAGTTTTGAGGCACAGTGTAGCGTGGAGGGGCCAAGGATGTCACGATGTGGCAGAAAGGGGTTTGTGTGGTTGCACAGGGGAGGGATGCAGTGAGTATCATTTTTTTATTTTTACACCCCTTTTCGTCCGTCATTTTGTTGGATTCTTCCAAAGCTAGTTGTCCACAGTTCAGGTTGGATTGAATCCATGAATTTTGGAATTTTGATACTTTTAGGACTGATTTGTAGATCTCCAAAACCTTCTTTGACTTTTAAAAAGATCATGGGACTTAAAGTGAAGCAATCATCAGGTTTTGGTGTTACATGTATTTTTTTTTTTTATGAAAAATATTTTTTTTACATATATAACATGATTTAGAAAATAACTAATCTCAATAATCTTGCCATTTTAACATTGACTGCCTTCAAGAACTGTTTTCAATAGGCTCCTTATAATTAGTGACAGAATTACATTTACAGGTAGCATTTCTGTTCACAGCTGATAATACAGGATCCACCAATCACAATATACGATGTCACAGCTGCTCCCATCTCTTTACATTGACCTTTGCACCTGCTCATTAGACACTTCAACAGAAAAGATAGAGTGGTGATCTGACGACTATTGCGGCTATGTACATGTGTTGTTTCCTGAAACAATTGAAAGTTAAAGTCTAAAAAAGTCCCAGTGTCCAATGTGAAAGTTCTATTTTTCTATTTTTAATACAGACCACAATTAGTTAAAAATAACATTGCCATAAATAAACTATTTACACAAAAAACTAATTTATATGTCATTTTTCTGATGTCAGCTTCCCTTTAAGCAATACTGCAAAAGAAGAGAAAAATGAGTGCAGCTCTCTTCTCCAAAAAGGATCTTCTCCTCTAATAGATGGATATAAGGTAATAGCTCATTATGCATCTACATCATACTAAACATGTAATACTATTATTAAAAATCATGAAATGAATAAGAAGTGCAGATGTTACAAACATTCATGTTCATGTCCACTACTGTATTTGTGTGGGCATTTAGTTTTACTATCTTACCCCAGCACAGACATATAAGAAATAATGTCCAGTGCTGAATTCATTTTATTGTAGTTACATTTTAAGGTTACTATTTGCACCATAATGTTGCTCTTAACCAGAAAATAAATTTAAGCAATAAATGACAAAGCCAGAGAGAGTGGTCATCATTCTTTATTAAATCTGAAAAATAGAAGAAAAAAAAATTATATTTACTTGAATGTAGAGTAACGAACGATTCACTGACAGTATTCTTCCCATTATCTAATTTCAATAAACTGAAATCTTGTTTTCCGCTTCACTGCAAACATAAATGCATGAGTGCCCTGCTGTCAATGTCCCTGACCAGGCCGCACAGGCTTTAACACTCCTATCCACTGTCTATAGCAAATCCTTACCCTCCCCCATAAAACCCAGAAAACAAAGAGACAAACAAAAGAAAGAAATAGCGTTTGCATCAAAGTTGTTGTAGATGATTGTTAAAAAAATAAAGCTTTATAAACAAGGCATTCTACTAATGGGGAAAGCGAATAATTGACAATTGTAGTGTATTTTTTTTTTCAGGAAATGCTGTAATAAATTAATGAATTATTACACTGACAAACAGGATAATCAACTAATCTTATCAATGAATTCCATATCAATGTGTAGTAACCTAAAAGGAGCATGCACACATTACAATGGCCATCTTGCTGTGACCATATAAACTATTGGTAAATGTTACTGAAATTAGTGTGAGCATTATTTTTCTTGCATACAAGACGTTTTCTCAAGCTTCCCCTATTAAACAAACTGGAAATTCGGACAGCAAACAACAAGGATTGCACATTGATGAGTTTGATCTGCAACTTGGATCAAAATCAGACATGTCTCTGTGCTTTGGTGTAGACCACTTGGTCCATACATATATACAGACGTGTAAGCAGCCCCATAGATTATAATTGGTTGGAAAATATCGATAGAACTGATAAATGAAAAAACTGTTTTATAAAAGAGGCCTGCATTCACAAGTCTGATGGTTGTTATTGGAAACAGCCAACAAGCTTGCTGACATACGCACCCCTAGCAGCTCAGCCATGCTTTTATAACAAAATAGGTAAATCAGCTGCAATTATTTAACACCACCTTGTGTAAAGTCTTCCCAGTAATATCCAGGACAAGCTCTGCGCATATTTTGAAGCATCAAGTATGGCTGGGAAACGTCCCTGGAGCCTGCAGAAGTGCAGTCGTTCTGGAGAATGATACAAGACAAGTGATGTGATGTATAGGCATCTTTTTACATTCTATATGTTACTCGTAAGAGACTGTTCATACCCTGAATGAGATGACAACATTGGTGCCTAATAAACGCAAGTTCTGCTCATTGTGTTGCTTTTAAGGGCTCGTGCACATGAGCGTAAAAATCGATCGACTGCTATCCATCATTTTGACGGAGAGCACTTGTCCCCATGTTAGTTAATGAGGCAGTGCACATATCCAATTTTTTCTTAGGACAGAGTGGTCTGAGGAAAACAAATTGCAGCTTGCACAATTTACCTCCGATAATTGGAACGCAGTGGGCTATTCATGCCTATAGGTCTAGGGAAAACATCGGATAGCACTCACATGACATCCCAGTGTGGTCAAATTTTCACAGACAAAGTGAATGGATTGAGTGGAGAAACTTTTTTTAGTCTTCACCTCTGAAAAAAATCGGATCAGATTTTGATCACCCTATGATCAATATACACTTATTGAAACTTGATAATGGGAAGAATACTGTCAGAGAATCGTTCGTTACTCTAGATTCACGTACATATTGCATAGCATAATCGGACCAATTTTGGGGGGTGAGAGAAAAACGGCTGTGTGACCTAAGCATAAGGCTAAGGTCACACAACAATGCTTCTCGCACAAGAGAGACTCGGTCCAATTATGCTAATCACACTTTGATCAGACTCTGAGCACAGGTTGACCAGAGTGTGGTTAGAGTACAATCCCATTTTCTCTGAGGTGGTGAAAAAAAAAGTTCTCCACCTTCTCTTTATTGTATTGTCAGTCCATGAAAATCGGACAGCACTCAGATGTCATTTGAGTGCGGTCCAATGTTTTCCATGAACCCATAGACATGAATGACTGAATGCGTTCCGATTACTGATGGCAAATTGTGCATGTTGCAATTCTTTTCCTCGGACCACTCGATCCAAGGAAAAAAAATCGGATATGTTCATGGCCTCACTGAAAAACATGGAGACAAGTGCTATCTGTCAAAACAACGGATATTACGTGTCCGATTTTTACAGTTGTGTGCACGAGCCCTAAGGCACATTTATTAAGTAAGCTGCCTAATTTCCTTACCCCAAACTGATGAGCCATTTTTTATATTTTCTACCGGGATACCTTTGTTTTCCTGCCTGACACAGCCAAACCAGATCTCCACTATGCGCTGACGAGGGGCAGTACCCCGAAACACAGTGCTGCAAATTGAGATTCTGGTTTGGCTATTATCCTAAGTCATGTGACAAGGCTCGTTAAAGGGTCGACATTAACTTGTAGGATTGCTACTTCCAATAGGTGGCACTAGAGTTCTTGTCCTCTTCTTCTATGAAGAGACAATCTGCATATTTCCCAGAGGAGCATTGCGGCTTTAAGTCTCCTCATCTCGGCATGCTTAGCATCTCAATCTCCGCAATGATAAAGTTTGGGCACCCCTTGTCAAAATGACTGTTATTGTGAACAGTTAAGCAAGTTGAAGATGAAATGATCTCTAAAAGGCTTAAAGTTAAGGATGACACATTTCCTTTGTATTTAGGATATACAGTACAGACCAAAAGTTTGGACACACCTTCTCATTTAAAGATTTTTATGAAAATTGTACATTCACACTGAAGGCATCAAAACTATGAATTAACACATGTGGAATTATATATTTAACAAAAAAGTGTGAAACAACTGCAATTATATCTTATATTCTAGGTTCTTCAAAGTACCCACCTTTTGCTTTGATGACTGCTTGACACACTGTTGCCATTCTCTTGATGAGCTTCAAGAGGTAGTCACCGGGAATGGTCTTCCGACAATCTTGAAGGAGTTCCCAGAGATGCTTAGCACTTGTTGGCCCTTTTGCCTTCACTCTGCGGTCCAGCTCACCCCAAACCATCTCGATTGGGATCAGGTCTGGTGACTGTGGAGGCCAGGTCATCTGGCGTAGCATCCCATCACTCTCCTTCTGGGTCAAATAACCCTTACACAGCCTGGAGGTGTGTTTGGGGTCATTGTCCTGTTGAAAAATAAATGATGGTCCAACTAAACGCAAACTGGATGGAATAGCATGCCGCTGCAAGATGCTGTGGTAGCCATGCTGGTTCAGTATGCCTTCAATTTTGAATAAATCCCCAACAATGTCACCAGCAAAGCACCCCCACACCATCACACATCCTCCTCCATGCTTCACGGTGGGAGCCAGATATGTAGAGTCCATCTGTTCACTTTTTCTGCGTCGCCCAAAGACACAGTGGTTGGAACCAAAGATCTCAAATTTGGACTCATCAGACCAAAGCACAGATTTCCACTGGTCTAATGTCCATTCCTTGTGTTCTTTAGCCAAAACAAGTCTCTTCTAGGGTTGAGCGAAACGGATCGGACAAATTCAAAAATCGCCGACTTTCTGCAAAGTCGGGTTTCATGAAACCCGACCTGATCCTAGTGTGGGATCGGCCATGAGGTCGGCGATCTTCACGCCAAAGTCGCATTTCGTATGATGCGTTCAGCGCTATTTCTCAGCCAATGAAGGAGGATGCAGAGTGTGGGCAGCGTGATGACATAGGTCTCGGTCCCCACCATCTTAGAGAAGGGCATGACAGTGATTGGCTTGCTTTCTGCGGCGTCACAGGGGCTATAAATGGGCGTGCACGCCGACTGCCATCTTATTTCTGCCGATCTCAGCATAGGGAGAGGTTGCTGCAGCTTCGTCAGAAGACGGGATATAGTTAGGGAGGGAAGATTAACCCCCAAACCGCTTGTGCTGTAGCGATTTCCACTGTCCAACACCACCTTTTTTTGCAGGGACAGTGGAGGCTATTTTTTGTGCACCAGCTCTGAAGCTTATAAGGCTGCCTTATAAGGCTCTCTGATAGCTGCATTGCAGTTTGCACCGCTGCTGTGCAAACCAACTGCTTTTTTAAAAGCAAAAATCCTGTTGCTCCTTTCTGCAGTTATCTTGTTTATTTGTCCACACTTTTGTGTGCAGCAGTCCTTTTTGTTGCTGCCATACTTGTCCTGAGATCATTGTATGGAGATTGAAATTGTACTACAGTCCTTGGATTTTTTCAGATATCTTCCAGCCACTTTCTGCCACTTACATTGTGCTGTGTTACATACTGGGCCTGAGTTTTGGTGCAGTCTCCCCCCCCCCCAAAAAAAGGGAGATTCAAATTGTCACAAACTGGATATACGTCAGTTCTGTTAGTTTGTCGTATATCAGCCAGCCACGTTCTGCCACTTACCGTATTTTCCGGCGTATAAGACGATTGGGCGTATAAGACGACCCCCAACTTTTCCAGTTAAAATATAAAATCTTCTTAAAAGTCGGGGGTCTTCTTATACGCCGTATGTCATCTTATACGGCCGGTGACTAATGTGCCTTTTGGGTGGGAGTGGTCCCGATGACGACGAGGGGGCGTCTCACAGGAAAGTGTGAGTGGACTATCCCCCATTACCTCATCATAGCGCTGAAGCGTGGGGTCTCTGCTGGGAGCGGCGGCAGCGGCTCCTCTTTGTGCCGCGTGGGTGCTGTGGGGCGGCGGCTCCTCTTCTGCAGTGTGGGGCCTCTGTGCTGTGGGTCGGCTGCGGCGTATTTTCATGCGGTCAGTCGGGGCTCCTCCGGCATCTTCTTAAAGCCCGGAGGCCCCGCCAGCAGCTCCATTGCTACGATGCAGTGGCCTCCGGGAAAATGGCCGCTAGGGGCGGCGCATGCTCAGATTCAGATCTCGTCCCGAGATCTCGGGAGATGAGATCTGAATCTGAGCAGCGGCCATTTTCCCGGAGGCCACCGCATCATAGCAATGGAGCTGCCAGCGGGGCCTCCGGGCTTTAAGAAGATGCCGGAGGAGCCCCGACTGACTGCATGAAAATACGCCGCCGCCGCCCCACAGCACAGAGGCTCCACACTGCAGAAGAGGAGCCGCCGCCCCACAGCACAGCACCCATGCGGCACAAAGAGGAGCAGCCGCCGCCGCTCCCAGCACAGAGACCCCACGCTGCAGCGCTACGATGAGGTAATGGGGGATACTCCACGCACTTTCCTGTGAGACGCCCCCTCGTCGTCATCAGGACCACTCCCCCCTCACCATATACACCCGGCGTACAAGCCGATACCCGGCGTATAAGACGACCCCCGACTTTTAAGAAGATTTTCAGGGGTTAAAAAGTCGTCTTATACGCCGGAAAATACGGTACATTGTGTTGTGTTATACCCTTGGCCTGAGTTGTGGTGCAGTCTCCCCCCCAAAAAAGGGAGATTCAAATTGTCACAAAGTGGATATACGTCAGTTCTGTTAGTTTGTCGTATATCAGCCAGCCACGTTCTGCCACTTACATTGTGTTGTGTTATACACTGGGCCTGAGTTGTGTTGCAGTCTCCCCCAAAAAAAAGGGAGATTTAAATTCTCAAGAAGTTTATATACACCTTCTACCTTGTTTTACAGTACCATATAACGGTTGTTATTTTGGTTACATTTTCCCAAAAATGAGGAAGTCTGGTGGAAGAGGCCGTGGGCGGTCATTGCCAGCTGGTATTGATGGTGGTGGTGGTGGTGGAGCATCTGGTGGTAGTGGGAAAAGCAAAATAGCACCTAAGGCTGGAGGTGTTGAGCCAGCGTCATCGTCTGGCTACACAAGGCCTCGAAGGCTCCCTTATCTTGGAGTAGGAAAACCACTTTTAAAGCCGGAGCAGCAGGAAAAAGTTTTGGCTTTCCTTGCTGACTCAGCCTCTAGCTCTTTTGCCTCCTCTTCAGAAAGTTCAAAATATAAAAGCAGCGAGTCGTCAGTGGATGCTCCCGGTCAGGAACAAGACGTTTCCTTGTGTCCTTCACCCAAACCAAAAGTGAAGGATGTGTCAGGCGAAACTACAGGTTACTCCATGGAACTCTTTACACATACCGTGCCTGGGTTAGAAAGGGAAATTGTTAACTGCCCATTACAAGATGAATCGGACATGGAGTGCACTGATGCGCAGCCACAGCTAGATTATTATGCTGTTTCATTGACTCAGATCACTACATTGCCCTCGCAGTGTACTCAGCCAGAATCTGACCCTGATGAGACTATGGTGCCCCGTCCCGAACGCTACAGCACCTTATGTAGAAAAAAGATCACTGCACTCGTATACTTCAAGTTGCTTATATCAAAAGTTTATTCGGATAAAAGTTCGTGATAATAGCGATAGGCGATAATTAACGTTTCGGCCAGCCCGTGGCCTTGATCACAAAATCGCCCAAACAGAATTAATTACAGTAAGGACACTGTGTGCTTGGTGAGTCTGGTAAAGGACGCAGTTATGTTATCAAACTGGTATGGTCTAGGTGCTCGCCAGTGCAATATGAACGTAGTTCCAGCTGCGATCAAGCCTGTTTTGTATATTGAGTCTGGGGTGCAGATCAGGCTATGTGGTCCCCGTGCAGCTTGGTATTTCCCAGTGGGAGCAAGGGGAGACAGTGCTGTCTTGCATACAGAGTCAGGGGTACAGTTCAGGCTGTATGGTCCCTGTGTAGTTTGACATATCCCAAGGGGAACAGGGGGTGATAGCAGTCCAAATCTCGTTTTCCTGCACCTGAGGCGAGCGTTGGTGGCCAAGTGGAGGGAGCCGACACTATTGTGTTACACGGTGACACAGAGGAAGGTGCACATGACATTGAAGAGGAGGTGATAGATGACCCAGTTGTTGACCCAGATTGGCAGCCATTGGGGGAAGAGGGTGCCGCTGCCAGTAGCTCAGAAGCGGAGGAGGATGATCCGCAGCAGCCATCTACATCGCAACAGCTGTCATCTGGCAGGCCCGTATCAGGCCAAAAATGTGTGTCAAAAACAAAAACAGTTTTAGGACAGCATGGCCATCCGGTGAAAATAGCACAGCATGCAATGCCTGAAAAGGTATTCGATAGTAGGAAGAGTGCAGTGTGGCAATTTTTTAACCAAGATCCAAATGATCAGTCAAAAGTTATCTGTAAGAAATGCTCAAAGACCTTTAGCAGAGGGAAGAATCTTAAAAATTTAAATACAACGTGCATGCGTAGACATTTAACCAGCATGCACTTGCAAGCCTGGACTAACTACCAAACGTCACGTACCGTTGGTGCACCTGCTCAGAATGAAGGTAGTCAGCAACGCTACATTGCTTCCCTCACTGTAAGCCCACAGGTTAGGACACCACCAGCAGCAAATGTAGAATTATCGTCGCAAGGCCAAAGCAGTCAGGGAATCACAAGGTTATTGGTAGGAAACACTGTATGTAGGCCAACATCAAGAATACCATCACCATGTCCACCACCACCACCAACGCTAGTTCCACCATATGCAGCTCTCCAGTCCAGCTCAACCTACAAGAGACTCTTGTTGGGAAAAGAAAGTACTCATCCTCTTATCCGCGTACACAGGGTTTGAACGCCCACATTGCTATACTAATCTCATTAGAGATGATGCCCTACCGGTTGGTTGAAAGTGAAGCTTTCAAAGACCTGATGGCCTACGCAGTACCACGCTATGACCTACCCAGTCGGCACTGTTGTGAATTCCGTTCTCAGGCTCCCTCCTGTGGTCATGAGTGGTACTGTGTGAGTTTGTTCTTGGGCTCCCTCTGGTGGCCTTTAGCGATATGGCTGGGCTCAGCTGCTTCATTTCCTTCTATGCTGGGCCTATTTAACTCACTGGACCTTCATTTGTTGCCTGCTGTCGGTGTATTCAGTCCTGATACTGAGCTCTCCTGAATATTCCTTGTGACCAGTCTCCTGCTGGAGAAGCTAAGTTTGCTTGTTCATTTTGCTCATTATTTCCTTGAAAACGTTTCTCAGTATATGATGAGTTCAGTCCAGCTCGCTTTTATGTGATTTTTTGCTTGCTGGTTAGTTCTGGGGTGCAGAGGGCGCCCCTCACATCGTGAGTCGCTGTGGGGGTTCTTGTATTCTCTGCGTGGTTTATGTTTGATAGTTTTTGTACTGACCGCACAGATTCCTATCTATTTTCTGTCTATCTAGTGTTAGCGGGCCTCATTTGCTAAACCTGTTTCATTTCTACGTTTGTATTTTCCCCTTAACTCACCGTTATTATTTGTGGGGGGCTGTCTATAACTTTGGGGTTATTTCTCTGAGGCAAGTGAGGTCTTTGCTTTCTCTCTAGGGGCAGTCAGTTTCTCAGGCTGTGAAGAGGCGTCTAGGTTTTTAGGAAACGCTCCACGGCTGCCTTTAGTGTGTTGGATAGGATCAGGATTGCGGTCAGTATAGCTTCCACATCCCCAAAACTTGTCCTATCATTCTGGTTATATGTGTCAGGTCAGTTTTGAGATCCTACCACCGGATCATAACAGTACAGCAGGCCCCAAAGATGTTATGGTGGGGTTCCCCACGCCTGTGGGTCTGAATGAGTCTATGTCTTTGGCCATTCAGATAGATCGGCGTCTGCGGGAGCGCAAACCTGTGCACCATCTGGCGGTATTTTCTGAGCAGAAGCCTGAGCCTATGCAATGCGACAGGATTCTGACCAGAGTTGAACGGCAAAACCACAGACGTCAGAATAGGTTGTGCTTTTACTGTGGTGATTCGACTCATGTTATCTCAGAGTGTTCTAAGCGCACAAAAAGGTTCGCCAAGTCTGTCACCATTGGTACTGTACAACCTAAATTCATTTTGTCTGTTACTTTGATTTGCTCTCTGTCATCCTACTCAGTTATGGCTTTTGTGGATTCAGGTGCCGCCCTGAATTTGATGGATTTGTCATTTGCCAGGTGCTGTGGTTTTATCTTGGAGCCTTTACAGCTCCCTATCCCACTAAAGGGAATTGATGCTACGCCATTGGCCAAGAATAAACCTCAGTACTGGACCCAAGTGACCATGTGCATGGCTCCTGCACATCAGGAGTAGTGTTGAGCGATACCGTCCGATACTTGAAAGTATCGGTATCGGAAAGTATCGGCTGATGCCGGCAAAGTATCGGATCTAATCCGATACCGATACCCGATACCAATACAAGTCAATGGGACTCAAGTATCGGACGGTATCCCTGATGGTTCCCAGGGTCTGAAAGAGAAGAAACTCTCCTTCAGGCCCTGGGATCCATATTAATGTGTAAAATAAAGAATTAAAATAAAAAATATTGCTATACTCACCTCTCCGACGCAGCCTGGACCTCACCGAGGGAACCGGCAGCATTCTTTGCTTAAAATGCGCGCGTTTACTTCCTTCCGTGACGTCACGGCTTGTGATTGGTCGCGTGCCGCCCATGTGGCCGCGACACGACCAATCACAGCAAGCCGTGACGTAATTTTCAGGTCCTCAATGCCTAATTCTAGGCATTCAGGATTTTAAAATTACGTTCCGGCTTGTGATTGGTGGCGTCGCGGTCACATGGGCGACGCGACCAATCACAAGCCGTGACGTCACGGGAGGCAGGAAACGCGCGCATTTTAAAATTACGTCACGGCTTGTGATTGGTTGCGTGCCGCCCATGTGACCGCGACGCGACCAATCACAGCAAGCCATGACGTAATTTCAGGTCCTGTATGCCTAATTCTGCATTCAGGACCTGAAATTACGTCACATCTTGCTGTGATTGGTCGCGTCGCGGTCACATGGGCGGCACGCAACCAATCACAAGCCGTGACCTAATTTTAAAATGCGCGCGTTTCCTGCCTCCCGTGACATCACGGCTTGTGATTGGTCGCGTCGCCCATGTGACCGCGACGCGACCAATCACAAGCCGGAACGTAATTTTAAAATCTTGAATGCCTAGAATTAGGCATTGAGGACCTGAAAATTACGTCACGGCTTGCTGTGATTGGTCGCGTCGCGGCCACATGGGCGGCACGCGACCAATCACAAGCCGTGACGTCACGGAAGGAAGTAAACGCGCGCATTTTAAGCAAAGAACGCTGCCGGTTCCCTCGGTGAGGTCCAGGCTGCGTCGGAGAGGTGAGTACAGCAATATTTTTTATTTTAATTCTTTATTTTACACATTAATGTTGTTTCGATACCGATACCCGATACCACAAAAGTATCGGATCTCGGTATCGGAATTCCGATACCCGCAAGTATCGGCCGATACCCGATGCTTGCGGTATCGGAATGCTCAACACTAATCAGGAGGTGATTCACTTTTTTGTACTACATAATTTGCATGATGTTGTCGTGTTGGGTCTGCCATGGCTGCAGGCTCATAATCCAGTCCTGGATTGGAAAGCAATGTCTGTGTCAAGTTGGGGTTGCCAGGGAATTCATGGCGATGCTCCTTTGGTGTCAATTGCTTCTTCTACTCCTTCTGAAGTCCCTGAATTTTTGTCGGATTACCAGGATGTATTTGATGAGCCCAAATCTAGTGCTCTACCTCCTCATAGGGATTGTGATTGTGCTATAAATCTGATTCCTGGTAGTAATTTCCCTAAGGGACGACTTTTTAATTTATCTGTACCAGAACATGCCGCTATGCAAAGTTATATAAAGGAGTCCTTGGAGAAGGGGCATATTCGCCCGTCCTCGTCCCCTTTAGGTGCGGGGTTCTTTTTTGTGGCCAAGAAGGATGGTTCTCTGAGACCCTGTATAGATTATCGCCTTCTAAATAACATCACGGTCAAATTTCAGTACCCCTTGCCACTGTTGTCCGATCTGTTTGCCCGGATTAGGGGGGCCAGTTGGTTCACCAAGATAGATCTTCGAGGAGCATATAATCTTGTGCGCATAAAGCAGGGCGATGAATGGAAAACAGCATTTAATACGCCCGAAGGCCATTTTGAGTACTTGGTGATGCCTTTTGGGCTTTCTAATGCCCCCTCTGTGTTTCAGTCCTTCATGCATGACATCTTCCGAGAGTATCTGGATAGATTTATGATTGTGTACCTGGATGATATTTTGGTCTTTTCTGATGATTGGGAGTCTCATGTGAAGCAGGTCAGGATGGTATTTCAGGTCCTGCGTGCCAATGCCTTGTTTGTGAAGGGCTCTAAATGTCTCTCTGGAGTCCAGAAGGTTTCCTTTTTGGGCTTTATTTTTTCTCCTTCTACTATTGAGATGGATCCAGTCAAGGTCCAGGCTATTTATGACTGGACTCAACCTACATCTGTGAAGAGTCTTCAGAAGTTCTTGGGTTTTGCTAATTTTTACCGTCGCTTCATCACTAATTTTTCTAGTGTGGTTAAGCCTTTGACGGATTTGACCAAGAAGGGTTCTGATGTGACGAATTGGTCTCCTGCGGCCGTGGAGGCCTTTCAGGAGCTGAAACGTCGATTTTCGTCGGCTCCTGTCTTGCGCCAGCCCGATGTCTCTCTTCCCTTTCAGGTCGAGGTTGATGCTTTTGAGATTGGAGCAGGGGCTGTCTTGTCGCAGAGAAGCTCTGATGGCTCTGTGATGAGACCATGTGCTTTCTTTTCAAGAAAGTTTTCGCCTGCCGAGCGGAATTATGATGTTGGTAATCGTGAGTTGTTGGCAATGAAGTGGGCATTTGAGGAGTGGCGACATTGGCTTGAGGGAGCCAAGCATCGTGTGGTGGTCTTGACGGATCACAAGAATTTGACTTATCTCGAGTCTGCCAAATGGTTGAATCCGAGACAGGCTCGATGGTCGCTGTTTTTCTCTCGTTTCAATTTCGTGGTTTCATATCTTCCGGGTTCGAAAAACGTGAAGGCTGATGCCCTTTCTAGGAATTTTGTACCTGTCTCCCTGGAAGTTTCTGAACCGACTGGTGTCCTCAAAGAGGGGGTGATTTTGTCTGCCATCTCTCCTGATCTGCGACGGGTGTTGCAGGAGTTTCAGGCCAATAGACCTGACCGTTGTCCTCCGGAGAGACTGTTTGTCCCGGACAGATGGACCAGTAGAGTTATTTCCGAGGTTCATTCTTCGGTGTTGGCAGGTAATCCTGGGATTTTTGGTACCAGGGATTTGGTGGCGAGGTCCTTTTGGTGGCCTTCCTTGTCGCGGGATGTGCGTTCCTTTGTGCAGTCCTGTGGGATTTGTGCTCGGGCCAAGCCTTGCTGTTCTCGTGCCAGTGGATTGCTTTTGCCTTTGCCTGTCCCGAAGAGGCCTTGGACGCATATTTCTATGGATTTTATTTTGGATCTTCCTGTCTCTCAGAGGATGTCTGTCATCTGGGTGGTTTGTGATCGTTTTTCTAAAATGGTCCATTTGGTACCTTTGCCTAAGCTGCCTTCCTCCTCCGATTTGGTGCCACTGTTTTTTCAGAATGTGGTTCGTTTACATGGTATTCCGGAGAACATTGTGTCTGACAGAGGATCCCAGTTTGTGTCCAGATTTTGGCAGTCCTTTTGTGCTAGGATGGGCATTGAATTGTCTTTTTCGTCGGCCTTCCATCCTCAGACGAATGGCCAAACCGAACGAACTAATCAGACCTTGGAAACTTATTTGAGATGTTTTGTTTCTGCTGATCAGGATGATTGGGTGACTTTTTTGCCATTGGCTGAGTTCGCCCTCAATAATCGGGCTAGTTCTGCTACTTTGGTTTCACCTTTCATTTGCAATTCTGGTTTTCATCCTCGTTTTTCCTCGGGTCAGGTTGAATCCTCTGACTGTCCTGGGGTGGATTCAGTGGTGGATAGGTTGCAGCAGATTTGGAACCATGTGGTGGACAATTTGACGTTGTCCGAAGAGAAGGCTCAGCGCTTTGCTAACCGCCGTCGCTGTGTGGGTCCCCGACTTCGTGTGGGGGATTTGATGTGGTTGTCTTCTCGTTATGTCCCGATGAAGGTTTCCTCTCCTAAGTTCAAGCCTCGTTTCATCGGTCCTTATAAGATTTTGGAAATCCTCAACCCTGTGTCATTTCGTTTGGACCTCCCAACATCGTTTGCCATTCATAATGTGTTCCATAGGTCATTGTTGCGGAGATATGTGGTGCCTGTGGTCCCTTCTGTTGATCCTCCTGCTCCTGTCTTGGTCGAGTGGGAGTTGGAGTATGTGGTGGAGAAGATCTTGGATTCTCGTATTTCGAGACGGAAGCTTCAGTACTTAGTTAAATGGAAGGGCTATGGTCAGGAGGATAATTCCTGGGATGTCGCCTCCGATGTCCATGCGGCCGATTTGGTTCGTGCCTTTCATTCGGCTCGTCCTGATCGGCCGGGGGGCTCTGGTGATGGTTCGGTGACCCCTCCTCAAGGGAGGGTACTGTTGTGAATTCCGTTCTCGGGCTCCCTCCTGTGGTCATGAGTGGTACTGTGTGAGTTTGTTCTTGGGCTCCCTCTGGTGGCCTTTAGCGATATGGCTGGGCTCAGCTGCTTCATTTCCTTCTATGCTGGGCCTATTTAACTCACTGGACCTTCATTTGTTGCCTGCTGTCGGTGTATTCAGTCCTGATACTGAGCTCTCCTGAATATTCCTTGTGACCAGTCTCCTGCTGGAGAAGCTAAGTTTGCTTGTTCATTTTGCTCATTATTTCCTTGAAAACGTTTCTCAGTATATGATGAGTTCAGTCCAGCTCGCTTTTATGTGATTTTTTGCTTGCTGGTTAGTTCTGGGGTGCAGAGGGCGCCCCTCACATCGTGAGTCGGTGTGGGGGTTCTTGTATTCTCTGCGTGGTTTATTTTTGATAGTTTTTGTACTGACCGCACAGATTCCTATCTATTTTCTGTCTATCTAGTGTTAGCGGGCCTCATTTGCTAAACCTGTTTCATTTCTACGTTTGTATTTTCCCCTTAACTCACCGTTATTATTTGTGGGGGGCTGTCTATAACTTTGGGGTTATTTCTCTGAGGCAAGTGAGGTCTTTGCTTTCTCTCTAGGGGCAGTCAGTTTCTCAGGCTGTGAAGAGGCGTCTAAGTTTTTAGGAAACGCTCCACGGCTGCCTTTAGTGTGTTGGATAGGATCAGGATTGCGGTCAGTATAGCTTCCACATCCCCAGAACTTGTCCTATCATTCTGGTTATATGTGTCAGGTCAGTTTTGAGATCCTACCACCGGATCATAACACGGCACTTCTTTGCGAGAAAAGCCATCCTAGCCCTCCACCAGCATGTCAAAGACTGCATTGTCCATGCATTGAGGCAATCAGTCAGTGGAAAGGTGCACCTCACAACAGATACATGGACCAGCCGGCATGGCCAGGGACGTTACATGTCCATCACGGCACACTGAGTTAATGTGGTGGATGCAGGGTCCACTGGGGACAGCCATAGTGGGACAGTTCTGCCTAGCCCACAGTCTAGGAAACAGTTGGCTGTAGGCATTCGCAACCCCTCCTCCTCCTCCAGCGAAAGCTCGTCCACAGAGCGCAGTCGCATGACCACTCCATCCGCAGCTGCCAGTGTTGCACACGAGGTGTCCTATTATCGAACAGCTAGTGGTAAGCGTCAGCAGGCTGTGTTACAAATGAGGTGTTTGGGCGACAACAGACACACTGCGGAAGTACTGGCCGAGTACTTGCAGCAAGAAACTCTGTCATGGCTGGGCAGTGTACATCTTGAGGCAGGCAAGGTAGTCAGTGATAACGGAAGGAATTTTATGGCTGCCATAGCCCTTTCAGAACTGAAACACATACCTTTCCTGGCTCACACCTTGAACCTGGTGGGGCAGTGCTTCCTGAAAAATTATCCAGGGTTACCAGCCCTGCTCCTGAAGGTGCGAAGACTTTGCTCGCACATCCGCCGGTCGCCCGTACACTCCAGCCAATGCTGAACCATCAGCGATCGCTGAATCTTCCCCAGCACCGCCTAATAATCGACGTTGCAACAAGGTGGAACTACACACTGCACATGCTTCAGAGGCTGTGCAAACAGAGGCGTGCTGTAATTTATTTGTGGGAGGATACACATACATGGGCAGGCACTTGGATGGCAGACATGGAGTTGTCTGGTGTGCAGTGGTCGAAGCTACACGACTAGTGTTGAGCATTCCGATATCGGGTATCGGGAATGCAGAAATAGGCATCAGGACCTGAAATTACGTCACGGCTTGCTGTGATTGGTCGCGTCGCGGTCACATGGGCGGCACGCAACCAATTACAAGCCGCGACGTAATTTTAAAAATGCGCGCGTTTCCTGCCTCCCGTGACGTCACGGCTTGTGATTGGTCGCGTCGCCCATGTGACCGCGACGCGACCAATCACAAAGCCGGAATGTAATTTTAAAATACTGAATGCCTAGAAGGACCTGAAAATTACGTCACGGCTTGCTGTGATTGGTCGCGTCGCGGCCACATGGGCGGCACGCGACCAATCAGAAGCCGTGACGTCACGGAAGGAAGGAAAAGCGCGCATTTTAAGCAAAGAACGCTGCCGGTTCCCTCGGTGAGGTCCAGGCTGCGTCGGAGAGGTGAGTATAGCAATATTTTTTATTTTAATTCTTTATTTTACACATTAATATGGTTCCCAGGGCCTGAAGGAGAGTTTCCTCTCCTTCAGACCCTGGGAACCATCAGGAATACCGTCCGATACATGAGTCCCATTGACTTGTATTGGTATCGGGTATCGGTATCGGATTAGATCCGATACTTTGCAGGTATCGGCCGATACTTTCCGATACCGATACTTTCAAGTATCGGACGGTATCGCTCAACACTATACACGACCTCTGTCAAGTCCTTCAGTGTTTTGAGGAATGCACACGGCTGGTAAGTGCAGACGACGCCATCATAAGCATGAGCATCCCACTAATGCGTCTGCTGATGCAAAGTTTGACGCACATTAAGGAGCAGGCGTCTGCAGCCGAGGATGAGGGAAGCCTTGATGACAGTCAGCCATTGTCTGCTCAGGGAACTCTCCTGAACGAGGTGGCGGACGAAGAGGAGGAGGATGATGGGGATGAATATTTATGGGAGGAGGATGCTTCTCAGGGGGCAATAGAAACTGGTGGCGTTGCAAGGTCAGGTACAGGGTTTTTGCGGGACACAAGTGATGTTGATTTGCAAGAAAGTGCTCCTCAACCCAGCACAAAAAGTGAATTGACACCTGGAACATTGGCCCACATGGCTGAGTATGCCTTGCGTATCCTAAAAAGGGACCCCCGCATTATCAAAATGATAACCGATGATGATTACTGGTTGGCCTGCCTCCTGGATCCACGATATAAAGGAAAATTACAAAATATCATGCCACATGAGAACCTTGAGCAAATATTGGCTACCAAGCAAGCAACTCTTGTAGACCGTTTGATTCAGGCATTCCCAGCACTCAGCGGTGGTGATGGTTCTCACACGAGCTGTAGGGGGCAACATGGCAGAAGTGTTAGAGGTGCACAAATCCAAAGTGGCATTGGACAGAGGGGTTTTATGACCAGGTTGTGGGGTGATTTCGCAATGACCACTGACACGACAGGTACTGCAGCATCGATTCAAAGTGACAGGAGACAGCATTTTTCCAGTATGGTTATGAACTACTTTTCCTCCCTCATCGATGTTCTCTCTCACAGGTCATTCCCCTTTGATTACTGGGCATCAAAAATAGACACCTGGCCTGAATTGGCAGAATATGCATTACAGGAGCTCGCTTGCCCTGCTGCTAGTGTGCTATCCGAAAGAGTCTTCAGTGCTGCTGGTTCAATACTGACTGAAAAAAGGACATGTCTGGCTACCTGAAATGTCGATGATCTAACCTTCATTAAAATGAACCAATCATGGATTTCAAATTATTTGGCCCCACCTTCCCCTGCTGACACGTAGCTTGCCTGAAAAATGTCTTGCTTTTGGCCTCCTCTTACTGACTGCTTCAATTCCTCCATTTGCAGCTGCTGAACGTCCACCATAGGCCATTTTTATACCTCCCTAAATGGTCTGACTCCCCCCACAGGGCCGTGGTCACCATCTGGCGCAAGCACCCGTGCGAGTGCCGTTTATCTGGACAGGTGGGTGTGCACACTCTTGGGCAACGGCACTGGCACAGGGTCCCTCATAGTACAATGAAGTGTCTCTGATGGTGGTGATGCACAACCAACGTCAGACACACCGTCATAATATGAGGGGCCCTGCGCCAGTACCGCCGCCCACGAGAGAGTGCTCCCCCCAGCTCAAACAGTGCTCTACCACTTGCAATACTTACCTCTCCCTGCTCCACCACTGTGTAGTCTGTGCTGTTAAATCCTTCAATGGTACTGCCAATACAAATTTATTGAAATGATAGATGATAGTTAAAATACAGGTCCTTCTCAAAAAATTAGCATATAGTGTTAAATTTCATTATTTACCATAATGTAATGATTACAATTAAACTTTCATATATTATAGATTCATTATCCACCAACTGAAATTTGTCAGGTCTTTTATTGTTTTAATACTGATGATTTTGGCATACAACTCCTGATAACCCAAAAAACCTGTCTCAATAAATTAGCATATCAAGAAAAGGTTCTCTAAACGACCTATTACCCTAATCTTCTGAATCAACTAATTAACTCTAAACACATGCAAAAGATACCTGAGGCTTTTAAAAACTCCCTGCCTGGTTCATTACTCAAAACCCCCATCATGGGTAAGACTAGCGACCTGACAGATGTCAAGAAGGCCATCATTGACACCCTCAAGCAAGAGGGTAAGACCCAGAAAGAAATTTCTCAACAAATAGGCTGTTCCCAGAGTGCTGTATCAAGGCACCTCAATGGTAAGTCTGTTGGAAGGAAAAAATGTGGCAGAAAACGCTGTACAAAGAGAAGAGGTGACCGGACCCTGAGGAAGATTGTGGAGAAGGACCGATTCCAGACCTTGGGGAACCTGAGGAAGCAGTGGACTGAGTCTGGAATGGTGCCGCATTCCCCAGGTAAAGCCACTTTTGAACCATAAACAGCGGCAGAAGCGCCTGACCTGGGCTACAGAGAAGCAGCACTGGACTGTTGCTAAGTGGTCCCAAGTACTTTTTTCTGATGAAAGCAAATTTTGCATGTCATTCGGAAATCAAGGTGCCAGAGTCTGGAGGAAGACTGGGGAGAAGGAAATGCCAAAATGCCTGAAGTCCAGTGTCAAGTACCCACAGTCAGTGATGGTGTGGGGTGCCATGTCAGCTGCTGGTGTTGGTCCACTGTGTTTCATCAAGGGCAGGGTCAATGCAGCTAGCTATCAGGAGATTTTGGAGCACTTCATGCTTCCATCGGCTGAAATGCTTTATGGAGATGAAGATTTCATTTTTCAGCACGACCTGGCACCTGCTCACAGTGCCAAAACCACTGGTAAATGGTTTACTGACCATGGTATTACTGTGCTCAATTGGCCTGCCAACTCTCCCGACCTGAACCCCATAGAGAATCTGTGGGATATTGTGAAGAGAAAGTTGAGAGACGCAAGACCCAACACTCTGGATGAGCTTAAGGCCGCTATTGAAGCATCCTGGGCCTCCATAACATCTCAGCAGTGTCACAGGCTGATTGCCTCCATGCCACGCCGCATTGAAGCAGTCATTTCTGCCAAAGGATTCCCGACCAAGTATTGAGTGCATAACTGAACATTATTATTTGATGGTTTTTTTGTTTGTTATTAAAAAACACTTTTATTTGATTGGACGGGTGAAATATGCTAATTTATTGAGACAGGTTTTTTGGGTTATCAGGAGTTGTATGCCAAAATCATCAGTATTAAAACAATAAAAGACCTGACAAATTTCAGTTGGTGGATAATGAATCTATAATATATGAAAGTTTAATTGTAATCATTACATTATGGTAAATAAGGAAATTTAACACTATATGCTAATTTTTTGAGAAGGACCTGTATACAGGGGCCCTTGCCTCTATTTAGACCAGTTAATACTTTGCGCCTACTACCACTGTCTGCTACTCAGCAGAGAAGCCTGTTGTGAATTCTATTTTTGGGCTCCCTCTAGTGATCTCAAGCGGTACTGTGTAGTGTTGTCTTTCTGCAGGTTGGCTGCATCAGCTGGTTCGTTATCCTTGGTTGGTTTCCTATTTAGCTCACCTGGAGACTCAGTTCCTTGCCTGCTATCAATATATTCAGTGCTCTTCAGATTCCTTGTGGCTACCTTGCTCCCAGTCTCTCCAAGACAAGCTAAGTTTTTGTTTGATCATTTTTTGATTATCAGTGTTCATTATGTTTTTTTTTGTCCAGCTCGCTAAAATGTGATTTCCTCGCTTGCTGGTTGCTCTAAGGGACTGAGTTTCTCCCCCCACACCGTTAGTTGGTGTGGGGGTTCTTGAAATCTCAGAGTGGATATTTTGTAAGGGTTTTTTACTGACCTCATAGATTCCCTTTTCTATTTTCTGCTATCTAGTATTAGTGGGCCTCATTTGCTGAATCTGCTTTCACCCCTGTGTATGTGCCTTCCTCTTACCTCACCGTTATTATCTGTTGGGGGCTTCTATATCTTTGGGGATTATTTCTCTGGAGGCAAGAGAGGTCTTTCTTTCTCTCTAGGGGTAGTTAGTTCCTCAGGCTGGCTCGAGACGTCTAGGATTTTTAGGCACGCTCACCGGCTACTTCTAGTGTGTTTGGATAGGTTCAGATTTGCGGTCAGTCCAGTTTGTCACCTCCCTAGAGCTTGTCCTATGTTTGTTACTTAGCTGGAGTAATTTGTGATCCTCAACCACTAAGGATCATAACAGTATAGCAGGCCAAAAAGTGTTTAATGCATCGCAGAAGTGGGATAAAAAGAAGACCTGAGTACATTTTTTTTTTTCCTCCCGCTTTTCCTTTGCTGCAGTCTGTTTAGCTTCTTTCATCCCCTTGAACTCTGGGTGGTTTTGAGCTCAGCTGCAGACATGAATGTTCAGACTCTGACTTCTAGTGTGGATCATCTTACTGCACGGGTGCAAAGTACTCAGGATTTTGTTATTCGTAGCCCTATGTAAGAACCAAAGATACCCATTCCTGAGTTGTTTTCTGGAGATAGATCTACGTTTCAAAATTTTAAGAATAATTGTAAGTTATTTCTATCTCTGAGACCTCGTTCCTCTGGTGATTCCACTCAGCAAGTTAAAATTGTTATCTCCTTGTTGCGTGGCGACCCTCAAGATTGGGCTTTCTCTCTGGCGCCAGGAGATCCTGCTTTGCTTAATGTAGATGCATTTTTTCTGGCTCTTGGACTGCTTTATGAGGAGCCTAATCTTGAGAATCAGGCAGAAAAAGCGTTGCTGGCTATCACTCAAGGTCAGGATGAAGCAGAGGTGTATTGTCAAAAATTTCGGAAATGGTCGGTGCTTACTCAGTGGAATGAGTGTGCCTTGGCTGCAAATTTCAGAGAAGGTCTTTCTGAGGCCGTTAAGAATGTTATGGTGGGGTTTCCCACCCCTACAAGTCTGAGTGATTCTATGGCTTTAGCCATTCAGGTTGATCGGCGTTTGCGGGAGCGCAAATCTGCTCATCCTTTGGCGGTATTTTCTGGACAGAGACCTGAGTCTATGCAATGTGACCGAACTCTGACCAGAATTGAGCGACAAAGTCATAGACGTCAAAATGGGTTGTGCTTCTACTGTGGTGATTCTACTCATGTTATCTCAGCATGCTCTAAACGCTTAAGAAAATCGCTAAACCTGTCACCATTGGTACTATACAGCCTAAATTTATTTTGTCTGTTACTTTGATTTGTTCTTTGTCGTCCTACCCGGTTATGGCTTTTGTGGATTCGGGTGCTGCCCTGAATCTGATGGATTTGTCGTTTGCCAGGCGCTGTGGTTTTGTCCTTCATGCATGACATCTTCCGAGAATATCTGGATAAATTTATGATTGTTTATTTGGATGACATTTTGGTCTTTTCTGATGATTGGGAGTCCCATGTGAAGCAGGTCAGGATGGTGTTTCAGGTCCTGCGTGCTAATGCTTTATTTGTGAAGGGCTCAAAATGCCTCTTTGGAGTACTGAAGGTCTCCTTTTTGGGTTTTATTTTTTCTCCTTCTACTGTGGAGATGGACCCAGTCAAGGTCCAGGCTATTCATGACTGGACTCAGCCCACGTCTGTTAAGAGTCTTCAGAAGTTCTTGGGGTTTGCTAATTTTTACCGTTGTTTCATCGCTAATTTTTCTAGCGTGGTTAAACCTTTGACGGATTTGACCAAGAAGGGTTCTGATGTGACTAATTGGTCTCCTGCGGCCGTGGAGGCCTTTCGGGAGCTGAAGCACCGGTTTTCTTCAGCTCCAGTCTTATGTCAGCCAGATGTCTCTCTCCCCTTCCAGGTCGAGGTTGATGCTTCTGAGATTGGAGCAGGGGCTGTTTTGTCGCAGAGAAGCTCTGATGGCTCTGTGATGAAGCCATGTGCTTTCTTTTGAAGAAAGTTTTCGCCTGCCGAGCGGAATTATGATGTTGGTAATCGGGAGTTGTTGGCTATGAAGTGGGCATTTGAGGAGTGGCGACATTGGCTCGCAGGAGCTAAACATCGTGTGGTGGTCTTGACTGATCACAAAAATCTGATTTACCTTGAATCTGCCAAGTGCCTGAATCCTAGACAGGCTCGTTGGTCGTTGTTTTTCTCCCGTTTCAACTTCGTGGTCTCATACCTGCCTGGTCCGAAGAACGTGAAAGCTGATGCACTTTCTAGGAGTTTTGTGCCTGACTCTCCGGGAGTTTCTGAGCCGGCTGGTATTCTCAGATAGGGAGTGATTTTGTCTGCCATTTCCCCAGATTTGCGACGAGTGCTGCAGAAATTTCAGGCGGATAGACCTGACCGTTGTCCACCAGAGAGACTGTTTGTCCCGGATAGATGGACCAGCAGAGTTATTTCCGAGGTTCATTCTTCGGTGTTGGCGGGTCATCCTGGGATTTTTGGTACCAGAGATTTGGTGGCTAGGTCCTTCTGGTGGCCTTCCTTGTCGCGGGATGTGCGTTCCTTTGTGCAGTCTTGTGGGATTTGTGCTCGGGCTAAGCCTTGCTGTTCTCGTGCCAGTGGTTTGCTTTTGCCTATGCCTGTTCCGAAAAGGCCTTGGACACACATTTCCATGGATTTTATTTCGGATCTTCCAGTATCTCAGAAAATGTCTGTCATCTGGGTGGTGTGTGATCGTTTTTCCAAGATGGTCCATTTGGTGCCCTTGCCTAAGTTGCCTTCTTCCTCCGATTTGGTTCCTCTATTTTTTCAGAATGTGGTTCGCTTGCACGGCATTCCTGAAAATATTGTGTCTGATAGAAGATCCCAGTTTGTGTCCAGGTTTTGGCGGACTTTTTGTGCTAAGATGGGCATTGATTTGTCTTTTTCGTCGGCCTTCCATCCTCAGACTAATGGCCAAACCGAACGAACTAATCAGACGTTGGAAACTTATTTGAGATGTTTTGTTTCTGCTGATCAGGATGATTGGGTGACTTTTTTGCCTTTGGCCAAGTTTGCCCTTAATAATCGGGCTAGTTCTGCTACTTTGGTTTCACCTTTTTTCTGCAATTCTGGTTTCCATCCTCGTTTTTCCTCGGGTCAGGTTGAGTCTTCTGACTGTCCTGGGGTGGATTCTGTGGTGGATAGGTTGCAGCAGATTTGGAACCATGTGGTGGACAATTTGAGGTTGTCACAGGAGAAGGCTCAGCGCTTTGCCAACCGCCGCCGCGGTGTGGGTCCCCGACTTCGTGTTGGGGATTTGGTGTGGCTGTCTTCTCGGTATGTTCCTATGAAGGTATCCTCTCCTAAATTCAAGCCTCGCTTCATCGGTCCTTATAAGATCTTGGAAATCCTTAACCCGGTGTCCTTTCGTTTGGATCTCCCAGCATCTTTGCCATTCATAATGTGTTCCATAGGTCTTTGTTGCGGAGGTATGTGGTACCTGTGGTTCCTTCTGTTGAGCCTCCTGCTCCGGTGCTGGTCGAGGGCGAATTGGAGTACGTGGTGGAGAAGATTTTGGATTCTCGTATCTCTAGACGGAGGCTTCAGTATTTGGTTAAGTGGAAGGGCTATGGTCAGGAGGATAATTCCTGGGTTCTCGCCTCTGATGTTCATGCGGCCGATTTGGTTTGTGCCTTCCACGCGGATCATCCTGATCGCCCTGGGGGTCTTGATGAGGGTTCGGTGACCCCTCCTCCAGGGGGGGTACTGTTGTGAATTCTATTTTTGGGCTCCCTCTAGTGGTCTCAAGCGGTACTGTGTAGTGTTGTCTTTCTGCAGGTTGGCTGCATCAGCTGGTTCGTTATCCTTGGTTGGTTTCCTATTTAGCTCACCTGGAGACTCAGTTCCTTGCCTGCTATCAATGTATTCAGTACTCTTCAGATTCCTTGTGGCTACCTTGCTCCCAGTCTCTCCAAGACAAGCTAAGTTTTTGTTTGATCATTTTTTGATTATCAGTGTTCATTATGTTTTTAGTCCAGCTCGCTAAAATGTGATTTCCTCGCTTGCTGGTTGCTCTAGGGGACTGAGTTTCTCCCCCCACACCGTTAGTTGGTGTGGGGGTTCTTGAAATCTCAGAGTGGATATTTTGTAAGGGTTTTTTACTGACCTCATAGATTCCCTTTTCTATTTTCTGCTATCTAGTATTAGTGGGCCTCATTTGCTGAATCTGCTTTCACCCCTGTGTATGTGCCTTCCTCTTACCTCACCGTTATTATCTGTTGGGGGCTTCTATATCTTTGGGGATTATTTCTCTGGAGGCAAGAGAGGTCTTTCTTTCTCTCTAGGGGTAGTTAGTTCCTCAGGCTGGCTCGAGACGTCTAGGATTTTTAGGCACGTTCACCGGCTACTTCTAGTGTGTTTGGTTAGGTTCAGATTTGTGGTCAGTCCAGTTTGCCACCTCCCTAGAGCTTGTCCTATGTTTGTTACTTAGCTGGAGTAATTTGTGATCCTCAACCACTAAGGATCATAACAGGAGCCCACCCCTGTACCTAGCTATGCCACCTGTTTATTTATGAACAATTTTTTGGCAGACATTTAGCCTTCTTAATTATTTGGGCCTACTAACTGTGTCTGCCGCTCCTTACAGTTGTCCTCCGCTGAACAAAGCAATGCAGCCAGTTTAGTCCTGTTACCAATTTTGAACTGCATTTAGCCTACTTACTTTTTGGGGCCTACTAACTGTGTCTGCCCCTCATTACAATTGTCCTCTGCTGAACAAAGCAATGCCACCTGTTTAGTCATGTTACCAATTTTGAACTGCATTCATCTTACTTACTTTTTTGGTCCTACTAACTGTGTCAGCCACTACTTACAGTTTTCCTCCACTGAACAAAGAAATGCCGCCTTTTTACTCCTGTTACCAATTTTGAACTGCATTTAGCCTACTTACTTTTTTGGGCCTACTAACTGTGTCAGCCTCTCATTACAGTTGTCCTCCGCTGAACAAAGCAATGCCGCCAGTTTAGTCCTGTTACCAATTTTGAACTGCATTCAGCCTACTTACTTATTTGGGCCTACTAACTGTGTCAGCCACTACTTACTGTTTTCCTCCACTGAACAAAGCAATGCCGCCTGTATAGTCCTGTTACCAATTTTGAACTGCATTTACCCTACTTTCTTTTTTGGGCCTACTAACTGTGTCAGCCTCTCATTACAGTTGTCCTCCGCTGAACAAAGCAATGTCGCCAGTTTAGTCCTGTTACCAATTTTGAACTGCATTTAGCCTACTTTATTATTTGGGCCTATATCTGTGTTTCCTCCTCATCCTGCCCATTGCCTAGCCACAGCTAGATGAGTCTGCTGGTACATTGACCCAGACCACTACATTCCCCTTGCACTCTACACAGCCAGAATCTGACCCTGCTGAAAGTCAGGTTCCCCTTCCCGCTTACTATACCACCTTACACGGGGACAAAGAGGAAGGTGCAGATGAAAGTGCCGGTTCCTTCATCAGGTGGGGGGCATACTCGTTGGCGACGTCACTGGCACAGGGCCCCTCATAGTATGCAAAAGTGTCTCAGACGGTGGGAGGCGCCACCCGCCATCAAACACACCGCCGTACTTTGAGGGGCCCTGTGCCAGTGCCAATGCTAACGAGTGGGGCCCCCTGCTTGCTCAGGATCACAGCACTTGCAAAGTTGAAATACTTACCTCTCCCTGCTCCACCGCCGTGACGTATTCCGCATTTCCTGAGCCCACAAAAATCTTGAGCCAGCCCTACTCCCCCACAACTTTAGCCAAATGACCCTCAGTTTTCAATGCCTAACTATTATTATAAAGTGAATTAAGATTGTCAAGCTTCAGTAATAAGAATTGATGTTTTTGGCATTAAAATGGGCACTGTAGGTGATTTCCAGTCCTCCACTCACTGGCGACTTTGATTCCCCATTGACTTGCATTGGGTTTCGTGTTTCAGTCGGCCCCTGACTTTACGCAATAATCGGCCGATTCACCAGACCCGACTTTTGACCAAGTCGGGTTTCGCGAAACCCTACTCGATCCGAAAAAAGTAAAAGTCGCTCAACTCTAGTTTCTTCTGCTTGTTGCCTGTCCTTAGCAGTGGTTTCCTAGCAGCCATTTTACCATGAAGGCCTGCTGCACAAAGTCTCCTCTTAACAGTTGTTGCAGAGATGTGTCTGCTGCTAGAACTTTGTGTGAAAACATCAAAAGCGCCGACAACAGTTTTTTTAGTCCAAAATATCAAAAATGCTTTATTATAATAAATATTTAAACAGATTCAGGGGGAACACAGGAGGACTTGCAGCAATGCGGCACAAAAGTGCCCGACGAAAGCAGTGGACAGCAAATCAATCATATGTGTAAACAACAGATTCCATCATAAATAACCATAGTGCGGCTGGTGCATAGCACAACAAATAACAACTACATTCCCATAGCTAAGTAACAAGATAACAGTCTATGCATAGCAGAGCAGACATAGCACAGGGAAAAGTAAAACTTACCGAGACGTGCACACCAGCCACCACGCCGTCCACAGCTAACCCCGATGCGCGTTTCGGATTGAAACATTCCTCAGGGGGCGTCTCCTCTTAACAGTTGTTGCAGAGATGTGTCTGCTGCTAGAACTCTGTGTGGCATTGACCTGGTCTCTAATCTGAGCTGCTGTTAACCTGCAATTTCTGAGGCTGGTGACTTGGATAAACTTATCATTAGAAGCAGAGGTGACTCTTGGTCTTCCTTTCCTGGGGTGGTCCTCATGTGAGCCAGTTTCTTTGTAGCGCTTGACGGTTTTTGCCACTGCACTTGGGGACACTTTCAAAGATTTCCCAATTTTTCGGACTGACTGACCTTTATTTCTTAAAGTAATGATGACCACTCATTTTTCTTTACTTAGCTGCTTTTTTCTTGCCATAATACAAATTCTAACAGTCTATTCAGTAGGAGTATCAGCTGTGTATCCACCAGACTTCTGCACAACGCAACTGATGGTCCCAACCCCATTTATAAGGCAAGAAATCCCACTTATTAAACCTGACAGGGCACACCTGTGAATTGAAAACCATTCCCAGTGACTACCTCTTGAAGCTCATCAAGAGAATGCCAAGAGTGTTTAAACCAGTCATCAAAGCAAAAGGTGGCTACTTTGAAGAACCTAGAATATAAGACATAATTTCAGTTGTTTCACACTTTTCTGTTAAGTATATAATTCCACATATGTTAATTCATAGTTTTGATGCCTTCAGTGTGAATGTACAATTTTCATAGTCATGAAATTACAGAAAAATCTTTAAATGAGAAGACGTGTCCAAACTTTTGGTCTGTATTGCATATACATATACAGTAAATATATATATATATATATACATATATACCGTATATACTCGTGTCTAAGCCGAGATTTTTAGCACATTTTTTTGTGCTGAAAAGGCCCCCCTCGGCTTATAAACGATCCAGAAAGCTGGTAAGGGAGGGGGAGCGGCAGAGCAGGGGCAGGAACTGGCTAACAGAAGACATCATACTCACCCTCCTGGGCTGTCGCTGCATCTCTGTCCCTGCATCTCCATCCCTGCCTCTCCATCCCGGTGCCGGCAGCCCTTACTGTGCTGTTCATTCACGTGGTACAGCTCATTAAGGTAATGAATATGCACACGTCTGCACTCGCATAGGCGTGGAGCGCATATTCATTACCTTAATGAGCGGTATCACATGACCACTCAGCACAGGGGAGCTGCCGCACTGGGACAATGGAGATGCAACGACGGTGTGAGGAGGGTGAGCAGGATGGGGGGAGTGAGCCATGCGGGCCTGGGGGAGCCATGCATACAAAAGGGGGATCCATACATACCAGGACAGGAAGGGCGGGAGCCACACATAGCAGGACAGGACGGGGAGAGCCACACATAGCAGGACAGGACGGGGGAGCCACATACCAGGACAGGACGGGGGAGCCACATAGCAGGACAGCGACGGGGAAAGCCACACATAGCGGGACAGTGACGGGGGAGCCATGCATAGCAGGATAAAGATGAGGGGACAATGCATACCCGGCATATACTTGGGTCAATAAGTTTACCCAGTTTTCCGTGGCAAAATTTGGTGCCTCGACATATACTTGGGTTGGCTTATACTCAAGTATATACGAGATATATATATATATATATATATATATATATATATATATAGGGCTCAGTCCTTGTCCTCCTTCTCTTTTCCCTCTACACGGCCCCAACTGGACAGACCATAAGCAGATATGGCTTTCAGCACCATCTTTATGCTGATGACACACAACTATACACGTCATCCCCTGACCTTACCCCCGCTGTACTACAGAGCGTCAGTGACTATCTGCCCGCAGTCTCCAACATTATGTCCACTCTCTGTCTGAAACTCAACCTTTCCAAAACCAAACTTCTTCTACTCCCGCCGTCTACTAACCTCCCTAAATCTGACATTTCCCTCTCCGTGGGTGGCATCATCATAACGCCTCGGCAGCAGGCGCGCTGTCTGAGTGTTATGTTTGACACCAATCTCTCCTTCACCTCAAATATACAATCTCTTGCCCGCTCTTGCACCTAAAGAACATCTCAAGAATCTGCCCTTTTCTCACCATGCAAACAACAAAAACCCTCACTTTTGCCCTGATCCATTCCCGCCTGGACTAGTGTAACGCTCTATTGATTGGCCTCCCCCTCACTCGACTTTCCTCTCTCCAGTCCATCCTCAATGCATCAGCCAGAGTCGTCTATCTAGCTAATCGTTACTCAAACGCGTCCGCTCTTCGCCAGTCGTTACACTGGCTGCTCATTAATTATAGGATCCAATTGAAAGTACTTGTTCTCACCCACAAAGCTCTCCAAAGTGTGGCACCCCCTTACATCTCCTCCCCCATTTCTGTCTATTGGCCTAACCAATCGCTGCGCTCTGTAAATAACTTTCGACTAACCTCTGTACTAATCCGTAACTCCCACTCCCGACTCCAAGACTTCTCCCGCATTGCGCCAATCCTCTGGAATGCTCTACCCCAACAAATTAGGACCAGCTACAACTCGCACAGTTTGAGGTGCTCCCTCAAAACACACTTGTTTAGAGCAGCCTATCACATTCACTAATCAAAGTCATTTTATGTTTGTGCGTGTGTAGCCCATTCACTATCTCCACCTATCCCCCACCCCCTGAAGATGGCTGGACCTTCACTGTAAATACATCGTTGTAAATACACACCTGTACTTTGTATCTCCCCTACCTCATTGCAGATTGTAAGCTCTCACGAGCAGTGTTGTTTTATTTTGCTTTAATCATTATATAATTGTTAACGCTGTTACTTATGACTGTTGTGTTTGAAACTATTTAACTGTAAAGCGCTGCAGAATATGTCGGCGCTATATAAATAAAGATTATTATTAAGGAGTTTGAATGTTCTCCCCGTGTTTGCGTAGGTTTCCTCCAGGTTCTCCGGTTTCTTCCCACATACCGATAGGGATACCGATAGGGATTTTAGATTGTGAGCCCCATCGGGGACAGCAATGATAATGTGTGCAAACTGTAAAGCACTGCTGAATATGTTAGCGCTATATAAAAATAAAGATTATTATTATATAGATATAGAGAAGGAAATTATTATTCGATCCCCTGCTGATTTTGAAAGTTTGCCCACTGACAAAGACATGAACAGTCTATAATTTTGAGGGTAGGTTAATTTTAACATTGAGAGATAGAATATCAAAAATAAAATACAGAAAATCACATTGTATAAATTATATAAATTTATATGCATTTTGCAGTGAGAAATAAGTATTTGATCCCTCTGGCAAACAAGACTTAATACTTGGTGCAAAACCCTTGTTAGCAAGCATGGCAGTCAGTTTTTAGCAGTTGATGATGAGGTTTGTGCACATGTCAGGAGGAATTTTGGTCCACTCCTCTCTGCAGATCATCTCTAAATCATTAAAATTTTGAGGCTGTCACTTGGCAACTCAGAGCTTGAACTCCCTCCATAAGTTTTCTATGGGATTAAGGTCTGGAGACTGGCTAGGCCGCTCCATGACCTTAATGTGCTTCTTTTTGAGCCACTCCTTTGTTGCGTTGGCTGTATGTTTTGGGTCATTGTCTTGCTTGAAGTCCCAGGAACAACCCATTTGTAATGTCCTGGCAGAGGGAAGGAGGTTGTTACTCAGTCTTGACAGTGGGGACGGTGTTCTTTGGGTCATAGGCAACATTTCTCTTCTTCCAAACACGACGAGTTGAGTTAATGCCAGAGAGCTCAATTTTTCTCTCATCTGACCACAGGACCTTCTCCCAATCACTCCAAAATCATCCAGGTGTTCATTGGCAAACTTGAGATGGGTCTGCATATGTGCCTTCTTGAACAGGACGTCCTTGCGGGCCGTGCAGGATTTTAAACCTTTATGGTGTAATGTGTTACCAATGGTTTTCTTGGTGACTGGGGTCCAGCTGTCTTGAGATCATTAACAAGTTCCCCCCGTGTAGTTTTAAGCTGATCTCTCACGTTCCTCATGATCAAGGATTCCCCACGAAGTGAGATTTTGCATGGTGCACCAGATCGATTTCAATTGACAGTAATTTTGTATTTCTTCCATTTTCTTACTATTGTACCAACAGTTCTCTCCTTCTCACCCAGCATCTTACGTATAGTTTTGTAGGCCATTCCAGCTTTGTGCAGGTCTATGATCTTGTCCCTGACATCATTAGAAAGCTCTTTGGTCTTGCCCATGTTGTAGAGGTTAGAGTCTGAGTGATTGAGTCTGTGGACAGGAGTCTTTTATAAAGGTGACTATATAAGACAGCTGTCTTTAATGCAGGTAACGAGTTGATTAGGAGCGTCTAACTTGTCTGCAGGAACCAGAACACTTTATGGTTGGTAGGGGATCAAATGCTTATTTCTCACTGCAAAGTGCAAATAAATTTATTAAAATTATACAACAATTTTCTGGATTTTATTTATGATAAAATGAACCTACCCTTAAAATTATAGACTGCATGTCTTTGTAAGTGGGCAAACTAACAAAACCAGCAAGGGATCAAATAATTATATCCTTCACTGTATATACAGTATATATATATATATATATATATATATATATATATATATATATATATAGTCTTTTTTAATATATACAGTACAGACCAAAGGTTTGGACACACCTTCTCATTTAGAGATTTTTCAGTATTTTCATGACTATGAAAATTGTACATTCGCACTGAAGGCATCAAAACTATGAATTAACACATGTGGAATTATATACTTAACAAAAAAGTGTGAAACAACTGAAATTATTTCTTCTATTCTAGGTTCTTCAAAGTAGCCACCTTTTGCTTTGATGACTACATTGCACACTATTGGCATTCTCTTGATGAGCTTCAAGAGATAGTCACCAGAAATGGTTTTTACTTCACAGGTGTGCCCTGTCAGGTTTAATAAGTGGGATTTCTTGTCTTATAAATGGGGTTGGGACCATCAGTTGTGTTGTGCAGAAGTCTGGTGGATACACACCTGATAGTCCTACTGAATAGACTGTTAGAATTTGTATTATGGCAAGAAAAAAGCAGCTGAGTAAAGAAAAACGAATGGCCATCATTACTTTATGAAATGAAGGTCAGTCAGTCCAAAAAATTGGGCAAACTTTGAAAGTGTCCCCAAGTGCAGTGGCAAAAACCATCAAGCGCTACAAAGAAACTGGCCCACATGAGGACCGTCCCAGGAAAGGAAGACCAAGAGTCACCTCTGCTTCTGAGGATAATTATATCCGAGTCACCAGCCTCAGAAATCGGAGGTTAACATCAGCTCAGATTAGAGACCAGGTCAATGCCACACAGAGTTCTAGTAGCAGACACATCTCTACAACAACTGTTAAGAGGAGACTTTGTGCAGCAGGCCTTCATGGTAAAATGGCTGCTAGGAAACCACTGCTAAGGACAGGCAACAAGCAGAACAGACTTGTTTTGGCTAAAGAACACAAGGAATGGACATTAGACCAGTGGAAACCTATGCTTTGGTCTGATGAGTCCAAATTTGAGATCTTTGGTTCCAACCACTGTGTCTTTTTGCTACGCAGAAAAGGTGAACGGATGGACTCTACATGCCTGGTTCCCACCGTGAAGCATGGAGGAGGTGTGATGGTGTGGGGGTGCTTTGCTAGTGACACTGTTGGGGATTTATTCAAAATTGAAGGCATACTGAACCAGCATGGCTACCACAGCATCTTGCAGCGGCATGCTATTCCATCCGTTTTGCGTTTAGTTGGACCATCATTTATTTTTCAACAGGACAATGACCCCAAACACACCTCCAGGCTGTGTAAGGGCTATTTGACCAAGAAGGAGAGTGATGGTGTGCTACGCCAGATAACCTGGCCTCCACAGTCACCAGACCTGAACCCAATCGAGATGGTTTGGGGTGAGCTGGACCCCAGAGTGAAGGCAAAGGGGCCAACAAGTGCTAAGCATCTCTGGGTACTCCTTCAAGAATGTTGGAAGACCATTCCCGGTGACTACCTCTTGAAGCTCATCAAGAGAATGCCAAGAGTGTGCAAAGCAGTCCTCAAAGAAAAAGGTGGCTACTTTGAAGAACCTAGAATAGAAGAAATAATTTCAGTTGTTTCACACTTTTTTGTTAAGTATATAATTCCACATGTGGTAATTCATAGTTTTGATGCCTTCAGCGTGAATGTACAATTTTCATAGTCATGAAAATACAGAAAAATCTTTAAATGAGAAGTTGTGTCCAAACTTTTGGTCTGTACTTTATATTGTCATTTTTTTGAGGGATGAACATCTCTCAAACAAGACTGTTGTCTGACTACAGAGGGCATTTACAAGCTGTGATACTTGCAAAAGGGAGTGCTGCTAGATACTAACCATGCAGGGAGCCCAAACTGTTGCATCTGCCCATTTTCCTTTCGGTGATTTTTAAAATGCAAAAGATGAAAATATATTATTTTTCTGCTTAAAGTACAAAAGGAAATGTGTCATCTTTAACTTTAGACCTATTAGAGCTCATTTCATCTTCAACTTGTTTAACTGTTCACAATAACAGTAATTTTGAACAGTGGTGCCCAAAATTTTACATGCCACTATATAGAGGAGCACATCGCCAGCTACATCCTTATAACAATAATACAGAGTGACCTGTAATCTTCTTTTATCTACAGTATGTTCTCATAAAGTAGCTAACTTCTTTCATCTGAAACAAGCCAACAGTGTAGAAATAAAACCATTGAAAACATAATTTTATACTCTCAACAGAAAAATTGTTCCTTCACACCACCCTCTTCCACTATAATTAACAGGAAAACATAACTTTACAAGACAGGAATCCTTCACGTCCTTTACTAGCCAATATCTTTCCGTACGTGTTTCGTTCTACACTCAGGTGAAGAATCTAATGAAATAAAAATGATGTTTCTGTCATTTATTTTCTGAACATTATGTAAGTTATAGAAGCAGTGATTTACCTCCTTTTAAAGGGAGGGTGCCGTGATTTTAGTTTTTGTATTAATAATTATTGATTATACAATCATTTTTAATACAAAAGTAAATGTACCTCTTTCATACTTTTTTATTTATTCACTTTTACATTCACCACTGGAGGCCGCCATTTTCATTAGTGTGGGTGTAAGTGTCTGGGCACGACACTTGCACACCTCACTTACGGCAGCCATGTACATAGGAGCCAACGGTCGGGCCCCGACCGCATCTCCTCCTGCCTCTCAGCTGTGACTTGGCCACGCCCACTGAGCTGCCGCGTCACAGCTGTGAGAGGAGATCGCGGCCATTTTGTTTATTTCCCTCTGCCATCGCACACACAGCTCAGTGCGTGCGATGGCAGAAGCTGCTGCTGGGAGAAGCTGCTGCCGAGGATCCAGGGTAAGTATCTGCAGCGAGGAGCTGTGATTGCAGCCTGTACTTAGTATTACAGTACAGGCTGCAATCACTGCCGACCTGTTCAGAGCAGAGCAGGGAGATCGTCACACTGCTCTGCCCTGAACATGACTCAGCATTTCCTGGGAGAGGACGGAAGGTAAGTACAGGGTTTTTATTTTCTTATGCATCTACCACTGCTACCAGCCCCTATATACCACCTAGCACTGCCTGCCTGCCTCTGTATACCACTGTCTGCCTCTGTATACCACTGTCTGCCTCTGTATACCACTGCCTGCCTGCCTCTGTATACCCCTGCCTGCCTCTGTATACCCCTGCCTGCCTCTGTATACCACTGCCTGCCTCTGTATACCCCTGCCTGCCTCTGTATACCACTGTCTGCCTCTGTATACCACTGCCTGCCTGCCTGCCTCTGTATACCCCTGCCTGTCTCTGTATACCCCTGCCTGCCTCTGTATACCCCTGCCTGTCTCTGTATACCACTGTCTGTCTCTGTATACCACTGCCTGCCTGCCTCTGTATACCCCTGCCTGCCTCTGTATACCCCTGCCTGCCTCTGTATACCACTGCCTGCCTGCCTCTGTATACCCCTGCCTGCCTCTGTATACCCCTGCCTGCCTCTGTATACCCCTGCCTGCCTCTGTATACCACTGTCTGCCTCTGTATACCACTGTCTGCCTCTGTATACCACTGCCTGCCTGCCTCTGTATACCCCTGCCTGCCTCTGTATACCACTGCCTGCCTCTGTATACCACTGCCTGCCTCTGTATACCCCTGCCTGCCTCTGTATACCACTGCCTGCCTGCCTCTGTATACCCCTGCCTGTCTCTGTATACCCCTGCCTGCCTCTGTATACCCCTGCCTGTCTCTGTATACCCCTGCCTGCCTCTGTATACCCCTGCCTGCCTCTGTATACCCCTGCCTGCCTCTGTATACCCCTGCCTGTCTCTGTATACCACTGCCTGCCTCTGTATACCACTGCCTGCCTGCCTCTGTATACCCCTGCCTGCCTCTGTGTACCCCTGCCTGTCTCTGTATACCACGTCCTGCCTGCCTGCCTCTGTATACCCCTGCCTGTCTCTGTATACCCCTGCCTGCCTCTGTATACCCCTGCCTGCCTCTGTATACCCCTGCCTGCCTCTGTATACCCCTGCCTGCCTCTGTATACCCCTGCCTGTCTCTGTATACCACTGTCTGCCTCTGTATACCACTGCCTGCCTGCCTCTGTATACCCCTGCCTGCCTCTGTATACCCCTTCCTGCCTCTGTATACCCCTGCCTGCCTCTGTATACCCCTGCCTGCCTCTGTATACCCCTGCCTGCCTCTGTATACCACTGCCTGCCTCTGTATACCCCTGCCTGCCTCTGTATACCCCTGCCTGCCTCTGTATACCACTGTCTGCCTCTGTATACCACTGCCTGCCTGCCTCTGTATACCCCTGCCTGTCTCTGTATACCCCTGCCTGCCTCTGTATACCCCTGCCTGTCTCTGTATACCACTGTCTGCCTCTGTATACCACTGCCTGCCTGCCTCTGTATACCCCTGCCTGCCTCTGTATACCCCTGCCTGCCTCTGTATACCACTGCCTGCCTGCCTCTGTATACCACTGCCTGCCTGCCTCTGTATACCACTGCCTGCCTGCCTCTGTATACCACTGTCTGCCTGCCTCTGTATACCACTGTCTGCCTGCCTCTGTATACCACTGTCTGCCTGCCTCTGTATACCACTGTCTGCCTGCCTCTGTATACCACTGCCTGCCTGTCTCTGTATACCACTGCCTGCCTGCCTCTGTATACCACTGCCTGCCTGCCTCTGTATACCACTGCCTGCCTGCCTCTGTATACCACTGCTGCCTGCCTCTGTATACCACTATCTGCCTCTATATACCACTGCTACCTGCCTCTATATACACCTACCACTGCTACCTCTGTCCTGTGTAGCTAATCTAGTCCTGGGTAGCTAATCCTGTCCCGTGTACTGTGTCCTCAGCAGTCGGTATCACACAGGACAGAATTAGATACACGGCTCAGCAGTCGGTATCACACAGGACAGGATTAGATACACGGCTCAGCAGTCGGTATCACACAGGACAGGATTAGATACACGGCTCAGCAGTCGGTATCACACAGGACAGGATTAGATACACGGCTCAGCAGCAAGTATCTAATCCTCTCCTATGCACTCCTCTCCCCCCTGCGTGTCTTTCCCCATTGTGGTTTATTATTTTTGCTGTGGGAGATGAGGGAGTCGAGGATTACGCATTCGGTATGGTTTAAAAAAGATTAATAAAGGACTTTATTCTGGCCGAGTCTTTATTTACAATACAACTATAGGATTAGTAATGGATGGGTGCCTTATAGACGCCTCTCCATTACTAAGCCGTGGGCTTGATGTCACCGGACAGTATGAAGGTGACATTAACCCCACAAATATGAACCCCACTTGCTACCGCTACAGGGCAAGTGGAAATTGCCAGGCAAAGTGCCAGAAAAGTCGCATGTAAAAGGCGGCTGAGAGATTATGTTTTTAGCCTGATGGTTATTAATTATAGGGGGCCCCACTTCTTTTTTTGGGGGGTGTCCCCCATTTTAATAGCCAGTAAAGGCTATAAGTATACAGTTGGGAGCGTGTGAGTGTGAGCACACCCTCCCACCCATAGACCAGTACACTGCTCTCCTGAAATACTGTGCTCCTGTCACCCTGCTCCTTCCACCATACGTCTCTCACCTCCCTAGAGCAGCACAATACCATATGGATCACGTATAATGCCGCTATATATATATCACATATTACTCCCATAAAGACCACACATTATGCCGGGATATTATAATATATATATATAATATCACACATTATGCCGCCAAGTATTGTGTGATCTATGTGACGGTATTATATGTGATCTATATGGCAATATTATGTTTGATCAGTGTTGTGGAATGATGTAAAAACTAAATGACGGTGGTATATGAGAACTATATTGTGGGATTATGTGTGATCTATGTGGCAGTACTTGGTGAGAATTATATGGCGGTATTATGTGATCTATATGGTGGTATTATGTGAGAACTGTATGACAGTATTGTGTGATCTATTTGATAGTATTGTGTGTGATGTATATGGCGGTATTATGTGTGATCTATATGGCGGTATTATGTGAGATCTATATGGCGGTATTATGTGAGAACACTATGACCGTATTATCTTCAGAAAGCGGGCCCATTCTATGGTGGTTCTGGCTGAGCACCTGCACGCGGGTCTGGGGTAATAGAGGGGGCAGCATGACCTCCAGTTAGGTGCAGTCAGGGCTGGTGATGCAGCTGAAGAGAAGGGTCTCATTTTTATCGTTACTATATGGCTACATTTCCTTCCCAGCGTCACCCCAGACTGCGCCTGTCACCTCACTTTCACACATCGCCAGGACAGGATGGAGAAGACAGGATCTGAGGAGGGGAATGGGGTCTTTGCATGCAGAGTCTGGATCAGAACAGGCCATCAATCCGCAGAAATGTTTCCTGGATTTCTGTGGAGCAGACGGTCCATCCATGTGTATAAAAGACAGCGCTCTATGTACAATCCCTGGCTGAACATGGTGCCCCCCTATAGGCCAGCACACTGCTCTCCTGAAATACTCTGTGCTGCTGTCACCCTGCTCCCTCCACCACATATCTCCCAGAATCCTTGCTGCCTGCCATCCTCGGTGACTGTCTACTTGTCAGTATAAGGCTGCTGTCACACTAGCAGTATTTGGTCAGTATTTTACCTCAGTATTGTAAGCCAAAACCAGGAGTTGGTGATAAATGCAGAAGTGGTGCATATGTTTCTATTATACTTTTCATTCTAATTGTTCCACTCCTGGTTTTGGCTACAAATACTGAGGTAAAATACTGCTAGTGTGACGGCAGCCTTACTCTGCAGTCACCAACAAAATGGCTGCTCACTGGGTTCCTGAATATCATCCTCTTATCCCTTAGCAAACACATGGGAGGAGAGGAGACATCACACACGTCAGCAGACTCCGCCCATAATTACTGCAGTGCTGTAATGTGAGCTAGTTGTACGCTAGGTTTTTCTGAAATTTCAGCAGCTGCTCCCCCTAGTGTTTAAAAGTGGAAATTCCAAAACTTTTCAAATTATTTTTCATATTTTACTAAATTATAAACAAATGAAAATATTTTTTAAGAAAATTTAAACATTAATTCTTTACATTTTTACAATTGCTGTAAAAAAAATTTTTTTGATGGCACCTTCCCTTTAAAGTAGCTTTCAGTAATAACCTTGGGCCTTTCTACAATTACAAAGTGATCAGATATATTAATGCAGAAATTATTTTTTTCACAGAAATGTTGAGTAGCTTTTCGAATCATTTTCTTTGCCATTTTGTATTGATTTTAGCGCCGTTATTCTATTTCTGCATGCTGGAGCTGCTTTCAAAATTCTGCACTTGGACTCTGCTGTGGCCAACAAATTAGGTCTACTGTCATGTGGACTCCCACAATGCACTGCTCTCTGGCAAAACTGGAGAAGAAAAAACCAAGAATCTCATAATTAGGCCGGGGTCACACTTCCAAGTGCAATGCGAGAAACTCACGTTAGTCTCTTGCATCAATACCCGGCACTGCCACCGGCACTCGGCATAGAAATACATGAGCCACACGCCCAGTCCCGAGTGCCGGCGGCAGTGCCGGTATTGATGCGAGAGACTCGTGCGAGTTTCTCGCATTCCACTCGCAAGTGTGACCCCGGCCTTAGTGAGAGGTAAATACACCAACGCATCTCACTGTTCCCTCATTAACACCACCATGATCACCTCCTGCATAGAGTATTGCTTACCAATGCAAAAGGTTTTACTACCAGCTTACTCAACCCCTTTCTGACGCAGCCAATTTCCACTTTTGCATTAGTTTTTTTCTCCCCTTCTTCCCAGTGCCATACATTTTTATTTTTCTATACACACAGATAGGACAAGTTGTACTTTTAAATGACACAATTCATTTTTCCACATAATGTACTGGAAATGGGAAAAAAATGTTCAAGTGTGGTGAAATTGGGACAAAAAATGCAATTTTGACATTGTTTTTAGGGAAAACAATTTACGCTGTATATTGTGTGGTAAAAATTATCTTGCATAATTATTCTACTCATCAGTATGATTACGGTGATCCCAAACGTGTCCAGTTTTTTTTTTTTATATATTAGTGAAAAAAATAGAAGCTCTCATTATTCTGGCATTTGGCAAGTATTAACCCCTTCACCCCGAAGCCTGTTTTCACCTAAGTGACAGGGCCAATTTTTACAATTCTGACCACTGTCAGGCCGGCGTCACACTGGCGAGTTTTACGGACGTAAGAGCGCAGAAACTACGTCCGTAAAACTCGCATAACATACGGCACAATTATTCTCAATGGGGCTGCTCCTATCAGCCGTATATTACGGATCCGTAATATACGGCTTTCTACGGCCGTACAAAATCACAGCATGCTGCGTTTGTCAGCGTATTGCGCAAAAAAATCGCCAATGAAAGTCTATAGGGGCGAGAAAAATACGGATTCCACACGGACCAGCAGTGTGACTTGCGAGAAATACGCAGCGGTGTTAGTGAAAAGTCGGTAATTCAATTGCCGGCTTTTCATTTCTCCTGCACAAACCCGACAGGATATGAGACATGGTTTACATACAGTAAACCATCTCATATCCCCCTAATGTTAGTAGTGTGTATGTGCAAAATTTCAGCGCTGTAGCTGCTAAAATAAAGGGTTAAATGGCGGAAAAAATTGGCGTGGGCTCCCACGCAATTTTCTCCGCCAGAATGGTAAAGCCAGTGACTGAGGGCAGATATTAATAGCCAGGAGAGGGTCCATGGTTATTGGCCCCCCCTGGCTACAAACATCTGCCCCCAGCCACCCCAGAAAAGGCACATCTGGAAGATGCGCCTATTCTGGCACTTGGCCACTCTCTTCCCACTCCCTGTAGCGGTGGGATATGGGGTAATGAAGGGTTAATGCCACCTTGCTATTGTAAGGTGACATTAAGCCAGATTAATAATGGAGAGGCGTCAATTATGACACCTATCCATTATTAATCCAATTGTATGAAAGGGTTAAAAAACACACAGACACATGATTTAAAAGTATTTTAATGCAATAAACACAGCGGTTGTTTTAATAATTTATTGCTCTCTCAATCCATCAGCAACACCCTCGCTTGGAAAAATAATAAACACACAATATACATACCTTCTGATGTCCTATCACATCCAACGAGGAAATCCATCTGAAGGGGTTAACTAATATTACAGGCACGAGCTGCGATAAACCACTCGCTCGTGCCTGTAATCCCCGGGTGCTGAAAGGAAAGCAGAGTGATCTATACTTACATTGAGTCGCGGTGATGCGCCCCTGCTGGATGTTCTCATGAACTGCAGCCTGGGAACTTTTTCCCACGCTCCAGGTCATATGAGGACATCCACCAGGGGGCGCATCACCGCGACTGAAGGAAATGTAGGTCATTGACCTACATTTCCTTCATTCGCCGGGGATTACAGGCACGGAGCACAGCTGCATTTGCAGGGCTCCTGCCTGTAAAATATTTTAACCCCTTCAGATGGATTACCTCGTGGGACGTGACGGTTCAGCTGAGGGTATGTATCTTGTGCGTTTATTATTTTTCCAAGCGAGGGTGTTGCTGATGGATTGAGAGAACAATAAATTATTAAAACAACCGCTGTGTTTATTGCATTAAAATACTTTTAAATCATGTGTGTGTGTGTGTTTTAACCCTTTCATACAATTGGATTAATAATGGATAGGTGTCATAATTGACGCCTCTCCATTATTAATCTGGCTTAATGTCACCTTACAATAGCAAGGTGGCATTAACCCTTCATTACCCCATATCCCACCGCTACAGGGAGTGGGAAGAGAGTGGCCAAGTGCCAGAATAGGCGCATCTTCCAGATGTGCCTTTTCTGGGGTGGCTGGGGGCAGATGTTTTTAGCCACGGGGGGGCCAAGAACCATGGACCCTCTCCTGGCTATTAATATCTGCCCTCAGTCACTGGCTTTACCATTCTGGTGGAGAAAATTGCGCGGGAGCCCACGCCAATTTTTTCCGCCATTTAACCCTTTATTTTAGCAGCTACAGCGCTGAAATTTTGCACATACACACTACTAACATTAGTAGTGTGGAATATGCAAAAAAATGGGGATATGAGATGGTTTACTGTATGAAAACCATGTCTCATATCCTGTCGGATTTGTGCAGGAGAAATGAAAAGCCGGCAATTGAATTACCGGCTGTTCACAGATATCGCGCTGAATGAAATCTAAATACAGAATATATATATATGTGTCTCAATGACATATATATATATATATATATATATATATACTGTATATATGTTTTAATGAACATTTGAGCACATAAATCCATTAGATGTCGGTTTTGCAAGCCTGCGCGAAAATCTCGCAGTACGGATGCCATACGGATTACATACGGAGGATGCCATGCGCAAAATACGCTGACACACCCTGCCTACGGATCAATATTTTGGGAACATTTCTCCGTATTACGGCCGTAGTACGGACGTATAATACGTGGCGTATTGTCTTACGCCAAGTGTGACGCCGGCCTCACTTTATGAGGTCATAACTCTGAAACGCTTCAACGGATCCTGGTGATTCTGACACTGTTTTCTCGTGACATATTCTACTTCATGATAGTGGTAAAACTTCTTCGATATGACTTGCATTTATTTGTGAAAAAAACTGAAATTTGTCGAAAATTATGAAAATTTAGCAATTTTCAAACTTTTCGTTTTTATGCCCTTAAATTAGAGTTATATCACATAATATAGTTAATAAACAACATTTCCCACATGTCTGCTTTACATCAGCACAATTTTGGAAACATAATTTTTTTTTGTTAGGGAGTTATAAGGGTTAAAAGTTGACCAGCGATTTCTCATTTTTGCAACAAAATTTGCAAAACCATTTTTTTTACGGACCACCTCACACTTGAAGTGACTTTGAGGGGTCTATATGACAGAAAATACCCAAAACTGACACCATTCTAAAAACTGCACCACTCAAGGTACTCAAAACCACATTCAAACATTTTATTAACCCTTCAGGTGCTTCACAGGAATTTTTGGAATGTTTAAAAAAAATTGAACATTTAACTTTTTTTTTTACTAAATTTTTACTTCAGATCCAATTTGTTTTATCTTACCAAGGGTAACAGGAGAAATTGGACCACAAAAGTCGTTGTACAATTTGTCCTGAGTACGCCGATACCCCACATGTTGGGGTAAACCAATGTTTGCACATGGCAGAGCTCGGAAGGGAAGTAGCGCCATTTGACTTTTCAATGCAAGATTTGCTGGAATTGTGATCGGAACCCATGTCCCGATTGGAGAGCCCCTGACGTGCCTAAACAGTGGAAACCCCCACAAGTGACACCATTTTGGAAAGTAGACCCCCTAAGGAACTTATCTAGATGTGTGGTAAGCACTTTGAACCTCCAAGTGCTTCACAGAAGTTTACAATGTAGAGCCGTAAAAAAAAATTCATATTAATTTTCACAAAAAATGATCTTTTCGCCCCAAATTTTTTATTTTCCCAAGGGTAACAGGATAAATTGGACCCCAAAAGTTGTTGTGCAATTTGTCCTGAGTACGCTGATACTTCATATATGGGGATAAACCACTGTTTGAGCGCATGGCAGAGCTCGGAAGGGAAGGAGTGCCGTTTGACTTTTCAATGCAAAATTGGCTGGAATTGAGATCGGAACCCATGTCGCGTTTGGAGAGCCCCTGACGTGCCTAAACAGTAGAAACCCCCCACAAGTGACCCCATTTTGGAAAGAAGACCCCCTAAGGAACTTATCTAGATGTGTGGTGAGCACTTTTAACCCCCAATTGTTTCACTAAAGTTTAGAATGTAGCGCCGTAAAAATTAAAAAATCATTTTTTCTTTCCACAAAATGATGTTTTAGCCCGCAATTTTTTTTTCCCAAGGGTAACAGGAGAAATTGGACCACAAAAGTTATTGTCCAATTTGTCCTGAGTACGCTGATACCCCATATATGGGGGGAACCACTGTTTGGGCGCACAGCAGAGCTCGGAAGGGAAGGAGCGCCGTTTAAAATGCAGACTTAGATGGATTGGTCTGCAGGCGTCATGTTGCATTTGCAGACTCCCTGATGTACCTAAACAGTAGAAACCCCCCGCAAGTAACCCCATATTGGAAACTAGACCCCCCAAGGAACTTATCTAGATGTGTTGTGAGAACTTTGAACCAACAAGTGTTTCACTACAGGTTATAACGCAGAGCCGTGAAAATAAAAAATATTTTTTTTCCACGAAAATGATATTTTAGCCCCCACATTTTTTTTCCCAAGGGTAACAGGAGAAATTGGACCACAAAAGTTGTTGTCCAATTTGTGCTGAGTACGCTGATACCCCGTATATGGGGGGGAACCACTGTTTGGCGCACGGCAGAGCTCGCAAGGGAAGGAGCACTGTTTTACTTGTTCAAAGCAGAATTGGCTGGAATTGAGATCGGACGCCATGTTGCTTTTGGAGAGCCCCTGATGTGCCTAAACAGTGGAAACCCCCCAATTCTAACTGAAACCCTAACCCCAACCAAAACCCCAGCCCTAACCCTAGCCCTAACCCCAAACCTAACCCTAGCCCTAACCCCAACCCTAACCCTAACCCTAACCCTAGCCCTAACTGTAACCCTAACCCTAATGGGAAAATGGAAATAAATACATTTTTTTAAATTTTATTATTTTTCCCTAACTAAGGGAGTGATGAAGGGGGGTTTGATTTACTTTTATAGCGTTTTTTTTTGGCAGATTTTTATGATTGGCAGCCGTCACACACTAAAAGATCCTTTTTATTGGAAAAAATAGTTTTTGCATCACCACATTTTGAGAGCTATAATTTATCCATATTTTTGCCCACAGAGTCATGTGAGATCTTGTTTTTTGCGGGACGAGTTGACGTTTTTATTGGTAACATTTTCGGGCACATGACATTTTTTGATCGCTTTTTATTCCGATTTTTGGGAGGCGGAATGAACAAAAACCAGCAATTCCTGAAATTCTTTTAGGGGGGGCGTTTATAGCGTTCCACGTGTGGTAAAATTGATAAAGCAGCTTTATTCTTCAGGTCAGTACGATTACAGCGATACCTCATTTATATAATTTTTTTATGTTTTGGCGCTTTTACACAATAAAAACTATTTTATATAAAAAAATAATTGTTTTTGCATCGCTTTATTCTGAGAGCTATAACTTTTTTATTTTTCTGCTGATTATGCTGTATGGTGGCTTTTTTTTTGCGAGACAAGATGACGTTTTCAGCGGTACCATGTTTATTTATATGCGTCTTTTTGATCGCGTGTTATTCCACTTTTTGTTCGCCTGTATGATAATAAAGTGTTGTTTTTTGGGGGGTTATTTTTGCGGTGTTCACTGAAGGGGTTAACTAGTGGGATAGTTTTATAGAGCGGGTCGTTACGGACGCGGCAATACCAAATATGTGTACTTTTATTGTTTTTTTTAATTTACATAAATAAATGGGTTTACTGGGAAATGTTTTTTTTTTCCTTTATTTGGGGATTTTTTTTTTTTTTTTAATACATTCTATTTTTTTTTTTTTACTTTCTACTATTGTCCCAGGGTGGGACATCACTGTATTACATCAGATCGTTGATCTGACAGTGTGCATAGCACTCTGTCAGATCAACGATCTGACAGGCAAGCTTAGGAGGCTTTCCGGCGCCTGCTCTCAGCAGCTCTTGCAGGCGCCGGCAAGCCAGGTCATTTTATGACCCGGAAGGAGTCCCGCGGCCATCTTGGATCCGGGGACTCCTTCCGGATCTCATCGCGTTGCTCCGGTGGGAGAGCGCAGGGAGCCCCCGTCCCTGCGCGATCCCCCTCTAGGCCGCTGTCACTACTGACAGCGGCATCAGAGGGGTTTAATGCCCGCGATCGGCGCTAGCGCCGATCGTGGGCATCACTGCGGGGTGTCAGCTGTCATATACAGCTGACACCCGCACCCGATCACCGCGGCGCTCAGCGTGAGACTGCGGTGATCGGTGCGCCGTACTAGTACTGCGGCTGGCACAAATGCAGTGCCGGCAGCGCAGTACTAGTACGGCGCATGGCGCGAAGGGGTTAATAATTATGGTAATCCTAATTGACCTAAAACGGGAAAGGTTTATTCTGATTTCATGTCAGATATTGAGAAAACATGCATATGTGTCTTTTATATAGCGTATGTAAACTTCTGGTTTCCACTGTACATCCCAGGAGGAATAAAGAACAACATAACTTAAGAGTCACAAGAATAGAAGCCTCAGAATTGGTGGATTAGAGTGAATTCAAGTATTTACCAAAAAATAGAGATGTAAGGAGAGGCGACAGGTTGTTATTAAAACATTCCAGAGAGGGGGCCATTACTTGAGAACCCTCTAAAAAGTTATTGGAAAAGCATTCTCTGTGATCACGCAGAATGGGTGCCATGTAATCCATAACATGTAGCTGCCTGCAGCTTCCCCCATAGTAACAGGGTGGAAGTGCCATCGTTTAAGAAGGTTTTGTTCATCAAACTTTTTTCATTGTCCTGTACAATCCATGCTCTGCAGCACAATTTCACACATCTGCTGAAGCTAAAGTAATGGCACTTAAGGTCACACAAAGCCACAACAATAAAGCTAACAAAGAGAGAAAATGCATGTTTTACACCCGGGCTTTTAAGCAGTTTTAAGAACACTTCAGTTCTGAAACCACATTCTCAGTAGTGCACATTTAAGAAATCTCAGAAATCACAATTCCTTGGACCACAATCAATAACAAAAAGCAAAGGACTCTAGAAATTTACCACATCTGGGGTAAACTTGGCCTAACTTACCGTACATGCTATCTCCCATTTTTTGTACTTGAATGCATACTATTGTACCTTGCAAACCTTAAGGCTGTGTGCACGCGTTCCGGATTTTTTGCATTTTTTCGCTATAAAAACGCAATAAAACTGTGAAAAAAACGCTCACTATTAAGCATCCTATTAATAGAATGCAATCTGCATTTTGTATGCACATGCTGCGTTTTTTCCTGAGCGGAAACACATTCCTGGAAAAAAAGGCAGCATGTTCATTAATTTGCGGAATCGCGGGGATTCCGCACACATAGGAATGCATTGATCCGCTTACTTCCCGCATGGGGCTATGCCTACCATGCGGGAAGTAAGCGGATCATGTGTGGATGGTACCCAGGGTGGAGGAGAGGAGACTATCCTCCAGGCCCTGGGAACCATATAATTGTTAAAAAAATAAAAATAAAAATAGTGATATACTTACCTTCCGATGGCCCCCGGAGTCCTCCCGCCCCTCAGCGGTGCATGCGGTGCCTTCAGTTCCCCGGGATGCTGTGTGCGAAGGACCTGCGATGACGTTGCGGTCACGTGACCATGACATCATCGCAGGTCCTTCGCACACAGCATCCATGGGAACGGAAGCCACCGAGTGCACCGCTGAGGAGATCGGGACGCCGGAAGGTGAGAATAACCATTTTTTAATTTTTATTATTTTTAATATTAGATCTTTTACTATTGATGCTGCGTAGGCAGCATCAATAGTAAAAAGTTGGTCACGCTTGTCAAACACTATGTTTGACAAGTGTGACCAACCTGTCAATAAGTTTTCCAAGCGATGCTACAGATCGCATGGAAAACGCTAGCATTCTGCAAGCTAATTACGCTTGTAAAACGCTAGTGTTTAGCGGGAATACACATGCCAATTCCGCATGCGATATACCCACGGCAGGAGTTGCGGAATTGCCGCGGAAATTTCCACGGCAATTCTGCAACGTGTGCACTTAGCCTTACTTTTCTCTAGTTTCTTAGAGGTGTTTTCTGGGTTGTTGTTTCTGAATAAATAGTGCTATATTACACTGATTTCCAATATACCTGTTTTCAGTACCACATTCATTGAATGATCCTGATAGTCCCAACATAAACCTCTGCTCTCATTTTCATGGCAAATTACTTGCTATCTGAAGATGGTCTTACATATTAGATGCATGTGAGCTGAAAGATTCTTCAGTCCATCATTCGTGTGACAAGCCATCTCAGTCAACTCTCCCATACACAGGAGAGCTCGCTCGGGCAAGTGGTCCGGCATTCACTATGAGAAAGTCGCAGGCTGACAAGTCAGCTGGTAGCTTATCTTCAAGAGAACAATGCAATCGGCAGTCCAGAATTAACTTCTTAGTGACAGAGCCAATTTTGAACTTTTTATGAGCAATCCAATTTTTACAATTTTGACCACTGTCACTTTGAGGTTATAACTCTGGAACGCTTCAACAGATCCCACTGATTCTGAGACTGTTTTTTGTGACATATTGTACTTCATGTTAGTAAAATTTATGTGACATGACTTGGCGTTTATGGAAAAATGGAAATTTGGAAAAAATTTTGAAAATTTGGCAATTTTCAAACTTTTAATTTTTATGCCCTCAAATCAGAGAGTTATATCGCACAAAACAGTTAATAAATAACATTTCCCACATGTCTACTTTACATCAGCACAATTTTGGAAACAATTTTTTTTTGTTAGGACGTTATAAGGGTTAAGGAACCACGTCTCATTTGAAGTGAGTTTGGGGGGTCAATATCACAGAAAATACCCCAAAGTGACACCATTCTAAAAACTGCACCCCTCAAGGTGCTCAAAACCACATTCAAGAAGTTTATTAACTCGTCAGGTGTTTCACGAGAACTAAAGCAATGTGGAAGGAAAAAATTAACATTTTATTTTTGTCACAAAAAATTTCCTTTGGAACCAAATTTTTTATTTTCACAAGGGTATCAGGAGAAAATGGACCACAAAATTTGTTGTGCAATTTCTGCTGAGTATGCCGATACCCCGTATATGGGGGAAAGCCACTGTTTGGGCACATGGCAGGGCTCAGAAAGAAGGGAGCACAGTTTGACTTTTTGAATGCAAAATTGGCTGGGATCAACTGCAGGCGCCATGTCACATTTGGAGACCCCCTGATGTATTAACACAGTGGAAAAACCCCAATTCTAGCTCCAACTCTAAACCTAACACACCCCTAATCCCAACCCTAACCATAGCCACAACCCGAACCCCAACACAACCTTAACCCCAACCCTAGCCCCAACTGCAAGCCCAAACCCTAACTCTAGCACCAACCCTAACCCTAGCCCCAATCTTAACTCTAGCCTAACCCTAATGGAAAAAAATACATTTTTTTTATTTTTATTATTTTTACCTAACTAAGGAGGTGATAAAGAGAGGTTTGATGTACTATTTTTTTTATTTCAGTCACTGTGATAGACCCTATCACCGTGATCAAAATGAACCAATAGGAAAAATCTCCTATTGTTGTCTGGTGCCGGCTGGCAGATCTTGGCAGGCGCACTGCGCATGCACCCACCATTTTCTTCCAGGAAGAAGACACTGAGGGTCAGGGGACAGGACCGGGGAATGCAAGAGGTGCCAGAGGGCCTCGGGGGACCCCATTTATCTCTCCTCTGACTTGCTAGATCATATAAACTGAAAAAATGGAGTACAGAAACACCACCAAGAAGATATAAAATACAATGATTTTATTAATACAATATCACACAATTAAATCAAATTATCATAAATTATGACACAGAGAGGAAGAAAGGTTAGGAGACATGCCGCAACAGCAGAGAGAGGGTGGACATCTGAATCACCAGGGGTTAACAGGATCATATAACAAAACATACATGCAATCAAACAGAAGTGGTGCATGAGAGTAAAAAAGGGGAAGATGTGTGACCATCAAAATAGAATATATATACATACATCACCAGTCCCATAGTCAAATGATTAGCCCAGCTTACCCGTCTTAAATGGTGATGTCCACACGTCCCCCTGCTGGCTCCTTTGACGCTTTGACGTACGTTTCGTGTTACTGCTTTCTCAAAAAGGGGAATCAGATATCCACCCTCTTTCTGCTGTTGCGGCATGTCTCCTAACCTTTCTTCCTCTCTGTGTCATAGTTTATGATAATTTGATTTGTGTGATATTGTATTAATAAAATCATTGTATTTTATATCTTCTTGGTGGTGTTTCTGTACTCCATTTTTTCGGTTTAAATACGTTGGGAGTATTCCATCTAATCACTACTTGTATTAGTGAAATTTTCATAGGGAGTCAAAGATTTTTTCTTTCTCTCTCGGCCTAAGTATTATAAAAACTGTCTATGTGACGTTTGTTTTATGTGCTAAATCATATCAGAGGAGAGAGAAATAAATAAGAAATCAGACTTTTTTTTTCTTAAAGGTGATCGCAACACTGGGGATGGTAAAAACTGACCGGCATCATGTTCTCCGTGGTCTCGGTAACCCTGGTAGCTGAGACCCCAGAGAATTTCCGACATTGGGGCGCTGTACCCTTATTTCTGAGTGCCGTTAAAAAGTGGCACTGAGGAATAAGTACCCTTAACTGTTGCCATTAAAAGTCATATCGGCGGTCGTTAAGGGGTTAAAAATGTGTGATCGACATCTCTCATCATCAGCTCCCATACGTATTAAACTATTGGCTGAAGCTATCAATATCAGCAGGTTCGTCCTACATTTGTATAATGGAGGCCTTAAAATAAAATAACATTTCATTAAATGATTTGGTATTCAAAATTATTTCCACAATTGGATGTCTGATCATACCACAGCTCCTGGGCAGGAGAGGAAGCAAAAGACTACATGGACAGGACAGCATGTGGTCTCAGCTGATTATTTTTGTGAGGTAAAACATTTCCCTGCCTGTTTTAAAACATGTTTCACCTCACAGAAAGCAGCAGCTGTGATTCCGTACTGTCCTGTCTGTATACTCTCTTGCTTCCTCCCCTGAACAAGAGCTGTGGTATGATCAGACTATAAGATAAAACACAGCTATTACGCAGTACACAGCAGGGGCACATTTCTAAGAATATCACAGCACAGGAACATTTTTTTAAACTCATCCATTTTTGGAACTTATTATTATTCTAAGATAAACTTAATAAAACGTACTTTGCTTGTGGGATAATTCATTTAACTGACATGTGAGCTACCCTAAACAGTTTCCATCACAAAAGTACAGACCTAGCAAAGGTTACCTGGAGATATGGCTCTAAAAATATAATTCAACTGCTAACTCTACTTTGATTAACGGCTTGTCCAATGTTAAAGGAGTGGTCCGAAGGCCAAATACATTTTCATCTAAAGTGATATCTATTTAGTTCCATAATTTAAACTAATCTCTAATACATTTGCATTAAAAATTCCCCACCGTTCCCTAACTGCACTGTCTATTTTTTTTCACTACTTCCTACGTGATGATGCTTCATTTGTGAATCCCAGTGCATGCTGGGATAGTCAAATTAAGTGTTCAAATATTAGGAGGCAGAGGCTGCGGTCACTGTCATAGCCTCTGCCTCCTCCCTGAAACGAAGAGTCATCAGTGACGCTCATTTCAGGGCCTGCGCTAGTCCAGGGGCACTGTGTGTTGCCGTCTCAGATCAGCAGTAACCAGCCGGCAACACAGAGGAGAGCTCACTGTCCGTGGGTCCTTCTTAAATGGGAGATTTACGGTGAAGGAGAACGGTCACCTCTCTGAACAGTGTCTGGTGTATCATCAACATATTAATAAACGGACAGACTCCGTTGCTAGAAGGCGTATAACAGGTATTGAGTAGAAGGGGGAGTTATGTTGGTCGCTGATATATTTTTGTACTTTCTGAGTTGTTTGGTTATTATTCTCACTTTCAACAGATAAATATAAACAGTTGAGATGGGGAAAATGTACATTAATTCAGCACACAGAGATATTCTCCTAAAAGCAAAACCTCACTTTTACTTTCTTTAATATTCTCGTTTCAGATTTATAAACCTTTTGCATTGACCAACAGCACTCTAGTTGTTCAAATTTCCTAATAATTGTGCACACAGTGATATACTGTATATGTCTACGTATATTCGTAAATGAAAGAACTTCTAAAAAGAAGCTTCTAACAAGCCTTGGATTAGTGGCCCTTTAAGAGGAAATCAATGTTCTTCAATATTGATTTAATAAGTTAAATATTACTTATGAATAAATGTAGTGACTAGAACTAGACTGCTAAAGGAATTCAGGCAACCAAGTAAATGAATGAAGCAAATCAGTATTTCTAAAATAAAGAATACGATACACTTTATAGATTACTACTCCATGCTGCTCGATGTATAAGACTATTAGCTTGAATAGGCCACTTCCCAAGCAGATAAATGTGAGTGCAGAGATTACATTGACAGTCATACATTTCCCACATGCACTAGTCAACAGTGTATGTAAAAAGCTTTTCTAAAGCACAGTATAAGCTCTACTTTATGTAGTGTGACACTGGCCTGTCACTGCGCTGCTCCCATAAGGCAGCCAGGATATGTTTTCCCATTGATTTTGAATTGATCATAACTTAGGATATAATAGATCAGGGCTTTAGCTGTCAACTTTGTTACCGGAAAATCAATGGCGTTCCTACATAAACTTTTATGTTATGTGAAATGATGGAACTGCATCAATGAGCAAGGACATCACAAGCACAATGCCTGGAACAGAGAAAGGTCCAAGCCAAGTGTATACTGTAGACCAAAGACTGAAGGAGCAGAATAGATTCAATAAATCTACACAAACTCGATTAACCCAGCTACATCAGGCGCCTTAGTGTTTATTTAACAAGCATGAACAGATCCCAAAGAGGAGGAATACGTCTTTCTTCATGGAGCTCTGTTCCACATTTGCCTGAAATAAGGATTCAAGCTCCATATACTGTAACTAATGGGGGAGGCAGACGAGCGTATGAAAAATCATCCAAATTTCATCCAGAAAACTCAGACAATTTTTTTCTCATTTTCATCCGATTGTCATCCGTTTGCCATGTGTGTGTTCGTGTTTTTATGTCCATGTGACGTCCTTGCGCTACATCCAAAGCGCTGCTGCTCACGGATCATGTACACCCGGTCAAACAAATCCTTGTTTGCATGTGGCATCACATAGAAGCGTATACATTACAAAGGGTTCGATTCACACTGGTGTTTTGTTTGCTTGTCTTCATGAGGGACATGCAGCAGTAAGATGTGCCTAATTCAGCCCATCTTATTATTGGCAAGCCCCTCGACAGGCATGTTACTCCAGCCTAGCATAAGTTACACCACAACTTCTGATTCATTTATTGGGTGAGCTACACCATGACCTTCCTAGCTGTGCTCAATTTGGTGGGAGTGACCTAAACTAACATGAAAATGCCTAATGTTGACAGTTTTTACCCAACTTTGTGTTGTGCAAAAATTTGCATCATTTAAAGGTGTTTTATTTGTTTTATTATAGTGTTCTGGCAAACACACCTTCATGAGTTGGGTCCAAAGTCTTTAAAGGCCCTTTTCAAATGGATGATAATCAGTATCAGCCAGATGAGCATAATTAAGATTGTTAATTTTCAGTCACTGGCCTGTGCAAACATGGCAGCGATCAGCATACAACCAAGCAAAATGCCCACTAATCTCATTTCTTAGGCCACCTGCACACGCTGAGTATTTGGTGTGTTTTTTTTACCTCAGTCTTTGTAAGCCAAAACGAGGAGTGGGTGATAAATACAGGAGTGGTGACGGTTTTCTATTAGGCTATGTGCACACGTTGCTGAATTGCCGTGGAAATTTCCATTCTGCAACTCCCTGCCGCGGGTATAACGCATGCGGAATTGGCATGCGTATTCCCGCTAAACACTATCGTTTTACAAGCGTAATTAGCTTGCAGAATGCTAGCGTTTTCCAAGTGATCTGTAGCATCGCTTGGAAAAATGATTAACAGGTTGGTCACACTTGTCAAACATAGTGTTTGACAAGTGTGACCAACTTTTTACTATTGATGCTGCCTATGCAGCATCAATAGTAAAAAGATATAATGTTAAAAATAATAAAAAAAAAAAAAATCGTGATATTCTCACCTTCCGGCAGCCCTTGCCGATGCTCACGATGCTCCCGTTCCCAGTGATGCCTCGCAACAATGACCCCAGATGAGGGGTACCATCCACACATGATCCACTTACTTTTCGCATGGTGGGCATAGCCCCATGTGGGAAATAAGAGGATCGATGCATTCCTATGTGTGCGGAATCGCTGCGATTCAGCACAAAGAAAAAGCATGCTGCATATTTTTCCGTGATGCGATTCTGCTGCAGAAAAATACGCAGCATTACCACAGCATTGTGGAATCCCATTGAATTCAACGTATGCAGTAGCTTTGAGAAAGAACATACAATTGTTTGAAACGCGTTGCTTGCTACTCACTACTATGTAATTTATTGGACTGGACTTTGCATTTTATTCTTAATAAATTTGTAAATTTTTGCAAGCTGGATTTTTTTTTTGCTGGATTACTTTGCTCACATGATAACTACACGATATCCGTGCTTCCCCACAACACATGCTGACAGGTGAGCTGGAATATTTTTTATTTTTTCTGCTATTGAATTCAATGGGCTGTGTTATGTGTTTTCGCCACGATTTTGTGGCGAAAAAACACATACAATCTGCAACTTGTGCACATAGCTTTATACGTTTCCTCTGATTGTTCCTTTCATGGCTTTGGCTTACAAATACTGAGGTAAAATACTCACCAAATACTGAACGCGTGACCGTGGCCTTACCAGCCTAAGAATCTCATTGTTGGCAAAACTTCTTATGTAAACAGGACGAATGTGTGGGGCACAAATGGTTACATTAAAGGGTGTCTCTACACAGTTTACATTTGCCGAGGTAACAGGACCATAAATGAGCAACAATGGACTTGTTATATTGTCAACTGGGACTTGAAATAAAATCTTATAAGGCAGCGCTGCTACAAACTCATGCACTTATCGATGGCTGCAGGTGGCATGGCTACTAGTCACATACAGCAGGCACGTCATAACAGCTCAAAATCAACTGTTTTAAAGGTGTTTTCCAGGAACACTTCTCAGCAACCTATCTGCTTGCATTAGTTCAATATAATGAGAAGAGCGGATACCTGCCAATGCATAGACTGCACAATAAACTGAGCTCAGTGATAGGCTGCAGTGGTTACATGTGCTGTATTTGTGGTCTCACCACTGCAGCCTATCTGAGCTCCTGGAGAGAGGTGTCGCAAACACAGCGCAGGTTTAGGAACAGCTTTTTATTATTTTAAACTAACATGAGCTGATCAGTTTCTTTAGCCTGTTTCCAGAAAACCTCTTTAATAATTTTTAATAATTACTAAAGCTGCAACTGGGAAAACTTGGGTTATTTTCAATTACAATAAGGCCGAATTCACACTTGTGTTGGTAACGTAAAGCACACAGAGGCAACACGGGTGGCATCTGTCCACCATGATCATCGCAGACATTGAAATGTTTGATTTTCATCTGCAAATTGAATCAAACTCTAACATGTAAACCGCCATAGGCTACAATGTGCCTGTGTGAAAGCCTTCCGTAAAAAAAAATGGTTACCACACACACAAAGATCGGACATGTGAATGGGGCCTTTCAATTGCTTAATACATGCATTACCTTCAAAAGGAAAATCCCTCACACTCACGCTGGGCCTTGTAGTTCGAAAGCAGACAAGCATGGACTAGCCCTGTACACAGCTGTCTCTCTCTACACAATTACCTGCCATGTTGGCTAATGGGAGTGTTGGGCCTGTGAGGTCTGGCTCCTCATCCCTTTGATCAGGCTGCTTACTTGGACAATTCACACCTCTCCTCACAACTCCTCTCACATCCTGTGTGAAGAGGATAAACAACTGTAAAGAGCGGCAGCTGGAGAGGACATTGCAAAGGCCAAGAAAAGCATTGTTCTGTCAGTGTACTGACAAAGCAGCAGACAGGAGCTAAATCACCAGCTACCCCAGAGAGCGGTGCATGCCAATAGTCACATCCTATGCTAAAATAGGGCGGCATTAGTGTTAGCCTCACCTGACAGGATGGCATCTGGAAACATGGGTGGTAGTGAAAATACTTGCCCCCATACTGTAGAGATATCAGCCATTGATAGACCTAATTCTGCCTGGTTACAGTAATAACCCCTCATGGGTATTCAGTCCTGTAATGTAGGCAAAGTGACCATCCGATCCAATAGACAAGTCCTACAGAGATGTTCTGCTGATCAGAATTTTAATTCAGGAGTTCGGGAAAGATGAGTGACGGATACCTGTGAGAGCAGGCACTGCGTCCATGGCTGGCATGCAGCCTGGATAGACCAAGATATGGGCCCTTGCCAGCCCAATAGCTCATCATGATGCACAATTTCACCTGGTTTGGGATGGGCCACCACTTACCTCTGTGGCTTCACAGGTTGCACCAATGTTATGTCCGCCCCTGCTTTTATCAGAAAAAGATACAGCTAAAAATGGGGTTTTCAAGAAGCAGAATACCACCAATGCCTAACTCATAAGTTATCAAAAGCCAGGCTAAAAAGCAACTGGTCACATGAAAAAAAACACTATTAACCTGCAGATAAAGGGTTGATCTGCAGGTTAATAGCATTCTGAACCTGCCCGGAGCCGGCACTTAGAGCCCCGCTGCCAGGAGGAAATGAACAGGGTGGCGCCAGCGGAGATTCAGTCACTGATCTGTGTACCGAGAGCGGCGGCGCAGTGCCAGGGGCACAATAACAGGCACCACTCTCTATATACAGAGCGGTGATTGAACCCATGCCAGCGCCACCCCATGACTGAAACCGAATGCTGCTGGGAGGAATAAAGATAATCTCCGCCCAGCAGCGGGGTTCCGAGCAGGTTCAGAACGCTATTAACCGGAAAATTAACCCAACATCTGCAGGTTAATAGCGGTTTTTTTTTTTTTCACATGACAGGTATAATATTAATATAATGTAGATGTAGGCTACATATATTTGTACTAAAAGTCACAATTTACAGCAGAAACTTTTTTTGTGGGTGTACCCCCTTCCAAGCTTCAACCACTTAAAAAATTTGGCAACAGCTGCATAAAACATGAAAAAGTTGCAGATATGACAATTTTTTTCCACCAGGTGTACAGCTATAAAATTCCTCCAATATTGCATGTATGTATATTGTTAATTTCAGGTGAAAATGTAATCAATTAATAATCAGGAGGCCTTCTTCCAAGCATCTCTTACCTCATTCATGCCCATAAGGCACTAGAAAAGACCAAAAGTTGTGCAAGTGTCTCCCCAATTCTTACTAAAAGGAGAAATGATGGGAGGTGGCAGTGGATCCAATCAGATCAAGTGTAGAAGTTATGTACAAAATGCTAAGCAATTTTGTGATCTGACAACATGTCACATTATCAATGATGAATGTAGATGGGTTACAATGATGTCATCTTCACACATGAATCAGCAAAATCCACACCACCATGCAGGAGAGGACACAGCGTGTCTGCATCCCACCATGGTTTGGTAGGATAGGATGCAGCATGTCTGCATCCCACCATGCACTGGCAGGATAGGATGCAGCACGTCTGCACCCTACCATGCCTTGGAAGAATAGGACCCCACCATGCCCTGGCAGGATAGGACGCCGCACGTCTGCACCCCACCATGCACTGGCAGGATAGAACGCAGCATGTCTGCACCCCACCATGCCCTGGCAGGATAGGATGCAGCACGTCTGCACCCTACCATGCCTTGGAAGAATAGGACCCCACCATGCCCTGGCAGGATAGGACGCCGCACGTCTGCACCCCACCATGCCCTGGCAGGATAGGACCCCACCGTGCCCTGGCAGGATAGGACGCAGCACGTCTGCACCCCCCAATGCCATGGAAGAATAGGACCACACCATGCCCTGGCAGGATAGAACGCAGCACGTCTGCACCCCACCGTGCCCTGGCAGGATAGGACCCCACCATGCCCTGACAGGATAGGACGCAGCACATCTGCACCCCACCATGCCCTGGCAGGACAGGACCCCACCATGCCCTGGCAGGATAGGACGCAGCACGTCTGCACCCCCCAATACCATGGAAGAATAGGACCCAACCATGCCCTGACAGGATAGGACGCAGCACATCTGCACCCCACCATGCCCTGGTAGACTAGGTAGCAGCATGTCTGCACCCCACCATGTCACAGCAGCAGCTTGCAAAACAGAAGAAAACCAAGTGTGGAAATGAGTGAAACAGGTGGTTTCAATATAGTCGCACAATATCCTATTATCCATCCCAATGATTGTATTGAAGAGAAAAGCCTGGGTTTCAACGTTTTATGGAAGACCATGCAGAGAGGACGCAGGCGCCAAGAAAACACTGCACTGCCAATACGGCAGTATCTAATACATGGAATAAATCAATAATGGCAGCATGAAACGTCTAGCAAAACATACGGCTGATAAAAGGAATGATGAAAAGATGGGAAAATTCAATGCACATTTCTGTGTCTGCAGATGGATGCAAGCATCAGAAACACAGGCGGCAGCGCTGCTCTTCATCTCCCCATACAGAATATTAACCCATTCACAGGTGAAGGAATCCAGCACAGAATAATAAGCTCTGCTTCCCACCAGGATGCTCCCCCCTCCACCTACCCTTCCATTACTGCACTTTTTTATAACATCATATATAGGTCAGGATGACAACAGCGTGCAATGCCTGCATACTTCAAATACTGTGACATTTATGTCGAGCAAGTGTTCTGTTTTTTCCAAACCCACACCATGTAACCTTTCCATTAATAAGGCCTCCACAAACACTATAAAATGATGAAACTGGCAGCAATACATGAAGCGGTATTCAACCAGTGGTAGTGCAGTTATACCTGGTGCCAGTGCCACAGATTGCCTTCTTCCATTGGTGCTAAATGCTGGGACATTCACCGCCTCCTATAAAGATTATTTCGCAATCATTCATTATTTATGGCCCATTCTGATCACAACAAGCAGGAATAAAGGCCTGAAGATCAATCATGCAAAAGGATATTAAAGAGGTAAATGCTTCCTTAATTGCATGGGCGAAATCAGTATCTCCGAGACATTTGGCGGAGCAGAATTTGTAACGGAAGTGATCTGTGCTGCAGTCCTATGTAAAATCATAATTATGATTTGGCCTCAGCTCTGATTCATCTGGAGATATTCTAACCAAAGGATAACATGCACATGAGTCTCACACACACAGTCCCAAACACACACCCACTGATGAGGGCACACAAAGGGCAGCAGTGCCACCATCTATACAATGTGCAGAGATATTCGGCATTAATGCACACAATGAACGTCATGCGAGTGGATGAAATTCACAGCCCTTTTCTTACTGCCCCCCCTTACACCATTTACAGGCCCAGTGTCCAAGAACATAACCAAAAACACTAAAGACAAACCAAATACAGAACAGTAACGCTGATGATCAACTCACAAAACAAAAACAATCATTTCTGGAATCATTTTATTTGATTTATATAGAAATACTTAAAAAAAACATGAAGTAGCACCATTACTTAAGTTTTACCTTTATTTATGTAGAACTTTAAATGTCAGAAAAATAAAACTCTTGATACAATTCTTTTTTTTCTTTTTTTTTTTTTTTTCAAATCTCGTTTCAGCAAATATAATTTTAGTATTTTTTTTTGACCATGAGGTTAAAGGCCCTTTATCATAAAATAAAATATACTTTGTTTTTTCTTTTTTAAACTTTGCTCAGTAAAGTACATTTACGGTCAAGTAACATCACCTACATATACATAAACAAGTAGTAAACAAAATGTATTAAAATAGAAATACTAAACTAGAGTGGTGCAACAGAATCTTGTAATCTCCACTGAAATCTATTTATACAAATGCTAGAAAGGAGTCAAACAGTTCTTCGAGTTGGCTTCATATGTTCAGACATTTCATCAGTTTTCGTAATAATATAGAATAAAATAGGCTTTTATATCACGGAATAGAAAAAGACGCCGGGTAAAGCAGATTTAAAACATTGTTTTCAGGAACCTATAAAAAAAATCTCCATCCCAACACAATACTGTTCAAAAACACTTTCGCAGTTTATGGTTTTGTATAGGTGTGTGTTTTTTTTATTATTATTTCTTTGTTAACCCCTCCCTCCCCAACTTCACCTGTGTTGATATTAAAATAATACAGTGTTCTTTGCCGGAAGGCCATACGAAAAATAAAAGATTTAAAACCCAGCTACAAAAAAAAAAAAAAAAAAAAAAATAAAGTTCACTGAACTTAAAATTAAAATATTTGTAAACATCTTTGCAATATGAAATATATTTTTTTCTTCAAGTCAAAAAAAATGAATAAAATACTTCAATCTGTATTAATGCAATTTGTCTTTTAAAACCATTTTATAATTATATATATTTATATATTTATAGAAGATATGTTACAATTTAATATTACTTTCTTAAAGCTGCAGTATCATGGGGAATTCTCGAAGGAGCATTTGTTTGTTTCCCATTTTTTTTTTTTTTTCACCATCTCTGGGGAAAAACAAAGGAATTAAAAAAAATAAAAGTTCATTCAAGGTATAAGAAGAAAAAAAAAAAAAAACACAGCTTGTCAAAATAATATTTGTAGAGTCTAATAACCACACATAAGAAGCATAATAAAAAGCTTAAAAAAAATAGATATCTTGGAAGATTTATCTTTCAAAGTACTGTACAGTGTAAAACTGTGATTCTTTGTTCATAGTCAGAGCATGCAATCAGACAGATGTAGGATTCTCCCCCAGCTACAAGAAATGGCTATGGGATAGTGTTCACTAAGTTCCTTTTAAAAAAAAATAAAAATAATAAGTACGCAGATACTGCAGCTTTAAAGCCACATTCCCACTTGGCAAGATACAAACCAATTCCTTTACAGTAAGAGGCCTTGTCTCCAAAAAATCTGAGCCTTGCCACCATATTTTATCCCCTTCGATGTCTAAGAGCCCTAGTAACCAAGAGCAGGGCCCCCCGTCGAAGGGGTTAAACTGACCACGTGACAACATCCAGACTGATTTAAGAAAGGCCCATGCGCCCCACTGCAAATGGCAGAGATACTGGAGAACACAAATCAATATTGCTTCTGGAGTGGGGGGGGGGGGGGGGGCGCATGGAAATTGGTTGCTGCAAGCTATTTACATAATGAAGCAGGAGCGGGTACCACTGAGAATAACGAACCAAGGGAGTGGGGGAGGGGGCCTCGTTTAATGAGACATGCAGTTACTATTTGACATCTGGCCCCGATATAAAACTATTATTTGCCTTTTGAAATGGCATGAAAGGCTATTACAAAGACATATATGAGCCCCCCTCAAGCATACAGAGAATGAGGGGGAAGAGAAGCGACATCACATTATATATATATATTATTTGCATATTAATATATTACAATATATTAATATATTAAGGTTTGTTCTGGTAAATAATATATACATGTACAAAACACAGACACACGTGTATGGCACCATACAAGTGAGAATGTAGCTGTCGTAGCACTGGAGTGAAGAAGGCTACTCGAGTGGACTAGGAGAAGATGCGGATGGCCTGAGTGACTTCTGCGTGACACACCGGGCACTGAGGCTCGTTCTTCTCGCAGATGCGGTTGGCACATTCCATGCAGAATAGGTTGTGGCCGCAGGGTACCAGGGCTGCGATCACCTCACTCTCAAAGCAGATGGAGCAGTCGCGGCTGCCTTTCCTCCTCATGCCTGACGAAGAGGAAGACGAGCTGGAAGAGGAAGAGCTGCTGCTGCTGGAGGACGAGGAAGATGAGGAGTCGGAGCCCATGTTAGTGTAGGCGGAGTAGCTCAGGCCACCTCCGGGGTCACTGCGCACCCTGCGTGCTAAAGGATGCTCAGGGACCACGCTGCTTCCATGCAAAGGAGGCGACAGCCTGGGCGGAGCAGTGCAGCCTACACCATTGTGCCGCCGGTTAGACAGCAACCCATTGGCATTGTTTTGGTAGGGAGGAGATTGTGAGGCGCTGCTTGTACCATTCCGCTCAAATTGTGACCAGATCAAAGCAGTACCAGGTGGAGCTGGCGCTGGGTCAAAAGCAGAGTCAAAAGCCAGCTCAGTGCAGTCAGGTGAAATGCTGTCGCCGGCGTATACATATCCATTGCCATTGACGTTATTGTTATTGTTGCCATTGTTGGTAAAACTGAGGGCAGGACTGGGCGGGCTATAATCTGCCATCCTTGTGCCATTATTGCCCCCAAAGTAAGAGTCTGTGGAGGCGCTGCCCAGAGAGCTGGAGCTATCATTGCGGTAATTAGAGAAAGCCTTGCGTGAACCCGTGCTGGAGTTTATGGACGGGGTGGGTTTGCTCCATAAGCTCCCCGTGCCATGCAGATCAAAGCCAACATCAGTCCCATTGGCATGAAAGTCATTCTCATCGGTCAGCTCTATCAGCCCTCCAGTGCGGACAGCAATGTGAGCTTCAATCTCCTCTCGGGCGCGATCCACATTCTCCGGCATTCCAGTAACCTCAAACACTGGCTCCTTATCCCTGCTGGGGGTGACTATGTACGTGTGGGTCTGCTGCTGGATCCTCTTGATTGTAGCCCCCTTAGGTCCCACCACCAGACCAACCACTCTGTAGGGCACTCGCACCTGGATTGTGGTCTGTCCAGGAAGATTTGGAGGTCCGGGCACTGACCCCCCATTTAAAGCATTTTTATTGCGAGAAGCTCGGATCATGGAAAAGTGCTCTGCAGCTGAGATGATCTCCCTCCTGGCCATGGCTACATCTTCCTTTCTCCCAGTCACAACAAAGACAGGCTCCTCCCCGCGGACCGGGGTCTTGATGTAGGTGTTGGTTTTAGCCCTCAGAGCTTTGATTTTACAACCTGGATAACAAATGGAGATAAAATACACAATTAGACCTGCTGAGCCATAAAACAGCAAAAGGAGGACAAGAAGTAACAGCAATAACATCAGTGACACATACATGAACCAACAGCACAGCTAAAGGAGGGCAGATGGGAGGCAACCAGATGCAGTGCCAACACAGCACAAAGCATAAGCTACCGCACAATACAACAAGCATGCACCGGAGCATCCCATGCCAACACATCATGCCAGGGGCAGCACCAGGTGACAAAGTCTCCGATACAGGACCAGGTGGGGGCTCTGCCGCAGAGATGTGGGTACAGGACCAGGAGGAGGCTCTGCCCCAGAGATGTGGGTACAGGACCAGGTGGAGGCTCTGCCCCAGTGATGTGGGTACAGGACCAGGTGGAGGCTCTGCCCCAGAGATGTGGGTACAGGACCAGGAGGAGGCTCTGCCCCAGTGATGTGGGTACAGGACCAGGAGGAGGCTCTGCCCCAGTGATGTGGGTACAGGACCAGGAGGAGGCTCTGCCCCAGTGATGTGGGTACAGGACCAGGAGGAGGCTCTGCCCCAGTGATGTGGGTACAGGACCAGGAGGAGGCTCTGCCCCAGAGATGTGGGTACAGGACCAGGTGGATGCTCTGCCCCAGTGATGTGGGTACAGGACCAGGTGGAGGCTCTGCCCCAGAGATGTGGGTACAGGACCAGGAGGAGGCTCTGCCCCAGTGATGTGGGTACAGGACCAGGAGGAGGCTCTGCCCCAGTGATGTGGGTACAGGACCAGGTGGAGGCTCTGCCCCAGTGTTGTGGGTACAGGACCAGGAGGAGGCTCTGCCCCAGAGATGTAGGTGCAGGACCAGGTGGAGGCTCTGCCCCAGAGATGTAGGTGCAGGACCAAGAGGAGGCTCTGCCCCAGAGATGTGGGTACAGGACCAGGAGGAGGCTCTGCCCCAGAGATGTAGGTGCAGGACCAGGTGGAGGCTCTGCCCCAGAGATGTAGGTGCAGGACCAAGAGGAGGCTCTGCCCTAGAGATGTGGGTACAGGACCAGGAGGAGGCTCTGCCCCAGTGATGTAGGTGCAGGACCAGGTGGAGGCTCTGCCCCAGAGATGTAGGTGCAGGACCAAGAGGAGGCTCTGCCCCAGAGATGTGGGTACAGGACCAGGTGGAGGCTCTGCCCCAGTGATGTGGGTACAGGACCAGGAGGAGGCTCTGCCCCAGAGATGTAGGTGCAGGACCAGGTGGAGGCTCTGCCCCAGAGATGTGGGTACAGGACCAGGAGGAGGCTCTGCCCCAGAGATGTAGGTGCAGGACCAAGAGGAGGCTCTGCCCCAGAGATGTGTGTACAGGACCAGGAGGAGGCTCTGCCCCAGAGATGTAGGTGCAGGACCAAGAGGAGGCTTTGCCCCAGAGATGTAGGTGCAGGACCAGGTGGAGGCTCTGCCCCAGTGATGTGGGTACAGGACCAGGTGGAGGCTCTGCCCCAGTGATGTGGGTACAGGACCAGGAGGAGGCTCTGCCCCAGAGATGTAGGTGCAGGACCAGGAGGAGGCTCTGCCCCAGAGATGTAGGTGCAGGACCAGGTGGAGGCTCTGCCCCAGAGATGTAGGTGCAGGACCAGGTGGAGGCTCTGCCCCAGAGATGTAGGTGCAGGACCAGGTGGAGGCTCTGCCCCAGAGATGTAGGTGCAGGACCAGGAGGAGGCTCTGCCCCAGAGATGTAGGTGCAGGACCAGGTGGAGGCTCTGCCCCAGAGATGTAGGTGCAGGACCAGGTGGAGGCTCTGCCCCAGAGATGTGGGTACAGGACTAGGAGGAGGCTCTGCCCCAGTGATGTGGGTACAGGACTAGGAGGAGGCTCTGCCCCAGTGATGTGGGTACAGGACCAGGAGGAGGCTCTGCCCCAGTGATGTGGGTACAGGACCAGGAGGAGGCTCTACCCCAGTGATGTGGGTACAGGACCAGGAGGAGGCTCTGCCCCAGTGATGTGGGTACAGGACCAGGAGGAGGCTCTGCCCCAGTGATGTGGGTACAGGACCAGGAGGAGGCTCTGCCCCAGTGATGTGGGTACAGGACCAGGAGGAGGCTCTGCCCCAGTGATGTGGGTACAGGACCAGGAGGAGGCTCTACCCCAGTGATGTGGGTACAGGACCAGGAGGAGGCTCTGCCCCAGTGATGTGGGTACAGGACCAGGAGGAGGCTCTGCCCCAGTGATGTGGGTACAGGACCAGGAGGAGGCTCTGCCCCAGTGATGTGGGTACAGGAGGATTGTGTAGGAGCATGTACGCCCATAGTCTGGGAGTACCACATTCCAGCATAGTCTCCACAGTAGCGCAGCGATCGTACCTTGTCTCCCCACGATCTCCGCCACATGCTCCGAGCTGGGCACCGGGACACACTCTGTCATGTTAACGCTCTTTTTCCGCGGCTCATTGTCGTACATGGAGCTCTCGTCGTTGTCCAGCCCGAGCATAGAGAGCTGATCCAGGGCGATCTGCAGAGCTCGCTGATCGTCCAGAGTGTCGCCTCCTCCGCTCCCGGACCGCTCCATGTCTGCAAAGAGCGAGCTGGGCATGGTCCGCTCCCCGCTCCTCTCGCCTCAGCAGTGGGTGCAGACACAAAGGAAAGCGAGGTGGCCGGCGGCGGCGGGGAGGAGCGAGGCAGAGGTGGCTGCGGTCCTCTCCGGGCGCTGCGCTCAGGGGTCCCCCCAGCTTGTATCCGGCGGGTGCACGAGCTGCTCCCCGACTTTCTGTGGCCGGAATATGCCAGGGATGGCAGCGGTTCTGTCAGGAGCCCCTCCCCGGCTCACTCAGCGTTTTCCTCCCCTCCTGTCTGAGCCACTGCAGCCAGACGGCACTAGAGGGGGATAAGAGGCCGTGACGTCACTGACAGCACAATGAAGCCGACACTGGGAAAGCGCCTTCTATTGGAAGATTGGGGGTGGAGTGGGCGGAGCCAGGAGTATGGCCCCGCCCTCTGTTCCTCCCCTCAGCCGAGAGAAAGAGGCAAACTCGCGTCTTTGTTGTCTAATGCAGAACAATAAAGGCTGCGAGGAGACCGGGGACTGGTGAGAGGTGCAGGCACTGTGCGGGGAGACCGGGGACTGGTGAGAGGTGCAGGCACTGTGCGGGGAGACCGGGGACTGGTGAGAGGTGCAGGCACTGTGCGGGGAGACCGGGGACTGGTGAGAGGTGCAGGCACTGTGCGGGGAGACCGGGGACTGGTGAGAGGTGCAGGCACTGTGCGGGGAGACCGGGGACTGGGGAGAGGAGCAGGCACTGTGCGGGGAGACCGGGGACTGGTGAGAGGAGCAGGCTCTGTGCGGGGAGACCGGGGACTGGGGAGAGGAGCAGGCACTGTGCGGGGAGACCGGGTACTGGTGAGAGGAGACCGGGGACTGGGGAGAGGAGACCGGGGACTGGGGAGAGGAGAAGGCACTGTGCGGGGAGACCGGGGACTGGTGAGAGGAGCAGGCACTGTGCGGGGAGACCGGGGACTGGGGAGAGGAGCTGGCACTGTGCGGGGAGACCGGGGACTGGTGAGAGGAGCAGTCACTGTGCAGGGAGACCGGGGACTGGTGAGAGGAGCAGGCACTGTGCGGGGAGACCGGGGACTGGGGAGAGGAGCAGGCCCTGTGCGGGGAGACCGGGGACTGGGGAGAGGAGCTGGCACTGTGCGGGGAGACCGGGGACTGGTGAGAGGAGACCGGGGACTGAGGAGAGGAGACCGGGGACTGGGGAGAGGAGAAGGCACTGTGCGGGGAGACCGGGGACTGGTGAGAGGAGCAGGCACTGTGCGGGGAGACCGGGGAGAGGAGCTGGCACTGTGCGGGGAGACCGGGGACTGGTGAGAGGAGCAGGCACTGTGCGGGGAGACCGGGGACTGGGGAGAGGAGCAGGCACTGTGCGGGGAGACCGGGGACTGGGGAGAGGAGCAGGCACTGTGCGGGGAGACCGGGGACTGGGGAGAGGAGAAGGCACTGTGCGGGGAGACCGGGGACTGGTGAGAGGAGCAGGCACTGTGCGGGGAGACCGGGGACTGGGGAGAGGAGCGGGCGCTGTAGGGAGAGACCGGGGACTGGTGTGAGGAGCGGGGAGACCCGGGCAGTGGTGTGAGGAGCGGCCTTTCCTCACGGCTCCCTCCCGCCGAGGACACCACCGGTCTCTCCGCCTTCTTGGCCTCCTACCCCCGAGTGTTCCCACGTGTCAGTATGGTCCCAGCACCAGCCGCGTGCTCTGTCGTGACATACGAAGTGTCGTACGCAGTACATGTGTGACGCAGCCACACGACGATTTATCATCGATGGTCCAAGCAATGTTACAATCGTTACCAATAAATGCGATCGATCCAGATCGGCTGCAGCGTGACTTACTCTTCAGTATGTAACATATGAATTGATGGTTAGCAGTGATTTCTGCAGTCCTGATACTACCGGCCGAGAACTAGACACCGGGTAATGCCACTCTCCATGCGATGTTGGTGATGGATAAAATGGAGCAATTCTATCACTTCATCAGTAAGAGCCGAGATCGCGCCCTGACAGTTACCGGAGTCAGGAACCATCTCCCGGCGAGATCCCAGCTGGTGGCCACCCCGAACACTGCCCCCCGCACACTGCCCCCCGCACACTGCCCCCCGCACACTGCCCCCCGTACACAGTCCCCGTACACAGTCCCCGTACACAGTCTCCGCACACTGCCCTCACCCAGACGCCAGAGACCAGCCTCCCAATCAGACTGACATGCTGGGAATTGATACCACAGTAGGAGTGAAGCCCTGTGCAGACCCTGCGGCAAATCATAGGCAGCATTACATCCCCGGCCGCTCACCGTGCAGCCTCTGATGGGCACAGCGCCACCATTGTCCTCACTCCCCGCTGCAGGGGCACAGAGCGGATCGCCCGTCTGGAGGTCTCACACCGGTCACAGCCCCGGTCACACACCGGCTGTCCGCACAGGAAGGACACGTCCCGTCCTCCGGAGGCCATACTGCTGCTGTGCTGTAGCCAGTGGGTGACCACAGGGGCTCTGGGGGCTGAGACCCTCTCTGTCCAACATTGTGCTGCCATATACAGCACCCCACAACTGGAGCCCTCCCTGAATGAGGTCTGTACCCTGGCATGTGGCAGCTATGCCCCCTATATACCATTTATTACACAACTGCAGCTGTAAGCAATAGTTCTCCCTGGATGGGGTCAGCGCCCTGGGAGAGGTGGTTGGCACCCTATGCCCCCCATGTACAGGACCCCAGAGTAGGTGTGGCACAACAGACAGTGGTACTTCTCCCTGGATGGGGTCAGCGCCCTGGGAGAGGTGGTTGGCACCCTATGCCCCCCTTATACAGGACCCCAGAGTAGGTGCGGCACGGCTGTACACTGCATACACACAGCAGCAGCTCTGATCACTGGCAGCTTTCTCATTCTCAATGCTGTGAGGTTGGAGCTGTGAGGAGCCTCAGGCCTCTATCACCCGGTTATACCGCGCTGTGGCTGTAATGACTATAACGAGCTGTACTGCAGGTGACAGCTGGTACCTCACCAGTGGTAGTGTGGCATCTGGATACACTATCTGCAACACTGCAATGTAGCAGCATTAGACAAAGGAGCCCTCCCTGGATGCCAGTCTACAGACATGTGGCCGCTGCTGGCTGATGTCTTCCATGCATTGTGCCACACACGGCTGCTGAAAACGTCCTCTGACACCAGACAAAAAGTTCCCTTTGGATTAGAGCTGTGCCCAGGAGTGGCAGCCAGTGCCCCTTGTCTTTATGCAGTGAACCTCGCATGACCTGCATGGCTATGCACAGCACATGACAGCAGTACACACTGGCAGGTCCCTAGATGTGGGCTATGCCCGGGCATGTGGCAGCAGACACTGGCAGGTCCCTTAGATTTGGGCTATGTCCTGGCATGTGGCAGCAGGTCCCTTAGTTCTGGCCTATGTGCAGCACAGGAGGGCAGCAGACACTGGCAGGTCCCTCAGTTGTGGGCTATGCACAGCACATAGCAGCAGACACTGGCAGGTCCCTTGGATCTGGACTATGCACAGCACATAGCAGCAGACACTGGCAGGTCCCTTAGCTCTAGGCTATGCACAGGGCAGTTTCTAGCCCAAAAATGACACAGGGCGAGAGTAGGAAATTTCTCCCCCCCCCCCCCCCCCCCCGGCACCGAAAATAATAAACATTATTTTTGTGGGCTTGAGTAATAAATAGAGAGCAGGCTTGTATCTTCCCTTTTTTTAATAAATTATAATTTGCCTTTAACTTATATAGAACTTGGGGAAAAGGGACAAGTATGCTAATTATTAACGGTGAGAACAAAGTTGTAGGTAAATAATATCTATTAATTATTTTGGAAACAGATCCTAAAAATTGTAGGTTGCAGATTTATGAGAAACTGACTCTTCTAGATTTAGCCGCTGCAAAAGCATTAATAGCTTCCGAATAATTCAGCTTTTCTGCCAGTTCATTTTCTAATTCCAGGTCACATTTACTAATCTCTTCTAAAAGGAGATTGGCGAGACTTTCCCCAGATGTATCAGTAGCAGGACGATAGCCAATAAAATGTTCCTTTATTGCTACGTGATCATCATCTATATCAACAAATCTTAAGGTGTATGACAACTGTTCAGTGTGACCTGCATCTTGTGTGCAGTCCAACATTATTGAAAAATACTTAGATCTTTTGGCTTTTTCTAGAATACATTTCTTCACCTGAGAGGCCATCAAGCAGATAATTTCATTTTGAATTAAATTTCCACAGTAATGTGTATGGATTTCCTGGGAAGTAATTCGTTTTAAATGATCTCTCATTACTGGTTCAAATTTTCCAAGAAGCTCTATAAGCCCAAGGAAATGTCCATTATTTGGTGTAAACAATGTATTTGACGATCCTCGAAAAGCTAAATTATTGGTTGCCAGGTATACAGTTACTGCCATAACTCTTTCCAACACTTCTCGCCTGGGTGAGGATGCCACCAGACTGCCAAAGATGAGGTAAGTCAGCTGGGCCCCCTCCCGGGTTTCATGCTGTGGGGCATGCCAAATCAGCATGCCCCAAGGGTGGTTGGGGGGGGGGCAGGTGTGGGGGTCCCCATCCAAAAAAAAAGGCTAGCCCAACCCATCCCATCCCTCAGACCCCCTCACCTGTTCAGTGTGTCAGTGCCCTCTGCCCTCTGAGTCTGAGCGCGCTCAGACTGCTAAATGGGGCTGCTGGGAAGGGAAGGACTAATCCATAGGCAGGGGGTGGGCATTTTTGCTATACTGCTACCACTGTCAGACTAGACTGCAGCCTGTCCTGTCCAGCATTGAAATTGGCAACAGCCAGGCAGCCTAGTCTGACAGTGATAGTGTGTGTGCTTAGCTCTTTGATCACTGTCTCAGGGAGCGCCCGTGCTCAGCCGAGAGCGCGGCGCCCCTGCTATCAGTGTGGGAGTGGCCGAGCTGCCTCATCCTGGCTGTTCATTCTCGCTGTTCATCCAGCGCGGAGCGGAGGTGAGTCATACCTCCCAACTTTTGAAGATGGGAAAGAGGGACAAAGTTTGCGGCGCGCTTTGCGCGCCGCGGCAAATTTTAGGCCACGCCTCTGACCACACCCATTCATAATTAGTCACACCCATATCCACATCCCAACCACACCCATTTAGCACTGCCGATCACACTGTTTCATATACAATAATTATAAACAAAAAAATATGGCCACACAGTGCCCCATACTGTATAATGGCCACACATGATGCTCCATACTGTATAATGAACACACATGACGCTCCATACTGTATAATGGCCACACATGATGCTCCATACTGTATAATGAACACACATGATGCTCCATACTGTATGACCGCACATGATGCTCCATACTGTATAATGACCGCACATGATGCTCCATACTGTATAATGACCCCACATGATGCTCCATACTGTATAATGGCCGCACATGATGCTCCATACTGTATAATGAACACACATGATGCTCCATACTGTATGACCGCAAATGATGCTCCATACTGTATAATGACCGCACATGATGCTCCAGACTGTATAATGACCGCACATGATGCTCCATACTGTATAATGACCCCACATGATGCTCCATACTGTATAATGACCGCACATGATGCTCCATACTGTATAATGACCGCACATGATGCTCCATACTGTATGACCGCAAATGATGCTCCATACTGTATAATGACCGCACATGATGCTCCAGACTGTATAATGACCGCACATGATGCTCCAGACTGTATAATGACCGCACATGATGCTCCAGACTGTATAATGACCGCACATGATGCTCCAGACTGTATAATGACCGCACATGATGCTCCAGACTGTATAATGACCGCACATGATGCTCCATACTGTATAATGGCCGCACATGATGCTCCATACTGTATAATGGCCACACATGATGCTCCATACTGTATAATGGCCGCACATGATGCTCCATACTGTATAATGGCCACACATGATGCTCCATACTGTATAATGACCGCACATGATGCTCCATACTGTATAATGACCGCACATGATGCTCCATACTGTATAATGACATACAGGCACGCAGCTCACACACAGGCACGCAGCTCACACGCACGCAGCTCACAAACACATGCAGCTTTGACACAAATGCATCACACACGCAGCCATCACACACACACGCAGCCATCACACACACACACACGCAGCCATCACACACACACACACGCAGCCATCACACACACACACGCAGCCATCACACACACACACACACGCAGCCATCACACACATGCAGCCATCACACACACACGCAGACATCACACACGCAGCCATCACACACACACACACACGCAGCCATCACACACACACGCAGCCATCACACACACGCAGCCATCACACACACACAGCCATCACACACACACAGCCATCACACACACACAGCCATCACACACACACAGCCATCACACACACACAGCCATCACACACACGCAGCCATCACACACACGCAGCCATCACACACACACAGCCATCACACACACACGCAGCCATCACACACACGCAGCCATCACACACACGCAGCCATCACACACACGCAGCCATCACACACACGCAGCCATCACACACACACACGCAGCCATCACACACACACGCAGCCATCACACACACAGCCATCACACACACACACGCAGCCATCACACACACACACACACGCGCAGCCATCACACATGCAGCCATCACACACACACGCAGCCATCACACACACACACGCAGCCATCACACACACACACGCAGCCATCACACACACACACGCAGCCATCACACACACACACACGCAGCCATCACACACACACACACGCAGCCATCACACACACACACACGCAGCCATCACACACACACAGCCATCACACACACACACGCAGCCATCACACACACGCAGCCATCACACACACACACACGCAGCCATCACACACACACAGCCATCACACACACACACCCAGCCATCACACACACACACACGCAGCCATCACACACATCACACACACACAATCTCCTCTGTGATGCAGGGGCGGCTGATGTCCATGTGCAGCTCTCTGCTGAAGTCTTCAGTCTCCTGCTCACAGCTCTGCACTATCCCGGCACCTCCCCCGTCTCTCCTTCTCTGCCGGGATAGCAGCTAAGAGCAGAAGCCGGAGCTCCGTGCACACACAGCCAGAGGTAGTGAATCGCTGACCTTTCTTCTTGATTGCTGCAGGCTCTCTCCTTCAGCGTGGCAGCGCCGCACAGGGGGCGGGAGGGGGGGGGGTGTTGCGCGGGCGGTCAGGAGGCAGCTTTTATATAAAAAAAAAAAAAAACAGGCTCTCTCTACGTCCCGGAAGTGGGCGGGGCTTCACCGGCGGCCGCAAATTCGGGATTTTAAATGCCCGAAGCGGGACAGCGGGACCCCGGTGCCAAAGCGGGACTGTCCCGCTGAAATCGGGACGGTTGGGAGGTATGGGTGAGTGGCGGCGCCGAGGTGGCCGCAACCATTATGTGCGGTGCGGGGGGGGGGGCGCGGCGACGCGAGGCGATGATCTGACCGCTCAGCTGTCAGATTTGCAGCTGAGTTCGGGCAGGGCGCGCCCGCGCTCAGCACTGAGCGCGGCATCCGCGCCCCTGACAGCCCTTAAACAGCAGCAGCAGCGGGCAGGGGACCACCGGGGCCCGAGGCCTCTCCTGCGCCCCCCGGCCCCACGGCGCCCCGTGTGGCCGCCCTGCCCGCCCTGTTGAAGAAACGGCCCTGGCTATGCACAGCACATAGCAGCAGACACTGGCAGGTCCCTTAGCTCTGGGCTATGCACAGCACACCACAGCAGCAGACACAGGCAGGTACCTTAGATCTGGGCTATGCACAGCACATAGCAGCTGGTACTTTAGATCTGGGCTATGCACAGCACATAGCAGCAGGTACTTTAGATCTGGGCTATGCACATCACACCACAGCAGCAGACACTGGCAGGTCCCTTAGATCTGGGCTATGCCTGGGCATATGGTGGGCAGCGGCTCCTGCCTGCTTTGTTCAGTGGCGGATTGTTCGGCTCCATGAGGCCAGCACTATCCATATAGCCCCTGCTCACCACACCCTCCTGACAGATCACACACAGCAAACCAGCAGCAGCTGCGGCATCAGCCTATCTATGTAAATGGCTGCAGCATTTTGCAGGTACTTGGTTGCTGTTTATTGCAGTGACATGTTATTTCCTCCGGATGTTTAGATCATGTGCAGCACAACATGCGACCCCCACTCCTTTGTTAATTGCCGGGGCAGTGAAAGCCTTCATCTGACGCCATGTGCTGTATAGACAGGAAGACCCCCATTCTCCAGAGCCAGACGTGTGTGATGTAAGGCCATCCCATGTGGTTGTCATGCTCTCTGAATTCTGGGAGGCTTTATCAAATCTCTTCCCCCTTGAGATCCAAGACAACTGTGAATGACCAGAATTGTTCTCTGACTCCCAATCACACATTTCATACACCTATTGTAGAAATGGTTACACACAATGAGAACAAAACAATTGCACAAATGTTTCCATACATGTATTCTGTCCAGAAATCACATGTCACATGTTTACCCTCTGCACAATTGTAATTGTAAGAAAATGTTCTCATTGTTGCAGATGAGAGGATAGAATCATTTATTAGACATGTTTCTGGCATCGCAGACACCACAGGACAACCCGAATATAACCCAATAAGAACCCCATAAAGACTACAGAATCTTAGTGAATAAAGGTCGCGGTGTTTATTAATGGGTTAACTAATTAACCATTCAAATAAATTATCATAAAACTAATAAAATCACATATCTCTAAAAATGAGACATTAAAATTCCCAAAACCTATAATTCAGATGAAGTCCACCATCACACAGCAGGGCGACCACCCATCACACAGCAGGGCGACCACCCATCACACAGCAGGGCGACCACCCATCACACAGCAGGGCGACCACCCATCACACAGCAGGGCGACCACCCATCACACAGCAGGGCGACCACCCATCACACAGCAGGGCGACCACCCATCACACAGCAGGGCGACCACCCATCACACAGCAGGGCGACCACCCAACTAAAAAAAACAGCAACTACCAAAATATCCAATGGAGGGCGGGTGGGAAGCTGCTTCCATCTGCTTCACCGGCTGCCACTGACACCGCTGACAGGACTCTCAGGCTTATATCATCGTCTGATTCCCGCTTAAACACGTTCTGCCAATCAAATGTCTGTTGTCCAAAACTGCCCGATCAGCTGATTGGCTGAATAAGAATCCAGAAAGTGAGTACCATTAATCCTCCTTGTCTGAGGATGGGGGGGAACGGCCCATACCAAAACATTAACCTGAGGTAAATTATAGGGGGAGAAAAAGGAGCAACAAAGTTACATCTACTAAACACTACCCTTAGTAAACTAATGCCTCAAAAAATGGAGAGAAAGAATGGGGTATAGGATGCCGAGATCCCATGCATCCCCCACGGTTATTGCTCTAGAAGGGGGGCCTATACATTAGTTATGTTTGCTGCAACCAACAAAAAGGCTAGTAATGACCTATGTGAGTCAGTGCAGGGATGCAGCCACCATGATTGCGTCTGGGAATGTTTCATATTGTCAGTAATGATGGGAGGCAGCCGCAGTCAGAGAATACAGATAGTGATTTATGGACAGAGATCCCGGAGCACTGAGCTCTGGCCGCTGCAGGATCTGGTTTCTCATCCACACACTGCACCACATGGCATTATACATTATTATTATTATTTATTATTATATCGCCATTTATTCCATGGCACGTTACATGTGAGGAGGGGTATACATAATAAAAACAAGTACAATAATCTTGAACAATACAAGTCATAACTGGTACAGGAGGAGAGAGGACCCTGCCCGCGAAGGCTCACAATCTACAAGGGATGGGTGAGAATACAGTAGGTGAGGATAGAGCTGGTCGTGCAGCGGTTTGGTCGATCGGTGGTTACTGCAGGTTGTAGGCTTGTCGGAAGAGGTAGGTCTTCAGGTTCTTTTTGAAGGTTTCGATGGTAGGTGAGAGTCTGATATGTTGTGGTAGAGAGTTTCAGAGTAGGGGTGATGCGCGAGAGAAATCTTGTATACGATTGTGGGAAGAGGAGATAAGAGGGGAGTAGAGAAGGAGATCTTGTGAGGATCGGAGGTTGCGTGCAGGAAAGTACCGGGAGACGAGGTCACAGATGTATGGAGGAGACAGGTTGTGGATGGCTTTGTATATCATGGTTAGGCATTTGTACTGGAGTCTCTGGGTAATGGGGAGCCAGTGAAGGGATTGACAGAGGGGAGAGGCTGGGGAATTTCGGGGGGACAGGTGGATTAGTCGGGCAGCAGAGTTTAGAATAGATTGGAGGGGTGTGAGAGTGTTAGAAGGGAGGCCACAGAGCAGGAGGTTACAGTAGTCGAGGCAGGAGATGATGAGGGCATGGAGTAGGGTTTTTGCAGATTCTTGGTTTAGGAATGTACGGACCCGTGAAATATTTTTGAGTTGAAGGCGGCAGAAAGTGGAAAGGGCTTGGCTATGCGGTTTAAAGGAGAGATCAGTGTCAAGGATTACCCCGAGACAGCGAGCTTGTGGGACTGGGGAGAGTGGGCAGCAGTTTACTGTAATGGATAGGTTTGTTGGGGGGGTTGCGTGAGATGGGAGAACGACAATGAATTCTGTTTTGTCCATGTTAAGTTTTAGAAATCTAGCGGAGAAGAAGGATGAAATATACATGGGTATATTCTACCTGTGTGGATTATACATATATACTCTACAAGTGTGTGTCATATGTACCATTACACTGATTTATTCCCTACATAACTTTTGCCTTCTACTGGCTTTGAAAAATCTCCCAGAGTGTGTAAGCCCTTAGCGACTTATGATGTACTGGGTTCATCTTAGGCCAGTCTCACACGTCCAGATAATTCCGGTACCGGAAAAATCGGTACCGCAGTTATCCATGTCCTTGTGTCCGTGAGCTCACGTGGCACATCAGTGTGGCACACGTGCGGTAGCCGTGTGCCGCCCGTGTGATGACTGAGTACCACACGGACCGTGCAGGGGACAGCGCTACAGTAAGCGCTGTCCCCCCAGCGTGTGGTGCTGAAGCCGCCATTCATTTCTTCTCCCCAGCAGCGTTCGCTGGAGAGAAGGAATGAAAAATCAATGTTTTTTTTATTATTTTTGTGTTTAAAATAAAGATCCTTGTCACCTGCTGCCTCCCACCCCCTGAGCGCCCGCCCGCTGGCATTAAAATACTCACCCAGCTCCCTCGATGCTTCCTCTCAGCACCGCAGCTTGTCCTGTATGAGCGGTCACGTGGTACCGCTCATTACAGTGATGAATACGCGGCTCCACCCCTATGGGGTGCGCTCCCATGAACACTGACATGTCTCCGTGTTTTTCAAACGGACACACGGTCCGTGAAAACATGCTGACATCTGCAGAGACACATTGATTTTAATGTGTCTAGGTGAGTCTGTCTCCTGTACGTGAGAAAACTGTCACCACACGTACCAGAGCCACTGATGTGTGAAAGAGGCCTTACGCTCACAGGCCATTCACACATCTTTCCCAGTAGATGATGGCTGTGATATCAGCCATCATCTGCCTCTAACATTTTCAGGTGGAGCAGAGTTCTGCCTGCAGCTGTTAACCTGTTAAACACCACTGTGAATCTGTGACAGCGGGATTTAACAAGCATCGGCAGGGTGTCGTGTCATTCTGTGCACCCAGCGGTGTTCCCATGACATGATCGCAGGGTGCCTATGGGTTGCCATGATGGCCAGGGGTCTATTGAAGACCTTTGTGCCTGTCATGACCGTACTCCTGTGAAAGCCAGCCTGTGGCTGCTTTTCATAGAAGACCGTGATTTTTGCTGTATACAGTTATACTGTGACATTGCTGTATATAGCACATGTAAGCGGATGACCGCGGATTGAAGTCCGCTAAGAGGACTATTAAGTGCAGTGATTTGACTTTTTTTTTTTTTTTAGAACAAACTATGTTTGAAATAAGTAAATGCGGTTTATGCACAGTCCCAGGTCTAGTGCTCTAAGTCTCTAGCGTCAGTGCCTGGTGTTGGCTGTAGCGCTGATGTCACAAATTACCGCGTGGCAGCCAATCACTCAGCTCAGTGGCTGGGCATTCCATTTATACTGGCAGAGCTCACTGATTGGCTGCTGCACTGTCACAGTGACTTCGGCGCTGCAGTGGGTTGCCAACACCAGTGCGGTAGCTGAAACTCATTTGTGGACACTGGGATGGTGAGTACAATACAGTTTGTTTGTTCTGTTTAAAAAGAGACAACCCCTGCTTGGTGCTGTATTCATGTACTGAGGATTATTCTGGTGCTGTACTCATGGCACAGATGCTGGTTCTAGTGATGTATACTGATGGTGGTTCTGGTGCTGTACTCATGGCACAGATGCTGGTTCTAGTGATGTATACTGATGGTGGTTCTGGTGCTGTACTCATGGCACAGATGCTGGTTCTAGTGACGTATTCATATACTGATGGTGGTTCTGGTGCTGTCTTCACCCCTTAAAAATAAATGAAAAACTTAAAAATATTTGTTGTGGCCACATCCATAAAACTACAGTCTATCAAAATATAAAGCTAAATCAGGCCTGTCCCACACGTCCAGATAATTCCGGTACCGGAAAAAATCGGTACCGGAGTTATCCGTGTCCGTGTGTCCGTGAGCTCACGTAGGCCATCCGTGTGGCACACGTGCGGCAGCCGTGTGGCACACGTGCGGCAGCCGTGTGCCGCCTGGGTACCACACGGACCGTGCAGGAGAGACAGCGCTACAGTAAGCGCTGTCCCCCCAGCATGGTGCTGAAGCCGCCATTCATCCGTTCTCTCCAGCGCTCGCTGGGGAGGAGGGATGAAAAATCTTTTTTTTTTTGTTTTTATGTGTTTAAAAATAAACTTTAGGGCATCCTCCCCCCTCCCACCCCCTGTGCGCCCGGCCGCCGGCATTAAAATACTCACCCGCCTCCCTCGCAGTGTCCTGTCCTGGCCGCACCTTCTACTGTATGAGCGGTCACGTGGGGCCGCCGATTACAGTCATGAATATGTGGCTCCACCTCCCATAGGGGCGGAGCCGCTTATTCATTTCTGTAATGGGCGGCCCCACGTGACCGCATACAGGAGAAGCTGCGGCCAGGACAGGACACTGCGAGGGAGGCGGGTGAGTATTTTAATAACAGCGGGCGGGCGCACAGGGGGTGGGAGGGGGATTGGGGACAGGGATCTTTATGTTAAACACCAGAAACAAAAAAAAAAAGGATTATTCATATCCTCTCTACAGCAAACGCTGCTGCAGAGAAGATATGAATGGCGGCTTCAGCACCACGTGGGGGGGACAGCGCTTACTGTAGCGCTGTCTCCTGCACGGCACACGGACTGCACACGGACAATGTCTGTGTGCGTTACGTGTTTTACACGGACCCATTGACTTTAATGGGTCCGTGTAATACGTGCGCTCCCACGAACACTGACATGTCTCCGTGTTTGGCACACGGAGACACGGTCCGCAAAAAATCAATGACATCTGCACAGATGCATTGATTTCAATGTGTCTACGTGTGTCAGTGGCTCCGGTACGTGAGGAAACTGTCACCTCACGTACCGGAGCCACTGACGTGTGAAACCGGCCTCATACTGTAAGGAGAAAAAAAAAATCGAAATGACAGAAGTGCACTAACCAAAGAGAATAGTGTTCACAGGTCACTTTTGCCATGCAATGAATACCTTAAAAGCGAAATACAAAAAGCATTTATTGATTTGTTTTTATTTAGTGCAGGTTAATTTTGAAGGGGTACCATTTCAATTTTCACCTCAGGCAGCAAAAAAAGCTACAATGGGTCATGCCCACATATTCAAGAGTTTGTTGGCCCATTAAGCCCCAAATAACCAGGTTTAGCCAACTTCTATCTGATGTGTTTGGAGGCCTTTAGGAGTAGAAGATAACTTGCAGATCATTGGGATCCAACTGCTGGGACCCAACGCAATTAGATCACAATATGGTGGTGCTTTTCAGTTACAGTATGGTGGTGCTAAAGTCATGTCATAAAGGTGTGATTTTCTGACTGTATGGCAGTATTAGGTACAGTATAGTGGGATTATCCAGACATGGTATAAAGATAATCCGTTATGGTATGGGGATACTTTCCAGTCAGTGTAGTTAAGTATTTCTGACCTGTGGGTACACTTTGAGGGACCTTAGAAGATGGCAGATTGGATTAATAAGTAGAAAGAATGCAGGAGACTCAGCCTTTCCCTGGCAGACAGTGGCGCTTCTATCAGGCAGAACAGTGTAGTGACTTGTCAATGGATGTATTGTCCATAGTGTTACTTAGGACTGAAGTTATCATCTAATACATGATCATCATTCAGAGTTATCATTGTGTTATCTTTGACACATCTGGTGTGGGCGGGCAGAAGTGACGTGAGACGCCGGTTCTTGGTTTCTTGGCTTCGGGTGCAGGGGATGTGAGCGCCAAACAAAACCGCCATTGTTGAGTCTCACTAAAATAACCCATACTTATACCCTGACTGTACAGGAAACGCGTGTCAGGGGTGCTTATTTGGCCACCACACAAGTTTATTTACCTCCTTTTAATTTATTCCGACGTTGGTTTAATCTCTCTTACAGCTCTTATCTAGTGTAGCACAGGGTTGTGTCTATTCTATTGCATCCTGGTTATTTTTTATTATTCTGGCTGCACGTTATAATTGGGATATAACACATTTTCCTATACTTGATTATCTGCTCACTTGAATACATGTGTTGCCTTTTTTGAACCAGTGACCACACTCCTGCGGCTAATGCACACCTATTCTATACGCAAACATTTGCCTTGTTGACACTTCTCCTTTTTCAGCGAGATTTTCTCTTTACTCCAAGAGAAGGTTTTTTGCATATGTGCAAATTTTTGTAGGATTTTTATTCCACTTTGTATCTATTTTACTTTGATGCATACTTCTGGAGATTGACTATTGATTGCTATATTTCTGTGTCATTTTGTATATGACATTTTTATTGCGTGTATGTTTATTACTATCTATTGACTATTTATTGTCTGTATCTGTAGGCTTCATGTGTGGCTATGCCTATGTTTGACACTCTCTTTTAGGCCGGTTTCACACGCCAGTGGCTTCGGTACGTGAGGTGACAGTTTCCTCACGTACCGGAGCCACTGACACACGTAGACACATTAAAATCAATGCATCTGTGCAGATGTCATTGATTTTTTGCGGAACGTGTCTCCGTGTGCCAAACACGGAGACATGTCAGTGTTCGTGGGAGCGCACGTATTACACGGACCCATTAAAGTCAATAGGTCCGTGTAAAACACGTACCGCACACGGATGTTCTCCGTGTGCCGTGCAGGAGACAGCGCTCCAGTAAGCGCTGTCCCCCCCACATGGTGCTGAAGCCACGATTCATATCTTCTCTGCAGCAGTGTTTGCTGTAAAGAAGATATGAATAATCCATTTTTTTAGTGGTATTTCGTGTTTAAAATAAAGCTCCATGTCCCCACCACCTGTGCGCCCCCCCGCTGTTCTGAAAATACTCACCCGCCTCCCTCGTTGGCTGTCGCTGCTTCCTGTCCTGGCCGCACCTTCTACTGTATGTGGTCACGTGGGGCCGCCGATTACAGTCATGAATATGCGGCTCCACCTCCCAATAGGGGTGGAGCCGCATATTCATTACTGTAAATGAGCGGCCCCACGTGACCGCATACAGGAGAAGCTGCGGCCAGGACAGGACACTGCGAGGGAGGCGGGTGAGTATTTTCAGAACAGCGGGGGGGCGCACAAGGGGTGGGGACATGGAGCTTTATTTTAAACAAAAAACACCACTAAAAAAAATGGATTATTCATATCTTCTTTACAGCAAACGCTGCTGCACAGAAGATATGAATCGCGGCTTCAGCACGATGCAGGGGACAGCGCTAAACTTTAGCGCTGTCTCTCCTGCACGGTCCGTGTGGTACCCAGGCGGCACACGGCTGCCGCACGTGTGCCACACGGATGGCCTACGTGAGCTCACGGACACGGATAACTCCGGTACCGATTTTTTCCGGTACCGGAATTATCTGGACGTGTGAGACTGCCCTTAGCATGTTTCATCATTTTGTTCAATAAAGATTTGTCTCCCATATTTTTGGCTAATACTCCTGTGTTTCTATATATTTTTTTGTTATTATTATGGGAGAGCCATTGATAATGTTGGTCCATTAGATAACTTTTCTGGTATTCTTAAAATGTTGCCCATAAATAGAAAATGTTATCAACAAAAGAAACTGCCATTACTTTCCAGTTGAAGAACTCTGCCCTTTAGCACTTTCACTGCAGTGGTCCTCACTGGTGCTGCAGTGATGGTGTCCTGTCCATTGTTAAAATACAGCTCTGGCAAAAATTAAGAGACCACTGCAAAATGTTCAGTTTGTCTGATTTTTCTCTTTATAGGTATATTATTGAGTAAAATGTAAATTGTTCTTTTATTCTATAAACTTCTGACAACATGTCTCTGAATTTCCAAGCAATACATTTTGTTTGTTTTTTTCTGAAAAGGAGAAATTGTCAATTTTTTTAAAAAAAGGGCTTTCAGACCTCAAATAATGCAAAAAAACAAGTTCATAATCATTTAGAAACAACAATACTAATGTTTTAACTCATGAAGAGCTCAGAAATCAATATTTTGTGGAATAACCATGATTTCTAATCACCGCTTTCATGCGTCTTGGCATGCTTTCCACCGGTCTTTCACACTGCTTCTGGCGCAAAAATGTAAGCAGTTCTTCTTTGTTCATCCTCTTGATTACATTCCAGAGGTTTTCAATGGGGTTCAGGTCTGGAGATTGGGCTGCCCATGACAGGGTTTTGATGTGGTGGTCTCTTAATTTTTGCCAGAGCTGTATATATGTGATGAAAAGACACATTGCTAATATATATGGTTAATTTAAGGGCAGAGTCAGATGGTTGTATAAATTGGACTAAGATTGGAATGCAGTACACAGACTGGCCGTCGGCTTTCCTGCCCCGGCGTGACAGCTTCATGTATTTCTATGTGGTTGTGACACTTGGGTCGGGAGAGACGCCGACCAGTCCGTGCACTATGTTCCGATTTATATGGCCAGCTGAATGCGCCCTAAGGCCACGTGCACACGTTGAGTATTTGTTGAATTCTTTTTCTCAGTATTTGTAAGCCAAAACCAGGACAGGGTAAAAAAATGGTGTACATGTTATTATTATAATTTTCCTTTCATTGTTCCATTCCAATATTTTGCTTACAGATACTGATGTAAGTTACTCATCAAATACTCAATGTGTGCGCATGGTCTATGAGTGTGTGCCCACAACGAGTTTTAGGTACAGTGAAGGAAATAATTATTTGATCCCAAAGACATGAACAGTCTATAATTTTAAGGGTAGGTTAATTTTAATATTGAATGATAGAATATCAAAAATAAAATCCAGAAAATCACATTGTATAAATTATATAAATTTATTTGCATTTTGCAATGGGAGGTAAGTATTTGATCCCCTACAAACCATTAAGAGTTCTGGTTCCTACAGACCAGTTAGACGCTCCTAATCAACTCATTACCTGCATTAACCCCTTCATGACCCAGCCTATTTTGACCTTAATGACCTGGCCGTTTTTTGCAATTCCGACCAGTGTCCATTTATGAGGTAATAACTCAGGAACGCTTTAACGGATCCTAGCGGTTCTGAGATAGTTTTTTCGTGACATATTGGGCTTCACATTAGTTGTAAATTTAGGTCGATAATTTTTGCGTTTATTTGTGAAAAAAATAGAAATTTGGCTAAAATTTTGAAAATTTCGCAATTTTCAAACTTTGAATTTTTATTCTGTTAAACGAGAGTTATGTGACACAAAATAGTTAATAAATAACATTTCCCACATGTCTACTTTACATCAGCACAATTTTGGAAATAAAATTTTTTTTTGCTAGGAAGTTATAAGGGTTAAAATTTGACCAGTGATTTCTCATTTTTACAACGAAATTTACAAAACCATTTTTTTTAGGGACCACATCACATTTGAAGTCAGTTTGAGGGGTCTATATGGCTGAAAATACCCAAAAGTGACACCATTCTAAAAACTGCACCCCTCAAGGTGCTCAAAACCACATTCAAGAAGTTTATTAACCCTTCAGGTGCTTCACAGCAGCAGAAGCAACATGGAAGGAAAAAATGAACATTTAACTTTTTAGTCACAAAAATGATATTTAGCAACAATTTTTTTATTTTCCCAAGGGTAAAAAAAGAAACTGGACCCCAAAAGTTATTGTACAATTGGTCCTGAGTACGCCGATACCCCATATGTGGGGGGAACCACTGTTTGGGCGCACGACGGGGCTCGGAAGGGAAGGAGCGCTATTTGACTTTTTCAATGAAAAATTGGCTCCAATCTTTAGTGGACACCATGTTGCGTTTGGAGAGCCCCTGTGTGCCTAAACATTGGAGCTCCCCCACAAGTGACCCCATTTTGGAAACTAGACCCTCCCAAGAACTTATCTAGATGCATAGTGAGCACTTTGAACCCCCAGATGCTTCACAAATTGATCCGTAAAAATGAAAAAGTACTTTTTTTTCACAAAAAATTTCTTATAGCCTCAATTTCTTCATTTCCACATGGGCAACAGGATAAAATGGATCCTAAAATGTGTTTGGCAATTTCTCCTGAGTACACTGATACCTCACATGTGGGGGTAAACCACTGTTTGTGCATACGGCAGGGCTCGGAAGGGAAGGAGCGCCATTTGACTTTTGAATGAAAAATTAGCTACAATCGTTAGCGGACACCATGTCGCGTTTGGAGAGCCCCTGTGTGCCTAAACATTGGAGCTCCCCCACATGTGACCCCATTTTGGAAACTAGACCCCCCAAGGAACTTTTCTAGATGCATAGTGAGCACTTTGAACCCACAGGTGCTTCACAAATTGATCTGTAAAAAGGAAAAAGTACTCTTTTTTTCACAAAAAAAATTCTTTTAGCCTCAATTTGTTCATTTCCATATGAGCAACAGGGATAAAATGGATCCAAAAATTTATTGGGCAATTTCTCCTGAGTACACTGATACACTGATACCCCTGTGTACCTAAACATTGGAGCTCCCCCACACGTGACCCCATTTTGGAAACTAGACCTCCCATGGAAATAATCTAGATGTGCGGTGACCACTTTAAACCCCCAAGTGCTTCACAGAAGTTTATAACGCAGAGCCATGAAAATAAAAAATCATTTTTCTTTCCTCAAAAATTATTATTTAGCCCGCAATTTTTTTTTCACAATAGTAACAGGAGAAATTGGACCCCAAAGGTTGTTGTCCAGTTTGTCGTGAGTACGCTGATACCCCATATGTGGGGGGAACCACTGTTTGGGCACACGTCGGGGCTCGGAAGGGAAGTAGTGACATTTTGGAATACAGACTTTGAATGGTCTGCGGGCATCATTTTATGTTTGCAGAGCCCCTGATGTGCCTAAACAGTAGAAACCCCCCACAAGTGATGCCATTTTGGAAACTAGACCCCCCAAGGAACTTATCTAGATATGTGGTGAGCACTTTGAACCCCCAAGTGCTTCACAGAAGTTTACAACGCAGAGCCGTGAAAATAAAAAATCATTTTTCTTTCCTCAAAAATGATGTTTTAGCAAGCAATTTTTTATTTTCGCAAGGGTAACAGGAGAAATTGGACCCCAATAGTTGTTTCCCAGTTTGTCCTGAGTATGCTGGTACCCCATATGTGGGGGTAAACCACTGTTTGGGTGCACGTCGGGGCTCAGAAGGGAGGGAGCACCATTTGACTTTTTGAATGCAAGATTGGCTGGAATCAATGGTGGCGCCATGTTGCGTTTGGAGACCCCTGATGTGCCTAAACAGTGGAAACCCCTCAATTCTAACTCCAACACTAACCCCTACACCCCCCTAACCCTAATCCCAACTCTAGCCATAACCCTAATCACAACCCTAACCCCAACACACCCCTAACCACAACCCTAACCCCAACACACCCCTAATCCCAACCCTAACCCAACCCTAACCACAACCCTAACCCCAACAGACCCCTAACCATAACCCTAACCACAAGCCTAATCTTAACTCTATTTCCAACCCTAGCCCAAATTCCAACCCTAACCCTAAGGCTATGTGCCCACGTTGCAGATTCATGTGAGATTTTTCCGCACCATTTTTCAAAAATCTGCAGGGAAAAGGCACTGCGTTTCACCTGCGGATTTACCGTGAATTTCCAGTGTTTTTTGTGCGGATTTCACCTGCGGATTCCTATTGAGGAACAGGTGTAAAACGCTGCGGAATCCTCACAAAGAATTGACATGCTGCGGAAAATACAACGCAGTGTTTCCACGCGGTATTTTCCGCACCATGGGCTCAGCGGATTTGGTTTTCCATAGGTTTACATGGTACTGTAAACCTGATGGAAAACTGCTACGAATCTGCAGTGGCCAATCCGCTGCGGATCCGCAGCCGAATCCGCACCCTGTGCACATAGCCTAATTCTAAGGGAATGTGCACACGCTGCGGAAAACGCTGGAGATCCACAGCGTTTCCGCTGCTGCGGGTCCGCAGCAGTTTCCCATGAGTTTACAGTTTAATGTAAACCTATGGGAAACAAAAAACGCTGTGCACATGCTGCGGAAATAACTGCGCGTAAACGCAGCGGTTTACATTCCACAGCATGTCACTTCTTTCTGCGGATTCCGCAGCGGTTTTACGGCTGCTGCTATAGAAAACTGCAGTTGTAAAACCGCAGTGAAATCTGCAGAAAAACCACGGGAAATCCGCGATAAATCTGCAGCGGTTTTGCACTGCGGATTTATCAAATCCGCTGCGGAAAAATCTGCAGAGGACCAGAATACGTGTGCACAAAGCCTTACCCTAACCCTAATTCTAACCCTAGCCCTAACCCCAACCCTAACCCTAACCCTAGTTCTAACCCTAACAGTAGTGGAAAAATAAAAATAAATATATTTTCTTTATTTTATTATTGTCCCTACCTATGGGGGTGATAAAGGGGGGGGGTTCATTTACTGTTTTTTTTATTTTGATCACTGTGATAGGTTTTATCACAGTGATCAAAATGTACATGGAACGAATCTGCCGGCCGGCAGATTCGGCGGGCGCAATGCGCATGCGCCCGCCATTCTGGAAGATGGCGGCACCCATGGAACAGACGGACGGACACCGGAAGGCTCGGTAAGTATGGGGGGGGATCGGAGCACGGGGGGTGGGATCAGAGCACAGGGGGAGCGGACAGGAGGATGGGGGAGCGGACAGGAGGATGGAGGGGAGCGGACCACAGAACAGAGGACTGGGGAGGAGATCGGTGGTGGTGGCAGGGGGCAGATCAGGGTTTCCAGCCATGGCCGATGATATTGCAGCATCGGTCAAGGCTGGATTGTAATATTTCACCACTTTTCACAGGTGAAATATTACAAATTGCTCTGATTGGCTGTTGCTCTTTCAACAGCCAATCAGAGTGATCGTAGCCACGTGGGGGCAAAGCCACCCCCCCCGGGCTAAAATACCACTCCCCCTGTCCCTGCAAATTGGGTGAAATTGGAGTTAACCCTTTCACCCGATCTGCAGGGACGCGATCCCTCTATGATGCCACATAGGCGTCACAGGTCTGATTGGCACCGACTTTCATGACGCCTACGTGCCATCACAGGTCGGGAAGGGGTTAAAGACAGCTGTCTTTCATAGTCACCTTTATAAAAGACTCCTGTCCACAGACTCAATTATTCAGTCAGACTCTAACCTCTCCAACATGGGCAAAACCAAAGAGCTTTATAATGAAGTCAGGGACAAGAACATAGACATGCACAAAGGTGGAATGGGCTACAGAACCATAAGTAAAACGCTGGGTGAGAAGGAGACAACTGTTGGTGCCGTAGTAAGAAAATGGAAGAAATACAAAATGCCTGCTAATTGACATCGATCTGGAGCACAAGGCAAAATCTCACCTCGTGGGGTATCCTTGATCATGAGGAACGTGAGAGATCAGACTAAAACTACCCAGGGGAAACTTGTTAATGATCTCAAGGCACTTGGGACCACAATCACCAAGAAACCCATTGGTAACACATTACTCCGTAAAGGTTTAAAATCCTGCAGTGTCGGCAAGGTCCTCCTGCTCAAGAAGGCACATATGCAGACCCATCTGAAGCTTGCCAATGAACATGGATGATTCTGTGAGTGATTGGGAGAAGGTGCTGTGGTCAGATGAGACAAAATTGAGCTCTTTGGCATTAACTCAACTCGCTGTGTTTGGAGGAAGAGAAATGCTGCCTATGACCCAAAGAACACCAACCCCACTGTCAAGCATGGAGGTGAAAACATTATGTTTTGAGGGTGTTTCTCTGCTAAGGGCACAAGACTAGTTCACCGCATCAATGGGAGAATGGATGGAGCCATGTACCTTAAAATCCTGAGTGACAACCCCCTTTCCTTCGCCAGGACAATAAAAATGGATTGTGGCTGGATCTTCCAGCAAGACAATCACCCAAAACATCCTGCTAAGGCAAGAAAGGAGTGGCTCAAAAAGAAGCACATTAAGGTGATGGAGTGGCCTAGCCAGTCTCCAGACCTTAATCCCATAGAAAACTTATGGAAGGAGTTGAAGCTCCAAGTTGCCAAGTGACAGCCTCAAAATCTTAATGATTTAGAGATGATCTGCAAAGAGGAGTGGACCAAAATCCCCCCTGACATGTGCGCAAACCTCATCATCAATTACAAAAAACGTCTGACTGCTGTGCTTGCCAACAAGGGTTTTGCCACCAAGTATTAAGTCTTGTTTGCCAGAGGGATCAAATACTTATTTCTCACTGCAAAATGCAAATAAATATATAATTTATGCAATGTGATTTTCTGGATTTTATTTTTGATATTCTATCTCTTAATGTTAAAATTAACCTACCCTTAAAATTATAGACTGTTAATGTCTTTGTCAGTGGGCAAACTTACAAAATCAGCAAGGGATCAAATAATTATTTCCTGCATTGTAAGTTTTCAGCACTGCACTTTTTCGCTGCTTCAAAAACGTATTGTCTGTGGTGCTACATAAATAATGGAGATAATGCTAAGCAAATAGGAGAGATAAAAGGACATGACAGAAAACCATGTGCAGACACCAATATAAGAATCAAGTGTTTATTTATAAACCAGATGAACACTCCATGGTTAAAACAAAGGAAAACCTGATCTATTCCACACCTCTGACACCATAAATATATAGTAGAAAAATTGTTCTCTCTAGCATAATGCACATGTGGTCGTCATGATATCATTAGATGTATATAATTCTCATTCTCCTTTGTATTAATTAGATCTGGTATTTCACTGGCATTGTGAATTTATATTTATATTTCACTTATTAATTGATTTTCATTGTGTTTATATATCACTGTACTATACTGCTGGCTATGGACCAATATTCAGTGAAGGAATTAATTATTTGATCCCTTGCTGATTTTGTAAGTTTGCCCACTGACAAAGACATTAACAGTCTATAATTTTAAGGGTAGGTTAATTGTAACATTGAGAGATAGAATATCAAAAATAAAAGAAAAAAAAAAGAAAATCACATTGCATAAATTATATATTTATTTGCATTTTGCAGTGAGAAATAACTATTTGATCCCTCAGGCAAACAAGACTTAATAATTGGTGGCAAAACCCTTGTTGGCAAGCACAGCAGTCAGACGTTTTTTGTAGTTGATGATGAGGTTTGCACACAAGTCAGGAGGAATTTTGGTCCACTCCTCTTTCCAGATCACCTCTAAATTATTACGATTTTGAGGCTGTCACTTGGCAACTCGGAGCTTCAACTCCCTCCATAGGTTTTCTATGGGATTAAGGTCTGGAGACTCGCTAGGCCACTCCATCACCTTAATGTGTTTCTTTTTGAGCCACTCCTTTGTTGCCTTGGCTGTATGTTTTGGGTGATTGTCTTGCTGGAAGACCCAGTCATGACCAATTTTTATTGTCCTGGTGGAGGGAAGGAGGTTGTCACTCAGGATTGTACGGTATATGGCTCCATCCACTCTCCCATTGATGCAGTGAAGTAGTCAGGTGCCCTTAGCAGAGAAACACCCCCAAAACTTAATGTTTCCACCTCCATGCTTGACAGTGGGGATGGTGTTCTTTGGGTCATAGGCAGCATTTCTCTTCCCCCAAACACGGCGAGTTGAGTTAATGCCAAAGACCTCAATTTTTGTCTCATCTGACCACAGCACCTTCTCCCAATCACTCACAGAATCATCCAGATATTCTTTGGCAAACTTCAGACGGACCTGCACATGTGCCTTCTTGAGCAGGGGGACCTTGCGGGCACTGCAGGATTTTAAACCTTTACGTTGTATTGTGTTACCAATGGTTTTCTTGGTGACTGTTGTCCCAGCTACCTTGAGATCATTAACATATTCCCTCTGTGTAGTTCTAAGCTGATCTCTCACCTTCCTCATGATCAAGATTACCCCACGAGATGACATTTTGCATTGTGCCCCAGATCGATGTCGATTTACAGTCATTTTGCGTTTCTTCCATTTCATTTATTTGTTACTATTGCACCAACAGTTGTCTCCTTCTCACCCAGCATCTTATTTAAGGTTTTGTAGTCCATTCCAGCTTTGTGCAGGTCTATGATCTTATCCCTGACATCCTTATAAAGCTCTTTGGTATTGCCCATGTTGTAGAGGTTAGAGTCTAACTGATTAATTGAGTCTGTGGACAGGAGTCCTTTATAAAGGTGACTATGTAAGACAGCTGTCTTTAATGCAGGTAACAAGTTGATTAGGAGCGTCTAACTGGTCTGTAGGAGCCAGAACTCTTAATGTTTGGTAGGGGATCAAATACTTATTTCTCACTGCAAAATGCAAATAAATTTATATAATTTATACAATGTGATTTTCTGGATTTTATTTTTCATATTCTATCTCTCAATGTTAAAATTAACCTACCCTTAAAATTAGTCTGTTCATGTCTTTGTCAGTGGCAAACTTACAAAATCAGCAAGGGATTTTTTAATTGGCTTTAATCATGGAGTGTGATTTGGTTTACAAAGGAAGAGATGATTTCTTGTATAGGTGTGTACATTGTCCTGTCCATTGTTGATGTGACTGCTGCACCCTAAGTGTTGGTGTTTGCATGTACAGTAAATGACTACTAAAGCCAATGATTGTCAGAAGTGGTAACATGAATGATGGACAGAACATCCATTACTGCAGAATCAGTGGGGACTATTGAAGCAGCAGCACTGGAGTGGTGGAGGCTTAAGGGTATGTGCACATGCTGCGGATTTTGCTGCGGATCCGCAGCTGCGGGTCCGCAGTAGTTTCCCATGCGTTTACAGTATAATGTAAACCTATGGGAAACGAAATCCGCAGTGCACATGCTGCGGAAAAAGCGCGCAGAAACGCAGCGGTTTACATTCCGCAGCGGTTTACATTCCGCAGCATGTCAATTCTTTTTGCGGATTCCGCTGCGGGTTTACACCTGCTCCAATAGAAAACTGCAGGTGTAAACCCCAGAGAAAAAATCAGAGATGATTACCTGCTGAAGCCTCCAAACAAATGCACTAGCAGGGCGCATCGGACCCGATTAATGATGGCAAAAACATGATGGTTTTGCCATCATTAATCAGGTCCGATGCGCCCTGCTAGTGCATTTGTTTGGAGGCTTCAGCAGGTAATCATCTCTGCTTTTTTCTCTGTGATTTTTTTCAATTTTCTGGAGGATTTTTAAGTCCTCTTTTTGTGTCTGTGAGCTTTTACTGCAGGTGTAAACCCGCAATGGAATCCGCAATAGAAACCGCGATAAATCTGCAGGAAAAACCGCAGCGGTTATGCCCTGTGGATTTTTTAAATCCGCTGCGGAAAAATCCGCAGCCCTCACAGATACGTGTGCACATACCCTCAATGTCTAAGTAATGATTTTTTTTGGCAAACTTTTGTTAATATAAAAACCCCTTTAAAGGAAAGTGTGATCATTATTTATCTTCAGGAGAGCACAGTTTCCACTCCTTCAGGCTTTTTCCTTGCCAGGGCAAAAGTGCTGTCATGAAGCACCAGCAGGCTTCTGCCGATGCAGTAATTGAACGTGTGTCCGTGACACAAGTTCAGTTAAACTCTATTGCCGACAACCAATCGGAGGCTGGCAGCTGACATCAGCATGCACGTCGAAGGCGTATGACATCATTGTCATTCGCCGGCGAGTATGCGCTTGAAATGCCTGGGGTGGAACGTCGGCACTGGAGCGTGGCCAGGTAAGGAGAAAGTGTTTTTTTATTTTTTTCTTGAAAGTGGCAAGCCCGGGACAGAATGGAGACACGTGGGCAGGATGGGATACACAGGGGCAGAATGAAGACACAGGGCAGAATGGGGACATGGGGCAGGATGAAGACACGGGGCAGGATGGAGACACGGGGGGCAGAATGTAGACAGAGAGGGCAGGATTGAGACACAGGAGGCAGGATGGAGACACGGGGCAGAATGGAGACATGGAGCAGAATGGAGGCATAGGGCAGAATAGAGACACAGAAGACAGGATGGAGACATAGGGGGCAGGATGGAGACACAGGGGGAAGAATGGAGACACAGGGGGCAGGATGGAAACACAGGGGCTGGATGGAGACACAGGGCAGGATGGAGACAGATGGGGCAGGAATATGGGGCAGGATGGAGACAGATGAGGCAGGATGCAGATACATGGTGCAGGTTCATGGGGCAGGAGGGAGACACATGGTGCAGGATGGATACGATGGAGACAGATGGGGCAGGATCATGGGACAGATGGGGCAGGATCATGGGACAGATGGGGAAGGATGGGACATCACATGGGTGAAGTGGATACTCATGAAGGCAGGATGGGAAAACATATGACTAGAGCCAGGAATGAGACACATGAGGGCATGGATGGGGGATATTATTATCATAGGGGCTAATTAAGGGATATTATTACTACAGTGATATATTTACTTTAATTTTTTGAGGATACTGTTTTACATGGAGGAGGTCCTGTTACTGTGCAGAGCAACAGTATGTCACCTTTTTTTCTTCATCTAGTGTAGTGTAGAAGTTGGGAAAAAAATAATGTGTTCTGCAAGTGGTGCTCTAGATAACTGTGTTATTTCCTGCAGAGATGAGCCCTGGCTGGAAGAAGTGATGGTGGTCTGTGCTGGATAAAAAGTGAAGATGAAGGACTTCACCTAGAGACGTCACTGGTGAGTCAGTGTGTTACCTGTACACTGACACTATACACTGTATGCTATATACAGAGGTCCTGTGTACAATGTCACTGGTGATCACTCTATTGCCTGTACACTGACACTACATACAGAGGTCCTGTATACAATGTCACCAGTGATCACTGTATTACCTTTACACTGACACTATATAGAGAGATCCTGTGTATAATGTAATTGATCACTGTATTACCTGTACACTGGTACTCCATACAGAGTTCCTGTGTATAATGTCACCAGTAATCACTGTATTACCTGTACACTATACACTTCATACAGAGCTCCTGTGTATAATGTCATCGGTAATCACTGTATTGCCTGTACCAGGACACTGCATACTGAGTACAGATCTCCTGTGTATAATGGCACTTATGGTGATATTAGTATTATGTTTTTTTATTAATGATCAGTATTTTAGTATTCATTCACTATGTGGTGGTAATATGTTGTCCGGCCGTGGTGTGGCGGTATTTGTTCCTTGTATGTGCTGTTATTTGGTCACTATGTGGTGGTAATATGTTGTCCGGTCATGGTGTGGCTATATTTGTTCCTTGTATGTGCTGTTATTTGTTCACTATGTGGTGGTAATATGTGGTCTGGTCATGGTGTGGTGGTATTTGTTCCTTGTATGTGGTATTATTGGTCACCATGTGGTAGTAATGTGTGGTCTGGACATGGTGAGGTGGTATTTGTCCCTTGTATGTGATATTATCCGGTCACTGTAGTGGTATTATGTGGTCTGGACATTTTGCGGTGGTATTTGATCCTTGTATGTGGTATTATAGGCCACTATATGGTGGTAATATGGTGTCTGGTCATGGTGCGATGGTATTTGTCCCTTGTATATGATATTATTGGTCATTTTAAAAATTGAAAAATAGATAAAAATATACCTAAATTGTATTGCATATTTTAACAAATATTTTATAGGTTAGAGTAGAGTAGGACCCGGCCAAAAGAGTCTGCCTTGTTGTGGTGGCATCTCAAAAAATCTTTTGGCCAAAACAAAAGCTTCCGGCTATATGTGTGATCTGGTGACGAGAACTGTTAATATGTGATTGGTGAGGACGTGGTGCAGATGTGGAGTTTTTCTATGAGGGAGCGGTGGGACTGTGAAATGTTCGAGGGGTGGAGGCGGGACTGGAGTGGAGCCTGTGCGGAATCTCAAGGAGGCCCTAAAAATTTTGCCAGTATGGGGCCTTGAAATTCCTAGTTGCAGCCCTGCTTATGGGTACATCATAGGTCATGTATTCCCCTTTGATACGGGCTCCAGGGCTAAGCCCGCATCTTTTCTAGCACATAGGAGCTGATTTGATCTAATCCCCGCTATTAACATGTTAAATGCCGCTGTAAATCTCTGACAGTGGAATTTATCATGATTGCACCAGAACCTCGTCACAAACCCCGCCCATCGGGGCACAGTGCATGTGATGTAAGGATTCACAAGTCTGCAGTCATATAAAGTGACTGCAGACCTGTAGCCTAAGGCTCTACAATCCCTTCAAAATCACTCTGTTCTAGGGAATAGAGAATATTTGTGATAAGAGATATATGGCAAAGGCCTCTTTCACATTTCCGCCGGTACGGGGCCATCGCAAACCGTCGGCCCGACGTACCGACGGACGTTGTGCAAAATAGTGCACAACGTGGGCAGCGGATGCAGTTTTCAGATGCATCTGCTGCCCATTATGAGTTCTGGGGAGGAGGGGGCAGAGTTTCGGCCGCGCATGCGCGGTCGAAAATGGCGGACGTGTCGCACAAAAAAAGTTACATTGAACTTTTTTGTGACGACGGTCCGCCAATTACCGACGCATCCAGTGCACGACATATGGAACGTGTGTCCATACATTGCGATGCTTCGGTAATACAAGTCTATGTGCAAAAAACGCATCCTGCGGGCAACTTTGCAGGATGCGTATTTTGCACAGAATGACTCATTGCAACGTCTTTATAAAGACGGAAGTGTGAAAGTAGCCAGAGTCGTTTTTTGAACTTACAAGAATTTTGCAATTTTCCTGTTTAACAAGATCTGAATGTCTCAGATCCATATTGGAGCATGTGTATGTATATTAATCCTACTTTATAGTAGCTCTTGTTTCTTGGCTAAGTGCAGCCATATAGATACAAGCTTAGTTTACCCATTAACATTTTTCACACATATGGTAAAACGGTGTCAACCAAGTAGTCTGTTATTTACATGTACTATTACTATTTACTTACTGCAGGGTATTTGCTCATTTTGTTTCTATTTTAGGTTATGTTTGTTAATGGCCACAGTGTGACTGTGTACCTACACATTGCACTTATATTAACATGTGCGCCAGCTCATTTCTTTGGAGTTGCTTTAGTTTTTTGTACTTTGTACATACAGAGGTGTGGCTCCCCCTTTTTGGTCTCTGCATTTACTTTATATAGCTTTCCAAGGGCAGGTATCTGAACAGTCAGGTCTGGGTTCTGACTGTTGGCACACAGAGAGGTTTTACATTAGAGAAAGGACCGTTCTAAATGGGTACACCTTGTTGTGGTGGGATACCTGCAAAATTAATGAGATTCCTGAAGTCTAATGCGCATTATAGTAAAAGAAAAGAAAAAGAAGCTAAGCCTTGTGTCAACCCATTCACACAAGTGCTCGTTCATGGATCCTAGACCTGAGACAATTGGTCTCATTGGTGGCATGCCGCTGGTTTTATGTACCTTTGGGAGTCAATACAATATTGGCAATGTTGGATGCGGTACTAATAAATAGTCCGCCTGTTTTTTATTTATGACTCCAGGTTAACCGCTTCATGACCCAGCCTATTTTGACCTTAATGACCTGGCCATTTTTGGCAATTCTGACCAGAGTCCCTTTATGAGGTAATAACTCAGGAACGCTTCAACGGATCCTAGCGGTTCTGAGATTGTTTTTTCGAGACATATTGGGCTTCATGTTAGTGGTAAATTTAGGTCAATAATTTCGGCATTTATTTGTGAAAAAAACGGAAATTTGGCGAAAATGTTGAAAATTTCGCAATTTTCACATTTTGAATTTGTATTCTGTTAAACCAGAGAGGTATGTGACATAACATAGTTAATAAATAACATTTCCCATATGTCTACTTTACATAAGCACAATTTTGGAAACAAAATTTTTTTTGCTAGGAAGTTATAAGGGTTAAAATTTGACCAGTGATTTCTCATTTTTACAACAAAATTTACAAAACCATTTTTTTTAGGGACCACCTCACATTTGAAGTCAGTTTGAGGGGTCTATATGGCTGAAAATACCCAAAAGTGACACCATTCTAAAAACTGCACCCCTCAAGGTGCTCAAAACCACATTCAAGAAGTTTATTAACCCTTCAGGTGTTTCACAGCAGCAGAAGCAACATGGAAGGAAAAAATTAACATTTAACTTTTTAGTCACAAAAATGATCTTTTAGCAACAATTTTTTATTTTCCCAAGGGTAAAAGGAGAAACTGGACCACGAACGTTGTTTTCCAATTTGTCCTGAGTACGCTGACACTTCATATGTGGGGGTAAACCACTGTTTGGGCGCACAACAGGGCTTGGAAGGGAAGGAGCGCCATTTGACTTTTTGAATGAAAAATTGGCTCCAATCTTTAGCGGACACCATGTCGCATTTGGAGAGCCCCCGTGTGCCTAAACATTGGAGCTCCCCCACAAGTGACCCCATTTTGGAAACTAGACGCCCCAAGGAACTTATCTAGATGCATAGTGAGCACTTTAAACCCCAAGGTGCTTCACAAATTGATCCGTAAAAATGAAAAAGTACTTTTTTTTACAAAAAAAATTATTTGTGCCTCAATTTTTTCATTTTCTCATGGGCAACAGGATAAAATGGATCCTAAAATTTGTTGGGCGATTTCTCCTGAGTACACCAATACCTCACATGTGGGGGTAAACCACTGTTTGGGCACATGGTAAGGCTCGGAAGGGAAGGAGCACCATTTGACTTTTTGAATGAAAAATTATCTCCATCGTTAGCGGACACCATGTCGCGTTTTGAGAGCCCCTGTGTGCCTAAACATTGGAGCTCCCCCACAAGTGACCCCATTTTGGAAACTAGACCTCCCAAGGAACTTATCTAGATGCATAGTGAGCACTTTAAACCCTCAGGTGCATCACAAATTGATCCGTAAAAATGAAAAAGTACTTTTTTTTTACAAAAAAATTTTTTAGCCTCAATTTTTTCATTTTCACATGGGCAGCAGGATAAAATGGATCCTAAAATTTGTTGGGCAATTTCTTCTGAGTATGCCGATACCTCACATGTGGGGTAAACCACTGTTTGGGCGCACGGCAAGGCTCGGAAGGGAAGGCGCGCCATTTGACTTTTTGAATGGAAAATTAGCTCCAATCGTTAGCGGACACCATGTCACGTTTGGAGAGCCCCTGTGTACCTAAACATTGGAGCTCCCCCACAAGTGATCCCATTTTGGAAACTAAACTGCCCAAGAAACATATCTAGATGCATAGTGAGCACTTTAAACCCCCAGGTGCTTCACAGAAGTTTATAACTCAGAGCCGTGAAAATAAAAAATAATTTTTCTTTCCTCAAAAATGATTTTTTTAGCCCGGAATTTTTTATTTTCCCAAGGGAAACAGGAGAAATTTGACCCCAAATGTTGTTGAACAGTTTGTCCTGAGTACGCGGATACTCCATATGTGGGGGGAAACCACTGTTTGGGCGCACGGCTGGGCTCGGAAGGGAAGGCACGCCATTTGGCTTTTTGCATGGAAAATTAGCTCCAATCATTAGCGGACACCATGTCGCGTTTGGAGAGCCCCTGTGTGCCTAATCATTGGAGCTCCCCCACAAGTGACCCCATTTTGGAAACTAGACCTCCCAAGGAACTAATCTAGATGTGTGGTGAGCAGTTTGAACCCCCAAGTGCTTCACAGAAGTTTATAACGCAGAGACATGAAAATATAAAATAATTTTTATTTTCTCAAAAATGATTTTTTTTAGCCCGCAATTTTTTATTTTCCCAAGGGTAACAGGAGAAATTTGACCCCAAAAGTTGTTGTCCAGTTTCTCCTGAGTACGCTGATACCCCATATGTAGGGGTAAACCACTGTTTGGGCACACGTCGGGGTTCGGAAGGGAAGTAGTGATGTTTTGAAATGCAGACTTTGATGGAATGCTCTGCGGGCGTCACGTTGCGTTTGCAGAGCCCCTGATGTGCCTAAACAGTAGAAACTCCCCACAAGTGACCCCATTTTGGAAACTAGACCCCCAAAGGAACTTAACTTATCTAGATGTGTGGTGAGCACTTTGAACCCCCAAGTGCTTCACAGAAGTTTATAACGCAGAGCCGTGAAAATAATAAATACGTTTTCTTTCCTCAAAAATAATTTTTTAGCCCGCAATTTTTTATTTTCCCAAGGGTAACCGGAGAAATTTGACCCCAAAAGTTGTTGTCCAGTTTCTCCTGAGTACGCTGGTACCCCATATGTGGGGGTAAACCACTGTTTGGGCACACGTCAGGACTCGGAAGGGAGAGAGCACTATTTGACTTTTTCAACGCAAGATTGGCTGGAATTAATGGTGGCGCCATGTCGCGTTTGGAGACCCCCTGATGTGCCTAAACAGTGGAAACCCCTCAATTCTAACTACAACACTAACCCCAACACACCCCTAACCCTAATCCCAACCCTAACCACAACCCTAACCCCAACACACCCCTAACCCTAGTCTTAACCCTAATTCCAACCCTAACCCTAAGGCTATGTGGCCACGTTGCGAATTTGTGTGCGGGTTTTTCGCACCATTTTTGTAAAATCTGCAGGTAAAACGCACTGCGCTTTACCTGCGGATTTACCGCGAATTTCCAGTGTTTTTTGTGTGGATTTTACCTGCGGTTTCCTATTATGGAGCAGGTGTAAAACGCTGCGGAATCCGCACAAAGAATTGACATGCTGCGGAAAATACAACGCAGCGTTTCCGCGCTGTATTTTCCGCACCATGGGCACAGCGGATTTGGTTTTCCATAGGTTTACGTGGTACTGTAAACGTGATGGAAAACTGCTACGAATCCGCAGCGACCAATCCGCTGTGGATCCGCAGCCAAATCCGCACCGTGTGCACATAGCCTAATTCTAACCCTAACCCTAATTGCAACCCTAATTCTAACCCTAACCCTAATTCTAACCCTAGCCCTAAGTGCAACCCTAGCCCTAAGTGCAACCCTAGCCCTAAGTGCAACCCTAGCCCTAAGTGCAACCCTAACCCTAAGTGCAACACTAACCCTAAGTGCAACCCTAAGTGCAACCCTAAGTGCAACCCTATCCCTAAGCGCAACCCTAAGTGCAACCCTAGCCCTAAGTGCAACCCTAACCCTAAGTGCAACACTAAGTGCAACCCTAACCCTAAGTGCAACCCTAAGTGCAACCCTAACCCTAAGTGCAACCCTAACCCTAAGTGCAACCCTAACCCTACCCCTACCCCTAACCCTAATGGAAAAACAAAAAAATATATAATTTCTGTATTTTATTATTGTCCCTACCTATGGGGGTGATAAAGGGGGGGGTTTATTTACTATTTTTTTTATTTTGATCGCTGTGATAGAACCTATCACAGCGATCAAAATGTACCTGGAAAGAACCTGCCGGCCGGCAGATTCGGCGGGCGCACTGCGCATGCGCCCGGCATTTTGGAAGATGGCGGCGCCCATGGAGAAGACCGAGGACACCGGGAGGGACATCGGAGCTCGGTAAGTATGGGGGGGGTGCGATCGGAGCACGGAGGGGGATCGGAGCACGGGGGGAGCAGACAGGAGGACGGGGGAGCGGACAGGAGGACGGAGGGGAGCATGGGACATGACAAGACGGAGAGGAGGAGATCGGTGGCGGTGGGGGGCAGATCGAGGTCTCCAGCCGTGGCAGATGCTATTGCAGCATCGGCCATGGCTGGATTGTAATATTTCACCAATTTTCATAGGTGAAATATTACAGATTGCTCTGATTGGCTGTTTCACTTTCAACAGCCAATCAGAGCGATCGTAGCCACGGGGGGGCAAAGCCACCCCCCCTGGGCTGAAGTACCACTCCCCCTGTCCCTGTAGGTCTGGTTAAATTGGAGTTAGCCCTTTCACCCGGCCTGCAGGAACGCAATCATTCTGTGACACAGCATATGCGTCACAGGTCGGATTGGCACCGACTTTCATGACGCATACGCTGTGTCACAGGTCGGGAAGGGGTTAAGACCTTCCTGGATAATTTGAACACCTTATAAGAACTAGAAGGTAGATGTAGAATTAAGCTGTGATAAAGATCTTAGTTGATCGAAACGCATTGCTTATACCTTTCTTTTTCGCTGCCTATGCATCCATGATGTACAAGGATTCTTTGATGACTATGAAGTTTTAACTTGGAAAATAAAGACTTTGAATTTTAAGGAGCTGGAACTACCACTTCATTCCATATATTGCATCTAATGCGCATGCTGCCTTTTTTTCCTTGCAGATTTTAAGCAGTTTCAAACCTGTAGTATGTCAATTCTTTCAAAGATTTTGCAGCATTTTCACCCATTCAAATGAATGGAGAAAAAATGGATGAATATACATGCAAAAATATATCTATATTGATGCATGCTGCATTTTTACCAGTTTTCCCCTTTGCAGGCTTTATCTTTACTTTTCAGTTGTCTCTGAGCAGGGGAGGAAGAGAAAAGACTGCTATGAAGTCTCCCATACACAACACAATGACATGGATTCCTGCTCTTCATTCCTTAGTTAGCACAGAGTGAGAAGCAGCAGCATGCCTAAAATTATACAGCATTACTTAGCTGTGTGGATGTGAATCAAACGCGGGTGAAAAAAGACTTGTCATAAAGCTTGGCACACGATTTCGTCGTCTGCTTGTTTTCTCCCTCTGCTTTTCACTTCTCCATCCTACCCTGTCAGTATAGAAGGAGGTGTAACCTCATAACACATCACTCTGTTGGCAGCTGAGCTTTTTTTCTGAGTGGATAACAAGTTCAGATGGAAGCGGAAGAAGGCGAAAAAGTGGCTGATAGGTGTGAAGGAAGCAGAAGTCTCTGATAAGGGTATGTGCACACAATAAGTATCTGTAGCAGACAGTTCTGAATCAAAAACGTGTCTCTTGGCAGGAAAAATACTGCATATGCGTTTTTGATGTGGCTCATTTTTATGCCAGTTTTTCTCACCCAGTCATCAGAATTAGTGAAATACGCTGCAAAAACTTTGAAATAGTTGTCATGCTTGCAGATTTGAAAGTGCTTCAAATATGTAAGGAAAAAATAAAAAAATAAGTAATGTGTGAATGAGACTTCAGAAATCTCTCTTTCAAGCCACATATCCAAGCCCTTGCTTCCTCCTGCCGTCTCAAACTCAAAAATATTTCCAGGATCTGCGCATTTCTTGGCCGCAACACCACAAAAACACTAGTGCATGCCCTTATCATCTCCCGCCTTGACTACTGCGACCTCCTACTCTCTGACCTCCCCTCTAGCACTCTGACACCACTCCAATCCATCCTACACTCTGCTGCCCGACTAATCTACCTGTCTCCCTGCTATTCCCCAGCCGCTCTTCTATGCCAGGCCCTTCACTGGCTTCCTATCGCCCAGAGACTCCAGTTCAAAACCCTTACAATGACATACAAAGCCATCCACAACCTGTCTCCTCCATACATCTGTGACATGGTCTCCCGCTACTTACCTACACGCAACCTCCGATCCTCTCAACATCTCCTTCTCTACTCCCCTCTCATCTCTTCTTCCCACAACCGCATCCAAGACTTCTCCCTTGCTTCCCCCATACTCTGGAACTCTCTACCCCAACACATCAGACTCTCACCTACCATAGAAACCTTCAAAAAGAACCTGAAGACTCACCTCTTCCGACAAGCCTACAGCCTGCAGTGATCTTCAACCTACTGAACCGCCACACAAACAGCTCTACTCTCTCCTAGTGTATCCTCCACATCCCCTGCAGACTGTAAGCCCTCGCGGGCAGGGTCCTCCCTCCTTATGTACCTGTATGCCTTGTTTTTTGCTCATGTTTATTGTATTTGTCTATATTTGCCCCCTTTTTCACATGGAAATGGAATAAATGGCGCTATAAAAATGTATAATAATAATAATAATAATAAAAAAATTCTCAGTCCACTCGCCGTTAGGGACACCGCCACACTATGGGGCCCATTAATCTGTGGGCACCGCCCCTTAAACTGTTTCAAATACTCACCTCTCCCTGTTCTCTGCTGCTCCAGTCTCCACTGCCGTGGTCTCCTCAGCGTCTTCTGACTCTCAGTGACGTCTGAGTTCAGAGGGCGCACTGACATCACTGCAGCGCAGCCTCTGTGCAGACAGTCAGAGGACGCCGACAAGACCGGAGCAGAGGGGAGCGGGAATAAAGTGAGTATTTGATTATTTTTTTAATGAATGAAGCATTATATGTGGTCCTTTATTGTGCATTTAGCAATATAGGGGGTCCATTATAAAGTTTGGATCACTATGTGGGGCCCATTACACTGCATGGAGCAATATATGGGGCCCATTTTACTGTTTGTAGCACTCTGTGGGGCCCATTATACTGTATGGAGCATTATATGATGCCGATTATACTTTATGGAGCATTATATGGGCCCATTATACTGTATGTAGCACTATGCGGAGCAATTATACTATATGGAGCAATACATGGTGCCCATTATACTGTACAGAGCAATATGCGGGGTCTATTATGCTATATGGTGCAATAAAGGTGACCCATTTTACTGTATGTAGCACTATGTGGGGCCATTTTAATGTATGGATCATTATATGGGGCCCATTAAACTGTATGGAGCAATATATGGAGCCCATTATACTGTATGCAGCAATATATGGGGCCATTATACTGTATGGAGCACTATGTGGAGCCATTATAGTGTATGGAGCAATACATGGGGCCCATTATACTGTACAGAGCAATATATGTGGCCCATTATATTGTATAGTGCAATATATGTGGCCCATTATACTGTATGTAGCATTATGTGAGGTCTGTTACACTGTATGGAGCACTATGTGGGGCCCATTATACTGTATGGAGCACTATGAGGGGCCCATAATAATGTATGAAAGACTATGTGGTGGCCATAATACTGTATGTAGCACTATGTGGGCCAATTATACTGTATGGAGCAAAATAGGGGCCCATTTTACTGTATGCAGCACTATGTGGGTCATTATACTGTATGAAGCAATATATGGGCCCAATATACTGTATGGAACAATATATGGGGCCCATTATATTGTATAGAGCAATATATGGGGCCCATTATACTGTATGTAGCATTATGTGGGGCCCATTATACCGTATGGAGCAATATATTGGGCCCATTATACTGTACTAAATGGTGGCCCGATTCTAACGCATCAGGTATTCTAGAATGTGCATGTCCACGTAGTATATTGCCCAGTGACGTAGTATATTGCCCAGTGATGTAGTATATTGCCCAGTGACGTAGTATATTGCCCAGTGACGTAGTATATTGCACAGCCACATAGTATATTGCCCAGTTACATAGTATATTGCACAGCCACGTAGTATATTGCCCAGTTACGTAGTATATTGCCCAGTGACGTAGTATATTGCCCAGTCACGTAGTATACAGCACAGAGCCACGTAGTATATTGGCCAGTTACGTAGTATACAGCACAGAGCCACGTAGTATATTGCACAGCGACGTAGTATACAGCCACATAGTATATTGCCCAGTTACGTAGTATATTGCCCAGTTATGTAGTATATTGCCTAGTGATGTAGTATATTGCCCAGCCACGTAGTATATTGCCCAGTTACGTAGTATATTGCCCAGTGACATAGTATATTTCCCAGTTACGTAGCATACAGCACAGAGCCACATAGTATATTGGCCAGTTACGTAGTATACAGCACAGAGCCACGTAGCATATTGCACAGCGACGTAGTATATTGCCCAGTTACGTAGTATATTGCCCAGTGACGTAGCATATTGCCTAGTGACGTAGTATATTGCCCAGCTACATAGTATATTGCCCAGTGATGTAGTATATTGCCCAGTGACGTAGTATATTGCCCAGTGACATAGTATATTGCCCAGTGACGTAGTATATTGCACAGCCACATAGTATATTGCCCAGTTACATAGTATATTACACAGCCACGTAGTATATTGCCCAGTTACGTAGTATATTGCCCAGTGACATAGTATATTGCCCAGTCACGTAGTATACAGCACAGAGCCACGTAGTGTATTGCCCAGTTACGAAGTATACAGCACAGAGCCACGTAGTATATTGCACAGCAATGTAGTATACAGCCACATAGTATATTGCCCAGTTACGTAGTATATTGCCCAGTTACGTAGTATACTGCCTAGTGACGTAGTATATTGCCCAGCCACGTAGTATATTGCCCAGTTACGTAGTATATTGCCCAGTGACATAGTATATTGCCCAGTTACGTAGTATATTGCCTAGTGACGTAGTATATTGCCCAGCCACGTAGTATATTGCCCAGTTACGTAGTATACAGCACAGAGCCACGTAGTATATTGGCCAGTTACGTAGTATACAGCACAGAGCCATGTAGCATATTGCACAGCGACGTAGTATATTGCCCAGTTACGTAGTATATTGCCCAGTGACGTAGTATATTGCCTAGTGATGTAGTATATTGCCCAGCCACATAGTATATTGCCCAGTGACGTAGTATATTGCCCAGTGACGTAGTATACAGCACAGAGCCACGTAGTATATTGCCCAGTGACGTAGTATACAGCACAGAGCCACGTAGTATATTGCCCAGCAATGTAGTATATTGCCCAGTGACGTAGTATATTGCCCAGTGAAGTAGTATACAGCACAGAGCAACATAGTATATTGCCCAGTGACGTAGTATACAGCACAGAGCCACGTAGTATATTGCCCAGTTACGTAGTATATTGCCCAGTTACATAGTATATTGCCCAGTGACGTAGTATACAGCACAGAGCCACGTAGTATATTGCACAGCGACGTAGTATACAGCACAGAGCCATGTAGTATATTGCCCAGCCACGTATGTCACAGGTAAAAAAATAAACATATACTCACCCTTGTAGTTCTGTCACCTGTGTTCGGTTCAGGCGGCAGCTTCCGGTCCGAGGGTGTGATGACGTCGCGGTCACATGACTGTGACGTCATGGCAGGTCCTTCTTGCACAGGCGCGCAAGGCCTGCGATGACGTCGAGGTCACATGACTGTCACGTCATGGCAGGTCCTTCTCGCGCAGGCGCGCAGGGCCTGTGATGACGTCGCGGTCACATGACCATGACATCATGGCAGGTCCTTGTCGCACACCAACCTTAGCACCGGAACCTGCCGCTTGCATGGACCGGTCACTGGTGCGTCGGAAAGGCGGCGGAAGGTGAGTATATAATGATTTGTTATTTTTTTTATTATTTTTAATTTTTAACATTAGATGTTTTTACTATTGAGGCTGCATAGGCAGCCTCAATAGTAAAAACTTGGTCACACAGGGTTAATAGCAGCGGTAACGGAGTGAGTTACCCGCGGCATAACGCGGTCCTTTACCGCTGGCATTAACCCTGTGTGAGCCGTGACTGCGGGGAGTATGGAGTGGGCACTGACTGCAGGGGAGTAGGGAGGGACTAATCGGACTGTGCCCGTCGCTGATTGGTCGCGGCAGCCATGACAGGCAGCTGGCGAGACCAATCAGCGAATGAATATCCGTGACAGAAGTTGCCAACAGAAAGACGGAAGTACCCCTTAGACAATTATATATATAGATGTAGTGCTATGTGGGGCCATTATACTGTATGGAGTAATATATGGGGCCTTTATACTGTATGGAGTAATACAGTTGGGAAAAAAGTAGTCAGCCACCAATTGTGCAAGTTCTCCCACTTAAAAAGATGAGTGAAGCCTGTATTTGGCATCATAGGTAGACCACAACTATGAGAGTCAAAATTGAGAAAATAAATCCAGAAAATTACCTTGTCTGATTTGGCAAAATTTATTTTTCAAATTATGGTGGAAAATAAGTATTTGGTCATTAACAAAAGTTAATCTAAATATTTTGTTATATATCCTTAGTTGGCAATGACAGAGGTCAAACGTTTTCTGTAAGTCTTCACAAGGTTGGCACACACTGTTGTTGGTATGTTGGCCCATTCCTCTGTGCAGATCTCCTCTAGAGCAGTGATGTTTTCGGCCTGTCACTGGGCAACATGGACTTTCAACTCCCTCCAAAGGTTTTCTATAGGGTTGAGATCTGGAGACTGGCTAGGCCAGAACGAAGTCCAAGGTCAGGCAGCAAATGATCAAGCATACAGAACTCAAGACACAGGGAGCACAAACCTCACAAGCTGAATGTACATCTGGCAGAGGTCTGGGAGAAGCAGCTCAGTTAAGTAGGCATGGTAATCATACGGGATAGTGAACACTTGGAAACAGCCAATGCTTCCCAGTTACAGATTGGATAGTCGAGCTGTCAATTAATACACTGACAGCTCAGCACCCCCATTTACCGGACTGGACGGCCGAGCTGTCAGTAACTGCATCCCAGACACCCTGAAGGTGTAACCGTGACACAGACTTCCAATACCCCCAACACACACATTGTGCGCTGCGAGAATTCACCGGTTTCTGAGCTATTGTAGAATTTACAATAAATATCACTCATGTAATGTAAGAAGTAAGGGAAATCTTTGGCATTGTACTATACCTATATTTCTCCACTGTATCTGTGCATCATGAATCAAGATATGTGTTAAAGGGGTCCACTGATACTCTTTTGCCTGGGGCCCACGAAAACCTAAGGCCAACCCTGGTTGTAAGCACAGTTCCCTTTTAAAGAATACCAGTATAACCATGAGTGTGCACTTTTCCAACAGCTTTCCTCCCAGTCCATTAGCAGACACAGGCTGTTTTACCATAGCACAGGCCTTCTACCGTATAAACAGAATGCAGGCTGCTGTAAACAGCACCCTATATTCTGCTACCACCGGGAATGTCATATAACATTTATTCTTAGTAGCTCCCATTTGTAACACCTGTCTATTCCCATACTAAATGCTGTATATAATAAGAGATTGCTATTTACACACTTCCCTTCTACAGCTAGTAGGAAATGAATAGAACTGTAACATTGGGCTTTATTAATGGTAAACTGCTCACCATAACACATGACACATCATTTGATAACTGTACTTAAAATAACATGTGGTAACTTGTAGAATGATAGTTTAAGCCGAATATGCTTCAGAAAGTAGAACAGAGTAGATGCTGCCAGGACATTGGGTGAAGTCATACACCACAAAAGTTCAGGTGGAGTTAAGTCCGTCTAGCCAAGTTCCAGCGTTTGTGTAACACGTTAGAACACCTGCTTCAATGTTTATGTATATCAACCCTCAAAGGCTTTTGAAATGGATAAAACAGCTAATAATATTTCCCCTTTTTCCACTCTTTCAGCTTAAAATTTACCTTGGTTTCCTGTTCTTAGCTGAGACAGACATTTTGTGTATTAACAAACCCTATTTAAGAGAAGAGACCAACATTTACCGATGATGTCTGATAGTCCGTGTAAAATGAAGATATACAGTTTGAAGACGCACTAAGTTTACGGCAGTGGCGCACGCTGTATGAATGGCAGAGCTTGTGCATCTTGATGGAAATTAGACACCTTTCTGATACTTGCTCCATCACTTGGTTGACTTACTTTTAGAGATGTGCGAATCAAATTCATTACAAATTTCCCAAAACATTTGGATTTGCCACAATCCAGGTTTTTCAGATTTGATTCTTGCAATTCCAGCAAAATGTCAAACAGTTGGCTGCAATTCCACCAGATTCTTTTGAAGGCTGGTAAGTAGTTGAAAAGGTAATATAGCTACCTGCACTAGGCTCTCTTTTCACCTGTCCTAGCGTTATAGTCACCCACCCAGTTATCCACTTGCTTTTGATAGATCTTTTTATTCAGGACTAAAATGACAGGCCTTGTGTTCATGTGGGGTGTGAAACCCGTCAATAACGCAATCATGTTGAGCTTAGTAGTCAGTGCTGGAAGATCTGGACCAAAGACCAAAGAGAAGACTGAAGAGAAGACTAATCCGAAGCAAGCCGAAGAACAGTTGGGGAGCTGCAACAACCTGACAAGTGAAGGAAAGGTGTTGGAGTGATCAGTATAATCTTGCTTATTTTTAACCTCTGCCTTGCCATCCATTTTTTATGTTGCAGGATCATTGAAAACTTTAAAGCATAATAATCTTTTCGAGACAGTTTCGATTTGAAAGTAACATTTCTTTGGAACTAATCGAATCCGGCAACTGATTTGAGTGAAAAATGAAGAATACATTTCAGGAGATTTGCTCATCTCTACTTACTTTAGATCACACAGTTTGCAAACACCAATAATAAATTTGGTGCAAGTTCTGACTCTACTTAGCTATGACAACTTTCAAGACTACAGAGAACACAATAATTCTTTTTATCATAAACCATAAATACAAGTGTTAAGAAAAACCTTTGCACAGGAATTTTGATGCAAAATATACAAGAAAACTGATGCAGCAGTCTTACTAAATATGAGCCAATATTTTCTGAAGATAGCTGTCGGCAGACCAACATACAGTATGTTATCACTGGGGAAGTTCAGTGGCTCAGTTAGCACTATTGTCTTGTAGCATTGGAGGACGGGCAAGGAATGGTGACAACAACAATAAACTTTTCATCTTGCTATTAACCACAGATTTCCGATAAACAGTTCTAACCGAACAGTTATTTACTGTACAATTTTGACAGGATTGACTGGTGATTTTTTTTTTTTATTGAAGCTTATGGGAAATGCTGTTTGATATGCGTGTAGAAATTTCTTCATTGAGAGAAGAATGAGAACAGGTGAAGAAATCAGAATAGCACATCTCCAGATGCAGAAGTGCTAGATTCTTAGTGTAGCATACCCACAGATGCCTCATTCTGACGCTATGCTAAGCATTCTTATTTACAAGGATGTGGTTATAGGGGATTCCTATTGGTGTGGTATGTAATTCCTGTCAGTCAAATTAATAAGGTCAAAGACAGCTACCCTCCACTAGACACCACAACGGTTTCTTGTATTTTTATTTCTTATTTCTTTCCACTTTAAATTTGTAATCCACATTGTCTACAACCAAAATTATCTTTAAGCAGTCTCCTATCTGAGCACCTGTCCTTAGTGTCCCATTTTTGCATAGTATGCAGCTACAATGCACTTAATTCTTTTGCAGAACAAAGTAGACTATTTCGTAAAGTACTAGCTAGATGAGTTAGATACCCTGCAAGTCAATGTATGACTCTTTAATGAGCCTTGCATTATGACCAGGGATAAATGCCAAGCCAAAAACTAATTTACATACAGCCTTTGTGACATATGCTGTTTTGTTCTGTGAGAGAGCTAATTTGCATGTTTATCTCCCATGGAGCATTGCCTGTTAGAGACAATACTCTTCTCATACTTCTTAAGAAGAACCAGTAGTCTGTCTACTATGCAGATATAAAAGGCACAAGAATTACCAGTGAGATTTCTGGGTAAAATAACAAATTTGATATTTCTAAATGAGGTTTGAATGACAAAGAATGGATTTCATACATTGCACCACATAGTCCTTATTATGCAAGCTATTACACCGATGCCTCTACCCTGGGCCAGTCATTGCACTGGTTGCCCATCCATTATAAAATAATACAATCATAGTGTATCACTCACACATAAAGATCTCCACAGTACTGCATTGCCCTACTTTTAATGATTTAAGAATATAATAACTCAAACCTCTTAGACATGTCTCCAATACTTTTTCTCAGGCTGACCCAGTTCCCGGGAATGCTTTACCTCAGACAATCATGTTGATTACACAGTTTTAAAGGGATTTTACAGTTTAAGCTAAATGTCTGTGACTGCAGATAAGAGAGTCATGACAATATGCATTGCACAGATCAAGTAGGCGATCACATGCTGACTAGATTCTCATCCACTTCTTTCAATAGAACATTTGGAAAAGTGCATGAGAAGCACCCGGCGAGCAGGGTAAATCATAACAGTGTGTATATAATACACTGTTAGTATTAGACAAGCCGCACTGCTTGCTGCTTACCCTAGGGTTGAAATTCCTGTAAACTTCTTACTGTCACTTATAAAACTGTTCCTGGTGCTTCACATCCATGTTTCTTCCCTCATTTACGCTACCAACAAACCTCTGCTCTACTCTCTGTCAATTATTCAAGCTACTTCATAATCAAAACCTCTCGCTCTCAGCAAGTATTTTCTTGTGCTGCATGAGTTCTCTGGAATGCGCTACCCAGGGGAATCAGAATAATTTCCCAAATCCACTGCTTTAAGTGTGCCCTAAAAAAAACATCTATTTAGGAAGGCCTATCACACGGATTAATATGACTACTTTTTGCTTCCCCTCCCAATTCCACCACTAGTGTTGAGCATTCCGATACCGCAAGTATCTGGTATCGGCCGATATTTGCTGTATCGGAATTCCGATACCGAGATCCGATACTTTTGTGGTATCGGGAATCGGTATCGGGATCGATAGTAATGTGTAAAATAAGGAATAAAAAAAAAAAATATTGATATACTCACCCTCTGACACGCCCTGGTTGTAACCGCCAGCCTCCGTTCATAAGAATGAGCGCTTGAAAGTCCTTAGATGACGTCGCGGCCTGTGATTGATCTCGGAGCGGTCACGTGACAGCAACGCGACCAATCACAAGCCGTGACGTCATCTAAGGTCTTTCAAGCACTTGAAAGACCTTAGATGACGTCACGGCTTGTGATTGGTCGCGTTGCGTGACCGCTCCGCGACCAATCACAGGCCGCGACGTCATCTAAGGTCTTTCAAGCGCTCATTCTTATGAACGGAGGCTGGCGGTTACAACCAGGGCGCGTCAGAGGGTGAGTATATCAATATTTTTTATTTTTATTCTTTATTTTACACATTAAAATGGATCCCAGGGCCTGAAGGGGAGTTTCCTCTCCTTCAGACCCTGGGAACCATCAGGATACCTTCCGATACTTGGTGTCCCATTGACTTGTATTGGTATCGGGTATCGGTATCGGCGATATCCAATACTTTTCGGGTATCGGCCGATACTATCCGATACCGATACTTTCAAGTATCGGACGGTATCGCTCAACACTAATCACCACATTATTCATTCACACAACACAATTCTAACCACTCCTTGTCCCATAATGCACTTCACATTTGTGCATACATAAATCATGGCTGGTTAGATTATGCAGCTTTATGTATACTACACTATTTAGTATAAAAGATGGGTAGACAATGGTACAAAACTGTCACAGTTACCACTATTTGCACATAGCTTTAAAGTCCTTGTAAGCAGGGTCCTCAGCTCTATTATTTAAAATGCAGTTGGTTTAGTTCAGCATAATGATAGGTCTTATTTGTAAATGTATTCTCTGATTTGTAAATTGTTGTGGAATATTTTAGGTCTATACAAATAATCATTGTTATTTATTAGAGAGTATGCATATGGTTTTTCTGCAGCCTGTACAAGGCCTTTGTGGATAGATGGTACAAGTGCTTCTCACTAAATTAGAATATCATCAAAAAGTTAATTTATTTAACTTCTTCAGAACAAAAAGTGAATCTCATATATTATAGAGAGTCATTACAATCAAAATGATCTATTTCAAGTATTTATATCTGTCAATGTTAATGATTATGGCTTACAGCCAATGAAAACCCAAAAGTCATTATCTCAGTAAATTAGAATACTTTATAACACCAGCTTGAAAAATTGTTTTAAAATCTGAAATGTTAGCCTACTGAAATGTATGTTCAGTAAATGCACTCATTACTTGGTCGGAGGTCCTTTTGCATCAATTACTGCATCAATGCAGTGTGGCATGAAGGTGATCAGCCTGTGACACTGCTGAGGTATTATAGAAGTACAGATTGCTTTGATAGTAGCCTTCAGCTCATCTGCATTGTTGGGTCTGGTGTCTCATCTTCCTCTTGACAATACCCCATAGATTCTCTATGGGGTTAAGGTCAGGAGAGTTTGCTGGCCAGTCAAGCACAGTGATACTGTTATTTGTAAACCAGGTATTGGTACTTTTGGCTGTGTGGACAGCTGCCAAGTCCTGCTGGAGAATGAAGAGGGAAGCATGTGGGCCTACACCAGCAGATGACATGGCTCCCCAAACCATGACTGACTGTGGAAACTTCACCCAAGACGTCAAGCAGCTTGGATTGTGTGCCTCTCTCTCCACTCTTCCTCCAGACTAGAGTTGAGCAACTTTTCCTTTTTTAGGATCGAGTCGGGTTTCGCGAAACCCAACTTTCTCAAAAGTCGGGTTGGGTGAAATCGGCCGATTATTACGAAAAGTCGGGGGCCAACTGAAACACGAAACCCAATGCAAGTCAATGGGGAATCAAAGTCGGCAGTGAGTGGAAGACAGGAAAACACCTAAAGTGCCCATTTTAATGCCAAAAACATCAATTCTTATTACTTAAGCTTGTCAATCTTAATTTACTTTATAATAATAGTTAGGCATTGAAAACAGGGGGTCATTTGGCTAAAGTTGTGGGGGGGTAGGGCTGGCTCAAAATTTTCTTGGGCCCAGGAAACGTGGAATACGTCACGGCGGTGGAACAGGGAGAGGTAAGTATTTCAACTTTGCAAGTGCTGTAATCCTGAGCAAGCAGGGGGGGGGGCCCTAGCTGGCACTGGCACAGGGCCCCTCATAGTACGGCGGTGTGTTTGACGGCGGGCGGCGCCTCCCACTGCCAGAGACACTTTTGCGTACTATGAGGGGCCCTGTGCCAGTGCCAACGAGTATGCCCCCCCACCTGATGAAGGAACCTGCACTTTTATCTGCACCTTCCTCTTTGTCCCCGTGTAAGGTGGTATAGTATGCGGGAAGGGGAACCTGACTTTTAGCAGGGTCAGATTCTGGCTGTGTAGAGTGCAAGGGGAATGTAGTGGTCTGGGTCAATGTACCAGCAGACTCATCTAGCAGTGGCTGGGCAATGGGCAAGATGAGGAAACACAGATATAGGCCCAAATAATAAAGTGGGCTAAATGCAGTTCAAATGTGGTAACAGGACTAAACAGGTGGCATTGCTTTGTTCAGTGGAGGAAAAACTGTAATGAGTGGCAGACACAGTTAGTAGGCCCAAATAATAAAGTGGGCTAAATGCAGTTCAAATGTGGTAACAGGACTAAACAAGCGGCATTGCTTTGTTCAGTGGAGGAAAACTGTAATGACTGGCTGACACAGTTAGTAGGCCCAAATAATAAAGTGGGCTAAATGCAGTTCAAATGTGGTAACAGGACTAAACAGGCGGCATTGCTTTGTTCAGTGGAGGAAAACTAATGAGTGGCAGACACAGTTAGTAGGCCCAAATAATAAAGTGGGCTAAATGCAGTTCAAATGTGGTAACAGGAGTAAACAGGCGGCATTGCTTTGTTCAGTGGAGGAAAACTGTAATGAGTGGCAGACACAGTTAGTAGGCCCAAATAATAAAGTGGGCTAAATGCAGTTCAACATTTGTAACAGAAGTACACAGGCGGCATTGCTTTGTTTAGTGGAGGACAACTGTAAGGAGTGGCGCAGACAGACACAGGTAGTAGGCCTAAAATAAAAAAGTAGGCTAAATGCAGTTCAAAATTGGTAACAGGAGTGTTACAGAACCCCCCAGCACCCAGAATATGTTATGCAGTTATTTGTATATATAATAGGTTCCATGTGAGATATATGTCCCTAATGCATCAGCCCACAGGCTGCGCCCCTGGGCAGAGGAGACAAGATATCCCACTTCTGACCTCCCTCACCTTTGTAATTCCCACAGTAAATATCAGCAGGCTCCGGCCACCTGCGGCTATTGTAATGTATGTCTGGCCTGCCGCTTTTGAATGGGCCTGCCCTCTGTATCTGTTGTGATATATATTTTGTGTTCTGTGAGTAAAGAGGTGTCACACTGGAAATACATGGAGAAGCAGTGATATTTTATATGCGCCCATGTAATCAAGGAATTCCAGTCAGCGTCCTTCATTCAGAATCCAGCCAAAGCAGAGTGGACCTCCTGAACCACGGGGTGGTACTGAAAGAGGTACTCCAGCACAGCAGACCCCGTTACAAGGAGTACACATAGCTTTGTTCAGTGGAGGACAACTGTAAGGACTGGCTGACACAGTTACTAGGCCCAAATAAGTAAGTAGGCTAAATGCAGTTCAAAATTGGTAACAGGAGTACACAGGTGGCATTGCTTTGTTCAGTGGAGGACAACTGTAAGGAGTGGCGCAGACAGACACAGGTAGTAGGCCTAAAATAAAAAAGTAGGCTAAATGCAGTTCAAAATTGGTAACAGGAGTAAACAGGCGGCATTGCTTTGTTCATTGGAGGACAACTGTAAGGAGTGGCGCAGACAGACACAAGTAGTAGGCCTAAAATTAAAAAGTAGGCTAAGTGCAGTTCAAAAATGGTAACAGGAGTACACAGGCGGCATAACTTTGTTCAGTGGAGGACAACTGTAAGGACTGGCTGACACAGTTACTAGGCCCAAATAAGTAAGTAGGCTAAATGCAGTTCAAAATTGGTAACAGGAGTACACAGGTGGCATTGCTTTGTTCAGTGGAGGACAACTGTAAGGAGTGGCGCAGACAGACACAGGTAGAAGGCCTAAAATAAAAAAGTAGGCTAAATGCAGTTCAAAATTGGTAACAGGAGTACAACTGTAAGGAGTGGCGCAGACAGACACAGGTAGTAGGCCTAAAATAAAAAAGTAGGCTAAATGCAGTTCAAAAATGGTAACAGGAGTACACAGGCGGCATTGCTTTGTTCAGTGGAGGACAACTGTAAGGAGTGGTGCAGACAGACACAGGTAGTAGGCCTAAAATAAAAAAGTAGGAGGACAACTGTAAGGACTGGCTGACACAGTTACTAGGCCCAAATAAGAAAGTAGGCTAAATGTCTGCCAAAAAAATGTTCATAAATAAACAGGTGGCATAGCTAGGTACAGGGGTGGGCTCCTCTGCTGAGTAGCAGACAGTGGTAGTTGGCACAAAGTATTAACGGGTCTAAATGGAGGCCAGGGCCCCTGTATATTTTTACTATCATCTATCATTTCAACAAATTTGTATTGGCATTGCCATTGAAGGATTTAACAGCACAGACTACACAGTGGTGGAGCAGGGAGAGGTAAGTTTTGCAAGTGGTAGAGCACTGTTCGAGCTTGGGGGGGGAACACTCTCGTGGGCGGCGGTACTGGCACAGGGCCCCTCATATTACGACAGTGTGTCTGACGTTGGTTATGCACCACCACCGTCAGAGACACTTCATTGTACTATGAGGGACCCTGTGCCAGTGCCGTCACCCAAGAGTGGGCACACCCACCTGTCAAGGCAAACGGCACTCGCACGGGTGCTTGCGCCAAGTGGTGACCACGGCCCTGTGGGGGGAGTCAGCCCATTTAGGGAGGTATAAAAATGGCCCATGGTGGACATTCAGCAGCTGCAAATGGAGGAATTGGAGCAGTCAGTAAGAGGAGGCCAAAAGCAAGACATTTTTCAGGCAAGCTACGTGTCAGCAGGGGAAGGTGGGGCAAAATAATTTGAAATCCATGATTGGTTCATTTTAATGAAGGTTAGATCATCAACATTTCGGGTAGCCAGACGTGTCCTTCTTTCAGTCAGTATTGAACCAGCAGCGCTGAAGACTCTTTCTGATAGCACACTAGCAGCTGGGCAAGCGAGCTCCTGTAATGCATATTCTGCCAATTCAGGCCAGGTGTCTATTTTAGATGCCCAATAATCAAAGGGGAATGACCTGTGAGGGAGAACATCGATAAGGGAGGAAAAGTAGTTCATAACCATACTGGACAAATGCTGTCTCCTGTCACTTTGAATCGATGCAGCAGTTCCTGTCGTGTCTGCGGTCATTGCGAAATCACTCCACAACCTGGTCATAAAACCCCTCTGTCCAATGCCACTTCGGATTTGTGCACCTCTAACACCTCTGCCATGTTGCTCCCTACAGCTCGTGTGAGAACCATCACCGCCGCTGTGTGCTGGGAATGCCTGAACCAAACGGTCTACAATAGTTGCTTGTTTGGTAGCCAATATTTGCTCAAGGTTCTCATGTGGCATGATATTTTGTAATTTTCCTTTATATCGTGGATCCAGGAGGCAGGCCAACCAGTAATCGTCATCGGTCATCATTTTGATAATGCGGGGGTCCCTTTTTAGGATACGCAAGGCATACTCAGCCATGTGGGCCAATGTTCCAGGTGTCAATTCACTGCTTGTGCTGGGTTGAGGAGCACTTTCTTGCAAATCAACATCACTTGTGTCCCACAAAAACCCTGTACCTGACCTTGCAACGCCACCAGTTTCTATTGCCCCCTGAGAAGCATCCTCCTCCCATAAATATTCATCCCCATCATCCTCCTCCTCTTCGTCCCGCCACCTCGTCCAGGAGAGTTCCCTGAGCAGACATTGGCTGACTGTCATCAAGGCTGCCCTCCTCCTCGGCTGCAGATGCCTGCTCCTTAATGTGCGTCAAACTTTGCATCAGCAGACGCATTAGTGAGATGCTCATGCTTATGATGGCGTCGTCTGCACTTAGCAGCCGTGTGCATTCCTCAAAACACTGAAGGACTTGACAGAGATCTTGTAGCTTCGACCACTGCACACCAGACAACTCCATGTCTGCCATCCAAGTGCCTGCCCGTGTATGTGTATCCTCTCACAAATAAATTACCGCACGCCTCTGTTCGCACAGCCTCTGAAGCATGTGCAGTGTGTAGTTCCACCTTGTTGCAACGTCGATTATTAGGCGGTGCTGGGGAAGATTCAGCGATCGCTGATGGTTCAGCATATGGCTGGAGTGTACGGGCGACCGGTGGATGTGCGAGCAAAGTCTTCGCACCTTCAGAAGCAGGGCTGGTAACCCCGGATAATTTTTCAGGAAGCACTGCACCACCAGGTTCAAGGTGTGAGCCAGGCAAGGTATGTGTTTCAGTTCTGAAAGGTCTATGGCAGCCATACAATTACTTCTGTTATCACTGACTACTGTTGTGAATTTGGTTTTTGGGCTCCCCCGGTGGTCACTGGTGGTACTGGACTTGTGTGCTTCACTTTCTCTGTTCACCTGTTTCCATCAGGATATGGGTGTATCCTATTTAGCCTTGCTGCTCAGTTATTCTAGTGCCGGCCATCAATGTAACCAGAGCCTTTCTGTTGCATGTTCCTGCTTCTAGACTACTATCAGCTAAGTTGGACTCTTAGTCCTAAGTTTGTTTTGCATTTTTGTTCCAGTTCACAGTTATGTTATTTTTCTGTAGCTGGAAGCTCTTGTGGGCCGAAATTGCCACTCCGGTGTCATGAGTTGACACATGAGTCTTAAAGTAATTTCGGGATGGTATTTTAATAGGGTTTTCAGTTGACCGTGAAGTTCCCTATTGTATCTTCTTGCTATCTAGTAAGCGGACCTCGCTTTGCTGAACCTACCTTCATACTGCGTATGTCTTTTCCTCTGAACTCACCGTCAATATATGTGGGGGGCTTCTGTCTCCTTTTTGGGGGAATTTCCCTAGAGGTAAGCCAGGTCTGTCTTTTCCTCTATTAGGGTTAGTTAGTCCTCCGGCTGGCACTAGGCGTCTAGGGATAAAACATAGGTACGCCACCCGGCCACTGTTAGTTGTGTGGTAGGTTTAGCTCACGGTCAGCTCGAGATTCCATCACCCAAGAGCTAGTCTGTTGTTTAAGTTCTCTGACGTTCCCTTGCCATTGGGAACCATGACAGTATGGCCGGCCAAGGGTTAAAACCGTTGGCAGAAGAAAGGAGAGAAAAAGAAGTCTGCAGATTTTTTTTTTATTTTTTTTTCTTCTGAGCTTGCTTTTTAGTTGACTCAGTTGCATTTCTGCTCTAATTGCAGCCTTTGTCTCTCTCTCTCCTTCTAATCCTTGAATGGCTCTGATCTCACCTGATTAAAATGGATCCTCAGAGTTTGGCTACAGGTTTGAATAATCTTGCTACGAAGGTTAAAAATTTACAGGATTTTGTTATTCATGCTCCTATATCTGAACCTAGAATTCCTATACCAGAATTTTTCTCCGGGGATAGATCTCGTTTCCTGAATTTCAAAAATAATTGTAAATTATTTCTTTCCCTGAGATCTCGCTCCGCTGGAGATCCCGCACAGCAGGTTAGGATAGTAATTTCCTTGCTGCGGGGTGACCCTCAAAACTGGGCATTTGCATTGGCACCCGGGGATCTTGCGTTGCTCAATGTGGATGCATTTTTTCTGGCTTTGGGGTTGCTTTATGAGGAACCTAACTTAGAGATTCAGGCTGAAAAAGCCTTGATGGCCCTATCTCAAGGGCAAGATGAAGCTGAAATATACTGCCAAAAATTTCGTAAATGGTCTGTGCTTACTCAGTGGAATGAGTGCGCCCTGGCGGCGAATTTCAGAGAGGGTCTCTCTGATGCCATTAAAGATGTTATGGTGGGGTTCCCTGCACCTACAGGTCTGAATGAGTCCATGACAATGGCTATTCAGATTGATCGGCGTTTGCGGGAGCGCAAACCTGTGCACCATTTGGCGGTGTCTTCTGAGAAGGCTCCAGAAAATATGCAATGTGATAGAATTCTGTCCAGAAGCGAACGGCAGAATTTTAGGCGAAAAAATGGGTTGTGCTTCTATTGTGGTGATTCAACTCATGTTATATCAGCATGCTCTAAACGTACAAAAAAGGTTGATAAATCTATTTCAATTGGCACTTTACAGTCTAAGTTTATTCTGTCTGTGACCTTGATTTGTTCATTATCGTCAATTACCGCGGATGCCTATGTCGACTCGTGCGCCGCTTTGAGTCTAATGGATTGGTCCTTTGCCAGGCGCTGTGGGTTTGATCTAGAGCCTCTGGAAGTTCCTATACCTCTGAAGGGTATTGACTCTACACTATTGGCTAGTAATAAACCACAATACTGGACACAAGTGACTTTGCGTCTGAATCCAGACCATCAGGAGATGATTCGCTTCCTTGTGTTGTACAATCTACATGACGTTTTGGTGCTCGGATTACCATGGTTACAATCTCATAACCCAGTCCTTGACTGGAAAGCTATGTCTGTGTTAAGCTGGGGATGTCAGGGGGTTCATGGGGACGTACCTTTGGTTTCCATTTCGTCATCTATTCCCTCTGAGATTCCGGAATTTTTGTCTGATTATCGTGATGTTTTTGAGGAGCCTAAGCTTGGTTCACTACCTCCTCACAGAGATTGCGATTGTACCATAGATCTGATTCCGGGCAGTAAATTTCCAAAGGGTCGTTTATTTAATCTATCTGTACCTGAACATGCTGCTATGCGAGAATATATTAAGGAGTCCCTGGAAAAGGGACATATTCGTCCTTCTTCATCTCCCTTAGGAGCAGTTTTTTTCTTTGTATCTAAAAAAGATGGCTCTTTGAGGCCGTGTATTGATTATCGACTCTTGAATAAAATTACAGTCAAATATCAGTATCCTCTGCCACTGCTGACTGATTTGTTTGCTCGAATAAAGGGGGCTAAGTGGTTCTCTAAGATTGATCTCCGTGGGGCGTATAATTTGGTGCGAATTAAGCAGGGGGATGAGTGGAAAACCGCATTTAATACGCCCGAGGGCCATTTTGAGTATTTAGTAATGCCTTTTGGTCTTTCAAATGCCCCTTCAGTCTTTCAGTCCTTTATGCATGACATTTTCCGTGAATATTTGGATAAATTTATGATCGTGTATCTGGATGACATTTTGATTTTTTCGGATGACTGGGATTCTCATGTCCAACAGGTCAGGAGGGTTTTTCAGGTTTTGCGGGCTAATTCCTTGTGTGTGAAGGGTTCTAAGTGTATTTTTGGGGTTCAAAAGATTTCTTTTTTGGGGTACATTTTTTCCCCCTCTTCCATTGAGATGGATCCTGTCAAGGTTCGGGCTATTTGTGATTGGACGCAACCTTCTTCTCTTAAGAGCCTTCAGAAATTTTTGGGCTTTGCTAATTTTTATCGTCGATTTATAACTGGTTTTTCTGATGTTGCTAAACCTTTGACTAATTTGACCAAAAAGGGTGCTGATGTTGCTGATTGGTCCCCTGCTGCTGTGGAGGCCTTTCGGGAGCTTAAGCGCCGCTTTTCTTCCGCCCCTGTGTTGCGTCAGCCTGATGTTACTCTTCCTTTTCAGGTTGAGGTCGATGCTTCCGAGATCGGAGCTGGGGCGGTCTTGTCGCAGAAAAGTTCCGACTGCTCCGTGATGAGACCTTGTGCGTTCTTTTCTCGAAAATTTTCGCCCGCCGAGCGAAATTATGATATTGGTAATCGGGAGCTTTTGGCTATGAAGTGGGCTTTTGAGGAGTGGCGTCATTGGCTTGAGGGGGCTAGACATCAGGTGGTGGTATTGACCGATCACAAGAATTTGATTTATCTTGAGTCTGCCAGGCGCCAGAATCCTAGACAGGCGCGCTGGTCGTTGTTTTTCTCTCGGTTTAATTTTGTGGTCTCATACTTACCAGGTTCTAAAAATGTGAAGGCGGATGCCCTTTCTAGGAGTTTTGAGCCTGATTCCCCTGGTGATTCTGAACCTACAGGTATCCTTAAGGATGGGGTGATATTATCTGCTGTTTCCCCAGACCTGCGACGGGCTTTGCAGGAGTTTCAGGCGGATAGACCTGATCGTTGCCCGCCTGGTAGACTGTTTGTTCCTGATGATTGGACCAGTAGAGTCATCTCGGAGGTTCATTCTTCTGTGTTGGCAGGTCATCCCGGGATCTTTGGTACCAGGGATTTGTGGCTAGGTCCTTCTGGTGGCCTTCCCTGTCTCGAGATGTACGAGTTTTTGTGCAGTCTTGTGATGTTTGTGCTCGGGCCAAACCTTGTTGTTCTTGGGCCAGCGGATTGTTGTTATCTTTGCCTATTCCGAAGAGGCCTTGGACTCACATCTCTATGGATTTTATTTCTGATCTCCCGGTTTCTCAGAAAATGTCTGTCATCTGGGTGGTGTGTGACCGTTTTTCAAAGATGGTCCATTTGGTGCCCTTGCCTAAGTTGCCTTCCTCATCCGAGTTCGTTCCTCTGTTTTTTCAAAATGTGGTTTGCTTGCATGGTATTCCGGAGAATATCGTTTCTGACAGGGGGACCCAGTTCGTGTCTAGATTTTGGTGGGCGTTCTGTGCTAGGATGGGCATTGATTTGTCTTTTTCGTCTGCGTTCCATCCTCAGACTAATGGCCAGACTGAGCGAACTAATCAGACCTTGGAGACTTATTTGAGGTGTTTTGTGTCTGCGGATCAGGATGACTGGGTTGCCTTTTTGCCATTGGCGGAGTTTGCCCTCAATAATCGGGCTAGTTCTGCCACTTTGGTTTCTCCTTTCTTTTGCAATTCGGGGTTTCATCCTCGTTTTTCTTCCGGTCAGGTGGAGTCTTCGGATTGTCCTGGAGTGGATACTGTGGTGGATAGGTTGCATCGGATTTGGGGACAGGTGGTGGACAATTTGGAGTTGTCCCAGGAGAAGACTCGGCATTTTGCTAACCGCCGTCGTCGTGTTGGTCCTCGTCTTCGTGTTGGGGACTTGGTGTGGTTGTCTTTTCGTTTTGTCCCTATGAGGGTTTCTTCTCCTAAGTTTAAGCCTCGGTTCATCAGCCCGTATACGATTTTGGAGATTCTTAACCCCGTGTCCTTTCGATTGGACCTCCCAGCATCTTTTTCTATCCATAATGTCTTCCATCGGTCATTATTGCGCAGGTATGAGGTACCGGTTGTGCCTTCCGTTGAGCCTCCCGCTCCGGTGTTGGTTGAGGGTGAATTGGAGTACGTTGTGGAGAAGATCTTGGACTCCCGTGTTTCCAGACGGAAACTTCAGTATCTGGTCAAGTGGAAGGGCTACGGTCAAGAGGATAATTCTTGGGTGACAGCCTCTGATGTTCATGCCTCTGATTTGGTCCGTGCCTTTCATAGGGCTCATCCTGATCGCCCTGGTGGTTCTTGTGAGGGTTCGGTGCCCCCTCCTTGAGGGGGGGTACTGTTGTGAATTTGGTTTTTGGGCTCCCCCGGTGGTCACTGGTGGTACTGGACTTGTGTGCTTCACTTTCTCTGTTCACCTGTTTCCATCAGGATATGGGTGTATCCTATTTAGCCTTGCTGCTCAGTTATTCTAGTGCCGGCCATCAATGTAACCAGAGCCTTTCTGTTGCATGTTCCTGCTTCTAGACTACTATCAGCTAAGTTGGACTCTTAGTCCTAAGTTTGTTTTGCATTTTTGTTCCAGTTCACAGTTATGTTATTTTTCTGTAGCTGGAAGCTCTTGTGGGCCGAAATTGCCACTCCGGTGTCATGAGTTGACACATGAGTCTTAAAGTAATTTCGGGATGGTATTTTAATAGGGTTTTCAGTTGACCGTGAAGTTCCCTATTGTATCTTCTTGCTATCTAGTAAGCGGACCTCGCTTTGCTGAACCTACCTTCATACTGCGTATGTCTTTTCCTCTGAACTCACCGTCAATATATGTGGGGGGCTTCTGTCTCCTTTTTGGGGGAATTTCCCTAGAGGTAAGCCAGGTCTGTCTTTTCCTCTATTAGGGTTAGTTAGTCCTCCGGCTGGCGCTAGGCGTCTAGGGATAAAACGTAGGTACGCCACCCGGCCACTGTTAGTTGTGTGGTAGGTTTAGCTCACGGTCAGCTCGAGATTCCATCACCCAAGAGCTAGTCTGTTGTTTAAGTTCTCTGACGTTCCCTTGCCATTGGGAACCATGACAGACTACCTTGCCTGCATCAAGATGTACACTGCCCATCAATGACTGAGTTTCTTGCTGTAAGTACTCGGCCAGTACTTCCGCGGTTTGTCTGTTGTCGCCCAAACACTTCATTTTCAACACAGCCTGCTGACGCTTACCACTAGCTGTTCCATAATGGGACACCTCGTGTGCAACATTGGCAGCTGCGGATGGAGTGGTCGTGCGACTGCGCTCTGTGGACGAGCTTTTGCTTCTGGAGGAGGAGGAGGAGGAGGAGGAGGAGGGGTGGCGAACGCCTACAGCCAACTGTTTCCTAGACCGTGGGCTAGGCAGAACTGTCCCACTATGGCTGTCCCCTGTTGACCCTGCATCCACCACATTAACTCAGTGCGCCGTGATGGACACGTAATGTCCCTGGCCATGCCTACTGGTCCATGCATCTGTTGTAAGGTGCACCTTTCTACAGACTGATTGCCTCAGTGCATGGACAATGCGGTCCTTGACATGCTGGTGGAGGGCTGGGATGGCTTTTGTCGCAAAGAAGTGTCAACTGGGTAGGTCATAGCGTGGTACTGCGTAGGCCATCAGGGCTTTGAAAGCTTTGCTTTCAACCAACCGGTAGGGCATCATCTCTAACGAGATTAGTCTAGCAATGTGGGCGTTCAAACCCTGTGTATGCGGATGAGAGGATGAGTACTTCCTTTTCCTAACGAGAGTCTCTTGTAGGGTGAGCTGGACTGGAGAGCTGCATATGGTGGAACTAGCAGGGGTGGTGGTGGACATGGCATATTGAGAGAGGGTTGGTGATGGTATTCTTGATGTTGGCCTACATACAGTGTTTCCTACCAAAAACCTTGTGATTCCCTGACTGCTTTGGCCTTGCGACGATACCTCCACATTTGCTGCTGGTGGTGTCCTCCTAACCGGTGGGCTTACAGTGAGGGAAGCAATATAGTGTTGCTAACTACCTTCATTCTGAGCGGAGCGGGTGCACCAATGGTACGGGTCGTTTGGTAGTTAGTCCAGGCTTGCAAGTGCATGCTGGTTAAATGTCTACGCATGCACGTTGTATTTAAATTTTGGAGATTCTTCCCTCTGCTAAAGGTCTTTGAGCATTTCTTATAGATAACTTTTGACTCACCATTCGGATCTTGGTTAAAAAATTGCCACACTGCACTCTTCCTACTATGGATAACATTTTCAGGCATTGCATGCTGTGCTACTTTCACCGGATGGCCACGCTGTCCTAAAACTGTTTTTGTTTTTGACAAACATGTTTGGCCTGATACGGACCTGCCAGATGACAGCTGTTGTGATGTAGATGGCTGCTGCGGATCATCCTCCTCCGCTTCTGAGCTACTGGCAGCGGCACCCTCTTCCCCCAATGGCTGCCAATCTGGGTCAACAACTGGGTCATCTATCACCTCCTCTTCAATGTCATGTGCACCTTCCTCTGTGTCACCATGTAAGGTGCTATAGCGTTCGGGACAGGGCACCATAGTCTCATCAGGGTCAGATTCTGGCTCAGTACACTGCGAGGGCAATGTAGTGATCTGAGTCAATGGAACAGCATAATAATCTAGCTGTGGCTGTGCATCTGTGCACTCCATGTCCGATTCATCTTGTAATGGGCTGTTAATAATTTCTCTTTCTAAGCCAGGCACGGTATGTGTAAAGCGCTCCATGGAGTAAACTGTAGTGTCGCCTGCCGCATCCTTCACTTTTGGTTTGGGTGAAGGACACAAGGAAGCGACTTGTTCCTGACCGGGAGCATCCACTGACGACTCGCTGCTTTTATATTTTGAACTTTCGGAAGAGGAGGCGAAAGAGCTAGAGGCTGAGTCAGCAGGGAAAGCCAAAACTTTTTCCTGCTGCTCCGGCTTTAAAAGCGGTTTTCCTACTCCCAGATAAGGGAGCCTTCGAGGCCTTGTGTAGCCAGACAATGACACTGGCTCAACACCTCGAGACTTAGGTGCTATTTTGCTTTTCCCACTACCACCAGATGCTCCACCACCACCACTACCACCATCATTACCAGCTGGCAATGACCGTCACCGGCCTCTTCCACCAGACTTCCTCATTTTTGGGAAAATGTAACCAAAATAACAACCGTTATATGGTACTGTAAAACAAGGTAGAAGGTGTATATAAACTTGTTGAGAATTTAAATCTCCCTTTTTTGGGGGGGAGACTGCACCAAAACTCAGGCTCAGTGTATTACACTACACAATGTATGTGGCAGAAAGTGGCTGACTGATATACCACAAACAAACAGGACTCTAGTATATCCACTTTGTGAGAATTTGAATCTCCTTTTTTTGGGGGGGAGACTGCACCAAAAAAAAGGCCCTGTGCCTAAAACACCACAATGTACGTGGCAGAAAGTGGCTGGCTGATATACCACAAACTAACAGGACTCTAGTATATCCACTTTGTGAGAATTTCAATCCCCCTTTTTTGAGGGGGAGACTGAACCACAACTCAGGCCCAGTGTATAAAACAACGCAATGTGAGTGGCAGCAAGTGGCTGGCTCATACACCACAAACTAAGAGGACTGAGGTATATCCACTTTGTGAGAATTTCAATCCCTCTTCTTATTTTGGGGAGACTGAACCACAACTCAGGCCCAGTGTATAAAACAACGCAATGTGAGTGGCAGCAAGTGGCTGGCTGACACACCACAAACTAAGAGGACTGAGGTATATCCACTTTGTGAGAATTTGAATCTCACTTTTTTTTTTTGGACACAGAACCCAAACTTAGGCCCAGTGTATTAAACAATGCAATGTGAGTGGTAGCAAGTGGCTGGCTGATACACCACAAACTAAGAGGACTGAGTTATATCCACTTTTTGAGAATTTCAATCCCCCTTTTTATTTTGGGAGACTGAACCACAACTCAGGCCCAGTGTATTTTACAACGCAATGTGAGTGGCAGCAAGTGGCTGGCTGATACACCACAAACTAAGACGACTGAGGTATATGCACTTTGTGAGAATTTGATTCTCACTTTTCTTGGGGGGAGACTGAACCCAAACTCAGACCCAGTGTATCAAACAACGCAATGTGAGTGGCAGCAAGTGGCTGGCTGATACACCACAAACTAAGAGGACTGAGGTATATCCACTTTGTGAGAATTTGAATCTCACTTTTTATGGGGGGAGACTGAAGCCAAACTCAGGCCCAGTGTATAAAACAACGCAATGTGAGTGGCAGCAAGTGGCTGGCTGATACACCACAAACTAAGAGGACTGAGGTATATCCACTTTGTGAGAATTTCAATTTCACTTTTTTTTGGGAGAGACTGAACCCAAACTCAGGCCCAGTGTATTTTACAACGCAATGTGAGTGGCAGCAAGTGGCTGGCTGAAATACGACAAGCTAAGAGGACTGAGGTATATCCACTTTGTGAGAATTTGAATCTCACTTTTTTTGGGGGAGACTGAACCCAAACTCAGCCCCAGTGTATAAAACAACGCAATGTGAGTGGCAGCAAGTGGCGGGCTGATACACCACAAACTAAGAGGACTGAGGTATATCCACTTTGTGAGAATTTGAATCTCACTTTTTTTGGGAGGAGACTGAACCCAAACTTAGGCCCAGTGTATAAAACAACGCAATGTGAGTGGCAGCAAGTGGCTGGCTGATATACGACAAACTAAGAGGACTGAGGTATATCCACTTTGTGAGAATTTGAATCTCTCTTTTTTGGGGGGGAGACTGAACCCAAACTCAGGCCCAGTGTATAAAACAACGCAATGTGAGTGGCAGCAAGTGGCTGGCTCATACACCACAAACTAAGAGGACTGAGGTATATCCACTTTGTGAGAATTTGAACCTCACTTTTTTGGGGGGGAGACTGAACCCAAACTCAGGCACAGTATATAAAACAATGCAATGTGAGTGGCAGCAAGTGGCTGGAAGATATATGAAAAAATACAAGGACTGTAGTACAATTTTAATCTTCCTACAATGATCTCAGGACAAGTATGGCAGCAATAAAAAGGACTGCTGCACACAAAAGTGTGGACAAATAAACAAGATAACTGTGCAGAAAGGAGCAACAGGATTTTTGCTTTTAAAAAAGCAGTTGGTTTGCACAGCAGCGGTGCAAACAGCAATGCAGCTATCAGCCTTATAAGGCAGCCTAATAAGCTACAGAGCTGATGCACAAAGATATAGCCTCCACTGTCCCTGCAAAAAAAGGTGGTGTTGGACAGTGGAAATCGCTACAGCACAAGCGGTTTGGGGGTTAGTCTTCCCTCCCTAACTATGTCCCTTCTTCTGACGAAGCTGCAGCAACCTCTCCCTATGCTAAGATCGGCAGAAGTAAGATGGCGGTCGGTGTGCACGCCCCTTTATAGCCCCTGTGACGCCGCAGAAAGCAAGCCAATCAGTGTCATGCCCTTCTCTAAGATGGTGGGGACCGAGATCTATGTCATCACGCTGCCCACACTCTGCGTCCTCCTTCATTGGCTGAGAAATGGTGCTGAACGCGTCATATGAAACACGACTTTGGCGCGAAGATCGCCGACCGCATGGCCGATCCCACACTAGGATCAGGCCGGGCGATTTTTTAATTTGTCCGATCCATTTCGCTCAACCCTACTCCAGACTCTGGGACCTTGATTTCCAAATGAAATGCAAAATTTACTTTAATCCGAAAACAACACATTGGACCACTGAGCAACAGTCCAGTTCTTTTTCTCCTTGGCCCAGGTAAGACGCTTCTGGCATTGTCTGTTGGCCATGAGTGGCTTGACACAAGGAATGCAACACTTGTAGCCCATGTCATGGATATGTGTGTGTGTGTGTGTGTGGTGGCTTTTGAAACAATTACTTCAGCAGCAGTCCACTCCTAGTGAATCTCCCCCAAATTTTTGAATAGCCTTTTCTTAACAATCCTTTCAAGGCTGTGGTTATCCCTTTTGCTTGTGCACCTTTTTCTACCACACTTTTTCCTTCCACTCAACTTTCCATTAATATGCTTGGATACAGTACTCTGTGAACAGCCAACTTCTTTAACAATGACCTTTTGTGGCTTGCCCTCCTTGTGGAGTGTGTCAGTGACTGCCTTCTGGACTTCTGTCAAGTCAGCAGTCTTCCCCATGATTGTGGAGCCTACTGAAACAGACTAAGGGACCTTTTTAAACACTTAGGAAGCCTTTGCAGGTGTTTTTTGTTAATGATTCTAGTTGACTGAGATAATGACTTTTGGGTAGTGTTGAGCATTCCGATACCGCAAGTATCGGGTATCGGCCGATACTTGCGGTATCGGAATTCCGATACCGGGATTCCGATACTTGCCGCGTATCGGATACCGGAATCGGAAGTTCCAAGATTCAAAATGCAGAAATTCAGCCAATGAGAATGATTCCAAGTGTGGGCACATCCTGTTTAGCATGGAGGGCATGAAACTACTGGCAAGGCTGTGATTGGCTGCTGAAATGATGTCATGATGCAGTTTAAAAGTCGCTGGCGCCATTTTGCGATCACTCTGCTGTGAATTCAGTTAGTGACAGGACGCTGTTTGCTGACTGAGGGACAGTTTAGAGATAGCGATTTGCTTCTTTGTGCTTTCCAAAGGCTAATTTAGCAACCGCTGTGTTCACCTACTATTCACCTTGCTTTTGCCTTGTAGCGCTGTTTTCACAGCGATCTGCAAGGTCTGTGTGTGTGTGTGTGTGAGTGCAGCCCACTCTCTAGTCTGAGTGCAGCCACATAGGCCATCCATAGCTGGTTGTATTCAGTTCAGGGAGGGTGGTTCATTGCCTCATACTGTTCTTTTTTTTTTTTTTTTTCAAGTAGTGTAGTCTGCTGCTAATTTATTCGAAAAAATCCTATTAGTGTCTTTCCACCCGTCTCCAGCTAATTTGTGGAAAAACACTACATAGGATAACATAGAGGAGGGTTTTTGGGCCTTGCAGCGCCGTTTACGGCTGTCTGCACGGTCTCCGTGTGACTGCAGCTCGCCCTGTAGTCTGTGAGCAGCCGTAGCCTGGTTGTCTCCAGCTCAGGGTTGTTCACTGCGTCATACCGCCAAATCAATTTTCATTTTGTTTTAAGTAGTGCAGGCTGCTGCACATTTTTTCAAAAAATTCCTATTAGTGTCTTTCCACCCGTCTCCAGCTAATTTGTGGAAAAACACTACATAGGATAACGTAGAGGAGGGTTTTTGGGCCTTGCAGCGCCGTTTACGGCTGTCTGCACGGTCTCCGTGTGACTGCAGCTCGCCCTGTAGTCTGTGAGCAGCCATAGCCTGGTTGTCTCCAGCTCAGGGTTCTTCACTGCATCATACCGCCAAATCAATTTTCATTTTGTTTTAAGTAGTGCAGGCTGCTGCACATTTTTTCAAAAAATTCCTATTAGTGTCTTTCCACCCGTCTCCAGCTAATTTGTGGAAAAACACTACATAGGATAACGTAGAGGAGGGTTTTGGGGCCTTGTAGCGCCGTTTACGTCTGTCTGCACGGTCTCCGTGTGACTGCAGCTCTATCTGTTGTCAGTTCAGCCCCCAAAAAATAAATAAATAATAAAGTTCACCAAACACACCAGTGACACCACTTTACATTTGTGTAGGCCACATTAGCTCATATTAAAGTCTAGTCCACACTTTAGAAAATTAGTGTTTCTTATACCTGTTAGGAGGAGTTGTTCAGGAATAAGCACACAAAGCCGTTAGTACTTTTCTGCTTATCTTTATCAGTCAACCAAGATGAAGAAGGCAGTGAGTAAGGCACGTGGGCGTGGGCGCGGAGCAGGGAGGGGACGTGGGGATTCTGTGCCTGCTGCGGGCACCGGTGACTCATCAGCACCCACTTTCACCAGGCAACAGTCGTTCATGCGCAGCTTTGTGTCAGAGCGCCGTACACCGCTGCTGCGTGAAGAACAAATTTAAGCCGTTGTTGGATGGATGGCAGCTAATGCATCAACTTCAATTAGTGCCACATCCTCTCAGACACAGAGCACTGGAGAGCAGCCATCTGTCTCTTCACCACCTGCCAAATTGCCCAGGCAGACAGAGAGCCCAGGACAGGAGCCGTCTCTATTTCTGTTCTCTGAATCTCTTGGCTTGGAAACAGGGGGCCAGCCAAGCAGCATTGGAGAAATGGAAGAAGAGGCAGGGTGCAGTGATGCCCAACAGCTTTTTCTCTCTTCCTCTGAAGAGGCGGGTGGGCCAGTGGCTCCGGTCACCACATCGCAGGCCGCATCAGCTGATGATGACACTCAGGTGCCACTTACTGGTGCGTGCTCTGCTGCTGAGACTACCCAGGAGGAGCAGTTGGGGGCAGAGGGTAGTGTAGATGATGAGGTCCTTGACCCATCTTGGCGTGAGGGACAGGAAGGTGGTGGGAGCAGCTCTGAGGAAGAGATTCCCCGTACGGCCCAAAGAGGGAGAGGGAGGGGGAAGACTGCGGATCCTGCAGCCTCCGCTTTGGCACCCGTTAGGAGCATGTCTCTTCCAAAAGCCAAAAAGGGCGCTCCCAAGACTTGCAGTGCCTGGTCCTTTTTTGACACAGTTGCAGATGACATTTGCTATGTCAGATGCAACGTGTGTCATCAAAAAGTCAAAAGAGGTCGAAATGTCAGCAACCTCAATACCTCCAACATGTGGAAACATGTGCGCAACAGGCACCCGGCGGAGTTAGAAAAACACACTGAAGAGCTAGGCCAACCAACAGCGGCAGCTACCACCTCTTCAGCTCGTGTTGCCTCTTCCTCTAGCTCACACGCAGCTGTTTCGGCTTCCTCCCAGGATCGCCGTGGAAGAACCTCTGGCCCTGTTGTCCAGAGACCCGCTGTAATTCCACCCGCAGCACCACTTTCCCAGTCATCCACACACTCCCAGCCCAGTCTACAGCCATCGGTAGTACAGGCATGGGACAAAAAGGCGGCCTTTCTCGTCAAACCACCCACGAGCACAGGCTCTGACTGCAGGCATTGCCAAACTTCTGTCACTGGAAATGCTGTCATTCAGGCTGGTGGAGACTGACAGCTTCCGTGACTTGATGTCATTGGCAGTCCCACAGTACAATCTGCCCAGCCGCTTTTACTTCAGCAGGCAAGCCGTCCCTGCCCTGCACAAGCATGTGGAGGGACACATAAAACACGCGCTACTGAACGCCGTCAGTAGCAAGGTCCACCTCACCACCGATGCGTGGACCAGTCAACATGGACAGGGGCGATACCTTTCCCTCACTGCCCATTGGGTTAATGTCGTTGAGCCGGGTACAGACCGTGCGAGTGGCGCAGGACGTGTCCTGCCCACTCCAAGGATTGCAGGAATCCATTCTGTACGCATTGACTCCTCCTCTTACACCAGTTCCTCAGAATCATCGCTGCAGGAGCCGTCACAGTCCACCTCCACATGGACCCGTGATGAACGTGTACCTGTTACGACCGACATGAGCACAGCCGTGGCCAAACGTCAACAGGCCGTCTTGAAATTAATTTTTTTGGGGAATCGTAGCCACACAGCGCAGGAGCTCTGGAATGCCATCAAGCAGGAGAGCGATGTGTGGTTTGTGCCAGCGAATCTCCAGCCAGGCATGGTAGTGTGTGATAACGGCCGAAATCTGGTGGCAGCTCTGGGCCTCGGCAACCTCACTCACATCCCATGTCTGGCACATGTGCTCAATTTGGTCGTGCAGAGCTTTTTGAGGGACTATCCGGATCTTGATGCACTGCTGCACAAGGTCCGCCTAGAGTGTGCTCACTTGCGGCGTTCCAGCATGGCAAAAGCGCGCATTGCGGCTCTGCAGCGCCGACACCGCCTGCCGGAACATCGCATCATATGTGACCTACCTACCAGGTGGAATTCCACGTTACATATGTTGGAGCGGTTGTGTGAGCAGCAGCAAGCTGTAATGGAGTACCAGCTGCTTCAGGCGCAAAGAAGTCGCAGTCAGCGCCGTACAGACTTCACAACCACAGAGTGGGCCACTATGAATGACATCTGCCAGGTTTTGCGTCCCTTTGATTATTCCACGCGGATGGCGAGTGCAGATGATGCACTAGTCAGCATGACTGTCCCCCTTATCTGCCTGCTTGAAAAATCACTGCAAGCGCTAAGGGATGATGTTGTGGAAGAGGTGGAGGATGAGGATTCACCATTTCCATCATCTTCTGGACAGTCAGCGCCACGTGGTTCCTCACAAACGCGTAGGCAGGGGACAGTTTGTGAGGAGGAGTCAATGGAGGAGGAAGACATCCGTCCAGAGGAGGGAGTTACCGAATTGTCCAGTACTCAGTGTGTACAGCGAGGGTGGGGTGATGACGAGTGGGCAGAGATCACGCCTCCAGCAGGGGACAGCATTTCTTGGGCAGTTGGCAGTCTGCAGCACATGGTGGATTACATGCTGCAGTGCCTGAGAAACGACCGCCGCATCGTCCACATTCTCAACATGTCTGATTATTGGGTGTTCACCCTCCTCGATCCTCGCTACCGGGACAACGTAGAAAGCCTCATCACACCGTTGAACCGGGAGCGAAAAATGCGGGAGTACCAAGACACACTGGTCAATTCCATCATCTTCTCCATTCCAACTGAGAGAAGTGCTGCTAGTGCATTCCAAAGCAGCTCAGTGCGTCCAGGCAGTGGTGGAGACTCTGCACAAAGAGGGAGCAGAAGCAGTGCCTCTGCCCAAGGCAAGACCAGTATGGCCCAACTGTGGCACAGTTTTCTGTGCCCCCCACAAAAGTCTACACCATCACAGACGGCTCCAGTCAGCAGGAGGCAACGGTTCCGTCAGATGGTGACAGACTACATGTCTTGCCCTCTTGCTGTACTCCCAGACGGCTCTTCCCCTTTCAAGTTTTGGGTCTCAAAGCTGGATACATGGCCAGAGCTAAGCCAGTATGCATTGGAGGTGCTGTCTTGCCCTGCGGCCAGTGTATTATCGGAACGTGTCTTTAGTGCTGCAGGTGGTGTACTAACTGACCGTCGCATGCGACTATCCTCCGATAACGTTGACCGGCTTACTTTCCTGAAAATGAACAAGGCCTGGATCTCGCAGGAATTTGCCACTCCTCCTCCTGATTAAATAATTAGGTCACTGTATACGTTATCCAGGTCTCCTGTTGTGTTCATCTTTCTACCACCTGAACTTAAATTCCTGGGCTCCAACACCGCCAGTTGAGGCTCAGAAGTGCCGTCTGCACAGTCAAAACATACGACCCAGTGTTATTGGGTTTCAGTAACGTCAGCTGATCCCCAGCTGTGTAGCCGGCAATGTGTCATGCGACCGCCATGCTGACACAACAACTGAAATGTAAGGGAATCTGTCCCCCCCCCCCCAAGGCGTTTGTTACTGAAAGAGCCACCTTGTGCAGCAGTAATGCTGCACAAGGAAAAGGTAGCTATTTTGGTTTAGCTCCTTGCACACGCAGAACTTAACACTTATAAAATGTGTCCACTGATACCGTAAAACCGTCCCGGAGGTGGGACTTTCCTTCGTAATATGACGCAGTACAGCCGTCATTCCTCCCCACCCCGGCGCCGCGCCCCGGCTCCTCAGCGTTGTTTGATTCCGTCCCGGAGCCTGCGCTGTTATGTTATCCCGTGGCCAGGCACACTTAGCGCTGCCCGTCTTCTGGCATCATTTGGTGTCAGGATGGCTGCGCCTGTGCGGCCGCGCTGGCCGAGAGCCTGCCTCGCAGTGTCTTCTCATTTAATCCCACTGGGGGCCTGGGATCCATGGACATGCGCAGTGCATATCTGAACCTCCACCTCTCACTCATCTCCCTATGGCTTCTTCAGACTGTTCGGTGTCAGCTGGTCCCTAATAGCATGCCACGGCCGTGACACCGCACAGTCTTAAGAAGCCGTAGGGAGGGGAGTGAGAGGCGAGGATATGCACTGCGCATGGCCATGGATCCCAGGCCCCCAGTGGGATAAAATCAGAAGACACTGCGAGGCGGGCTCTCGGCCAGCGCGGCCGCACAGGCGCAGCCAGCCTGACACCAAATGATGTCAGAAGATGGGCAGCGCTAAGTGTGCCTGGCCAAGGGATAACATAACAGCGCAGGCTCCGGGATGGAATCAAACTACGCTGAGGAGCCGGGGCGCGGCGCCGGGGGGGTAGGAATGACGGCTGTGCTGCGGCATATTACGAAGGAAAGTCCCACCTCCGGGACGGTTTCACGGTTTCAGGGGACACATTTTATAAGTGTTTAGTTCTGTGTTTGCAAGGAGCATGATGAAAAGAGCCACCTTTTCCTTTTGCATCTTTTGTGCTGCACAAGCTGGCTCTTTCAGCTACAAACGCCTTGGGGGGGGGTTAAAGGTTCCCTTTCGACTTTCTCAGGCTTCGGCCTACATTGTGTTCCTCTGCTTTTCCACCTGTCCCTGGGCTCCAACACCGCCAGTTGCCGTCCAGAAGTGCTGTACGCACAGTCAACAGTCCCTCCTCTGTTATTGGGGTTCAGTAACGTCAGCTGTTCCCCAGCTGTGTGTGTGGCAATCCCTCCTACCTCCTCCTACCTCCTCCTCCTCCACCTGTCCCTGGGCTCCAACACCGCCAGTTGCCATCCAGAAGTGCTGTACGCACAGTCAACAGTCCCTCCTCTGTTATTGGGGTTCAGTAACGTCAGCTGTTCCCCAGCTGTGTGTGTGGCAATCCCTCCTACCTCCTCCTACCTCCTCCTCCTCCACCTGTCCCTGGGCTCCAACACCGCCAGTTGCCGTCCAGAAGTGCTGTACGCACAGTCAACAGTCCCTCCTCTGTTATTGGGGTTCAGTAATGTCAGCTGTTCCCCAGCTGTGTGTGTGGCAATCCCTCCTACCTCCTCCTACCTCCTCCTCCTCCACCTGTCCCTGGGCTCCAACACCGCCAGTTGCCGTCCAGAAGTGCTGTACGCACAGTCAACAGTCCCTCCTCTGTTATTGGGGTTCAGTAACGTCAGCTGTTCCCCAGCTGTGTGTGTGGCAATCCCTCCTACCTCCTCCTACCTCCTCCTCCTCCACCTGTCCCTGGGCTCCAACACCACCAGTTGCCGTCCAGAAGTGCTGTACGCACAGTCAACAGTCCCTCCTCTGTTATTGGGGTTCAGTAACGTCAGCTGTTCCCCAGCTGTGTGTGTGGCAATCCCTCCTACCTCCTCCTACCTCCTCCTCCTCCACCTGTCCCTGGGCTCCAACACCGCCAGTTGCCATCCAGAAGTGCTGTACGCACAGTCAACAGTCCCTCCTCTGTTATTGGGGTTCAGTAACGTCAGCTGTTCCCCAGCTGTGTGTGTGGCAATCCCTCCTACCTCCTCCTACCTCCTCCTCCTCCACCTGTCCCTGGGCTCCAACACCACCAGTTGCCATCCAGAAGTGCTGTACGCACAGTCAACAGTCCCTCCTCTGTTATTGGGGTTCAGTAACGTCAGCTGTTCCCCAGCTGTGTGTGTGGCAATCCCTCCTACCTCCTCCTACCTCCTCCTCCTCCACCTGTCCCTGGGCTCCAACACCGCCAGTTGCCGTCCAGAAGTGCTGTACGCACAGTCAACAGTCCCTCCTCTGTTATTGGGGTTCAGTAACGTCAGCTGTTCCCCAGCTGTGTGTGTGGCAATCCCTCCTACCTCCTCCACCTCCTCCTCCTCCACCTGTCCCTGGGCTCCAACACCGCTAGTTGCCGTCCAGAAGTGCTGTCCGCACAGAGCCAAACACCTCGCCAATGTGTTAGTGGGGTTCAGCACCGCCAGCTGTTCTCCTGCTGTGCAGCCGGCAACGTGTACTGCGACCGCCACGCAGGCACAACAAGTTAAATTTAAGGGAACCTGTCCCCCCCCCCAGGCGTTTGTTACTGAAGGAGCCACCTTGTGCAGCAGTAATGATGCAAAGGGAAAAAGTGCCTCTTTTCGTGGTGCTCCTTGCACATGCTGATCCTAACACTTATGAAAAGTGTCCCCTCCTACCGTGATACCGTCCGGTTGGTGGAACTTTCCTTTGTGATGTGACGCAGCACAGCCGTCATTCTTACCCCCTTGGCGCCGTGCGCCGCCTCCTCAGCGTTGTTTGAATCAGTCCCGGAGCCTGCGCTCTTAGGTTAGCCCTTGGCCATGCACACATTTTGCGCTGCCCGTCTTCTGACATCATTTGGTGTCAGGCTGGCTGCGCCTGTGCGGCCGCGCTGGCCAAGAGCCCGCCTCGTACTGTCTTCTGATTTAATCCCACTGGGGGCCTGAGATCCATGGACATGCGCAGTGCATATCTGAACCTCCACCTCTCACTCATCTCCCTACGGCTTCTTCAAACTGTGCGGTGTCAGCTGGTCCCTAATAGCATGCCACGGCCGTGACACCGCACAGTCAGAAGAAGCCGTAGGGAGATGAGTGAGAGGTGGAGGTTCAGATATGCACTGCGCATGTCCATGGATCTCAGGCCCCCAGTGGGATTAAATCAGAAGACAGTACGAGGCGGGCTCTCGGCCAGCGCGGCCGCACAGGCGCAGCCAGCCTGACACCAAATGATGTCAGAAGACGGGCAGCGCAAAATGTGTGCATGGCCAAGGGCTAACCTAAGAGCGCAGGCTCCGGGACTGATTCAAACAACGCTGAGGAGGCGGCGCACGGCGCCAAGGGGGTAAGAATGACGGCTGTGCTGCGTCACATCACAAAGGAAAGTTCCACCTACCGGACGGTATCACGGTAGGAGGGGACACTTTTTATAAGTGTTAGGTTCAGCATGTGCAAGGACCATAATTAAAAGAGCTAAGTTTACCTTTTCCAGCATTAGTGCTGTACACGATGGCTCTTTCAGCTACAAACGCCTGGGGGGGGGTTAAAGTTTCCCTTTCAACTTGCTCCAGTGCAGGCTTCGGCCTACACTCTGCTCCCTCTCCTCCTCCTGCTGACCCTGGGCTCTAACACCGCCAGTTGGGGCCCAGATGTGCTAGCTGCACAGAGCCAAACACCAGCCAATGTGTCAGTGGGGTTCAGCACCGCCAGCTGTTCCCCTGCTGTGTAGCCGGCAACGTGTCCTGCAACAGCCACGCAGACACAAGAACTGAAATTGAAGGAAACCTGTCCCCCCTCCCCCAGGCGTTTTTACGTTTTACAGCCACCTTGTACGACAGTAATGCTGCATGTGTGCAAGGTGGCTCAGAAACGTAATCTCCTTGCCCATGTTGAAGTGAACACGTCTAAAAATGAGTCCTCTGCGACCATTAAAACGTCCCTCAGGTGTGATTTTCCTTTGTATTGACACGCAACAAGCTCCTTGGTAGCGCTGCCCATCTTCTGATATCATTGTTTGGCTGCCTGCGCCTCTGCGGCCGCCTTGCCCCACACAACGCCCCTCGGTGTCTTATTTATTTGGACTGCGAGGGTGTGATTGATGGGCATGAACGGTGCATTTCTTCGCCTGTCCCTCATCTCCTTCCGCCTTCCTCAGACTGTGCGGCTTCATGGCCGCGGCATGCGATAAGGGATCAGCTGACGCCGCACAGTCTGAAGCGGGTGTAAGGACCCGAGTGTGCGAGGCGAACATATGTACTGCGCCAGGCCATGAATCCCAGCCCCGCAGTGTTTTAACAATGTTAACACACTGGGGGGCTGGGATGCATGGTCATCGCAAACCGCAACAGCCGACATAACATGATGTCAGAGGATGGTCAGCACTAACAGCCCAAGGCCAAGGGATAACACAAAAGCGCAGACTCCTGTGCAACAAATAACGATGCTCAGGAGGCCGCGCAAAGCACCAAGGTGGCATTTTTGCCAGCTGTACTGCGTCTCTTTATGAAGGGAACTCACGCCTCAAAATCAGTTTGACTGTGTAAGGGCCTAAATGTTATACGTGTTCCTTTCAGCGTGTGCAAGGAGCAAAATTAAAAGAGCAACCTTTGACTTGTGCAGCACTACTGCTGCATAAGCTGTGGCTCTTCTACTTTGTAACCCCTGAGGGGGGGTTAAAGGTTACCTTTGAAATTGGTTCAAGTAGGCTTCGGCCTACACTCTGCTCCCCCTGCAGAGCCCGGGCTCCAACACCGCCAGTTGGGGCCCGGTACTGCTAGCTGCACAGAGCCAAACACCAGCCAATGTGTCAGTGGGGTTCAGCACCGCCAGCTGTTCCCCTGCTGTGCAGCCGGCAACGTGTCCTGCAACTGCCACGCAGGCACAACAGACCCAAAGCTGCCGCCAGTGCAGGCTTCGGCCTACACTCTGCTCCATCTCCTCCTCCTGCTGACCCCAGGCTCTAACACCGCCAGTTGGGGCCCGGTACTGCTAGCTGCACAGAGAAAAACACCAGCCAATGTGTCAGTGGGGTTCAGCACCGCCAGCTGTTCCCCTGCTGTGCAGCCGGCATCGTGTCCTGCAAAAGCCACGCAGACACAAGAACTGAAATTGAAGGGAACCTGTCCACCCTCCCCCAGGCGTTTGTACGTTTTTAAGGCCACCTTGTACAGCGGTAATGCTGCATGTGTGCAAGGTGGCTCATAAACGTATTCTCCTCGCACATGTGGAACTGAAAACACGTCTGAAATGTGTCCTCTGTGTGACCATTTAACCGTCCCGGGGGTGTGACTTTCCTTTGTAATGACACGCTGCAACCCCCTTGGTAGCGCTGCCCGTCTTCTGGCATCATTGTTTGGCTGCCTGCGCCTCTGCGGCCGCCCTGACCCACACAACGCCCCTCGGTGTCTTATTTCTTGGGACTGCGAGGGTGTGATTGATGGGCATGAGCAGTGCATCACTTCGCCTGTCCCTCATCTCCTTCCGCCTTCTTCAGACTGTGCGGCTTCATGGCCGTGGCATGCGATAAGGGATCAGCTGACGCCGCACAGTCTGCAGCGGGTGTAAGGACCCGAGTGCGAGAGGCGAACATATGTGCTGCGCCAGGCCATGAATCACAGCCCCGCAGTGTTTTAACAATGTTAAGACACCGCGGGGCTGGGATTCATGGTCATCGCGAACCGCAGCGGCAGACATTAAATGAGGTCAGAAGATGGGCAGCGCTAACAGCGCTAGGCCAGGGGATAACACGACAGCGCAGACTCCTGTACAGCAAATAACAACGCTCAGGAGGCTGCACCCAGCACCAAGGTGGGATTCTTGACATCTGTGCTGCGTCTCATTACAAAGGGAACTCTTGCCTCCAACACAGTTTGACTGTATAAAGGGCTAAATGTTATACGTGTTTCATTCAGCGTGTGCAAGGAGCAAAATTAAAAGAGCAACCTTTGACTTGTGCAGCACTACTGCTGCATAAGCTGTGGCTCTTCTACTTTGTAACCCCTGAGGGGGGGTTAAAGGTTACCTTTGAAATTGGTTCAAGTAGGCTTCGGCCTACACTCTGCTCCCCCTGCAGAGCCCGGGCTCCAACACCGCCAGTTGGGGCCCGGTACTGCTAGCTGCACAGAGCCAAACACCAGCCAATGTGTCAGTGGGGTTCAGCACCGCCAGCTGTTCCCCTGCTGTGCAGCCGGCAACGTGTCCTGCAACTGCCACGCAGGCACAACAGACCCAAAGCTGCCGCCAGTGCAGGCTTCGGCCTACACTCTGCTCCATCTCCTCCTCCTGCTGACCCCGGGCTCTAACACCGCCAGTTGGGGCCCGGTACTGCTAGCTGCACAGAGAAAAACACCAGCCAATGTGTCAGTGGGGTTCAGCACCGCCAGCTGTTCCCCTGCTGTGCAGCCGGCATCATGTCCTGCAAACGCCACGCAGACACAAGAACTGAAATTGAAGGGAACCTGTCCCCCCTCCCCCAGGCATTTGTACGTTTTTAAGGCCACCTTGTACAGCGGTAATGCTGCATGTGTGCAAGGTGGCTCATAAACGTATTCTCCTCGCACATGTGGAACTGAAAATACGTCTGAAATGTGTCCTCTGTGTGGCCATTTAACCGTCCCGGGGGTGTGACTTTCCTTTGTAATGACACGCTGCAACCCCCTTGGTAGCGCTGCTCGTCTTCTGGCATCATTGTTTGGCTGCCTGCGCCTCTGCGGCCGCCCTGACCCACACAACGCCCCTCGGTGTCTTATTTCTTGGGACTGCGAGGGTGTGATTGATGGGCATGAGCAGTGCATCACTTCGCCTGTCCCTCATCTCCTTCCGCCTTCTTCAGACTGTGCGGCTTCATGGCCGTGGCATGCGATAAGGGATCAGCTGACGCCGCACAGTCTGCAGCGGGTGTAAGGACCCGAGTGCGAGAGGCGAACATATGTGCTGCGCCAGGCCATGAATCACAGCCCCGCAGTGTTTTAACAATGTTAAGACACCGCGGGGCTGGGATTCATGGTCATCACGAACCGCAGCGGCCGACATTAAATGAGGTCAGAAGATGGGCAGCGCTAACAGCGCTAGGCCAGGGGATAACACGACAGCGCAGACTCCTGTACAGCAAATAACAACGCTCAGGAGGCTGCACCCAGCACCAAGGTGGGATTCTTGACATCTGTGCTGCGTCTCATTACAAAGGGAACTCGCGCCTCCAACACAGTTTGACTGTATAAAGGGCTAAATGTTATACGTGTTTCATTCAGCGTGTGCAAGGAGAAAAATTAAAAGAGCAACCTTTGACTTGTGCAGCACTACTGCTGCATAAGCTGTGGCTCTTCTACTTTGTAACCCCTGAGGGGGGGTTAAAGGTTACCTTTGAAATTGGTTCAAGTAGGCTTCGGCCTACACTCTGCTCCCCCTGCAGAGCCCGGGCTCCAACACCGCCAGTTGGGGCCCGGTACTGCTAGCTGCACAGAGCCAAACACCAGCCAATGTGTCAGTGGGGTTCAGCACGGCCAGCTGTTCCCCTGCTGTGCAGCCGGCAACGTGTCCTGCAACTGCCACGCAGGCACAACAGACCCAAAGCTGCCGCCAGTGCAGGCTTCGGCCTACACTCTGCTCCATCTCCTCCTCCTGCTGACCCCGGGCTCTAACACCGCCAGTTGGGGCCCGGTACTGCTAGCTGCACAGAGAAAAACACCAGCCAATGTGTCAGTGGGGTTCAGCACCGCCAGCTGTTCCCCTGCTGTGCAGCCGGCATCGTGTCCTGCAAACGCCACGCAGACACAAGAACTGAAATTGAAGGGAACCTGTCCCCCCTCCCCCAGGCATTTGTACGTTTTTAAGGCCACCTTGTACAGCGGTAATGCTGCATGTGTGCAAGGTGGCTCATAAACGTATTCTCCTCGCACATGTGGAACTGAAAACACGTCTGAAATGTGTCCTCTGTGTGGCCATTTAACCGTCCCGGGGGTGTGACTTTCCTTTGTAATGACACGCTGCAACCCCCTTGGTAGCGCTGCTCGTCTTCTGGCATCATTGTTTGGCTGCCTGTGCCTCTGCGGCCGCCCTGACCCACACAACGCCCCTCGGTGTCTTATTTCTTGGGACTGCGAGGGTGTGATTGATGGGCATGAGCAGTGCATCACTTCGCCTGTCCCTCATCTCCTTCCGCCTTCTTCAGACTGTGCGGCTTCATGGCCGTGGCATGCGATAAGGGATCAGCTGACGCCGCACAGTCTGCAGCGGGTGTAAGGACCCGAGTGCGAGAGGCGAACATATGTGCTGCGCCAGGCCATGAATCACAGCCCCGCAGTGTTTTAACAATGTTAAGACACCGCGGGGCTGGGATTCATGGTCATCGCGAACCGCAGCGGCCGACATTAAATGAGGTCAGAAGATGGGCAGCGCTAACAGCGCTAGGCCAGGGGATAACACGACAGCGCAGACTCCTGTACAGCAAATAACAACGCTCAGGAGGCTGCACCCAGCACCAAGGTGGGATTCTTGACATCTGTGCTGCGTCTCATTACAAAGGGAACTCGCGCCTCCAACACAGTTTGACTGTATAAAGGGCTAAATGTTATACGTGTTTCATTCAGCGTGTGCAAGGAGCAAAATTAAAAGAGCAACCTTTGACTTGTGCAGCACTACTGCTGCATAAGCTGTGGCTCTTCTACTTTGTAACCCCTGAGGGGGGGTTAAAGGTTACCTTTGAAATTGGTTCAAGTAGGCTTCGGCCTACACTCTGCTCCCCCTGCAGAGCCCGGGCTCCAACACCGCCAGTTGGGGCCCGGTACTGCTAGCTGCACAGAGCCAAACACCAGCCAATGTGTCAGTGGGGTTCAGCACCGCCAGCTGTTCCCCTGCTGTGCAGCCGGCAACGTGTCCTGCAACTGCCACGCAGGCACAACAGACCCAAAGCTGCCGCCAGTGCAGGCTTCGGCCTACACTCTGCTCCATCTCCTCCTCCTGCTGACCCCGGGCTCTAACACCGCCAGTTGGGGCCCGGTACTGCTAGCTGCACAGAGAAAAACACCAGCCAATGTGTCAGTGGGGTTCAGCACCGCCAGCTGTTCCCCTGCTGTGCAGCCGGCATCGTGTCCTGCAAAAGCCACGCAGACACAAGAACTGAAATTGAAGGGAACCTGTCCCCCCTCCCCCAGGCGTTTGTACGTTTTTAAGGCCACCTTGTACAGCGGTAATGCTGCATGTGTGCAAGGTGGCTCATAAACGTATTCTCCTCGCACATGTGGAATTGAAAACACGTCTGAAATGTGTCCTCTGTGTGACCATTTAACCGTCCCGGGGGTGTGACTTTCCTTTGTAATGACACGCTGCAACCCCCTTGGTAGCGCTGCCCGTCTTCTGGCATCATTGTTTGGCTGCCTGCGCCTCTGCGGCCGCCCTGACCCACACAACGCCCCTCGGTGTCTTATTTCTTGGGACTGCGAGGGTGTGATTGATGGGCATGAGCAGTGCATCACTTCGCCTGTCCCTCATCTCCTTCCGCCTTCTTCAGACTGTGCGGCTTCATGGCCGTGGCATGCGATAAGGGATCAGCTGACGCCGCACAGTCTGCAGCGGGTGTAAGGACCCGAGTGCGAGAGGCGAACATATGTGCTGCGCCAGGCCATGAATCACAGCCCCGCAGTGTTTTAACAATGTTAAGACACCGCGGGGCTGGGATTCATGGTCATCGCGAACCGCAGCGGCCGACAATTAATGAGGTCAGAAGATGGGCAGCGCTAAAAGCGCTAGGCCAGGGGATAACACGACAGCGCAGACTCCTGTACAGCAAATAACAACGCTCAGGAGGCTGCACCCAGCACCAAGGTGGGATTCTTGACATCTGTGCTGCGTCTCATTACAAAGGGAACTCGCGCCTCCAACACAGTTTGACTGTATAAAGGGCTAAATGTTATACGTGTTTCATTCAGCGTGTGCAAGGAGCAAAATTAAAAGAGCAACCTTTGACTTGTGCAGCACTACTGCTGCATAAGCTGTGGCTCTTCTACTTTGTAACCCCTGAGGGGGGGTTAAAGGTTACCTTTGAAATTGGTTCAAGTAGGCTTCGGCCTACACTCTGCTCCCCCTGCAGAGCCCGGGCTCCAACACCGCCAGTTGGGGCCCGGTACTGCTAGCTGCACAGAGCCAAACACCAGCCAATGTGTCAGTGGGGTTCAGCACGGCCAGCTGTTCCCCTGCTGTGCAGCCGGCAACGTGTCCTGCAACTGCCACGCAGGCACAACAGACCCAAAGCTGCCGCCAGTGCAGGCTTCGGCCTACACTCTGCTCCATCTCCTCCTCCTGCTGACCCCGGGCTCTAACACCGCCAGTTGGGGCCCGGTACTGCTAGCTGCACAGAGAAAACCACCAGCCAATGTGTCAGTGGGGTTCAGCACCGCCAGCTGTTCCCCTGCTGTGCAGCCGGCATCGTGTTCTGCAAAAGCCACGCAGACACTTGCTTTTGTACCTTCTGCTCCCCATCCTGGTTCCAGTACCGTCAGCTGGTTCCGGGCAGAGCCTTTGGCTTAGGTGCCTCCCTCTGGGTATCCGAGTTCCACCAACGTCAGGTGGTCCTTGGTAGTGCTTTCAGGCACGGGTACCTCCTGCTTAGTAACCGGGTTCCAGTAACGTCAGCTGGTCTTCGGTAGTTCCATTGGCTCTTGGACCTTCGGCTACCCATCCGGGTTCCAGCACCGTCAGCTGGTTCTCGGCAGTGTCTTTTGCTCTTGTACCTTCTGCTCCCCATCCTGGTTCCAGTACCGTCAGCTGGTTCCCTACGGCTTCTTCAAACTGTGCGGTGTCAGCTGGTCCCTAATAGCATGCCACGGCCGTGACACCGCACAGTCAGAAGAAGCCGTAGGGAGATGAGTGAGAGGTGGAGGTTCAGATATGCACTGCGCATGTCCATGGATCTCAGGCCCCCAGTGGGATTAAATCAGAAGACAGTACGAGGCGGGCTCTCGGCCAGCGCGGCCGCACAGGCGCAGCCAGCCTGACACCAAATGATGTCAGAAGACGGGCAGCGCAAAATGTGTGCATGGCCAAGGGCTAACCTAAGAGCGCAGGCTCCGGGACTGATTCAAACAACGCTGAGGAGGCGGCGCACGGCGCCAAGGGGGTAAGAATGACGGCTGTGCTGCGTCACATCACAAAGGAAAGTTCCACCTACCGGACGGTATCACGGTAGGAGGGGACACTTTTTATAAGTGTTAGGTTCAGCATGTGCAAGGACCATAATTAAAAGAGCTAAGTTTACCTTTTCCAGCATTAGTGCTGTACACGATGGCTCTTTCAGCTACAAACGCCTGGGGGGGGGTTAAAGTTTCCCTTTCAACTTGCTCCAGTGCAGGCTTCGGCCTACACTCTGCTCCCTCTCCTCCTCCTGCTGACCCTGGGCTCTAACACCGCCAGTTGGGGCCCAGATGTGCTAGCTGCACAGAGCCAAACACCAGCCAATGTGTCAGTGGGGTTCAGCACCGCCAGCTGTTCCCCTGCTGTGTAGCCGGCAACGTGTCCTGCAACAGCCACGCAGACACAAGAACTGAAATTGAAGGAAACCTGTCCCCCCTCCCCCAGGCGTTTTTACGTTTTACAGCCACCTTGTACGACAGTAATGCTGCATGTGTGCAAGGTGGCTCAGAAACGTAATCTCCTTGCCCATGTTGAAGTGAACACGTCTAAAAATGAGTCCTCTGCGACCATTAAAACGTCCCTCAGGTGTGATTTTCCTTTGTATTGACACGCAACAAGCTCCTTGGTAGCGCTGCCCATCTTCTGATATCATTGTTTGGCTGCCTGCGCCTCTGCGGCCGCCTTGCCCCACACAACGCCCCTCGGTGTCTTATTTATTTGGACTGCGAGGGTGTGATTGATGGGCATGAACGGTGCATTTCTTCGCCTGTCCCTCATCTCCTTCCGCCTTCCTCAGACTGTGCGGCTTCATGGCCGCGGCATGCGATAAGGGATCAGCTGACGCCGCACAGTCTGAAGCGGGTGTAAGGACCCGAGTGTGCGAGGCGAACATATGTACTGCGCCAGGCCATGAATCCCAGCCCCGCAGTGTTTTAACAATGTTAACACACTGGGGGGCTGGGATGCATGGTCATCGCAAACCGCAACAGCCGACATAACATGATGTCAGAGGATGGTCAGCACTAACAGCCCAAGGCCAAGGGATAACACAAAAGCGCAGACTCCTGTGCAACAAATAACGATGCTCAGGAGGCCGCGCAAAGCACCAAGGTGGCATTTTTGCCAGCTGTACTGCGTCTCTTTATGAAGGGAACTCACGCCTCAAAATCAGTTTGACTGTGTAAGGGCCTAAATGTTATACGTGTTCCTTTCAGCGTGTGCAAGGAGCAAAATTAAAAGAGCAACCTTTGACTTGTGCAGCACTACTGCTGCATAAGCTGTGGCTCTTCTACTTTGTAACCCCTGAGGGGGGGTTAAAGGTTACCTTTGAAATTGGTTCAAGTAGGCTTCGGCCTACACTCTGCTCCCCCTGCAGAGCCCGGGCTCCAACACCGCCAGTTGGGGCCCGGTACTGCTAGCTGCACAGAGCCAAACACCAGCCAATGTGTCAGTGGGGTTCAGCACCGCCAGCTGTTCCCCTGCTGTGCAGCCGGCAACGTGTCCTGCAACTGCCACGCAGGCACAACAGACCCAAAGCTGCCGCCAGTGCAGGCTTCGGCCTACACTCTGCTCCATCTCCTCCTCCTGCTGACCCCGGGCTCTAACACCGCCAGTTGGGGCCCGGTACTGCTAGCTGCACAGAGAAAAACACCAGCCAATGTGTCAGTGGGGTTCAGCACCGCCAGCTGTTCCCCTGCTGTGCAGCCGGCATCGTGTCCTGCAAAAGCCACGCAGACACAAGAACTGAAATTGAAGGGAACCTGTCCCCCCTCCCCCAGGCATTTGTACGTTTTTAAGGCCACCTTGTACAGCGGTAATGCTGCATGTGTGCAAGGTGGCTCATAAACGTATTCTCCTCGCACATGTGGAACTGAAAACACGTCTGAAATGTGTCCTCTGTGTGGCCATTTAACCGTCCCGGGGGTGTGACTTTCCTTTGTAATGACACGCTGCAACCCCCTTGGTAGCGCTGCTCGTCTTCTGGCATCATTGTTTGGCTGCCTGCGCCTCTGCGGCCGCCCTGACCCACACAACGCCCCTCGGTGTCTTATTTCTTGGGACTGCGAGGGTGTGATTGATGGGCATGAGCAGTGCATCACTTCGCCTGTCCCTCATCTCCTTCCGCCTTCTTCAGACTGTGCGGCTTCATGGCCGTGGCATGCGATAAGGGATCAGCTGACGCCGCACAGTCTGCAGCGGGTGTAAGGACCCGAGTGCGAGAGGCGAACATATGTGCTGCGCCAGGCCATGAATCACAGCCCCGCAGTGTTTTAACAATGTTAAGACACCGCGGGGCTGGGATTCATGGTCATCGCGAACCGCAGCGGCCGACATTAAATGAGGTCAGAAGATGGGCAGCGCTAACAGCGCTAGGCCAGGGGATAACACGACAGCGCAGACTCCTGTACAGCAAATAACAACGCTCAGGAGGCTGCACCCAGCACCAAGGTGGGATTCTTGACATCTGTGCTGCGTCTCATTACAAAGGGAACTCGCGCCTCCAACACAGTTTGACTGTATAAAGGGCTAAATGTTATACGTGTTTCATTCAGCGTGTGCAAGGAGCAAAATTAAAAGAGCAACCTTTGACTTGTGCAGCACTACTGCTGCATAAGCTGTGGCTCTTCTACTTTGTAACCCCTGAGGGGGGGTTAAAGGTTACCTTTGAAATTGGTTCAAGTAGGCTTCGGCCTACACTCTGCTCCCCCTGCAGAGCCCGGGCTCCAACACCGCCAGTTGGGGCCCGGTACTGCTAGCTGCACAGAGCCAAACACCAGCCAATGTGTCAGTGGGGTTCAGCACCGCCAGCTGTTCCCCTGCTGTGCAGCCGGCAACGTGTCCTGCAACTGCCACGCAGGCACAACAGACCCAAAGCTGCCGCCAGTGCAGGCTTCGGCCTACACTCTGCTCCACCTCCTCCTCCTGCTGACCCCGGGCTCTAACACCGCCAGTTGGGGCCCGGTACTGCTAGCTGCACAGAGAAAACCACCAGCCAATGTGTCAGTGGGGTTCAGCACCGCCAGCTGTTCCCCTGCTGTGCAGCCGGCATCGTGTCCTGCAAAAGCCACGCAGACACAAGAACTGAAATTGAAGGGAACCTGTCCCCCCTCCCCCAGGCGTTTGTACGTTTTTAAGGCCACCTTGTACAGCGGTAATGCTGCATGTGTGCAAGGTGGCTCATAAACGTATTCTCCTCGCACATGTGGAATTGAAAACACGTCTGAAATGTGTCCTCTGTGTGACCATTTAACCGTCCCGGGGGTGTGACTTTCCTTTGTAATGACACGCTGCAACCCCCTTGGTAGCGCTGCCCGTCTTCTGGCATCATTGTTTGGCTGCCTGCGCCTCTGCGGCCGCCCTGACCCACACAACGCCCCTCGGTGTCTTATTTCTTGGGACTGCGAGGGTGTGATTGATGGGCATGAGCAGTGCATCACTTCGCCTGTCCCTCATCTCCTTCCGCCTTCTTCAGACTGTGCGGCTTCATGGCCGTGGCATGCGATAAGGGATCAGCTGACGCCGCACAGTCTGCAGCGGGTGTAAGGACCAGAGTGCGAGAGGCGAACATATGTGCTGCGCCAGGCCATGAATCACAGCCCCGCAGTGTTTTAACAATGTTAAGACACCGCGGGGCTGGGATTCATGGTCATCGCGAACCGCAGCGGCCGACATTAAATGAGGTCAGAAGATGGGCAGCGCTAACAGCGCTAGGCCAGGGGATAACACGACAGCGCAGACTCCTGTACAGCAAATAACAACGCTCAGGAGGCTGCACCCAGCACCAAGGTGGGATTCTTGACATCTGTGCTGCGTCTCATTACAAAGGGAACTCGCGCCTCCAACACAGTTTGACTGTATAAAGGGCTAAATGTTATACGTGTTTCATTCAGCGTGTGCAAGGAGAAAAATTAAAAGAGCAACCTTTGACTTGTGCAGCACTACTGCTGCATAAGCTGTGGCTCTTCTACTTTGTAACCCCTGAGGGGGGGTTAAAGGTTACCTTTGAAATTGGTTCAAGTAGGCTTCGGCCTACACTCTGCTCCCCCTGCAGAGCCCGGGCTCCAACACCGCCAGTTGGGGCCCGGTACTGCTAGCTGCACAGAGCCAAACACCAGCCAATGTGTCAGTGGGGTTCAGCACGGCCAGCTGTTCCCCTGCTGTGCAGCCGGCAACGTGTCCTGCAACTGCCACGCAGGCACAACAGACCCAAAGCTGCCGCCAGTGCAGGCTTCGGCCTACACTCTGCTCCATCTCCTCCTCCTGCTGACCCCGGGCTCTAACACCGCCAGTTGGGGCCCGGTACTGCTAGCTGCACAGAGAAAAACACCAGCCAATGTGTCAGTGGGGTTCAGCACCGCCAGCTGTTCCCCTGCTGTGCAGCCGGCATCGTGTCCTGCAAAAGCCACGCAGACACTTGCTCTTGTACCTTCTGCTCCCCATCCTGGTTCCAGTACCGTCAGCTGGTTCCGGGCAGAGCCTTTGGCTTAGGTGCCTCCCTCTGGGTATCCGAGTTCCACCAACGTCAGGTGGTCCTTGGTAGTGCTTTCAGGCACGGGTACCTCCTGCTTAGTAACCGGGTTCCAGTAACGTCAGCTGGTCTTCGGTAGTTCCATTGGCTCTTGGACCTTCGGCTACCCATCCGGGTTCCAGCTCCGTCAGCTGGTTCTCGGCAGTGTCTTTTGCTCTTGTACCTTCTGCTCCCCATCCTGGTTCCAGTACCGTCAGCTGGTTCCGGGCAGAGCTTTTGGCTTAGGTGCCTCCCTCTGGGTATCCGAGTTCCACCAACGTCAGGTGGTCCTTGGTAGTTCTTTCAGGCACGGGTACCTCCTGCTTAGTAACCGGGTTCCAGTAACGTCAGCTGGTCCTCGGTAGTTCCATTGGCTCTTGGACCTTCGTGTAGCCATCCGAGTTCCAGTTCCATCAGCTGGTTCTCGGCATTTTCTCAGCCTTCTTGTACCTTCTGCTACATTTCCAAGTTCAAGAGACTAAACACGATGACCCGGAAGACCACCCCTAAGATGACGACGACACCAGAGACGACAACCACCGTGATGACGACGACCCTGGAGACGATGACCCTGAAGACCACCCCGATGACGACGACCCCGGAGACGACGACCCTGAAGACCACCCCGATGACGACGACCCCGGAGACGACGACCCTGGAGACGACGACGACCTGGAAGACCGAGAAGCAGAATAACAAGAGGCTGCAGAACAAAGAGCAGAAGAACATTAAGCATAACACTAAATATCAGAGCAAAAAATATTATCTAAATTATAAGCAGAAGAAGACTAAGCAGTGTATGGGGGTGAGTCCGTTCCTCCTCGTGGTGCCCCTGGATAAAGCCTGATGCTGCAGGCCAAACTGAACGCGGACAAATGTAACTCTTTTGTGACAGGCAGAACGGAAGGTGTAATCTTCAAACTTTTATAGATAACAACTACGGGAATGCCTGTCACAAATAAGAATATGATGAAGAAGTAGAATATGATGAAGATAATAGTAAAATAAAAAGAATATGAACAATGTAACCAAAAAAATAATAGGTAGAAGATGAAGAAGAAGATGAATAATGTGAAGAAGTTGATGTCAAAGAAGCTGATGATGAGGATAATGAAGAAGAAAGTGTGGGAGAAGTAAAAAAGAAGGTGAAGGGCGTGGAAGTAGTGAAACATCAATATCTGACAAAATAAAAAAAAATTAACATAGTCAAAATCTTTCTACCGCCGAACGTCATAAAAAAAACAAAATCCTGCTATTCTATTACATTGGGCTAAACCTCTGTGCCTTTAATGTCTCCGCCACCTCCCCCAATACATCCTACATTATTCTTAGTTGTTTTCCTTCATGTAGAATGAACCTACAAGTTTATAAAGGGTTTATTTTAATTCCGATATTTTCGTCCCATTGACTTGCATTGGGATCGGGTATCGGTATTGGATTAGATCCGATATTTTGACGGTATCGGCCGATACTTTCCGATACCGATACTTTCCGATATCGGAAAGTATCGCTCAACACTACTTTTGGGTTTTCATTGGCTGTAAACCATAATCATCAACATTAACAGAAATAAACACTTGCAATACATCACTCTATTTGTAATGACTCTATATAATATAGGAGATTCACTTTTTGTATTGAAGAACTGAAATAAATTAACTTTTTGATGATATTCTCATTTAGTGAGAAGCACTTGTATTTTCCCCATACACATGCATAGCTGTATTTCAGGTCCAAATTACACATTTCCCAAATATGGAGCTTATAGCCTATACCGGGCCTATACTGGACCTTCATGTGCATCCTGTCAAACTTGGGTTGATGATTTGTGCTGTGTTTTCTGAGAATCCATAGAACACCTGTCTTACATAAGCCAAATAACATTTGACACATGAGATGAGAGTGTGAGAACTCTCTTCCTGGACAAAGGGTCAAGGAGCAGAAGGTAAGATCAGGAATCTAAGACACAAAAACTTGTCTTGCTAAAGAAATAATTGCTTCATCTTATACAATACAGTGGTGAATATAATTTCTCTCTCCAAGCATCTAAATTCTCCAATAGCAAGCTGTCCTATGTAAAAGAGATTCAATGGAGCTCATTCAGATGTGGATTTGCTGCATCCAAGAGAAGAAAACACTATATGCATGCAGTGTACAATCTGCTGTGGTGCCCCAAACTGATTTGTTAAAGCCACGCAGAGTGCCCTATAGGCTTAATGAGGGCACCTAAAGGCCCAATTATCACTATGATCATTTCATTACTCAATGATCTTAATAACAATTGCCCAGTGTAATTTATGAACACAGAATACAAGGAACAAGGTGAAGAGGTAGACCAGCAAGTGGATGTCTTGATACTATCAGCGGAGAAGACCTAGGTGGACCTATCTATCCTACAGATCGTTCATCCATCATGTCGCCATGGCTCGAGATCAAGCCAAAGGCTGTTAAAAAAGTTACTAAAAAGTGAATGAGAAACAATAAAACCGTCATATCTGGTTCATTGTAATAAAGGAGACAAACCATTTTTTTTTACATATGCCACCATCTGAAATATCAATGATAGTCATAGCGACTCCTACATTTACCCTGCTTAGTGCTAGGCACTCGGGAATCATTGCTAGATAGCAATGTTCCTGAATTCAAATCAGAGCACATACCCTTCCCCCCATCCCTCCCCTGCAATGATTGCAATGCTGTAAACTGATCACTGGATAATCATAGTCATTTTTTATACCACTAGTCATTGGTCTTTGAACAATTATTTTACATGTGAAGGATTAAGGCGATGCAAATTTAAAGGGGGCCTGTCATTGTAGCAGATTACCTTTAAGATTTTATATATGATAATGTATTCAATGCAGCTATTCGTTTATGAGTAAATTATAGATCTTACCTAGTTAGCTGGAGCTGGTTTAACCATTTAAGTCTTATGGGTTGTTTACAACGCAATAAAATCGTGAACAAGCATTGTTAAAAAAAAACGCTGATTTCACTAGCAAAATGCTAGTTCATCAGGTCTAATGATGTTCTGTGCAGCATAAAAGATGATCATTTTCGTGAGTGCATCATCCTGTATAAACAAAAGTGCCACTGCCTAGAACAATGGTGTACTGAGCGATCTGGTATATATAGCTAAATGTGTATTGTTTACTTTTTATATAAAAATTTTACTGATCAGCATTTGTATCATGCTGCCGGTCGGTCTGTGTAAATGGAACCTAACGCTATGTTTCCACGATGAGCTTTTGGTGAATTTTTGACCCTGCAGAATTTCTGCACCATTTCTGCACCTGCTATTTAGATTAGGTTACTTGCATTTTTTCATTGCATTTGTGAGTGTTTTTATCAAATTTTGATGCTGCGTTTTTTGTCTCTGTTTGGTCTGCCATGCTTTAAATAAATCAGCTTTGTTTTTTATGGGTTTATCTTTGAGTAAACTTTTTTGATATACTTAGAAAAAGATCACTTGTCTTTTTTATGAGTTTCTGGAAGCCATCGGAAACTGGCTCAAAGAAACTCCTAAAAAACTCTGTGCTGACATAGCTTTAATAAAGCTTCACACTTTCTTTCTTTCCAAAAATGCCCCCACTCTTGTCCGTAGGTTGTTTCTAGTATTGCAGCTCGTACCCATTCAATATGTTTTCTTTTTTACTGAATTTTAGGAGGGATTTTTCTTTGTTATTACTACTATGTGTCCATTTTAAAATCAGATAATGTAAATATGTATGGCAGCTCCAACTATTGTATAACTGTAACTCATTGCAGAAAATAATCAATGTAGAGTTGTCACTAGAATCATCAGAAAAGCAAGAAAGTATTACGTATGTGCAGATTGTGCTAAATTCTCTTTACCTTCTGCACTTGTAAATGTTCCAAGGAGTAAATGAGCACTTCAAGATCATTTAACCAAAGTGATTATTTTGCCTTGTGTGTTCTAAATAATCTTTTTTTGGATACTTTAATTGTATCTAAAAATACTAAGTTCCTATATTATTTTTCAGACTTGAAGACAAAAGGAATTTAAACTAAGTTCTCAACAGGAAATAAGTAAATGCACACACACTCACACATGCATACACAAACATAGGCTTCCAGACAGGCGCGACCATCCCCCACAATCTATCCTACACAAACATACACTTTGTTTTCTGTGAAGTGCAACTCACACAAAAGGCATCTCAAGGTAGATCCATAATATTTTCTCCAGACTTCTTGTGTTTCACGTTATGGATACTTTGCAGCAGAGGTTATTATTATTATTATTATTTATTATAGCGCCATGTATTTCATGGTGCTTTACATGTGAGGTTATGTGTAGATCATTAAATCTTTTACTAAGTTCATCAGTTCCATTTCATAGACATATATAATATGTATTTTAAAGTTTCATCTATTTAAAGGGAATCTGTCAGCAGGACTTCACCCCTAAACTTTTTAAATGCACGTGCAGCTTTTTCAAAGACAAGTCTAGCAATACATTTACATGGACAATCCATATCTCCATTACTGAGAAATCAGTGCTTGAATTGATATGCAAATGAGGCTGAAGAACTATGGTAGATCTGAAGCCTCTGTCACTCCAGTTTTATTTACCGCCTCCTCCTGCTTGACTGATGACTCTTTTGACTGAAGTTACACAATATAGATTCTGTCAGTCAAGCAGGAGGAGGCATTGCTATGGCCCCAAATCATCAAGACTTGGTGATGACTTGTGTTGGGTGTCAGCAATTCTCTGGAAAGTCAAGCAAGGAGGACATTTGTCCAACTTGTCTGCAACTTGCTGTCATGATTATTTTAGAGCCCTAATTTTCCTGTAAATAAAACAGGCAACTGCCGATAATTCGCATGTCACGTATGACTTGCTCTGAAATCTATAGAAAGTGTCGAGTGCGACTTGTGGGCAGGGACATAAAATCTAACACATAAGGAAACATTTGAAAAATTTGTACACGTCACTCTGTAAAAATTAGGTGCACGGAAAGGGGTACCACTCCCTTATATGAATCAGAAAAAAATATATATCCGGCACTCAAATATAGATGCAAATAAGTTTTATTGTGATGCAATCCCAAATTTTATAACGTTTCGGTCTGAAACTTAGACCTTCTTCAGACAGATTGCTGTAGCATGACGGTATAACGAAGGCAGCGCGTGGAAACGGATATGCTCCTGTGTAGAAGAGGCGCTGCGCCTCTACGGTTTCAGACCGAAACGTTATAAAATTTGGGATTGCATCACAATAAAACTTATTTGCATCTATATTTGAGTGCCGGATATATATATTTTTTTCTGATTCATATAAGGAAACATTGGCGACTCTGAGTCAAAGTCAAAGTATGTATCAAATGTGGAATCATTACATCACATTACATCCATTGTTGCAATGTGGGCAAAAAACAAAATAGACAAATAATCTCACTTGGGGTTAGTGAGTGCTGGAAAATTAAGAGCACTCACCTTGAGAGGTGCCAGGTGAGCACAATTCCATAATAGTTAAAGGGTTGTCAACCCACTACTAGGACAACATCTTCTTAAACTAAATATTCAGCTCCAATAAAATAAAAAAGCCTATACTCACTTCCCATGCCGGCGCCATTCCCACTGTGTTGGCACTCTCTCCGGGGCTATGATGTGCTGTTGTGACACATGACCCCAATGCCCAATCGGCGCTGGCGCCACTGTATCCACCTTCATATGAACTGAACATGAAGAGGAAGCCAGAGCTGCAGCTTATCCCGGACTTCCTCTTCATGTTCAGTTTGTCCGAAGGTGGAGACCATGACGCCAGGGCTGAGTGGGTGCCGGACATCATGTGTCATTCCACTGCATCGCAGCCCAGAGACCACTGGACAGAGCTGGCAGGCACGGAAGGTGAGCATTGGCTTTATTATTTTATCAGGGCCAAACATTAAGTTTGAGAAGCGGTTATCCCCTTTAAAACATCATCCGTCACTCAGCTTGCCAAAGAACAAAACCAAGTGGTAAAAATAATGTATCCAAGCATTTGTTGGTTAATTCTCCACTAAACCCCAAAACATATCTGGCACAAGGTGATTAAAAAATGATTCACTAGAATCTCAGTACACAATGCATCTCTGGGCTTAGGGAGCCCTTTATCAATCTCTACCACTTGAAAAAGAGGCCAATGAAACCAGAAACGTGTTGTGTACTTAAAGTTTAATAAATAAATTTTGAAATTGTAGGTAGTTATGATCGGTAGTGAGCATAGACTATCACCTATGATCATGGCACATATTGTCACTTATTGTACCTTGTAAACCAACCTGTAAAATGTAAAAAATCACACCCAGGGTGAATCCAATCTGAAAGTAAGTGAAATGAACATTCTTTGAGGAATCTGCTTTATGTTTAGGGGGCTTTGTGGTAAGAGGGGGATGTGCAGCAGAAACAGCAGACACAAAAGCTCTGCTTGGGGGTAGTTTTAACAAAAACTATTCTTTGTCCCTAGCTTTTAGCTGCTATAGATATGTTAATATAAACTATCTTGGTTTGTTAGCATTTTCTTCTAGGGGACTTTATTTTTTACCCTATTGAAGTTGACAGATTTTTAAACTACTTCAGTTCTTCTTTGAACCTTTCTGACCCTTTCTACCACTGAGCGCAATGGCCACTGAATAATATGTCAGCTGCTAGATTTATTTATAGTCAAGACAGATAAAGAAGAGAGCATTTTCTGGTATCTGGCTCAGGTTATACAGATCATGAACTTTTCAGATCAGAGAAGTAGGACACAAAATCTGACTATGAACAGGACAGAAGACAGTTCATCTGACAGCTATTATCCTAATATCTCAGGTTATCATTGGAGAGATAAAGGGACAATATGGGTATGTACACATAGCTGAATTTCTGCAGAATTTGTGGAGTGTATCTGTAGCAAAATCCCCATGTTTGGGCTCAATTAGACATCAGTTTTTCATGGACAAGTGCTATCTGTTTTTCAGCGATAAAACTTCTATTTCTTATAGAGTATGGGGCTGTTCATATATCTATTTTTGTGAACTAAGCGGTCTACAGAAAAGCACAGAGACTTGTCCAATTTTGATCTGAGTCATGAATCAAACTCGCAAGTCTATGGGTCCATGGAAAGATCAGACACACATCTTTTACTGACTGTTTGATAGGGGATACTTGAGAAATACCTATCTTTTTTTTTTGTGTAGGAGACACTCTGACTAGTGTTGAGCATTCCGATACCGCAAGTATCGGGTATCAGCCGATACTTGCGGTATCGGAATTCCGATACCGAGATCCGATACTTTTGTGGTATCGGGAATCGGTATCGGGAATCGGTATCGGGATTAATATCAATGTGTAAAAGAAAGAATTAAAATAAAAAATAGGGATATACTCACCTCTCCGGCGGCCCCTGGACTTTACCGCCGTAACTGGGAGCCGTTGTACCTAAGAATGCGCACTTGAAGGGCCTTAGATGACGTCACGGCGCTCTGATTGGTCCGTAGCTGTCGCGTGACCGCTACGCGACCAATCACAAAGCCGTGACGTCACCTAAGGTCTTTCAAGCGCTTGAAAGACCTTAGGTGACGTCACGGCTTTGTGATTGGTCGCATAGCGGTCACGCGACCGCTACGGACCAATCAGAGCGCCGTGACATCATCTAAGGCCCTTCAAGCGCGCATTCTTAGGTACAACGGCTCCCGGTTACGGCGGTAAAGTCCAGGGCGCGTCAGAGGGTGAGTATATCCCTATTTTTTATTTTAATTCTTTCTTTTACACATTGATATGGATCCCAGGGCCTGAAGGAGAGTTTCCTCTCCTTCAGACCCTGGGAACCATACAGGATACGGTCCGATACTTGGTGTCCCATTGACTTGTATTGGTATCGGGTATCGGTATCGGATTAGATCCGATACTTTACCGGTATCGGCCGATACTTTCCGATACCGATACTTTCAAGTATCGGACAGTATCGCTCAACACTAACTCTGACCCAAAACTAATAAAAATCTGATCAAAAACAATTTTGCTACATTTTGTATTTTCACTGCTGCCAAAATGCTGCATTGTACAGTAAAAGCACAGTGGATGGGATTAATAGAAATCTCATGCCCCTTTATTATTTTTTCATTTTTATGTTGCATAAAATCACCTATGGAGCAGGTTTCCGAGTTGCAGCATGTCAATTTCTCTTGCAGGAATGCTGAGTCTTCTTTGCAGAATGTCCCCATTGACTTGCATTAAATGCGGAAAATCCGTAGTTAAAAAAAACACATATATTGTAAGTGCGTTGCCAGCCTGTTGACACACTGCGACGAACATGGGTGAGGATCAAACTTTGGCTAGCCAAATTTACTAGATCTCCTTAAAGGTGTATACATATTATATTTTATGGTCTATTAAAATAAAGAACTTGATTCTTCAGGTCGGATTTCATCTTGCTCTTTCAGTCTGGTCTTCTGGACTTTCTTTACCTGTGTCCTCCATGCTTTAGATACCCATTTGAACCTTATGTGTGTCTATTTATATTCTTGTATTGTCAATACTATTTTATGTGACTTTGATATTTAATAATAATAATAATAATAATAATAATAATAATTTTTATTTATATAGCGCCAACATATTCCGCAGCGCTTTACAACTTATAGAGGGGACTTGTACAGACAATAGACATTACAGCATAACAGAAATCACAGTTCAAAATAGATACCAGGAGGAATGAGGGCCCTGCTCGCAAGCTTACAAACTATGAGGAAAAGGGGAGACACGAGAGGTGGATGGTAACAATTGCTTTAGTTATGTGGACCAGCCATAGTGTAAGGATTGGGTGTTCATGTAAAGCTGCATGAACCAGTTAACAGCCTAAGTATGTAGCAGTACAGACACAGAGTGCTATTAACTGCATAAAGTGTATGAGAACATGATGCGAGGAACCTGATTATGTGTTTTGGTTTTTTTTTTCTATTTTTAATAGGCCACACAGGGATAGTTAGGTTAATGCGTTGAGGCGGTATTCCAGTCTGAACAAATGCGTTTTTAGGGCACGCTTAAAACTGTGGGGATTGGGGATTAATCGTATTAACCTAGGTAATGCATTCCAAAGAATCGGCGCAGCACGTGTAAAGTCTTGGAGACGGGAGTGGGAGGTTCTGATTATTGAGGATGCTAACCTGAGGTCATTAGCGGAGCGGAGGGCACGGGTAGGGTGGTAGACTGAGACCAGAGAGGAGATGTAGGGTGGTGCTGAGCCATGGAGTGCTTTGTGGATGAGGGTAGTAGTTTTGTACTGGATTCTGGAGTGGATGGGTAGCCAGTGTAATGACTGGCACAAGGTAGAGGCATCGGTGTAACGGTTGGTGAGGAATATGATCCTGGCAGCAGCATTCAGGACAGATTGGAGCGGGGAGAGTTTGGTAAGAGGGAGGACAATTAGTAGAGAGTTACAATAGTCCAGACGGGAATGAATAAGAGAAACAGTTTAATAAACTAAGAAAGAAAAACTAATTTAATAAATTCGTTTTTGAATTTACTTCGAAGACAGTTCTTATGACTCCAACTTTTGTAAATTTTGTAAAATTACTCTTATTGTAAACAATTTAGCAAGTTGAAGATGCAATGGTCTCTAAAATGCCTAAAGTTAAAGATGGCACAGTTCGTTTTAAGGCAAAAATATATATATAAAGTTATTTTTTACATTTTAAAAATTGCTTGAAGGAAAATGGGCCTATGCAAAGGTTTGGGCACCCTTTGAGATTGAGTGCACAGATAACTTTGACCAAGGTTTCACATCTGAATTAGCCTGTTAGGTTCATGGGTTGTTTACTATCATTGTTAGGAAAAGCCAGATGATGTAAATTTCCCAGCTTTATAAAAACACAGCCTCCACTAACCTCATGCCAAAAAACAGCAGCCATGGGTTCTTCTAAGCAGCTTCCTAGCCCTCTGAAAATAAAAACTGTGGAGGCCCACAAAGCAGGAGAAGGCTATTAGAAGATAGCAAAGTGTTTTCAAGTTACCCTTTCCTCAGTTCCAAATGTAATTATAAAATGGCTGTTAACATGCAGAGTGGATGGGAAGATAAGATCTGGAACACCAAGCAAAATTTCAGTGAGAGCTGCTTGTAGGATTGCTAGAGAGGCAAATCAGAACCTCGCCTGACTGCAAAAGACCTTCAGGCTAAGTTCACACGTTGCAGAATTTCCGCGGAAATTTCCGCGGCAATTCTGCGCCTCCTGCCGCGGGTATATCGCATGCAGAATTAGCATGCATATACCCGCAGAAAACTAGCGTTTTGCAAGCATAATTAGCTTGCAGAATGCTAGAGTTTTCCAAGCGATCTGTAGCATCGCTTGGAAAACTGACTGACAGGTTGGTCACACTTGTCAAACATAGTGTTTGACAAGTGTGACCAACTTTTTACTATAGATGCAGCCTATGCAGCATCAATAGTAAAAGATCGAATGTTTAAAAATAATAAAAAAAATAAAAAACATGGTTATACTCACCTGCAGACCTCTGCGGCGTCCGTTCCTATAGCTGGAGTGCAGTGAAGGGCCTGCGATGATGTCACTGTCTTGTGATTGGTCGCGTGAGTCACATGAGCGGTCACGCGACCAATCACAAGACAGTGACGTCATCACAGGTCCTGAACCACATCATCTATAGGAACGGAAGAGAGATCATGCACCGGAGAGGCGGGAACACTTCAGGTGCCATCAGAGGGTGAGTATATGACTATTTTTTATTTTAATTCTTTATTTTTTACCAATTATATGGTGCCCAGTCCGTGGAGGAGAGTCTCCTCTCCTCCACCCTGGGTACCAACCGCACATGATCTGCTTGCTTCCCGCATGGTCTGCACAGCCCCGTGCGGGAAGTAAGCAGATCAATGCACTCCAATGGGTGCAGAATCGCCGCGATTCCGCAATTTTAATGAACATGCTGCGTTTTTTTCTGGAATGCGATTCCGCTCAGGAAAAAAATGCAGCATGTGCACAAAAAATGCGGAATGCATTCTATAACATAGGATGCTTAATAAACGTTTTTTTCGCGGTTTTATAGCGTTTTTATAGCGAAAAACCACGAAAAAAACGCGAAAAATATGCTACGTGTGCACACAGCCTCAGAAAGATTTAGCAGACTCTGGAGGTGTGGTACATTGTTCTACTGTTCAGAGACACTTGCACAAATATGGCCTTCATGGAAAAGTCATCAATTCAAAAGAAAACCTCTCCTGCATCCTCACTATAAAATTCAGTATTCAGTATTAGAAGTATGCAAAAGAACATCTAAACAAGTCAGATGCATTTTGGAAACAAGCCATGAGGACCAATGAGGTTATCATAGAACTGTTTGTCCACAATGATCAAATGTATGTGTGAAGAAAAAAGGGCACAGAATTTCAGGAAAATAATTTCTTGCCAACCATTAAGTTTGGGTGGGATTAATAATGCTTTGGGGTTGTGTTGCAGCCTATGGCACGGGGAACATTTCACAGGTAGAGCGAAGAATGGATTCAATGAAATTTCAACAAATTGTTGAAGCAAACATAACACCATCTGTAAAAAAGCTGAAGTTGAAAAGAGGATGGTTTCTAGAAATGGGTAATGATTAGTGTTGAGCATTCCGATGCTGCAAGTATCGGGTATCGGCCGATACTTGCTGTATCGGAATTCCGATACCGGGATTCCGATACTCTTGTGGTATCGGGTATCGGGTATCGGAACAACATTAATGTTAAAATGTGTAAAATAGAGAATTAAAATAAAAAATATCGCTATACTCACCTGTCCGACGCAGCCGGGACCTCAGCGCAGGAACCGGCAGCGTTGTTTGTTTAAAATTCCCGCTTTTACATGGTTACGCGAAGTCCCGGCTTGTGATTGGTCAGGGCGGCCATGTTGCCGGGCCGCGGACCAATCACAGCAAGCCGTGACGAAAATACGTCACGGCTTGCTGTGATTGGTCCGCGTCCCGGCAACATGGCCGCCATTAACCAATCACAAGCCGTGACGTCACGGGAGGCTGGAAACGCGCTCATTTTAAAAAGGGCGCGTGTCCAGCCTCCCGTGACGTCCCGGCTTGTGATTGGTCAGGGCGGCCATATTGCCGGGACGCGGACCAATCACAGCAAGCCGTGACGTAATTTCGTCACGGCTTGCTGTGATTGGTCCGCGTCCCGGCAACATGGCCGACCTGACCAATCACAAGCCGGGAATTCACGTAACCAAGTAATAGCGCGATTTTTAAACAAACAACGCTGCCGGTTCCCTCGCTGAAGTCCCGGCTGCGTCGGACAGGTGAGTATAGCGATATTTTTTATTTTAATTCTTTCTTTTACACATTTATATGGTTCCCAGGGCCTGAAGGAGAGTTTCCTCTCCTTCAGACCCTGGGAACCATCAGGGATACCGTCCGATACATGAGTCCCATTGACTTGTATTGGTATCGGGTATCGGTATCGGATTGGATTCCGATACTGTGACGGTATCGGCCGATACTTTCCGATACCGATACTTTCAAGTATCGGACGGTATCGCTCAACACTAGTAATGATCCTAAACACACATAAAATAGACAGTAGACTACCTCAACAGGCGCAAACTGAACATCATTGAATGAACATCATTGATCTGAACATCATTGAATATATCTGTGACTAGACCTCAAAATAGCAGTGCATACAAGACAACCAAGGAATCTCACCGAACTGGAAGAATGTTCCAAGGGAGAATGGATGAAAATCCCTCAAACAAGAATTGAAAGACTTTAAAATGTAATGAACACTGCATATGTGTGCTAACAGAGCAAGAAGAAATTAATGAGCTGCTGGCAATTAAAATACAGCTCCCTGCCCAAGAGTGCGGTCCCTGAGAATCTGCTCGGGGCCTGATAAAAGGTCATCAAGGGCCGTAAATGGCCCTGGGGCCTGAGGTTCCCCATCCCTGTTTGTACATAGATACATAGATGTCAGTGACTCGCTCTTCCTGCTTGCCCTGTAGTGGCAAGTAGGGTGATAGCTGGTGGGTTGATGTCACCTTTGTATTGTCAGGTGACATCAAGCCCAGAGGTTAGTAATTGACAGGCGTCAATAAGACGCCCCCTTTACTAACCCCATATTCACATTGTGTGAAAACACACACCCAGAATAAAGCCCTTTAATTGAAAGAATGACACAGGCTCCTTTAATAAATCTCAATTAAACCATATTCATGACCTTGCCCATTCCTCCGATGCCCTTGTTATCTGCAAAAGAGTTAAAAAAAAAATAATCCTCACCTTTCCACAGAGATGCTGCTAATCCATTTGTCCCACAATGGGTCTAGCTCTGCTACATCTAGATGGCAGGCTGCATGGTTGCATGATGCAACCATACAGCCTGTCATCCGGGCAGAGACACTGAGCACCATGTGCTCAGTGTCTCTCTGTGAACTCCTATTCCCTGTCTGAGGGCACTGCAAGCATGGGAAAGTGCTGCTCGTGGTGCTATCAGACAGGTCCTGGGAGTTCACAGCCAATGAACTCACTTCACCTTTCTGACATCACCGCGAGCACACTACATTCTGGCGCCAAAAGACTTAAGGCTGAGATAGAGCCTGTAGTTAGATAGTTAGGCATACTGACTGTTCAGGCCATGTTTGTTGCCAAAATCAGCATCCAGAAGTTTAGGATTTGTTGCCATGTTTCCTGTTTGTTTCATAACTAAGAATTCTAATCCACACCTAGGAGCTTATGTGGCACGCAAAAGACTCCAGACCAAACCTAAACTTCCTTTTATTTCAGGAAAGAGAGTTCTGTGGAACATTATAGTATGGGGACAGTTCAATAGACTTTGTTCACAGTTAATTAGCCGACACAGGTGGTTAACTTTTGGGGTATTTTCAAAATAATTGAGGATGGAATTTTCCTTGGAGTTCACTGAGGTCACACCGGGACAGGAGAGGGATATTTGGTTGGGGAATAAGAGTAATGTAAGATTGTAAACTGCTGTGCTGAACCGCAGGCTACCCCATAAATTACACTCATATAATTGATCCAGTTTCCAGGGTGTAAATAGGTAACGGGCAGCTGGTTTAGACAGACACTCCAGTAGGTAGACTTATAGAAAGTACTGTAGGTGAAGATTGTTTGCATGCCATGCTGTACAGCACAAGGGTTTCAGCCTTATGGCTAAATGTCTGTATAATGTTTTGAATGTTTTGGTTAAATTATGACATAACTGATGTGGCCCTAGAGTTCAAGTTCATTGTGGCTTTAATTCTCCTTATCTGGGCATGCTTAGCATGTCAATCTCCTCAAGGAGAAACAATACTTCTTGGATATCGGTCGGACGCCTTTCACACAGCCAAAACAGATCTCCACTTTGCACTGACGAGGGGCAGTACCCCGAAACACAGTGTCTGCAAATTGAGATTCTGGTTTGGCTATTATCCTAAGTCATGTGACAAGGCTCATTAAAGGGTCGACATTGACTTGTAGGATCGCTATTTCCAATAGGTGGCACTAGAGTTCAAGTTCTCTTCCTCTCTGAAGAGACAATTTGCATATTTAGCATATTTCCCAGAGGAACATTGCGGTTTTAATTCTCCTCATCTTGGCATGCTTAGCATGTCAATCTCCGCGAGGAGAAACAATACTTCTTGGACATAGCTGAGTAAAATAGTGAGTGAACTGTGTAGCAGTTGGTTTTCTCACCCATGACCCTGCTGCATCCTGAAGAACACTCCCCGGTATACGACCTATAAGACTGCAGAGTGTGAATATATATTATTAGGGCTCATTCACAAGTCAATATTTCACATAAAGGTTCAATCCATGTTTTTCACAGAAAGAATTCTTACCCATTATGAATTAGGGGCTGTTCAAACTTCTGTCATTTTGTGGACCAAGGGGTCCATACCAAAAGATGGCGACGTACAAATGTATGAAAGAAGATTTTCTACTATTGTACTCCTGCCCCTGAAGTCACCAATCATGTTATAAAATAGTCTGAACAAGGTTGTGCATCTTTTATAATATACAGTGTCTTGCGAAAGTATTCAGCCCCCTGGAACTTTTAAACCTTTTCTCACATATCATGCTTCAAACATAAAGATACCAAATGTAATTTTTTGGTGAAGAATCAACAACAAGAGGAACACAATTGTGAAGTTGAATGAAATTTATTGGTTATTTTACATTTTTGTGGAAGTTCAAACACTGAAAAGTGGGGCGTGCAATATTATTCGGCCCATTTACTTTCAGTGCAGCAAACTCACTCCAGAAGTTCATTGTGGATCTCTGAATGATATAATGTTTTCCTAAATGCCTAATGATGATAAATATAATCCACCTGTGTGTAATCAAGTCTCCGTATAAATGCACCTGCTCTGTGATAGTCTCAGGGTTCTGTTTAAAGCACAGAGAGCATCATGAAGAACAAGGAACACAACAGGCAGGTCTGTGATACTGTTGTGGAGAAGTTTAAAGCTGGATTTGGATACAAAATGATTTCCAAAACTTTAAACATCCCAAGGAGCACTGTGCAAGCGATCATATTGAAATGGAAGGAGTATCATACCACAGCAAATCTACCAAGACCCGGCCATCCCTCTAAACTTTTATCTCAAACAAGGAGAAGACTAATCAGAGATGCAGCCAAGAGGCCCATGATCACTCTGGATGAACTGCAGAGATCTACAGCTAAGGTGGCACGGTCTGTACATAGGACAACAATCAGTCGTACACTGCACAAATCTGGCCTTTATGGAAGAGTGGCAAGAAGAAAGCCATTTCTCAAAGATATCCATAAAAAGTGTTGTTTAAAGTTTGCAACAAGCCACCTGGGAGGCGCACACCAAACGTGGAAGAAGGTGCTCTGGTCAGATTAAACCAAAATCGAACTTTTTGGCAACAATGCCAAAGGATATGTTTGGCGTAAAGGCAACACAGCTCATCTCCCTGAACACACCATCCCCACTGTCAAACATGGTGGTGGCAGCATCACTGTTTGGGCCTGCTTTTCTTCAGCAGGGACAGGGAAGATAGTTAAAATTGTTGGGAAGATGGATGGAGCCAAATACAGGACCATTCTTGAAGAAAACCTGTTGGAGTCTGCAAAAAACCTGAGACTGGGATGAAGATCTGTCTTCCAACAAGACAATGATCCCAAACAAAAAGCAAAATCTACAATGGAATGGTTCACAAATAAACGTATCCAGGTGTTAGAATGGCCAAGTCAAAGTCCAGACCTCAATCCAATCGAGAATCTGTGGAAAGAGCTGAAAACTGCTGTTCACAAACGATCTCCATCAAACCTCACTGAGCTCGAGCTGTTTGCCAAGGAAGAATGAGCAAGAATTTCACTTTCTCGATGTTCAAAACTGATAGAGACATACTCCAAGCGACAAAGTATTAAGTTAAAGGGGACGAATAATATTGCACGCCCCACTTTTCAGTTTTTGAATTTCCACAAAAATTTAAAATAACCAATAAATTTCATTCAACTTCACAATTGTGTTCCACTTGTTGATTCTTCACCAAAAATGTACATTTGGTATATTTATGTTTGAAACATGATATGTGGGAAAAGGTTGAAAAGTTCCAGGGGGCCGAATACTTTCGCAATGCACTGTAGACTATGATATGGTAATATATAGGTGCTTCTCACAAAATTAGAATATCATCAAAAAGTTAATTTATTTCAGTTCTTCAATTCAAAAAGTGAATCTCATATATTAGATAGTCATAGCAAATAGAGTAATGATACTGTTGTTTTGAAACCAAGCATTGGTACTTTTGGCAGTGTGGACAGGTGTCAAGTCCTGTTGGAGAATGAAATTTCCATCTCCAAAAAGCTTGTCGGCAGAGGGAATCATGAAGTGCTCTAAAAAGTGAATCTCACATACTATATACAGTCATTGCAAAAAGAGTGATATGTTTCAAGTCTTTATTTCTGTTAATGTTGATGATTATGGCTTACAGGCAATGAAAACCCAAAAGTCATTATCTCAGTAAATTCGAATAATTAACAAAAAACACCTGCAAAGACTTCCCTCACTTTTAAAAAGGTCCCCTAGTCTGTTTCAGTAGTCCCCACAATCAAGGGGAAGACTGCTGACTTGACAGATGTCCAGAAGGCAGTCATTGACACACTCCACAAGGACGGTAAGCCGCAAAAGGTCATTGCTAAAGAAGCTCGCTGTTCACAGAGTGCTGCATCCAAGCATATTAACAGAACGTTAAATGAAAGGAAAAATTGTGGTAGAAAAAGGCGCACAAGCAATCAGGATAACCGCAGCTTTGAAATGATTGATAAGAAAAGCCTATTTAAAAATTTTGGGGAGATTCACAAGGAGTGGACTGCTGCTAGATTCATTGCTTCAAGAGCCACCAAGCCACCACACACATACTTATCCAGGACATGGGCTACAAGTGTTGCATTCTTTGAGTCAAGCCACTTATGACCAATAGACAACGCCTGAAATGTCTTATCTGGGCCAAGGAGAAAAATAAGTGGACTGTTGCTCAGTGGTACAAGGTGTTGTTTTCAGATGAAAGTAACATTTGCATTTCATTTGAAAATCAAGGTCACAGAGTCTGGAGGAAGAGTGGAGAGGTACACAATCTGCTGCTTAAGGTCTAGTGTGAAGTTTCCACAATCAGTGCTGGTTTGGGGAGTCATGTCATCTGCTGGTATAGGTACACTGTTTTATCAAGACCAAAGTCAGTGCAGCCATCTACCAGGAAATTTTAGAGCACTTCATGATTCCCTCTTCCGACAAGTATTTTTGAGATAGAAATATAATTCTCCAGCAGGACTTTGCACCTGTGGTTTAACAAAACAGTTTCATTGTTCTTGATTGGCCAGCAAACTTACCTGACCTTAACCCCATAGAAAATATATGCTCCACTCCTTGCAGTTCTGCTCTGCTCTGCTCCTTGCGGGTCAGTTCAGCTCTCGCTTTGCACCTCCTGGGTCTTTGTCCTTTCAATCTGAACAGGTCCCTACTGTCAGGGAGAGACTAGGTGAGCAAGAGCTAATAACCCGGGCCCCTGCAGTTTCCCTCAGACTAGGGAAATCCTGACTGACCCTCTACCTGGAGTTTACACTGAAGGTGTGCATGTCCAGGCCTCGAACCTCACCCTGTCTCCTGAGCTCAGCCCTAGGCTGAAACCTCCGCCCACCACCCAGTGAAGATGATATTCCCCAATACCCACAGTTAGCACAGACAAGGATAAAGGAAAATATACACCACGCCGCAGTCACTCAGGAATATACTATAAATGTGCAGGGCAAAATAAATACAAATATAGGAAGGAGTAAATAAGACAAAGGAAAATACACCACCAGCAACGAATCTCCAACCACCAGCTCTCCTCACCAGACCGAGATAACAACGCACAAGACAGAAGCTATAATTGGCGACGCCCAAAGATCAGGAGAACTATTTAAAGGCAGTGGGCATGGCCCAGCTTCCAATCCAAGGATTAGGTAAATTAACCCCGGAACAGCTAGATAAAATCTAGCAGACGCCAATGAGCAAATAGTGGTCAAAAGCGGAATTACCGCTGTCTGTCGGACGACCTGGTCTGAACAGCGTCTGACATGACAGTACCCCGCCTTCTACGAGGGACCCCAGGGCCCTCACGGCTAATAGGACCCGGCTTGTCTGGATGGCGGCGGTGAAACAACCTGACCATACGGTCAGCATGAACGTCCGAGGCTGGTACCCAGGACCTCTCCTCAGGCCCATAACCACGCCAATGTACCAAGAACTGTAAAGTGCGATGCACTACACGAGAGTCAACCACCTTGGAGACTTCAAACTCCAAATTACCATCCACCAAGACTGGAGGTGGCATAGGCGCCGCGTCCACAGAACCCACCACCTTCTTTAGAAGAGACCTGTGGAACACGTTGTATATCTTATACACCGTAGGGAGCTCCAATCGGTACGCTACTGGGTTAATGACAGCGGTGACCCTAAATGGACCAATAAACCGTGGACCCAATTTAAGGGATGGTATTTTGAGTCTTATGTTTTTTGTGGATAACCACACCCAGTCATCCACACTCAGGTCCGGACCTGGCACACGCCTACTGTCAGCCACATGTTTGTACCTAGCACCCACACTCAACAGGCGCTGTTTAACTCTCCTCCAGACTGATGACAATTGTGTTCCTAACTGGTCCTCCTCCGGAACGCCGGAAGAGCCCCTCTGACTCAAGGTACAAAATTGAGGATGTAGCTCGTAAACACAAAAAAAGGAGACTCCCCAGACGACTCCTGGCGGTGATTATTGATGGCAAACTCAGCCAAAGGAAGAAAGGTAGACCACTCCTCCTGGTTATCAGAGACAAAGCAGCGTAAGTACTGTTCCAAATTTTGGTTCATACGCTCAGTCTGACCATTTGACTGAGGATGAAACGCCGAAGAATGAGATAACTTGATTCCCAGCCGTGAGCAAAACGCTCTCCAAAATTTTGCCACAAACTGAGACCCCCTATCAGACACGATGTCAGACGGAACCCCATGAAGTCTGACAACCTCCTGCACAAATACTTGGGCCAGAGTCTTAGCGTTAGGCAACGCCGGCAAAGACACAAAGTGCGACATTTTAGAAAATCGATCAACAATCACCAAGATGACCGTGTTTCCAGCTGATGAGGGTAAATCAGTGATGAAATCCATGGAGATTTCCGTCCATGGCTTACTAGGTACCTCAAGAGGAAGTAGTGTGCCAACAGGACGGGAGCGAGGCGTCTTAGCCGTAGCGCATGTGGTACAAGCTGACACGTATGAGACCATGTCCTGACGGATCTTGGGCCACCAAAACCGACGTGACACCAACTCCAAGGTACCTCTAACCCCTGGGTGACCAGCCAGGACAGCATCATGATGCTCCGCCAAAACCTTTAGGCGGAGATGAAGCGGTACAAAAGATTTGTTGACGGGAAGCCCAGATGGTACCTCCTCCTGAGAGAGAGGAGCAGCATTGATGGTGACCACGCGGATAGGATGAGACAGTTTTTCAATCCTAAAACCTGCTGTGCGCACAAACTCCTCATCAATGAGATTTGTGGCTGAACCACTATCCACAAAAACAGTAATTGGCAGCTCACTGCCAGCAACAAAAACCTTAGCAGAGAGCATGCACTGAGAAACCACCATGGAGGATATACATAAGCTCAGACTGGTCACCTCCACACCCTCTGAGCTTAGAAGTTTTCCGCCGTTGCATTTTTCTTAGGCAGCAGAGGACAGATGTTAATAAAATGATCCATTTTACCACAGTAAAAACAGGCTCCCTGCTTCCTGAGCTCAGGGACTGGACGCTTCACATGTGACACCCCTGCGATTTGCATAGGCTCCGTGGGCTCACCTGCAGCAACCTCACGTGAACCTAAACCCTCTCCCATAGGCGGTGTCACATGCTCCCCCTGACGCAAACGGCGATCAATGTGGACAACCAGACTCATGGCGGAATCTAGAGAAGCAGGAGTCTCGTACATCAGAAGGGCTTTTTTAACCCTTCCAGAAATCCCATGTATAAACTGACTCCGCAATGCTGGATCATTCCATTGTGTATCGATCGGCCAGCGACGAAATTCACAACAGTAATCCTCTGCAACTCGCTCCCCCTGGCGAATAGAGCGTATCTTAGATTCTGCTAGAGCCATTTTGTCAGGTTCATCATAGATTTTCCCAAGACAGGAAAAAAACTCTCCACAGAGTCAAATGCCTCAGAATCAGATGGCAAAGAAAACGCCCATGCTTGGGGATCCCCACTCAACAATGACAACACCAGGCCCACACGCTGATCCTCATTACCTGAAGATATCGGGCGCATACGGAAATATAGTTTGCAAGCTTCACGAAAAGAAACAAATTTACTGCGTTCCCCAGCAAATTTTTCAGGCAAAGGAAATTTAGGCTCAGCAACTCTTCCTGTCGCTCCAGCTTGCACATTAGACACTGCTAGTCCCTGTTGCTGTACTGCCCCCCTCAACTCCGTGACCTGTAGGGACAGCGCCTCCAACTGGTGGGTTATGGAAGTCATGGGATCCATGACAAAACACAAAAAAAAGAAACCCCCTTTTTTTTTGTGTTGTTGGGCCGATTATAGTGTCAGGGAGAGACTAGGTGAGCGAGAGCTAATAACCCGGGCCCCTGCAGTTTCCCTCAGACTAGGGAAATCCTGACTGACCCTCTACCTGGAGTTTACACTGAAGGTGTGCATGTCTAGGCCTCGCACCTCACCCTGTCTCCTGAGCTCAGCCCTAGGCTGAAACCTCCGCCCACCACCCAGTGAGGATGTTATTCCCCAATACCCACAGTTAGCACAGACAAGGATAAAGGAAAATATACACCACGCCGCAGTCACTCAGGAATATACTATAAATGTGCAGGGCAAAATAAATACAAATATAGGAAGGAGTAAATAAGACAAAGGAAAATACACCACCAGCAACGAATCTCCAACCACCAGCTCTCCTCCCCAGACCGAGATAACGCACAAGACAGAAGCTATAATCGGCGACGCCCAAAGATCAGAACTATTTAAAGACAGTGGGCATGGCCAAGCTTCCAATCCAAGGATTAGGTAAATTAACCCCGGAACAGCTAGATAAAATCTAGCAGACGCCAATGAGCAAATAGTGGTCAAAAGCGGAATTACCGCTGTCCGTCGGACGACCTGGTCTGAACAGCGTCCGACATGACACCTACCTGTTCCCATATGTCACTCATACCTGTCCGCCTTCCCGTCCTCCCTGAATCAGTCCCTGTTACCCAGTCTGAACAGGTTCCTACCTGTTCCCATATTCTACTCCCACCTGTCCGTGTACCTGTCTTTCCCGAGTCAGTCTCTTCTCCTCCAGTGTGTACCGGTCTCTACCTGTTCCCATATACCACTCACGCCTGCCAGAAGTCTCAGCCATGCCTGCCTGTGTGCCATTGTCTCAGCCATGCCTGCCTGTGTGCCATTGTCTCAGCCGTGCCTGCCCGCCTGCCAGTGTCTTGGCTGTGCCCGCCTGCCTGCCAGTGTTCCATCCCCCAGTGGGATCAGCAGCCACAGCCAGACTTCACCCTGGAGTGGTACCTGGCAGCTACCTGCCACACAAGCCTGACCTCACCATCAGAGGCTCCAGTGAACACCAAGGAAGCTGCTTAGTCACACCCCTTCCAGGTTTATCTGGATTGTGGCACTGTGGGGCGACAATCCCCTGCTCGCGACATCCAGACTGGGCATGAGCGTAACACGAGATGAGCTGAAGTCTGGTATCAAAGCAACCTGGGCTTCCAAACACCTCAGCAGTGCCACAGGCTGATCGTCTCCATGTCACGCCGCATTGATGCAGTAATTGAGGCAAAAGAAGCCCCGACCCAGTATTGAGTGCATTTCCTGAACGTACATTTCAGTAGGCCAACATTTAGGATTTTAAGATCATTTTTCAAGCTGAAAGTATTCTAACTTACTTAAATAATGACTTTTGTGTTTTCATTGGCTGTAAGCCATAATCATCAACATCTATTTATATAATTGTCTAAGGGGTACTTCCGTCTGTCTGTTTGTAACGGAAATCCCACGTGGCTAATTGGGCGTGACCAATCAGCAACAGGCATAGTCCGGCCATGAATTGGCCCCCCCTTTTCCCTTCCAGTCAGTGCCCCCTCCATACTCCCCTCCAGTCAGCGCTCACATAGTGTTTTAGCAGTCCGTTAAACAGACTGCGTTACACCACGGCATAACACGGTGTAACACAGTCCGTTAACGCTGCTATTAACCCTATAAGTGTGACCAACTTTTTACTATTGATGCTGCCTATGCAGCATCAATAGTAAAAACATATAATGTTAAAAATAATAATAACATAAAAAAATCATTATATTCTCACCCTCCGCACCAGCCTTTCTCACTCCTCGCGACGTTCCGGTCCCAAGAATGCATTGTGGCAATGACCGGAGATGACATAGCAGTCTCGCGAGACCGCTACATGATCACGGGTTATTGCCGCAAGGCATTACTGGGAACAGAGCATTGCAAGGAGCATCGCTAAATTCCTCAGCTGGATCCGGGGGCTGCCGGAAGGTGAGTATATAACTATTTTTTATTTTAATTCTTTTTTTTAACAGGAATATGGTGTCCACATTGCTATATACTACGTGGGCTGTGTTATATACTACGTGGGCTGTGTTATATACTACGTGGGCTGTGTTACATACTGCGTGGGCTGTGTTATATACTATGTCACTGTGCTCCACACTATGTGGCTGTGCAATATACTACGTGGCTGAGCTATATACTATATGGCTGTGTTATATACTACGTGCCTGTGCTATATAATATGTGGCTGTGAAATATACTACGTGGCTGTGTTATATACTGTCGTGGACTGTGCTATATACTACGTGGCTGCTGTATACTACATTGCTGCTATATACTACGTAGCTTTGCTATATACTATGTGGCTGTGTTATATACTACGTAGCTGTGCCATATACTACGTGCCTGTGCTATATACTACGTGGCTGTGCTATATACTACATGGCCTGTGTTATATGCTACGTGCGCTGTGAGACTCTTTCACCCGGGGCCCTCAAAAACCTGCAGCTAGCCCTGGCTTTAGTAATTAGTCGCGGCCAGCCACAAACAATCAGCGGCAAGTGCAGTCCGGTCGCGAATTGACGCGGGATTTGAACCACGCTTTGCTAATTGGTCGCGCCCGGCCTGCCGAATTCTGTGTATTCATTGCATTATTCTGAAATCTTCATAAACAAACTACATACATATTCTAGAATTCCCAATGCGTTAGAATTGGGCCACCATCTAGTTAACAGAAATAAACATTTGAAATAGATCACTCTGTTTTTAAAGTCACTATCTAATATATGAGTTTCACTTTTGGTATTGAAGTTCTGAAATAAATTAACTTTTTTATGATATTCTAATTTTGTGAGAAGCGCCTGTACATGATGTTGGTAGTGTACAGCATACAGTAAGACATAGGTTAGGCTTAGGACATAAAATAAACTCTGGGAAAAATTATAGGTATAATATATGTAAATATATGTAAATGTAATACATACTGTTTGTGATGGAGATCAGCCAAACTATATACTGTAGAGACAGATATAGTGACACTAGATGGTGGCCCGATTCCAATACATCGGGTATTCTAGAATATGTATGTAGTTTATGAAGTTTTCAGAATAATGCAATTTATACACAGGATTCGGCCAGCCGGGCACGACCAACTAGCGAAGCGTGGTTCAAATTCCATGCCAATTCGCGGCCGGACTGCGCCTGTCGCTGATTGGTCACGCCCGGCCGCAAACAATCAGTGAAGGCAGGGCCTGCTCCAGGTTTTTGAGGCCCCCGGGCGAAAGAGTCTCAGTGGGCCCCCCTCTTTAACACATACCACGATTCATGATGCACAGATACAGTAGATAAATATAGCACAACCAAGTAGCTTACAGCCCACTTAGTATATAACATAGCCCATGTAGTATATAACACAGCCCACGTAGTATATGGCACAGCCCACATAGTATATTGCCCAGCCACATAGTGTTTAGCACAGCCCCGTAGTATATAGCACAGCCCACGCAGTGTATAACACACGGTAGTATATAGCACAGCCCATGTAGTATATTGCCCAGCCACGTAGTATATAGCACAGCCCCCATAATATATAGCACAGACACGTAGTATATTGCCCAGCCACATAATATATTGCACAGCCACGTAATATATTGCACAGCCACGTAGTATATAGCACAGCCACGTAGTATATAGCACAGACGTAGTATATAACACAGCCCATGCAGTATATAACACAGGCCATGTAGTATAGAGCACAGAGACATAGTATATAACTCAGCCCATGCAGTATGTAACACAGCCCACGCAGAATATAACAGCCCACGTAGTATATTGCCCTGCCACGTAATATATTGCACAGCCACGTAATATATTGCACAGCCACGTAGTATATAACACAGCAGATGCAGTATATAACACAGGCCACGTAGTATAGAGCACAGCGATGTAGTATATTGCCCAGCCACATAATATATACCACAGCCACGTAGTATATAACAGCCCATGCAATATCTAACACAGCCCACATAGTATATAGCAATGTGGGCACCTTATCCTTGTTAAAAAAAGAACTAAAATAATAAATAGTTTTATACTCACCTTCCGTCGGCCCCCGGATCCAGCCCAGGTGTTTACCGATGCTCCTCGCGACGCTCTGGTCCCAAGAATGCATTGCAGTCTCGCGAGATGATGACGTAGCGGTCTCGCGAGACCGCTACGTCATCATCTCGCAAGACCGCAATGCATGGACCAGAGCGTCGCGAGGAGCAGCGGGAAAGGCAACGGAAGGCGAGAGTATAATGATTTTTAATTTTTTTATTATTTTTAATATTAGATCTTTTTACTATTGATGCTGCATAGGCAGCATCAATAGTAAAAAGTTCGTCACACATGGTTAATAGCAGCGTCAACGGACTGCGTTACACCGCGGCATAACGCGGTGTAACGCAGCCATTAACCCTGTGTGAGCGCTGACTGGAGGGGGCACTGACAGAGAGTAGGAAGTCAGCGACGTGGGATTTCCGTGACAGACAGACAGATGCAAGTACCCCGTCGACGATTATATATATACTAGATTATGGCCCGATTCTAACGCATCGGGTATTCTAGAATATGCATGTCCCCGTAGTATATGTGCCCGTCGCTGATTGGTCGAGGTAACCTTTATGACATCATCATCGCCATGGCAACCATTATGACATCTACGTCGATACTGTGCCCGTCGCTGATTGGTCAAGGCGAATTCGCGGCAGACTGTGCCCGTCGCTGATTGGTCGAGGCAACCTTTATGACATCATCGTCGCCATGCTGTGCCCGTCGCTGATTGGTGGCGGCCTCGACCAATCAGAGACGCGGGATTTCCAGGACAGACAGACAGAAAAACCCTTAGACAATTATATATATAGATAGATTTTCGAACTGGCCCATAGTGGGATTGGAAAGCCCTAATAAAAGAGTGCTGATAGTTTGTCAGATAGGGAAGCACAGTAACCAAGGTCAAGTTCAAGTTGCAGTGGTCAAGCATCTATTGTTTGGGGCAGTGGGAAGCCTTCCTGGAATCCTTTGCAGTGAATTCCTGTCACGTCCGGAGCTCAAGGCTCAGTACAGGTGCTATGAAGACTGGTTACCATCTGGCGTACAGGGGATGATGGACGCGAAACCTCGAGAAGGGTAAGTAACGGATCCCGGGTGCACTGCTGGGCTGGACAGGAAATCTCTGGGACTGATGGGAACATTAACTATAGAGATAGTCCAGGATAAACGGATAGTGATGCTGAAGATGCACTGTATTAAGGAAACAGGAACTGAGAAGTGTTGTGCCCAATACTGCGTGTTACAATCTGATGATGTTGAATTGACCATTAAACATTTGCTTGTTGAAATGAACTTGATGTCCCCTGAGTTATATGTGGACAGTACCTGAAGATGCTGACCTGGAGAAGATGAAGGCTTGCGGCCTACAAGTGAGTGTAATGCACCCCACACAACTGGGAGCATATTGGGCCTCAGACACTGTTTTTCTATAAAGCGCCAAGGTGTTATGGAGCAGCAGCTCGGCCGTGGCCACCGTCTCTTTACACAACCTTTGAGGTATGAGGGTACATAATGGTGATTATGCTGGCACAGACCCGACTGTCACTGCCAGGAACGGTGCCCACACCGCCTTGGGCATTTTAACTCCCTAAATGTAGTCTATATAACAATTCAGTTAAGGTGGGCTCTGTAATAATTGTGACTGGCAATCAACATTTGCTACACGTTTAGGGCAACACGATAACTACAAGGCTCCTAAATTAAATATTGAAAGACTATAATCTATGGAAAGATGTTGTTTATGTGAATATTTCAGCCTAATATAACAATATGTAAACTATCATCCATTATAAAGTGTGATATAAAGATGAGGAATATTGAATTGTTGTTAGAAACTAAAGGTAAAATTAATCAGTATTGGTCATTGCGCTCTGTGCGCAGAAAATGGTTTTCTATTTTCTCTTCATGACCAAGAGTTAAGGAGCCCAGTGTAAATGATGAACTGTCTCTTCCCGCAGCACATTACTACATGTTCTGTATGACAAATCCAGACTGCTTGTGAAACAGCACCAGCACAGTAAGTATATGAGAGCAAATAATAGCAACACGTTCAATAGCTAAGAAGATTACAGCACAGGATAAAATTAATGTAATAGCTCCTAGTGGTTCCTTCACTGTTATGTGCCTGAAATTTGCTCTATCAAGAGTGACTGTCAAGATGTTTTACAACCCAAAAAATCCATTTTTCAAGTGTTAACTGTTTATGTGCTAAAGACTCACATCACGATGAAGAACACAATGTTAAAATAAGGAAATTTGATTGAATTATTGAATATCGCAAAATATTTTATTAATATTTTAGATTGTTTATTACAGGGTTATAACTGTTTAGGTGCTAAAGATTCACTTCTATAAAATGCCCCTAAAAATGAATGAAAAAGCATCCTTTTTTCAGCTGGCTTCTGCCTGATAGTGCACAATGTCTGGCTTACAGCCTATTAGTAACATCCATTCTATTAGATTAAGTAGACTGCCCAGCACTATCTAAGTGCAACCCATGAGGACAGAAACCCTAGTTTACAACGCCAACATTGACTGGCTTGGCTGCAAAAATATATATAAAATATATATAATATACATGAGGAATTGGTCAATATTTCAGTATTTTGCACCTGTGATCCCCCGTCTTTATTAACTCCTTCACAACCAGAGGTATTTCCGTTTTTGCGTTTTTGATTTTTGCTCCCCTTGTTCCCAGAGATATAACTATTTTATCTTTTGGTCAATATAAGCGCTTGTTTTTTGAAGGACAAGTTGTGCTTTTGAACAACACCATTGGTTTTAGCATATCGTGTACTGGAAAATGGGAAAAAAAATTCCGAGTGCGGTGAAATTGCAAAAAAGGTGCAATTCCACAGTTGTTTTTTTTCCATGTTCACTAAATGCTAAAACTGACCTGTCATTATGATTCTCCATGTCATCACGAGTTCATAAACACCAAACATGTCTAGGTTCTTTTTTATTAAAGTGGTTAAAAAACAACCAAAATTTGGTAAACAAAAATAAAAAGGTTCCATTTTCCAAGGCCTGTAGCGTCTCCATTTTTCGTGATCTCAGGTTGGGTTAGGGTTTATTTTTTGGGTGCCAAGTTGATGTTTTTATTGATACAATTTTAGTGTAGATACGATCTTTTGATCGCACGGTATTGCAATGTAGCGGCAACCAAAAAAAGTAATGCTTATATTTTGAATATTTTTCTCGTTACGCCGTTTAGTGATCGAGTTAATTCTTTTTTTATATTGATAGATCGGGTGATTCTGAATGCAGCGATACTAAATATGTGTATATTTGATTTTTTGCTATTGTTTTATTTTGAATGGGGTGAACTTTAATATTTTTTTATTATTTTGATATTTTTATAAATATTTTTTTTTACTTTTTGCATGCTTCAATAGTTTCCATGGGAAACTTAAAGCTGCACTACTTTGATCGCCTCTGCTACACACAGGCGATGATCAGATCGCCCGTGTGTAGCAGAAATGCTCACTAGCTGAGGGAGCCGACCACGTTGGGGCGGCACTCATGGCAATCCAGCAATGACAATCATAGAGGTCTGTTTCAGACCTATGGTTGTCATGCCGACCAATTGGTGACCCGTGATCATGTGACGGGATCACCGATGGGTGGGATTAGCAACGCGCTTCTTGTAAGTGCGAGTTAAATGCCACTGTCAGAAACTGACAACGGCATTTAACTAGATAACAGCCGCGGGTGGATCGCAATTCCACCCGTGGCTATTGCAGGCACATGGCAGCTGTATAGGTCAGCTGTAATGGTCCCGGAAAGGTGTGGGCTACAGTGCTGAGGGGGAGTCCAACATCAGCGTACTATTACGCCGATGTCGGAAAGGGGTTGTGCCAACATAAAGGATACATTTAATTAAGCACAAAATGTGGAAATAAATGTTTATACGATTTACAGTTATTAAAAATTATGTTCTGTTCAATGTGCCTCATGCCGTTATTCTGTCTGCAAGCTTTATCTGTGCATCCAGGAGGCCGATCAGTTGGCCGCGCATACGCAGTTCCTGTCAAAAAGAGTTCCTCCTCCACCCCACCTCTAGCATGCACAATATATGTAAGACGCTCCCTGCACTCACAGAATACACACTAAATACTGGTGTCATGGCACTGTTGCACGATATCTATGGGCTAGGAGCTCCTTCCCTATCCCTAAAGCTAGGGGAGCTCTAGCTATCCCTGTTCCCCAGATTACTTCTGACGATGAAGACTCCGGGGCCTAGTGCCTTGCTGAGCTCCTAAATTAACCCTTATCTCTCCCTTCTCCCACCCAGGGAAGTGGGGAGTTGTAGTGTATAAGAATACACAAATCAGACTAAGAAGGGAAGATGAACATGGATAAATGAAAATACCAGTCATACAAATATGCACTCACAAACAACAGAGTAGACCACCGGGAAGTAAAGGGAGGAAAACCAATTAGGAGAGGAGGAATGATATGTACACAGACAAATCACCAGGCAACAGTCATCTGAAGAACACTCAAAAGCCTCCTCAAACAACCAACAACTCCAACTCCAGAACCAGGCAGTATGAAACTAACACTAGCAATCCCTGATCACCAGAGGTGAGTATATATAGCTGAGGGGAGTGGCCAACACTGAACAGCAAGAATGCTCCAGGAGCTCTCTAAGCTGATCAAATTAATCCATGCACTGCTAGCAGAAACCTGCACTGTTTAATATACTGGTGAAGTGCTTCTAATCAGTGCAGGAGTAGGAGAAATCAGACAGAATGGTCTTTTAGTTCCTCTGTGTTGTGGTAAACCAATGACAGCTGGGAAGTGTGTGCGGTGATAGCAAAAACACTTCCCGCACTAACACAGGATGCAGAATGCTGGGAAGTGTGTGCAATGATTGCAGACAGACTCTCACACAAGTCTGACAGCTGGGTGAGATCAATCTGTTTCACCTGCATGTGCTGTCAGAGCTGTGTGAGTGCAGGGAGCATCTGTATGGTTTATGATGGCACGACCCCTTTAAGTGGGTTTGCTGCATCCTGGTAGTGCATTTTTTCTGAGACCTGAGAAGGTAAATACTGTTGCCCTTTTTTGCTGTGGCCATTCTTGAATTTTGGGGGGAATTCTAAATCCTCCTTTTGTCGCTTCTGCCAGATGGTCACAACACTTCCACCTAAGTATAAGCATGAAAGTCTAATTTTAGGAATTACTAAAGGCACTGTATAATCAGCCAAATAGCCAGTCCACCCCTAGGTGTAGATCATGTAAGGTTTCAATGACAAATTCTACGTACTTTTTGGACGCTCAGCCTGTAGGACTACCCTTGTGGCAAAGATCCCCTCCTATGGGATTTTTTATGGAAAAAAGAATGAAAGTGATATATCATGTGAATATTCTTCATTGATATGCAGGGAAGGTTTCCAGTTTCCAGTTTATTTTTACAAAAGCTTGGGGAATTATATGGACTGACGTGAGTGTCTGTGAATAAACATACATAAGTAACAAATACTATTTAGGTCATACATAATAGTAGGAGAAAGGTGTGAGAGGAAAACATATTTCCACATCTGTTCACAAGACGTACAGTATGCCTGATTTACATTTAACGCTGTGTTACTTCCAACGCACTGTTTTTATAACTTGCAGGAAGTGGTCAAAATTCAATTCATCCTTACTTCAAATGGTGCAAAGCAGCAGCAGCACACAGAGAGGGATTTTATGGAGGAGACAATTTGATTGTGTAAAAAATAGCTTAAAAAATATATTAGAAATTTGGAAAACATGTTTTATCCAATTATTATGTGCTATTCATACAAACAGAAAATAAACACTTTATTAATATTAGAGGTCAATAAAATTAAGAATCTTTTTCATTAAAACTTAACTAAAAAAAACTCTTAATGAGTCATACCTAGCTTGCCCACCTAAATATAGCTATCGGGTAGCTACTGCCACTCAGTTGTTGTTGGCTCATTGGTTAGTACTATTTACCTCTGTTCACATGTCCAATAACACATGGAGTTGTGTTTTCTTCCAATAGTTGCATATGTCTTTTCTGGGTTCTTTCGTTCCCCCCAGTCCACAAAGATACTGAAGCCACCCACTGGAGACAGGGATTGATGTGAGTAATGAGAATCCCTATATCCATATTAAAATATCAGTAGACCAGTACTGCTGTAAGAACAGTAAAAACCACTGGAGTATGCAATGTTGAATAGAAGAGGACATCGGATGTGGCAGTGCTAAACTGTGCAGCACATGCAATCTTGAGAAATTAGGTGTCTAAAAGAAAATTAAGTGGCTCACCGCTGTCACATTACTTTGTGCTTTTTTTATTCTAAGGTCATATGGGAATGCAGAGAGAAGAAACAGAGACTGGGTTACAGCTGTTTCACGTTTAATTACGCTTCATCTGGCCATTCTGATATCACACTTCTATGCCCTCATTTTAAATTTTAAACGGCACACATCCAGCTGAGATGTATTGCAATGCAAGGAACCCGCTGAATCCCTATGCTGCCACATAAACCACTGGCCAATCAGAGGCTGGGTGAACATGACAGTGACATCATGTGCCATGGATCACAAACCAAAGGGTCATGTGTAGTAACAAGAGAGCAGCAGATCAAAGGCAGGAGCTGTTGGACAGACAGAGGATAAGCATTTCACCTAACACATCCTCCCGCACACTGGGAAAAAGTTCTTCCCCCAGTGTCAGAAAATCTCCGGGGTCTCGGCTACTGGGGATTGCTGAGACCCTGGAGAACATGATTCGGGTCAGTTTTTACCGTCCCCAGTGTTGCAATAGCCGTTATTCACCAAATAACGAATAACGGCGACAGAAAAAAAAAGTCTGATTTTCCATTTATTTCTCTCTCTTCTGATATGATCTAGCATACCAGAGGAGAGAGAAATGGGGTTCCCTGAGCCCCCTCGGTACCTCTGCCATCCTGCGGTCCCTCTGGCTCTATCCCCCAGTCCTCAGTGCCTTCTTCCAGGAAGAAAATGGTGGGCGCATGTGCAGTGCGCCCATCGAGATCTGCTAGCTGGTACCCGGAAACGGTAAGAGCTTTTTCCTATTGGTTCATTTTGATCACTGTGATAGACCCTATCACAGTGATCAAAATAAAAAAAATAGTAAATCAACACCTCCTTTATCACTCTCTTAGGTAAAAATAACAAGATAAAAACATTTTTTCCATTGGGATTAAGGTTGGGGCTAGGGTTAGGATTCGGGCTAGTGTTAGGGTTGGGGTTAGAGCTAGGGTTGGGGCTGGGGCTAGAGTTAGGGTAGGGTTAGGGTTGGGCTAAGGTTTGGTTAGGATTAGGGTTGGGGCTAGGGTTAGGTTAGGGTTGATTTGGGTTTAGGGTTGTGGTGTTGAGGTTAGGGTAATGTTGGGGTTAGGGTGTGTGTGGGGTTAGGGCTGTGTTGGGGTTAGGGTTGAGGTTAGGGTTATGGTTAGGATTGGAATTAGAGTTAGGGGTGTGTTGGGGATTAGGGTTGGGGTTAGGGCTGTGATAGATTTGGAGTTAGAATTGGGGTGTTTCCATTGTCTATGTACATCAGGGGATCTCCAAACGCGACATGGTGCCCGCCATTGATTCCAGCCAATTTTGCATTCAAAAAGTCAAAAAATGCCACCTCTCTTCTGAGCCATGCCATGCGCCCAAACAGTAGCTTTCCCCCACATACGGGTATCAGTGTACTCAGGAGAAATTGCACAACAAATTTTGTGGTGCATTTTCTCCTGATACCCTTGTGAAAATAAAAAAGTTTGGTTCCAAAGTAAATTTTTTTAGAAAAAAGTAAAATGTTCATTTTTTCCTTCCACACTGCTTTAGTTCTCGTGAAGCACCTGAACGGTTAATAAACTTCATGAATGTGGTTTTGTGCACCGTGAGGGGTGCAGTTTTTAGAATGGTGTCACTTTTGGGTATTCTCTGTTATATTGACCTCCCGAACTCACTTCAATGTGAGGTGGGCCCTAAAAAAATGGTTTTGTAAATTTTGCTGGAAAAATGAGAAATTCCTGGTCAACTTTTAACCCATATAACGTTCTAACAAAAAAAATGTTTCCACAATTCTGCTGATGTAAAGTAGACATGTGGGAAATGTTATTTATTAACTATTTTGTGCGATATGACTCTCTGATTTAAGGGCACAAAAATTAATTTGTGAAAATTGCTAAATTTTCAAAATTTTTGCCAAATTTCCATTTTTTGCCATAAGCGCAATTCCTATTGAAGAAATTTTACCACTAAGATGAAGTACTTTATGTCACAAAAAAACAAGCTCAGAATCAGTAGGATCCATTGAAGCGTTCCAGAGCTATGACCTCATAAAGTGACAGTGGTCAAAATTGTAAAAATTGGTTTGCTCATTATGTACAAAATTGGCTCTGCCACTAAGGGGTTAACCTTCTGGCTCTTACTGAAACCTGGATCCAGCAGTTGGACCCTATCCCCCCATCACTGCTGCTCTCTCATAGTATGACGGCCATCCCTCTGTACCCTCCCTTATCTTCCCTTCTTTTGAGGTCCACGCTGTCAGACTCTACCAACCCTTCTCACTGCGAGTGGCAGCTGTTTATCATCCTTCAGGCTCCTCCAGTCTGGCTTCTAATCTGTCCATCATGTGACAGCTCCACCCTCATCATGGGGGACTTTAACATCCCCATTAGCGATCTCTTCTCCCCATCTGCCGCTCATCATTTATCGCTAACTTCCTCCTTCAGCCTTTTATAGCTTACTAGCTCCTACACATGATTACGGGAATACTTTGAACCTAGTCTTCTCCTGGCTCTACTCAGTGTATGATTTCATTAACTCCTCTCTTCTGCTCTCTGACCACAACTTTCTTTCTTTCTTTGTCAAGAATTGTCACCCTGCTTAGGACACCCCCACTTTCCACACAGAAATATATGTGCCAATGACGCCCGAAATGTATGAAGAAGTTGTAGTCATCATTGGTCCCAATCTGCTCCCCCTCATGTGCTAACTCTGCACTGAAACATTATGATGAGACATTGCAATGTGCCCTGGATGAAGCTGCACCTCCTACATTTAGCACAACTCGACACAGACAGTGTCAACCCTGGCACACGCTGCAAACACGTTTTCTCCAGGAGTGCTCCAGGTACGTCGAACGTCTGCGAAGAAAATCCAATCTGGCTGATTTTATTTATTGTAATTATATGTTTAAATTTAACTACACACTTCACCTCTCCAAGCAAACCTACTTCAACACCCTCATCACCTCACTATCCATTAAACCTCAATGACTCTTTCACACTTTTCACTCTCTCCCCAATCAAACAGTACAGGCCCCACCACTGACCTCAACATTGTTGATCTGGCCAATTATTTAAGAGAAAAAAATTGACGATATCTGACAGGAAATTTTCTCCCAGTACCCTAATGTTATGTGCATTTCCTGCACTGCATCTTGCTGACTTTCTGTCTTTGAACCAATAGGAAGTAAGAACAGCGTCCAATCCAGGTGAAAAGGTTGAAAAAAAACTTTATTCCACCATGATACGACACGACGTCTCGACCAATAGTAGTTCTTTGTCAAGTATACTTGACAAAAAGGTTGAAAAGACACCCCCATTACTAACTCTATAGTCACATTGTATAAAAACACACACACCAAGAATAAAGTCCTTTAATTGAAAAAATTATACAGACTTCTTTAATAATCTCAATTAAACCATACTTACAACCTCACCTAATTCCACCGAAGCCCTCATTCTCCTGTAATAAAACTAAAATAAAAAACAACAATATACCATACCTGTCTGTTGTTCTTTCTCACTCAGTAATCATGTCTGGGGGAGAAATAGTTATTAACCTGGACGGTGCCAAGATGCAACCAAATTTGCGATGAAATCAGACTAATGCAATCCTATTAACCCCTTAATGACCGCCGATACGCCTTTTAACGGCGGCCGCTAAGGGTACTTAAACCACAGCGCCGTTAATTAACGGCGCTGTGGAAAAAGTGAATAGTGCCCACCAGAGTTGGATTTTCTCTGGGGTCTCGGTTGCCGAGGGTAGCCGAGACCCCAGAGAACATGATTCGGGGGGTTTTTACCAACCCCCGAGTTGCGATCGCCGGTAATTAACCGTTTACCGGCGGTCGCAACAAAAACAAACAAACCGCGATTTGCCATTTAATTTCTCTGTCCTCCGATGTGATCGCACATCGGAGGACAGAGAAATAGGGTCCCCGATGGCCCCCAATAGCCCCCCAATACTCACCTATCTCCCCCGGTGTTCCTCGTGGCTCCCGATGGGCGCCGCCATCTTTTTTCCGGGGAAAAAATGGCGGGCCCACCGCCCGGCACCCGGAAGATCTTTGGGGTCTCGGCTGCCGGCTGTTTTGCGATCGCCGGTAATTAACAGTTTACCGGTGACCGCAAAAAAAAAAAAAAAGCGATCTGTAATTCTCTGTCCTCTGATGTGATCGCACATCAGAGGACAGAGAAATAGGGGGATTCGGGGACCCTATCATACTCACCTGGTGTCCCTGGGTCCTCTTCCGTCTCCTCCTGCCGGCCGGCTTTTTCCTCATGGCGGGCGCATGCGCAGTGCGCCCGCCATCTGCTGCCATCTGCCGGCCGGCAGGAGAGATGAGTTGGGGCTAAAATTAGGGTTAGGGTTAGGGCTAGGGTTAGGGTTAGGGCTAGGGTTAGGGCTAGGGCTAGGATTAGGGTTAAATTTAGGGTTAGGGTTAGGCTACTTTCACACTAGCGTTTTTGGCTTCCGTCGCAATGCGTCGTTGGAGAAAAAACGCATCCTGCAAAAGTGCTTGCAGGATGCGTTTTTTCTCCATTGGCTTGCATTAGCAACGCATTGCGACGGATTGCCACACGTCGCATCCGTCGTGCGACGGATGCGTCGTGCTTTGGCGGACTGTCGGCACAAAAAAAGCTACATGTAACTTTTTTGTGCGACGTGTCCGCCATTTCCGAACTCCGCCCCCGCCTCCCCGCACCTCACAATGGGGCAGCGGATGCGTTGAAAAAACAGCATCCGCTGCACCCATTGTGCGGCGCTTACAACGCTAGCGTCGGTACGTCGGCCCGACACACTGCGATGGGCCGAGTACGACGCTAGTGTGAAAGTAGCCTTAGGCTTCTTTCACACTTGCGTCGGTACGGGACGGTTGCAATGCGTCGGCCCGACGTACCGACGTACGTTGTGAAAATTGTGCACAACGTGGGCAGCGGATGCAGTTTTTCAACGCATCCGCTGCCCAGTCTATGTCCTGGGGAGGAGGGGGCAGAGTTACGGCCACGCATGCGCGGAAATGACGGACGCGACCTCCAAAAAAAAGGTTACATTGAACTTTTTTTGTGACGACGGGGCTAAAGTTATGGTTAGGGTTGGGGCTAAAGTTAGGGTTAGGGTTGGGGCTAAAGTTAGGGTTAGAGTTTGGATTAGGGTTAGGGTTTGGATTAAGGTTGGGATTAGGGTTACGTTTGGGATTAGGGTTGGGATTAGGGTTACGTTTGGGATTAGGGTTGGGATTAGGGTTACGTTTGGGATTAGGGTTGGGATTAGGGTTAGGGTTGGGATTAGGGTTAGGGGTGTGTTGGATTTAGGGTTTTGATTAGGGTTATGGTTAGGGTTGAGATTAGGGCTGTTTTGGGGTTAGGGTTGTGATTATCGTTACGGTTGTGATTAGGATTATGGATCGGGTTGAGATTAGGGTTAGGGGTGTGTTGGAGTTAGGGTTGGAGTTATAATTTGGGGGTTTCCACTGTTTAGGTACATCAGGGGGTCTCCAAACACGACAGCCAATTTTGCGCTAAAAAAGTCAAATGGTGCTCCCTCCCTTCTGAGCTCTGCCGTGCGCCCAAACAGTGGTTTACCCCCACATATGGGGCATCAGCGTACTCGGGATAAATTGGACAACAACTTTTGGGGTCCAATTTCTCCTGTTACCCTTGTGAAAATAAAAACTTGGGGGCTAAAAATCTTTTTTGTGGGAAAAAAAATATTTTTTTATTTTCGCTACTCTGCATTATAAACTTCTGTGAAGCACTTGAGCATTCAAAGTTCTCACCACATACCTAGATAAGTTCCTTAGGGGGTCTAGTTTCCAAAATTTGGTCACTTGTGGGGGGTTTCTACTGTTTAGGTACATCAGGGGCTCTGCAAACGCAACATAACACCCACAGACAATTCTATCAAAGTCTGAATTCCAAAATGGCGCTCCTTCTCTTCCGAGCTCTGCCGTGTGCCAAAACAGTGGTTTACCCCCACATATGGGGTACCAGCATACTCAGGACAAATTGGAAAACAAATATTGGCATCCAATTTCTCTTGTTACCCTTGTGAAAATAAAAACTTGGGGGCTAAAAAATCTTTTTTGTGGAAAAAAAAATATTTTCTATTTTCACTACTCTGCATTATAAACTTCTGTGAAGCACCTGGGGGTTTAAAGTGCTCACCACACATCTAGTTCCTTAAGGGGTCTAGTTTCCAAAATGGTGTCATTTGTGGGGGGTCTCCACTGTTTAGGCACATCAGCGGCTCTCCAAACGTGACATGGCGTCCGATCTCAATTCCAGCCAATTCTACATTGAAAAAGTAAAACGACACTCCTTCTCTTCCAAGCTCTGCGGTGCGCCCAAACAGTGGTTTACCCCCACATATGGGGTATCGACGTACTCAGGAGAAATTGCACAACAACTTTTATGGTCTAATTTCTCCTGTTACCCTTGTGAAAATAAGAATTTGTGGGCGAAAAAATCATTTTTGTGAAAACAAATGCGATTTTTTATTTTCACGGCTCTACGTTATAAACTTCTGTAAAGCACTTGGGGGTTCAAGGTGCTCACCACACATCTAGATAAGTTCCTTAAGGGGTCTAGTTTCCAAAATGGTGTCACTTGTGGGGGGTTTCCACTGTTTAGGCACATTAGGGGCTCTCCAAACGCGACATGGCGTCCGATCTCAATTCCAGTCAATTCTGCATTGAAACAGTCAAATGGTGCTCCTTCACTTCCAAGCTCTGCGGTGCGCCCAAACAGTGGTTTACCTCCACATATGGGGTATCGGCGTACTCAGGAAAAATTGCACAACAAAATTTGTGGTTAAATTTCTGTTTTTACACTTGTGAAAATTAAAAAAAATGGTTCTGAAGTAAAATGTTTGCAAAAAAAAGTTAAATGTTCATTTTTTTCTTCCACATTGTTTCAGTTCCTGTGAAGTACGTAAAGGGTTAATAAACTTCTTGAATGTGGTTTTGAGCAGCTTGAGGGGTGCAGTTTTTAGAATGGTGTCACACTTGGTTATTTTCTATCATATAGACCCCTCAAAATGACTTCAAAGGTGATGTGGTCCCTAAAAAAAACATGGTGTTGTAAAAATGAGAAATTGCTGGTCAACTTTTAACCCTTATAACTCCCTAACAAAAAAAAAAATTGTTTCCAAAATTGTGCTGATGTAAAGTAGACATGTGGGAAATGTTATTTATTAACTATTTTTTGTGACATATCTCTCTGATTTAATGGCATAAAAAAAATACAAAGTTTGAAAATTGCAAAATTTTAAAAATTTTCGCCATATTTCCATTTTTTTCATAAATAATCGCAAGTAATATCGAAGAAATGTTACCACTAACTTGAAGTACCATATGTCACGAAAAAACATTCTCAGAATCAGCGGGATCCGATAAAGCGTTCCAGAGTTATAACCTCTTAAAGTGACACTGGTCAGAATTGTAAAAATTGGCTCGGTCATTAAGTACCAAATTGGCTCTGTCACTAAGGGGTTAAAAATCGGATTGCATTTGGACCAATGTTATTCTATCATTGTGTTTTCATCTGCGTTTTTTCCAGCTCGGATCAGATCACGATCAGACTGGAAAAAAAAAGGAACCTGCTGCGATTGTAATCGGAAATCAGATAAAATTCCGCAATAGAAGTCAATGAGTCCAAGAAAAAAATCGCACAGGACTCGGACCATGCGAGTGCTGTCCGAATTTTACACAGCTTTGAAAAGCCGGCAATTAATTTCCCGTTTATAGTAAATTCACAGTGTGACAGGTTAGAATAGAATAGATAGAATAGATATATACACATAGGACAGGTAGATATAAAAATCTCAGTGACACACATATACAGTATATATTAGATAGATAGATAGATAGATAGATAGATAGATAGATAGATAGATAGATAGATAGATAGAAAATGCTTCAGAATGCTGAAGTTTAATATTTAATAAGATCCACGTACAGTAGTTGGATACAAACAAACTGTGGATACTGCGTTGCACCATCTCACATACCTCATCTTGATTAGGTTCAATTGACCCATGATTCTATTTCCTATATAAACTATGCTGCTTTACCCCCCAGGAGCAGCTATTACCATGAGCAACTTCTCCTTTTTATACTTTATACAGCAGTCGGTTCATTGAGGAAGGTCTGAGTGACCGAAACGTTTGTTTGTATCCAACTACTGTACGTGGATCTTATTAAATATTTCACTTCAGCATTCTGGTGTGTGCAGAGTCTACTTTTCTGATTTAGCACGGTTTGGAAACGTGCTTTTGCACCATCTAACGGTTGTGCTTTTGTTTTTTTCATTCATCTTGCCCAGTGTCTCAATTCTGCCCCTGTGTCTCTATTCCTGCCTCCTGTGTCTCCATTCCATCCTCCCGTGTCTCCAGTCCTGCCTACCGTGTCTCCATTCCTGCCCCCATGTCTCCCAACCTGCCCCAGTGTTTCCATTCCTGCCCCCAGTGTTTCCATTACTGCCCCATGTCTCCCATCCTGCCCCCTGTGTCTCCATTCCTGCCTCCCGTGTCTCCATTCCTGCCTCCTGTGTCTCCATTCCTGCCCCTCGTGTCTCCCATCCTGCCCTCTGTTTCCATTCCTGCAGCCAGTGTTTCCATTCCTACCCCCAGTGTCTCCATTCCTGCCCCAGTGTCTCCTACCTGCCCCAGTGTTTTCATTCCTGCCCCCGTGTCTCCATTCCTGCCCCCAGTGTTTCCATTCCTGCCCCCAGTGTCTCCATTCCTGCCCCCTGAGTCTCCATTCCTGCCCCCTGTGTTTCCATTCCTGCCCCAGTGTTTACATTACTGCCCCCAGTGTTTCCATTCCTGCCTCTGGCCGCTTTCAATAAATAATAATAAAAAAAAAAAAAAAAAAAAAACTTTCTTCTTACCTTGCCGTGCTCCTGCGGCGAAGTTCTGTCCTTTCAGTTCCAGCGTGCACTCGCCGGTGAATGACAATGACGTCATACGCCGGCGACATGCACGCTGACTTCAGCTGCCAGCCTCCGCTTGGCTGGCAGCTGCTAACTATTGTCATGCGGGCCTTGGCCCGCACGGCAATAGAGTTTAACTGAACCTCTGTCTGGGACGCAAGTACAGTTACTGCACCGGCAGAATCCTGCCGCTGGGGCCTGATCAGCAGAAGAGATGCAGGCCCCCTCTGTTCATCGGGCCCCTACGCCAGTCAGGGCAGTAATGCCCTGATGGCGGCCCTGCTCCCAAATGTAGGAGTGAGAGCCCTCACAAATGTTAAAAGAAAAACTAAAGCCAAAATGCTACTTGTGAACATATGCAAAAGGGGAGGTATAATTTTTTTATTTTTTTTTATTTTTATTTTGCGTTATATACATGCAATTATGAAGGCAAAAAATGTTTCTTAGCATTTTTCCCTTTAAAAAATTTTTGGGGTTTGGTAGGTCTGTTTAAAAATCCATAAAACCGGCGCAATAGTCTGAGAACATTATTCACAGATACCATATGTGACTCAGAAAAGCATGCAGACATCTTCTCCATGCTGTTCCCATTTAGTTTTAGATCTTTCCCATCAATTTCAGCTTTTTTTCCAAGAACCCAGAACTGTTTGTTGGGTCCAGCAGAAAAAATATTCGGCTTTCCCATTGACTTGCATTGGATTCGTTATTTGGTACAAATCCACGGATATTAGAAATTATTCATGCCGATTTTCTTGAATCCAAATATTTCACTATTCAAACGTCACTAAATACATGTACAGTAAGCCGCACAGTCACTGTATTAAATGTATATGTCACTGACATCTACAGGTGCTTCTCACAAAATTAGAATATCATCAAAAAGTAAATTTATTTCAGTTCTTCAATACAGAAAGTGAATCTCATATGTTATATAGAGTCATTACAGAGTGATGTATTTCAAGTGTTTATTTCTGTTAGTGTTGATGTTGTATCTATTCTATGTGTATATAATCCATCTATTCTATCCTGTAGGGTCCTGCTGTATTTTACTGTAGACGGCTGCTGAATTGCCTGCTTTTATTCTATATACATAGAATACATAGATATATAGATGTCAGTGACATCTATGTGTATATATCTATTCTATCTATTCTATTCTAACCTGTCACGCTGTGATTTTTCTGTATGTGGCAGATGAATTGCCGGCTTGTGTTTTGAAGAATATTTCCTTTGAAAACGATGTGTAAATGACAGAGAATTGCTATATGCAAAAGCTCATGTTAAAATTGCATTGCAGTCGGCTAGCAATCACACTGCATTCGGATGTAACTTGGGTGCTAGGTGTGAAAAATCGGATTGTACTCGCATGACACTCGTCTGACTTTGCAGGAGCAAAATCGGACCGATTTTAAAATCACTGTTGTGGTTCCAGCCTTAGGCCACATGCACACATTCAGTATTTGGTGAGTTTTTTACCCCAGTATTTGTAAGCCAAAATCAGGAGTGGGTGAAAAATGCAGACGTGGTGAGGTGTTTCTATTATACTTTTCCTCTGACCGTTCCACTCCTGGTTTTGGCTTAAAAATACTGAGGTAAAAAACTCACCAAATACTCAATGTGTGCATGTGGCCTTACTTACATTGCCTCTTGACTAGGGTTGAGCGACTTTCATTTTTTTAAGATCGAGTAGGGTTTTGGGAAACCCGATTTTGTCCAGAGTCGAGTCGAGTGCAGTCGGCCGATTATCGCTAAAAGTCGGGGATCGACCGAAACACGAAACCCAATGCAAGTCAATGGGGAAGCATAGTCGGCAGTGAGTGGAGGCCAGGAAAACACCTACAGTGCCCATTTTAATGCCAAAAACATCCATTCTTGTTTCTGAAGCTTGCCAATCTTAATTAACTGTATAATAATAGTTGGGCATAGGGAATTGGGGGAAAGTTGTGGGGGGAGTAGGGCTGGCTCAAGTTTTTCGTGGGCCCAGGAAATGCGGACTACGTCACGGCGGTGTTGCAGGGAAAGGTAAGTATTTAAAAGTTGCAAGTGCTGTGATCCTGAGCAAGCAGGGGGGGCCCACTCGTTCGCATTGCCACTGGCACAGGGCCCCTCAAAGTACGGCGGTGTGTTTGCATGGCGGGGGCGCCTCCCACCAGCAGCGACACTTTTGCGTACTCTGAGGGGCCCTGTGCCAGTGACGTCGCCAACGAGTATGCCCCCCCACCTGATGAAGGAACCTGCACTTTCATCTGCACCTTCCTCTTTGTCCCTGTGTAAGGTGGTATAACATGCGGGAAGGGGAACCTTACTTTCAGCAGGGACAGATTCTGGCTGTGTAGAGTACAAGGGGAATGTAGTGGTCTAGGTCAATGTACCAGCAGACTCATTTAGCAGTGGCTGGGCAATGGGCAGGATGAGGAGGAAACAGATATAGGGCCAAAGAATAAAGTAGGCTACATGCAGTTCAAAATTGGTAACAGGACTAAACAGGCGGCATTGCTTTGTTCAGTGGAGTAGCAAACCCAAGAGCAGCAGACACTGTTTCAAGGGCCTAACCACACTAGTAGGCCAAATGCAGTTTAATATCTGATAGTATAGGGCGAAAGCCAGAATGTGGAAGCTCAGCTTTGTTCAGTTGAGGACAACACCAGGGAGGGGCAGACACCTTTAGTAGGCCGGAAAAGCCTATTGCATTTTTTAAAATGGTAATTTGGAGCAGAAGGTTGAAGCTCAGCTTTATTTAGTTGAGGGCAACACCAGGGAGGGGCAGAAGCCGTTAGTAGGCCCTAACCACCATTTTTTTTTTTTTTAAAACCACTTAATGAGAGCCGGAAGGTTGAAGCTCAGCTTTATTTAGTTGAGGACAACACCAGGGAGGGGCAGAAGCCGTTAGTAGGCCCTAACCACCATTTTTTTTTTAAAACCACATAATGAGAGCCGGAAGGTTGAAGCTCAGCTTTATTTAGTTGAGGACAACACCAGGGAGGGGCAGAAGCCGTTAGTAGGCCCTAACCACCATTTTTTTTTTAAAACCACTTAATGAGAGCCGGAAGGTTGAAGCTCAGCTTTATTTAGTTGAGGACAACACCAGGGAGGGGCAGAAGCCGTTAGTAGGCCCTAACCACCATTTTTTTTTTTTAAACCACATAATGAGAGCCGGAAGGTTGAAGCTCAGCTTTATTTAGTTGAGGACAACACCAGGGAGGGGCAGAAGCCGTTAGTAGGCCCTAACCACCAATTTTTTTTTTTTTAAAACCACTTAATGAGAGCCGGAAGGTTGAAGCTCAGCTTTATTTAGTTGAGGACAACACCAGGGAGGGGCAGAAGCCGTTAGTAGGCCCTAACCACCATTTTTTTTTAAAAACCACTTAATGAGAGCCGGAAGGTTGAAGCTCAGCTTTATTTAGTTGAGGACAACACCAGGGAGGGGCAGAAGCCGTTAGTAGGCCCTAACCACCATTTTTTTTTTTAAAACCACATAATGAGAGCCGGAAGGTTGAAGCTCAGCTTTATTTAGTTGAGGACAACACCAGGGAGGGGCAGAAGCCGTTAGTAGGCCCTAACCACCATTTTTTTTTTTTTTAAAACCACTTAATGAGAGCCGGAAGGTTGAAGCTCAGCTTTATTTAGTTGAGGACAACACCAGGGAGGGGCAGAAGCCGTTAGTAGGCCCTAACCACCATTTTTTTTTTAAAACCACTTAATGAGAGCCGGAAGGTTGAAGCTCAGCTTTATTTAGTTGAGGACAACACCAGGGAGGGGCAGAAGCCGTTAGTAGGCCCTAACCACCATTTTTTTTTTTTAAACCACATAATGAGAGCCGGAAGGTTGAAGCTCAGCTTTATTTAGTTGAGGACAACACCAGGGAGGGGCAGAAGCCGTTAGTAGGCCCTAACCACCAATTTTTTTTTTTTTAAAACCACTTAATGAGAGCCGGAAGGTTGAAGCTCAGCTTTATTTAGTTGAGGACAACACCAGGGAGGGGCAGAAGCCGTTAGTAGGCCCTAACCACCATTTTTTTTTAAAAACCACTTAATGAGAGCCGGAAGGTTGAAGCTCAGCTTTATTTAGTTGAGGACAACACCAGGGAGGGGCAGAAGCCGTTAGTAGGCCCTAACCACCATTTTTTTTTTAAAACCACTTAATGAGAGCCGGAAGGTTGAAGCTCAGCTTTATTTAGTTGAGGACAACACCAGGGAGGGGCAGAAGCCGTTAGTAGGCCCTAACCACCATTTTTTTTTTTTAAACCACATAATGAGAGCCGGAAGGTTGAAGCTCAGCTTTATTTAGTTGAGGACAACACCAGGGAGGGGCAGAAGCCGTTAGTAGGCCCTAACCACCAATTTTTTTTTTTTTAAAACCACTTAATGAGAGCCGGAAGGTTGAAGCTCAGCTTTATTTAGTTGAGGACAACACCAGGGAGGGGCAGAAGCCGTTAGTAGGCCCTAACCACCATTTTTTTTTTTTAAACCACATAATGAGAGCCGGAAGGTTGAAGCTCAGCTTTATTTAGTTGAGGACAACACCAGGGAGGGGCAGAAGCCGTTAGTAGGCCCTAACCACCATTTTTTTTTTTAAAACCACATAATGAGAGCCGGAAGGTTGAAGCTCAGCTTTATTTAGTTGAGGGCAACACCAGGGAGGGGCAGAAGCCGTTAGTAGGCCCTAACCAAAGTTGAAGGCCAAATGCAGTTTAATTTCTGATACTATAGGCCGAAAGCCAGAAGGTGGAAGTTCCGATTTAGACAGTGGAGGACAATTTGAATTAGGGACTGCAGACAGACTTAGTAGGCTGTCCCCTGTGGACCATGCATCCACCACATTAACCCATTGCGCCGTAATGGACACGTAATCTTCCGTGGCCATGCCTACAGGTCCATGCGTCTGTTGTCAGGTGCACCTTTGTACTCACAGATTGCCAGAGTGCATGGACAATGCGGTCTTCTACATGCTGGTGGAGGGTTGGGATGGCTTTTCTCGCAAAAGAAGTGTCGACTGGTTAGCTTGTAGCGTGGTACAGCGTAGTCCATCATGGCCTTATTAATAGTAAATAAAATATATAACTAGGCTCTATGAACTTTTAAATAGGTTCCAGGGGTACACGGGCAGCATTGGTGTGGTCAGTGGAGGAGTATTGCAAGTAGGGGCTGCAGACAGGCTATCAAAGGCCTAAAATAACAAACAGTAGGCAGTCATGGCAGTTTTACATCGGTTACATGGATACACAGGCAGGCACTCCAGGCAGCATTGTGCTCAGTGGAGGAGTATTGCAAGTAGGGGCCGCAGACAGGCTATCAAAGGCCTAAAATAACAAACAGTAGGCAGTCATGGCAGTTTTACATCGGTTACATGGATACACAGGCAGGCACTCCAGGCAGCATTGTGGTCAGTGGAGGAGTATTGCAAGTAGGGGCCGCAGACAGGCTATCAAAGGCCTAAAATAACAAACAGTAGGCAGTCATGGCAGTTTTACATCGGTTACATGGATACACAGGCAGCTAGGTGGTGAGTGGAGGAGTATTTAAAGTAAGGACCGCAGACAGGCTATCAAAGGCCTAACATAACAAACAATAGGCTCATGGCAGTTTTACAGCGGTTACATGGATACACGGGCAGGCAGCTTGGTGGTGAGTGGAGGAGTATTTAAAGTATGGACCGCAGACAGGCTTCGAAGGCCTAACACAATAAAATGGGCTGGCTGTAGGCACTTTAAAATTGGTTCCAGGGGTACACGGGCAGCAGTGGTCTGGTCAGTGGAGGACTAGTGGAAGTATGGACCGCAGACAGGCTTCGAAGGCCTAACACAATAAAATGGGCTGGCTGTAGGCACTTTAAAATTGGTTCCAGGGGTACACGGGCAGCAGTGGTCTGGTCAGTGGAGGCCTAGTGGAAGGAGGGACCGCAGACAGGCTTCGAAGGCCTAACACAATAAAATGGGCTGGCTGTAGGCACTTTAAAATTGGTTCCAGGGGTACACGGGCAGCAGTGGTCTGGTCAGTGGAGGACTAGTGGAAGTATGGACCGCAGACAGGCTTCGAAGGCCTAACACAATAAAATGGGCTGGCTGTAGGCACTTTAAAATTGGTTCCAGGGGTACACGGGCAGCAGTGGTCTGGTCAGTGGAGGCCTAGTGGAAGGAGGGACCGCAGACAGGCTTCGAAGGCCTAACACAATAAAATGGGCTGGCTGTAGGCACTTTAAAATTGGTTCCAGGGGTACACGGGCAGCAGTGGTCTGGTCAGTGGAGGACTAGTGGAAGTATGGACCGCAGACAGGCTTCGAAGGCCTAACACAATAAAATGGGCTGGCTGTAGGCACTTTAAAATTGGTTCCAGGGGTACACGGGCAGCAGTGGTCTGGTCAGTGGAGGCCTAGTGGAAGGAGGGACCGCAGACAGGCTTCGAAGGCCTAACACAATAAAATGGGCTGGCTGTAGGCACTTTAAAATTGGTTCCAGGGGTACACGGGCAGCAGTGGTCTGGTCAGTGGAGGACTAGTGGAAGTATGGACCGCAGACAGGCTTCGAAGGCCTAACACAATAAAATGGGCTGGCTGTAGGCACTTTAAAATTGGTTCCAGGGGTACACGGGCAGCAGTGGTCTGGTCAGTGGAGGACTAGTGGAAGTATGGACCGCAGACAGGCTTCGAAGGCCTAACACAATAAAATGGGCTGGCTGTAGGCACTTTAAAATTGGTTCCAGGGGTACACGGGCAGCAGTGGTCTGGTCAGTGGAGGCCTAGTGGAAGGAGGGACCGCAGACAGGCTTCGAAGGCCTAACACAATAAAATGGGCTGGCTGTAGGCACTTTAAAATTGGTTCCAGGGGTACACGGGCAGCAGTGGTCTGGTCAGTGGAGGACTAGTGGAAGTATGGACCGCAGACAGGCTTCGAAGGCCTAACACAATAAAATGGGCTGGCTGTAGGCACTTTAAAATTGGTTCCAGGGGTACACGGGCAGCAGTGGTCTGGTCAGTGGAGGCCTAGTGGAAGGAGGGACCGCAGACAGGCTTCGAAGGCCTAACACAATAAAATGGGCTGGCTGTAGGCACTTTAAAATTGGTTCCAGGGGTACACGGGCAGCAGTGGTCTGGTCAGTGGAGGACTAGTGGAAGGAGGGAGCGCAGAAAGGCTTCAAAGGCCTAAAATAACAAACAATAGGCTCATGGCAGTTTTACAGCGGTTACATGGATACACGGGCAGGCAGCTTGGTGGTCAGTGGAGGAGTAGGGACCGCAGACAGGCTATCAAAGGCCTAAAATAACAAACAATAGGCTCATGGCAGTTTTACAGCGGTTACATGGATACACGGGCAGGCAGCTTGGTGCTGAGTGGAGGAGTAGTGCAAGGAGTGTCTGTCCCAGTACTCCCAAAATATAAATAGATGTTAATGTCTCGCAAAACAACCAAAACAAAAAAAAAGATGGCATACTTAGGTACAGGGGTGGGCTCATCTGCTGTGTTTCTGACATAGTAATTTGGCAGTAACTATTTAATGGTGCCAATATAGGACACAGACACAGACTACTTTAAGTTGCATCATAGATGTCTACAAATTTGTATTGTCAGTGCCAGACATTGAATGATGTCAGCGAATAGACTAAAGATTGGTGGAGCTGTGCGACATAATTTTGCACGTAGTAGAGCCCAGTTTGAGCTGGGGTAGGGGGGAACTCTCTTGAGGCCGGCGGGACCGCCCCAGGGCCACTCATGTTACAACGGTGTGTCTGACGTTGGGTGCGCACCACCACCGCCAGAGACACTACATTGTACTATGAGGGACCCAGTAGCAATGCCGTCAACCAAAAGCGAGCACACCCACCTCTTCAGACAAACAGCAGTCTCACGGGTGCTTGCGCCAAGTCGCGATACCACGGCCCCGTGTGGGGAGTTTGGCCATTTAGGGAGGTGTAAACATGTCGTATGCTGTACAATCTGCAGCAGCAAATTAGACATTAGAAAAGTAATTCACAGGCAAGAGCTTTTCATAGGAAAGCTAGGTGTCGGCCGGGCAAGGTGGGGCAAAAGATTTTGAAATCCAGTTGTGGTTCATTTTAATGAATGTTAGATCGTCAACATTTTGGGTAGCCAGACGAGTCCTTTTTTCGGTTAATATTGACCCTGCAGCACTGAATACTCTTTCTGATAGGACACTTGCTGCCGGGCAAGCAAGCTCCTGCAATGCATATTCTGCCAATTCTGGCCAGGTGTCTAATTTGGAGGCCCAGTAATCAAATGGGAATGACGGTTGAGGGAGAACATCGATAAGGGATGAAAAATAGTTAGTAACCATACTGGACAAATGTTGTCTCCTGTCACTTTCAATTGATGCAGCAGTACCTGTCCTGTCTGCGGTCATAGCAAAATCACTCCACAACCTGGTCAGAAAACCCCTCTGTCCAACGCCACTTCTGATGTGTGCACCCCTAACACTCCTAGTCTGCTGCCCCCTGGAGCTCGTGTGAGAACGATCACGTGCGCTGTGTGCTGGGAATGCCTGAAGCAAACGGTCAACAAGAGTTGATTGTTTGGTTGCTAATATTAGTTCCAAGTTCTCATGTGGCATAATATTTTGCAATTTGCCTTTATAGCGTGGATCAAGGAGGCAGGCCAACCAGTAATCGTCATCGTTCATCATTTTCGTAATGCGTGTGTCCCTTTGTAGGATACGTAAGGCATAATCCGCCATGTGGGCCAAAGTTCCACTTGTCAAATCTCCGGTTGTGATTGGTTGAGGAGCAGTTGCAGGCAAATCTACGTCACTTGTGTCCCTCAAAAAACCAGAACCCGGCCGTGACACGCAACCAATTTCCTGTGCCCCCGTGAAAGTTTCCGCATTAAAAATATACTCATCCCCATCATCCTCCTCGTCCTCCACCTCCTCTTCGCCCGCTACCTCGTCCTGTACACTGCCCTGACCAGACAATGGCTGACTGTCATCAAGGCTTCCCTCTTCCTCTGGTGCAGACGCCTGCTCCTTTATGTGCGTCAAACTTTGCATCAGCAGACGCATTAGGGGGATGCTCATGCTTATTACGGCGTTGTCTGCACTAACCAGCCGTGTGCATTCCTCAAAACACTGAAGGACTTGACACATGTCTTGTATCTTCGACCACTGCACACCTGACAACTCCATGTCTGCCATCCTACTGCCTGCCCGTGTATCCTCCCACAAATAAATAACAGCACGCCTCTGTTCGCACAGTCTCTGAAGCATGTGCAGTGTTGAGTTCCACCTTGTTGCAACGTCTATGATTAGGCGATGCTGGGGAAGGTTCAAAGACCGCTGATAGGTCTGCATACGGCTGGCGTGTACAGGCGAACGTCGGATATGTGAGCAAAGTGCACGCACTTTGAGGAGCAGGTCGGAGAACCCAGGATAAGTTTTCAATAAGCACTGCACCACCAGGTTTAAGGTGTGAGCCAGGCAAGGAATGTGTTTCAGTTGGGAAAGGGAGATGGCAGCCATGAAATTCCTTCCGTTATCACTCACTACCTTGCCTGCCTCAAGATCTACTGTGCCCAGCCACGACTGCGTTTCTTGTTGCAAGAACTCGGACAGAACTTCCGCGGTGTGTCTGTTGTCGCCCAAACACTTCATAGCCAATACAGCCTGCTGACGCTTGGCAGTAGCTGGCCCATAATGGGACAACTGGTGTGCAACAGTGTCATCTGCCGATGGAGTGGTTGGCCGACTGCGTTCTGTGGAAGAGCTGTAGCTTCTGCAGGAGGACGAGGAGGAGGAGGAGGGGGTGCGAACGCCTACAGCCAACTGTTTCCTAGACCGTGGGCTAGGCACAACTGTCCCTAAATTGATGTCGCCTGTGGACCCTGCATCCACCACATTCACCCAGTGTGCCGTGATGGACACATAACGTCCCTGGCCATGCCTACTGGTCCATGCATCTGTAGTCAGGTGCACCTTTGTACTCACAGATTGCCTGAGTGCATGGACGATGCGCTGTTTAACATGCTGGTGCAGGGCTGGGATGGCTTTTCTGGAAAAAAAGTGTCGACTGGGTAGCTCGTATCGTGGTTCAGCGTACTCCATCAGGGCTTTGAAAGCTTCGCTTTCAACTAACCGGTAGGGCATCATCTCTAACGAGATTAGTCTAGCTATGTGGGCGTTAAAACCCTGTGTACGCGGATGCGAGGATAAGTACTTCCTTTTTCTAACCAGAGTCTCATGTAGGGTGAGCTGGACTGGAGAGCTGTAGATCGTGGAACTTTCGGGTGTGCCGGTGGACATGGCAGACTGAGAGACGGTTGGAGACGGTATTGTTTCCGCCGGTGCCCTACATGCAATATTTCCTCCTACAAAACTGGTGATTCCCTGACCCTGACTGCTTTTGGCTGGCAAAGAAACCTGCACAGATACTGCCGGTGGTGCGGAAAATGGTGGCCTTACAGTGACGGAAGGGATGTTGCGTTGCTGACTAGCTTCATTGGCCGAGGGTGCTACAACCTTGAGGGACGTTTGGTAGTTAGTCCAGGCTTGAGAATGCATGGTGGTTAAGTGTCTATGCATGCAACTAGTATTTAGACTTTTCAGATTCTGACCTCTGCTTAAGCTAGTTGAACATTTTTGACAGATGACTTTGCGCTGATCAGTTGGATGTTGTTTAAAAAAATGCCAGACTGCACTCTTCCTAGACTCTGATCCCTTTTCAGGGATTGCAGACTGAGCTTTAACCGGATGGCAACGCTGTGCTCCAACAGGTTTTGGCTTTGACACGCGTTTTGGTCCAGATACGGGCCCGGCAGATGGAACCTGTTGCGATGTTGATGCCTGCTGCGGCCCCTCCTCCACCTCCGCTTCTGAACTACTGCCGCCTGCACCCTGTTCCCCCAATGGCTGCCAATCGGGGTCAATAACTGGGTCATCTATTACCTCCTCTTCGAGCTCGTGTGCAACTTCGTCTGTGTCACTGTGTCGGTCGGTGGTATAGCGTTCGTGGCGGGGCAACATAGTCTCATCAGGGTCTGATTGTGGATCTGTACCCTGAGAGGGCAATGTGGTGGTCTGAGTCAAAGGAGCAGCATAGTACTCTGGCTGTGGCTGTGCATCAGTGCACTCCATGTCAGAATATACTTGTAATGGGCATGGCCTGTTAAATGTTTCACTTTCTAAGCCAGGGACGGTATGTGTAAAGAGCTCCATGGAGTGACCCGTTGTGTCGCCTGCTGCATCCTTCTCTCTTGTTGTAGTTTTTGCTGAGGAGGACAAGGAAGCGACTTGTCCCTGACCGTGAACATCCACAAGCGACGCGCTGCTTTTACATTTACCAGTTTCGGAAGAGGAGGCAAAAGAGCTAGAGGCTGAGTCTGCAATGTAAGCCAAAACTTGCTGTTGCTGCTCCGCCTTTAAAAGCGGTTTTCCTACTCCCAGAAAAGAGAGCGTTCGAGGCCTTGTGTAGCCTGACGACGAAACTGGCTCCACAGCTCCAGACTTAGGTGGAATATTTTTATCCCCACGACCACCTGATGCTCCACTACCACTACCATCATTACCAGCTGACAATGAACGCCCACGACGACCTCTTGCACCAGACTTCCTCATTGTTTTAAAATCTTAACCAAAGTAACTTTATTTGTTGCTATCAAACAACTTACACGGTGAGCTATAACTTCAGTATGATTTCAATATCCCTTAACAGGTTGGTGAGACCACAAGGAAAATCAGGCACAATGTTACACACTCTGTTTTCTGTGGCACAAAATCACAGAGATGACACACACGCAGGACTGTCACTCAAGCACTAATGTCAATATTAATCTCCCACCTAATTTATTTATTTTTTTTTCTCAGGGAGACTTTAGAAACCAAATAATATTAAAAAAAAAAAAAAAAAAGGCTTTCTATGGCCCACAATTAGAGAGAGAGAGGTGGCACAACCAGGAGTCAAGACTGGCGCACAAGCTGAAAGGGCAATATTACTCTCCCACTGTTTTTTATGTTTTTTTTGTTTTTTTCAGGGAGACTTTAGAAACCAAATAATATTAAAAAAACCAAAAAAAAAAAAGGCTTTCTATGGCCCACTGAATGAGAGGGAGAGAGGTGGCACACCCAGGAGTCAAGACTGGCACACAAGCTGAAAGGGCAATATTACTCTCCCACTGTTTTTTTATGTATTTTTTGTTTTTTCAGGGAGACTTTAGAAACCCAATAATATTTAAAAAAAAAAATAAATAGGCTTTCTATGGCCCACTGAATGAGAGGGAGAGAGGTGACACACCCAGGAGTCAAGACTGGCACACAAGCTGAAAGGGCAATATTACTCTCCCACTGTTTTTTTAGGTTTTTTTTTTTTTTTCAGGGAGAATTAGAAACCAAATAATATTAAAAAAAAAAAAAAAATAGGCTTTCTATGGCCCACTGAATGAAAGGGAGAGAGGTGGCACACCCAGGAGTCAAGACTGGCACACAAGCTGAAAGGGCAATATTACTCTCCCACTGTTTTTTTATGTATTTTTTGTTTTTTCAGGGAGACTTTAGAAACCCAATAATATTTAAAAAAAAAAATAAATAGGCTTTCTATGGCCCACTGAATGAGAGGGAGAGAGGTGGCACACCCAGGAGTCAAGACTGGCACACAAGCTGAAAGGGCAATATTACTCTCCCACTGTTTTTTTAGGTTTTTTTTTTTTTTTCAGGGAGAATTAGAAACCAAATAATATTAAAAAAAAAAAAATAGGCTTTCTATGGCCCACTGAATGAAAGGGAGAGAGGTGGCACACCCAGGAGTCAAGACTGGCACACAAGCTGAAAGGGCAATATTACTCTCCCACTGTTTTTTTATGTATTTTTTGTTTTTTCAGGGAGACTTTAGAAACCCAATAATATTTAAAAAAAAAAATAAATAGGCTTTCTATGGCCCACTGAATGAGAGGGAGAGAGGTGACACACCCAGGAGTCAAGACTGGCACACAAGCTGAAAGGGCAATATTACTCTCCCACTGTTTTTTTAGGTTTTTTTTTTTTTTTCAGGGAGAATTAGAAACCAAATAATATTAAAAAAAAAAAAAAAATAGGCTTTCTATGGCCCACTGAATGAAAGGGAGAGAGGTGGCACACCCAGGAGTCAAGACTGGCACACAAGCTGAAAGGGCAATATTACTCTCCCACTGTTTTTTTAGGTTTTTTTTTTTTTTTCAGGGAGAATTAGAAACCAAATAATATTAAAAAAAAAAAAAATAGGCTTTCTATGGCCCACTGAATGAAAGGGAGAGAGGTGGCACACCCAGGAGTCAAGACTGGCACACAAGCTGAAAGGGCAATATTACTCTCCCACTGTTTTTTTATGTATTTTTTGTTTTTTCAGGGAGACTTTAGAAACCCAATAATATTTAAAAAAAAAAATAAATAGGCTTTCTATGGCCCACTGAATGAGAGGGAGAGAGGTGGCACACCCAGGAGTCAAGACTGGCACACAAGCTGAAAGGGCAATATTACTCTCCCACTGTTTTTTTAGGTTTTTTTTTTTTTTCAGGGAGACTTTAGAAACCAAATAATATTAAAAAAAAAAAAAAAAAAAAAAAAATAGGCTTGCTATAGCCCACTGAATGAGAGATAGCACACACAGCAGTGGCACACAAGCCCTTACTGAGGCCAATATTTTTCTCCCACTGATTGATGTAGTGTTTTTGTGTTGAGGTAGAATTTAGAACACAAATCACGGAAAAAATAAATAGGCTTTCTATGGCCCACTGAATGAAAGGGAGAGAGGTGGCACACCCAGGAGTCAAGACTGGCACACAAGCTGAAAGGGCAATATTACTCTCCCACTGTTTTTTTATGTATTTTTTGTTTTTTCAGGGAGACTTTAGAAACCCAATAATATTTAAAAAAAAAAATAAATAGGCTTTCTATGGCCCACTGAATGAGAGGGAGAGAGGTGGCACACCCAGGAGTCAAGACTGGCACACAAGCTGAAAGGGCAATATTACTCTCCCACTGTTTTTTTAGGTTTTTTTTTTTTTTTCAGGGAGAATTAGAAACCAAATAATATTAAAAAAAAAAAAATAGGCTTTCTATGGCCCACTGAATGAAAGGGAGAGAGGTGGCACACCCAGGAGTCAAGACTGGCACACAAGCTGAAAGGGCAATATTACTCTCCCACTGTTTTTTTATGTATTTTTTGTTTTTTTCAGGGAGACTTTAGAAACCCAATAATATTTTAAAAAAAAAATAAATAGGCTTTCTATGGCCCACTGAATGAGAGGGAGAGAGGTGGCACACCCAGGAGTCAAGACTGGCACACAAGCTGAAAGGGCAATATTACTCTCCCACTGTTTTTTTAGGTTTTTTTTTTTTTTCAGGGAGACTTTTGAAACCAAATAATATTAAAAAAAAAAAAAAAAAAAAATATAGGCTTGCTATAGCCCACTGAATGAGAGATAGCGCACACACAGCAGTGGCACACAAGCCCTGACTGAGGCCAATATTTTTCTCCCACTGATTGATGTAGTGTTTCTGTGTTGAGGTAGATTTTAGAACACAAATCACGGAAAAAATAAATAGGCTTTCTATGGCCCACTCAGTGAGAGATGGCACACACAGGGATGGCACTGTAGCAGAAATGCCAATCTTAATCTCCCACAAAAAAAAAACAAAAAAAAAAAAAAAACTGTCCTACAATTACTATCTCCCTGCAGTAATGTAAGCCAGGTATGGCAGGCAGCAATAGGAGTGGACTGATGCACAAATTAAATAAAAAGTGTGGACAAACAAAAAAGATAGCTGTGCAGAAAGGAAGGAACAAGAGGATATGTGCTTTGAAAAAAGCAGTTGGTTTCCACAGTGGCGTACACACAGCAATACAGCTATCACGGAGCCTTCTAGGGCAGCCCAATGAGCTACAGCGCTGAGGGGAAAAAAAAAAAAAAATAGCTTCCACTGTTCCTGCACACCGAAGGTGGTGTTGGACAGTGGAAATCGCTGCAGCACAAGCGGTTTGGTGGTTAGTGGACCCTGCCTAACGCTCTCCCTGCTTCTGATGAAGCGGCAGCAACCTGTCCCTAAGCTCAGATCAGCAGCAGTAAGATGGCGGTCGGCGGGAACGCCCCTTTATAGCCCCTGTGACGCCGCAGACAGCAAGCCAATCACTGCAATGCCCTTCTCTAAGATGGTGGGGACCAGGATCTATGTCATCACGCTGCCCACACTCTGCGTTCACCTTCATTGGCTGAGAAATGGCGCTTTTCGCGTCATTGAAACGCGACTTTGGCGCGAAAGTCGCGTACCGCATGGCCGACAAGCACAGGGGTCGGATCGGGTTTCATGAGACGCCGACTTAGCCAAAAGTCGGCGACTTTTGAAAATGATCGACCCGTTTCGCTCAACCCTACTCTTGACTGGGTCGTGCAGTCATTTTTCCATCCAGTTATCACTGCACACATCGTCCTGAAGAGTGGTCTGAGACAGAAAGCGTCTGGTGGTAGGAGTTAGGACTTAGCTATGCTATGTCAAAGGCCCCTATGGTCTTCATCACAGTAACCAATGCATGTGTTTTACTATTTTGGACTGAAGTTGGATGAACCAAATAAAGCCTGGAAGTTTTTACATGGACTTCTGGAGCTGGAAAAACTTTATTAACCCTTTTACCCCCAAGGGTGGTTTGCACGTTAATGACCAGGCCAATTTTTAAAATTCTGACCACTGTCCCTTTATGAGGTTATAACTCTGGAACGCTTCAACGAATCCCGGTGATTCTGACATTGTTTTCTCGAGACATATTGTACTTCGTGATAGTGGTAAAATTTATTTGATATTACTTACGTTTATTTGTGAAAAAATGGAAATTTGGCGAAAATTTCGCAATTTTCCAACTTTGAATTTTTATGCCCTTAAATCACAGAGATATGTCACACAAAATACTTAATAAGTAACATTTTCCACATGTCTGCTTAACATCAGCACAATTTAGGAATCAACATTTTTTTTGTTAAGGAGTTATAGGGGTTAAAAGTTGACCAGCAATTTCTCATTTTTACAACACCATTTTTTCTAGGGACCACATCACATTTGAAGTCACTTTGAGGGGTCTATATGATAGAAAATACCCAAGTGTGACACCATTCTAAAAACTGCACATCTCAAGGTTCTCAAAACCACATTCAAGAAGTTTATTAACGCTTCAGTAGTGTTGAGCGATACCTTCCGATATTCAAAAGTATCGGTATCGGATTGGATCGGCCGATATCCAAAAAATATCGGATATCGCCGATACCGGTACCCGATACCAATGGAAGTCAATGGGACACAAATATCGGAAGCGATCCTGGATGGTTCCCAGGGTCTGAAGGAGAGGAAACTCTCCTTCAGGCCCTGGGATCCATATTCATGTAAAAAAATAAAGAATAAAAATAAAAAATATGGATATACTCACCCGTCCGACGGCCCCCGGCTCTCAGCGGTGCAACCGGCAGCCTCCGTTCTTAAGAATGCAGTGAGTGTAGGACCTGCGATGATGTCGTGGTCACACGACCTGTCACGCGACCAGTCACAAGACCGCGACATCATCGCAGGTCCTACACTCATTGCATTCTTAGGAACAGAGGCTGCCAGTTGCACCGCTGAGGTCCAGGGTCCGTCGGAGGGGTGAGTATATCCATATTTTTTATTTGTATTCTTTATTTTTTACATGAATATGGATCCCAGGGCCTGAAGGAGAGTCTCCTCTCCTCCAGACCCTGGGAACCATACGCACCGCACACACCGAAGATGACTGGGAACTTATAGGAACTTCCGATTGCGATTTCCGATATCACAAAAATATCGGAACTCGGTATCGGAATTCCGATACAGCGAATATTGGCCGATACCCGATATTTGCAGTATCGGAATGCTCAACACTACCCTTCAGGTGTTTCACAGGAATTTTTGGAGTGTTTTAAAAAAAAAATGAACATTTAACTTTTTTTCCACAAAAAATGTACTTCAATTTGTTTAATTTTACCAAGGGAAACAGGAGAAATTGGACCCCAAAAGTTGTTGTCCAATTTGTCCTGAGTATGCTGATACCCCATATATGGGGGTGAACCACTGTTTGGGCGCATAGGAGAGCTCGGAAGGGAAGGAGCGTCGTTTGACTTTTCAATGCAAAATTGACAGGAATTGAGATGGGACGCCATGTTGCGTTTGGAGAGCCACTGATGTACCTAAACATTGAAACCCCCCACAATTGACACCATTTTGGAAAGTAGACCCCCTAAGGAACTTATCTAGATGTGTGGTGAGCACTTTGACCCATTAAGTTATTCACAGAAGTTTATAATGCAGAGCCGTAAAAATAAAAAATCATATTTTTTCACAAAAATAATATTTTCGCCGCCAATTTTTTATTTCCCAAGGGTAAGAGAAAAATTTGGACCACAAATGTTGTTGTACAATTTGTCCTGAGTACGCTGATACCCCATATGTGGGGGTAAACCACTGTTTGGGGCGCATGGGAGAGCTCGGAAGGGAAGGAGCGCCATTTGACTTTTCAATGCAAAATTGACAGGAATTGAGATGGGACGCCATGTTGAGTTTGGAGAGCCACTGATGTGCCTAAACATTGAAACCCCCCACAAGTGACACAATTTTGGAAAGTAGACCCCCTAAGGAACTCATCTAGATGTGTTGTGAGAGCTTTGAACCCCCAAGTGTTTCACTACAGTTTATAACGCAGAGCCGTGAAAATAAAATTCCTTTTTTTTTCCACAAAAATTGCATTTTAGCCCCCAGTTTTGTATTTTTCCAAGGGTAACAGTTGAAATTGGATGCCCATCGTTGTTGTCCAATTTGTCCTGAGTAGGCTGATACCCCATATGTGGGGGGGAACCACCGTTTGAGCACATGGCAGAGCTCGGAAGGGAAGGAGCATCATTTGGAATGCAGACTTAGATGGATTGGTCTACACGCGTCACATTGCGTTTGCAGAGCCCCTAATGTACCTAAATAGTAGAAACCCCCCCACAAGTGACCCCATATTGGAAACTAGACCCCCCAAGGAACTTATCTAGATGTGTTGTGAGAACTTTGAACCCCCAAGTGTTTCACTACAGTTTATAATGCAGACCCGTAAAAATAAAAAATCCTTTTTTTTTTCCACAAAAATTATTTTTTAGCCCCCAGTTTTGTATTTTCCCAAGGGTAACAGGAGAAATTGGACCCCAAAAGTTGTTGCCCAATGTGTCCTGAGTACGCTGATACCCCATATGTTGGGGTAAACCCCTGATTAGGCACAGGGGAGAGCTCAGAAGTAGGGTTGCTTTCTGCGGCGTCACAGGGGCTATAAAGGGGCGTGCATGCCGACTGCCATCTTACTGCTGCCGATCTGAGCATAGGGAGAAGTTGCTGTAGCTTCGTCTGAAGCAGGGATATTGTTAGGGAGGGAAGATAAACCCCCAAACCGCTTGTGCTGTAGCGATTTCCACTGTCCAACACCACCTTTTCTTTGCAGGGACAGTGGAGGCTAGATTTCTGTGCATCAGCTCTGTAGCTTATAAGGCTCCCTGATAACTGCATTGCTGTTTGTACGCCGCTGTGCAAACCAACTACTTTTTTAAAAGCAAAAGTCCTGCTGCTCCTTTCTGCACAGTTCTCTTGTTTCTTTATCCACATTCTTGTGTACAGCAGTCCTTTTTATTGCTGCCGTTCTTGTCCTTTGATCATTGTAGGGAGATTGAAATTCTACTACAGCCCTTTTATTTTTAGTGACATATCTGCCAGCCTCTTTCTGCCAATCAAACTGTGTAGTGTAATACAGTGGGCCTGATTTTTCTGCTGTCTCCCACACATAAAAAAAGGAGATTTATATTGCCAGTGAGTGCATCTGCGTCAGTCCTGTTAGTGGTATATCTGCCAGCCACTTTCTGCCAATCAAACTCTGTAGTGTAATACAGTGGGCCTGTTTATTTCTGCATTCTCCCACACATAAAGAGGGAGATTTCTATTGCCACTGAGTACATCTGCGTCATTCCTGTTTGTGGCATGTCAGCCAGCCACTTTCTGACACTCAAACTCTGTAGTGTAATACAGTGGGCCTGATTTTTCTGCTGTCTCCCACACCTAAAAAAGGGAGATTTATATTGCCAGTGTGTGCATCTGCATCAGCCCTGTTAGTGGCATATCTGCCAGCCTCTTTCTGCCAATCAAACTGTGTAGTGTAATACAGTGGGCCTGTTTTTTCTGCTGTCTCCCACACATAAAAAAAGGGAGATTTATATTGCCAGTGTGTGCATCTGCGTCAGCCCTGTTAGTGGCATATCTGCCAGCCTCTTTCTGCCAATCAAACTGTGTAGTGTAATACAGTGGGCCTGTTTTTTCTGCATTCTCCCACACATAAAGAGGGAGATTTCTATTGCCACTGAGTGCATCTGCGTCATTCCTGTTTGTGGCATATCTGCCAGCCACTTTCTGACACTCAAACTCTGTAGTGTAATACAGTGGGCCTGTTTTTTCTGCATTCTCCCACACATAAAGAGAGAGATTTCTATTGCCACTGAGTACATCTGCGTCATTCCTGTTTGTGGCATATCTGCCAGCCACTTTATGACACTCAAACTCTGTAGTGTAATACAGTGGGCCTGTTTATTTCTGCATTCTCCCACACATAAAGAGGGAGATTTCTATTGCCACTGAGTACATCTGCATCATTCCTGTTTGTGGCATATCTGCCAGCCACTTTCTGACACTCAAACTCTGTAGTGTAATACAGTGGGCCTGATTTTTCTGCTGTCTCCCACACCTAAAAAAGGGAGATTTATATTGCCAGTGTGTGCATCTGCGTCAGCCCTGTTAGTGGCATATCTGCCAGCCTCTTTCTGCCAATCAAACTGTGTAGTGTAATACAGTGGGCCTGATTTTTCTGCTGTCTCCCACACATAAAAAAGGGAGATTTATATTGCCAGTGTGTGCATCTGTGTCAGCCCTGTTTGTGGCATATCTGCCAGCCACTTTATGACACTCAAACTCTGTAGTGTAATACAGTGGGCCTGATTTTTCTGCCGTCTCCCACACATAAAAAAGGGAGATTTATATTGCCAGTGTGTGCATCTGCATCATTCCTGTTTGTGGCATATCTGCCAGCCACTTTCTGACACTCAAACTGTGTAGTGTAATACAGTGGGCCTGATTTTCCCAGCAGTCTCCCACACCTATAAAGGGAGATTTAAATTCACAACAAGTTTACGTACACCTTCTACCTGGTTTTACAGTACCATGTAACGGTTGTTAGTTTAGTAACATTTTTGAAAGAATGAGGAAGTCTGGTGGAAGAGGTCTTGGCCATGGGCGGTCATTGCCAGCTGGTAAGGATGGTAGTGGTGGTGGTCGTGGAGCATCAGGTGGTCGTGGGAAAAGCAATATAGCACCTAAGTCTCGAGTTGTTGAGCCAGCGTCATCGTCTGGCTACACAAGGCCTCGAACGCTCCCTTTTCTGGGAGTAGGAAAACCGTTTTTAAAGCCGGAGCAGCAGGAAAAAGTTTTGGCTTTCCTTGCTGACTCTGCCTCTAGTTCATTCGTCTCCTCTTCGGAAAGTGCAAAATTTAAAAGCACTGCGTCGTCAGTGGATGCTCCTGGTTAGGAACAAGTCGCTTCCTTGTGTCCTTCACCCAGAACAACAGTGAAGGATGCGTCAGGCGACACAACAGGTTATTCCATGGAGCTCTTTACACATACCGTGCCTGGGTTAGAAAGGGAAATTGTTAACAAGCCATGCCCATTACAAGATGAATCGGACATGGAGTGCACAGATGCACAGCCACAGCTAGATCATTATGCTGTTCCATTGACTAAGATCACAACATTGCCCTCGCAGTGTACTGAGCCAGAATCTGACCCTGATGAGACTATGGTGCCCTGTCCCGAACGCTATAGTACCGGCTTACACGGTGACACAGAGGAAGGTGCACAGGACATAGAAGAGGAGGTGATAGATGACCCAGTTGTTGACCCCGATTGGCAGCCATTGGGGGAACAGAGTGCCGCTGGGAGTAGCTCTGAAGCGGAGGAGGAGGAGCCGCAGCAGGCATCAACATCGCAACAGCTTTCATCTGGCAGGCCCGTATCTGGCCAAAAACGTGTGTCAAAACCAAAAACAGTTGTAGGACAGCGTGGCCATCCAGTTAAAGTAGCACAGTGTGCAATGCCTGAAAAGGTATTCAATAGTAGGAAGTTGCAGTCTGGCAATTTTTTAACCAAGATCCGAATGATCAGTTCATAGTGATCTGTAAGAAATGCTCAAGGACCTTTAGCAGAGGTCAGAATGTCAAAAGTTTAAATACAACTTGCATGTGTCGACATTTAACCACCATGCACTTGCAAGCCTGGACTAGCTACCAAACGTCCCGAAACGTTGTTGCACCCGCTCACAATGAAGCTAGTCAGCAATGCTACATTCCTTCTCTCACTGTAAGCCCACCAGTTAGGACACCACCAGCAGCAAATGTGGAGGTATCGTCGCAAGGCCAAAGCAGTCAGGGAATCAACAGGTTCTTGGTAGGAAACACTGTGTGTAGGCCCACAGCAAGAATAACATCACCAACCCTCTCTCAATCTGCCATGTCCACCACCACCCCCGCTAGTTCCACCATATGCAGCTCTCCAGTCCAGGTCACCCTACAAGAGACTCTCGTTAGGAAAAGGAAGTACTCATCCTCTCATCTGCGTACACAGGGTTTGAACGCCCACATTGCTAGACTAATCTCGTTAGAGATGATGCCCTAACGGTTGGTTGAAAGCGAAGCTTTCAAAGCCCTGATGGCCTACGCAGTGCCACACTATGACCTACCCAGTCGCCACTTCTTTGCGAGAAAAGCCATCCCAGCCCTCCACCAGCATGTCAAAGACCGCATTGTCCATGCACTGAGGCAATCTGTCAGTAGAAAGGTGCACCTCACAACAGATGCATGGACCAGTAGGCATGGCCAGGGACGTTACGTGTCCATCACGGCACACTGGGTTAATCTGCTGGATGCAGGGTCCACAGGGGACAGCCATATTGGGACAGTTCTGCCTAGCCCATGGTCTAGGAAACAGTTGGCTGTAGGCGTTCGCCACCCCTCCTCCTCCTCCTCCAGCAGAAGCGAGAGCTCGTCCACAGACTGGAGTCGCACGACCACTCCATCCGCAGCTGCCAGTGTTGCACACGAGGTGTCCCATTATGGAACAGCTAGTGGTAAGCGTCAGCAGGCTGTGTTGGAAATGAGGTGTTTGGGCGACAACAGACACACCGCGGAAGTTCTGGCCGAATTCTTGCAGCAAGAAACTCAGTCATGGCAGGGCAGTGTACATCTTGAGGCAGGCAAGGTAGTCAGTGATAACGGAAGGAATTTTATGGCCGCCATAACCCTTTCACAACTGAAACACATTCCTTGCCTGGCTCACACCTTGAACCTTGTGGTGCAGTGCTTCCTGAAAAGTTATCCGGGATTACCCGCCCTTCTCCTGAAGGTGTGAAGACTTTGCTCGCACATCCGCCGTTCGCCCGTACACTCCAGCCGTATGCAGAACCATCAGCGATCTTTGAAGCTTCCCCAGCACCACCTAATAATCGACGTTGCAAAAAAGTGGAACTCCACACTACACATGCTTCAGAGGCTGTGCGAACAGAGGCATGCTGTTATGTATTTGTGGGAGGATACACATACACGGGCAGGCAGTTGGATGGCAGACATGGAGTTGTCAGGTGTGCAGTGGTCGAAGATACAAGACCTGTGTCAAGTCCTTCAGTGTTTTGAGGAATGCACATGCCTGGTTAGTGCAGATGACGCCATCATAAGCATGAGCATCCCCCCAATGCGTCTGCTGATGCAAAGTTTGACGCACATAAAGGAGCAGTCATCTGCAGCCGAGGACGAGGGAAGCCTTGATGATAGTCAGCCATTATCTGCTCAGGGAAGTCTCCTGGACGAGGTGGCAGATGAAGAGGAGGAGGACAAGGAGGATGATGGGGATGAATATTTATGGGAGGAGGAAGCTTCTCAGGGGGCAATAGAAACTGGTGGCGTTGCAAGGTCAGGTACAGGGTTTTTGAGGGAGACAAGTGATGTTGATTTGCCAGAAAGTGCTCCTCAACCCAGCACAAGCAGTGAATTGACACCTGGAACATTGGCCCACATGGCGGATTATGCCTTGCGTATCCTAAAAAGGGACCCCCGCATTATCAAAATGATGACCGATGACGATTACTGGTTGGCCTGCCTCCTGGATCCACGCTATAAAGGGAAATTGCAAAATATCATGCCACATGAGAACCTTGAGCAAATATTGGCTACCAAACAAGCAACTCTTGTAGACCGCTTGGTTCAGGCATTCCCAGCACACAGCGGCGGTGATGGTTCTCACACTAGCTGCAGGGGGCCACATGGCAGAGGTGTTAGAAGTGCACAAATCAGAAGTGGCGTTGGACAGAGGGGTTTTATGACCAGGTTGTGGAGTGATTTCGCAATGACCGCAGACACGACAGGTACTGCAGCATCAATTCAAAGTGACAGGAGACAACATTTGTCCAGTATGGTTACTAACTATTTTTCCTCCCTTATCGATGTTCTCCCTCACACGTCATTCCCATTTGAATACTGGGCATCCAAAATAGACACCTGGCCTGAATTGGCAGAATATGCTTTACAGGAGCTTGCTTGCCCAGCTGGTTCAATACTGACCGAAGAAAGGACTCGTCTGGCTACCCAAAATGTTGATGATCTAACCTTCATTAAAATGAACCAATCATGGATTTCTAATTATTTTGCCCCACCTTTCCCTGCTGACACCTAGCTTTCCTGTAAAAAAGGTCTTGCTTTTGGACTCGTCTTACTGACTGCTCCAATTTCTCCATTTGCAGCTGCTGTATGTCCACCATAGGCCATTTTTACACCTCCTAAATGGGCTGACTCCCACCACGGGGCCGTGGTCACCACTTGGCGCAAGCACCCGTGCGAGTGCCGTTTGGCTGAACAGGTGGGTGTGCCCACTTTTGGGCGACGGCACTGGCACAGGCACAGATTTTAAACTGCATTTGGCCTACTAGTTTGGTTGGGGCCTACTAACAGTGTCTGCCGCTCCTTGGTGTTCTCCTGGTTTTTTTTTCCTGAGCTTCAATCTTCAGGCTTTCGGCCTATATTTTTAAGATGAAACTGCATTTGGGATACTAGTTTGGTTGGGCCTACAAACGGTGTCTGACGCTCCTTGGTGTTCTCCTCCACTGAACAAAGCAGTGTCGCCTGTTTACTCCTGTTAACAATTTTGAACTTTATTTGGCCCACTTTATTATTTGGGCCTACTAACTGTGTATGCCTCTTATTACAGTTGTCCTCCACTGAACAAAGCAATGCCGCCTGGTTAGTCCTGTTACCAATTTTGAACTGCATTTTGCCCACTTTATTATTTGGGCCTATATCTGTGTTTCCTCCTCATCCTGCCCATTGCCCAGCCAGTGCTACATGAGTCTGCTGGTACATTAACCCAGACCGCTACATTCCCCTTGCACTCTACACAGCCAGAATCTGACCCTGCTGAAATTCAGGTTCCCCTTCCCGCATACTATACCACCTTACACGGGGACAAAGAGGAAAGCGCAGATGAAAGTGCAGGTTCCTTCATCAGGTGGAGAGGGCATACTCGTTGGCGACGTCACTGTCACAGGGCCCCTCATAGTATGCAAAAGTGTCTCTGCCGGTGGGAGGCGCCCCCGCCGTCAAACACTACGCCGTACTTTGAGGGGCCCTGTGCCAGTGCCAATGCGAACGAGTGTGCCCCCCCTGCTTGCTCAGGATCACAGCACTTGCAAAGTTGAAATACTGACCTCTCCCTGCTCCACCGCCGTGATGTAGTCCGCGTTTCCTGGGCCCACGGATAACTTGAGCCAGCCCTACCCCCCCTCAACTATAGCCAAATGACCCCCAATTTTCAATGCCTAACTATTATTATAAGGTAAATTAAGATTCACAAGCTTAAGTGACACGAATTGATGTTTTTGACATTAAAATGGGAACTGTAGGTGTTTTCCTGTCCTCCACTCACTGCCGACTTTGCTCCCCATTGACTTACATTGGGTTTCGTGTTTTGGTCGATCCCCGACTTTGCGCGATAATCGGCCGATTTCACTCGACTCGACTTTTGACAAAGTCGGGTTTCGCGAAACCCGCCTCGATACTAAAAAAGTCAAAGTCGCTCAACCCTACTCCGAAGGGAAGGAGCACTGTTTTACTTTTTCAACACAGAATTGGCTGGAATTGAGATCGGACGCCATGTCACGTTTGGAGAGCCCCTGATGTGCCTAAACAGTGGAAACCCCCTAATTATAACTGAAACCCTAATCCAAATACATCCCTAACCCTAATCCCAATGGTAACCCTAACCAAACCCCTAACCCTGACACACCCCTAACCCTAATCCCAACCCTATTCCCAACCGTAAATGTAATCCAAACCCTAACCCTAACTTTAGCCCCAACCCTAACTGTAGCCTTAACACTAGCCCCAACCCTAACCCTAACCCTAACTTTAACCCTAGCCCTAACCCTAGCCCTAACACTAGCCCTAACCCCAACTCTAGCCCTAGCACTAGCCCTAACCCTAACTCTAGCCCTAACCCTAGCCCTAACCCTATCCCTAACCCTAGCCCTAACCCTAACCCTAGCCCTAACCCTAACCCTAGACCTAACCCTAACCCTAACCCTAGCCCTAACCCTAATGTGAAAGTAGAAATAAATACATTTTTTTAATTTTTTAATTTTTCGCTAACTAAGGGGGTGATGAATGGGGGTTTGATTTACTTTTATAGCGGGTTTTTTAGCGGATTTTTATGATTGGCAGCCGTCACACACTGAAAGACGCTTTTTATTGCAAAAAATATTTTTTGCGTTACCACATTTTGAGAGCTATAATTTTTCCATATTTTGGTCCACAGAGTCATGTGAGGTCTTATTTTTTGCGGGATGAGTTGACGTTTTTATTGATAACATTTTCGGACACGTGGCATTTTTTGATCGCTTTTTATTCCGATTTTTGTGAGGCAGAATGACCAAAAACCAGCTATTCATGAATTTCTTTTGGGGGAGGCATTTATACCATTCCGCGTTTGGTAAAATGGATCAAGCAGTTTTATTCTTCAGGTCAGTACGATTACAGCGCTTCCGCATTTATATCATTTTTTTATGTTTTGGCGCTTTTATACGATAAAAACTATTTTATAGAAAAAATTATTATTTTTGCATCAAGGACTATTACTTTTTTCTTTTTTTCTTTGATGATGCTGTATGGTGGCTCCTTTTTTGCAAGACAAGATAATGTTTTCAGCGGTACCATGGTTATTTATATCCGTCTTTTTGATCGCGTGTTATTCCACTTTTTGTTTGGCGGTATGATAATAAAGCGTTTTTTGCCTTTTTTTTTCTGCGGTGTTCACTGAAGGGGTTAACTAGTGGGCGAGTTTTATAGGTTGGGTCGTTATGGACGCGGCAATACTAAATATGTGTACTTTTATTGTTTTGTTTTCTTTATTTAGATAAAGAAATATATTTATAGGAACAATATATTTATTTTTGGGGGGGAATTTTTTTGGGGGAATTTTTTTTAATTTTTTTTACACATGTGAATATTATTTTTTTTACACTATAACATTGCCCCGGGGGGAAAAACATCATGTTATAGTTTAAGATTGCTGATCTGACAGTTTGCACAGCACTCTGTCAGATCGGCGATCTGACGTGCACAGCTCCTCCAGGCTTCCCGGCGCCTGCTCTGAGCAGGCACTGTGAAGCCACCTCCCTGCAGGACCCGGATGCTGCGTCCATTTTGGATCCGGGCCTGCTGCAGGGAGGAGGAGGTAAGAGACCCTCGGAGCAACGCGATCACATCTCACGTCTCAGGGAAGCCCGCAGGGAGCCCCCTCCCTGCGTGATGATTCCCTATACCGCCGGAACACAGCGATCATGTTTGATCGCAGTGTGCCGGGGGCTAGTGTGTCGGGGGCGGTCCGGGACCGCTCCTGGCTCATAGTGCCGGATGTCAACTGCGATAGTCAGCTGACCCCCGTGAGCGCGGCCGATCACATATGACGTACTATCCCGTCGGTGGTCATACGGGCCCACCCCACCTCGACGGGATAGTACGTCCAATGTCAGAAAGGGTTTAAGGATTAAGTGACAATATAAGTTGGGTGTCAGGCGGTCAATGTCAATGTTTTCTACAGTTTGCAACTAAATCCATGTCCTGAGGATGCAGATATAGGTAAAATTGAACTTGTTAGCAATTACATGTGTTGGCGCCGTTCTGATCCAGAAACAGTGGAGCCCCTACTGCCACAATCTTTACATCACTATATAATCCACAGTTTCCCATAATACATGAAATCTAAGGCCGTGGTCACACTAGCATATTGCATCCGATGTGAGAACCCTTGGCTCCTGCTCTGCTGTCAGCAGGAGCCGAGTGTCATGCGTCTGTGCTCCGATTCTCTCGCAGAAAGCGGATCGGAGCACAGCTGCGGAGGAGGCGGAGAAATGAATTTCTCCATCTCCTCTTTTGCCGGAGTCAGCGTATAACACACATCACTCGGATGATATCTGAGTGATGTGCGTTGTCTCACTCGCACCCATAGCCGAGGAAAAAAACTATGTGAGCTGCCCCATAGAAGAATACTGGTCCGAGTGCTATGCAATTTTTTATCGCATAGCACTCGTCCGTATTACGGTCTAGTGTGACTCCGGCCTAAACAACACCCCCCTATACAGAGGATATAAGGAGATACCAGTCCTCCAGGTGCAGATGGGGTCAGAGTCCTCTCCATCCAGGAGTGAGGTTCAGGCTCCAGTGGAGGCTCCTACATCTTCCTGAGCCCTTTACCTTCAGGCTGATTTCAGTGTTACTGTAGACAAGGGACAGTGATTATTTTTAAAATGCACATTTCAGAGATGTCGTCATTTATTTTCCTCCACTTGATTTGTTAAAAAATAAAATGTCTTTTAATTTCAGTTATTTGAGGTAGCTGGGTAAGCATTCTCTGGTCATAATTACACCATTTCTGCCATGGATAGAGGGTATGTGCACACGTTGCGGAAAGGTGTGCGGAATTACCGCAGGTTTTTCCGCGGTTTTTGTGTGGATTTCACCTGCGGTTTTACACCTGTGGATTCCTATTATGGAGCAGGTGTAAACCGCTGCAGAATCTGCACAAAGAATTGACAGGCTGCGGAATAAACAACGCAGCGTTTCCGTGCATTTTTTTCCATAGGTTTACATGGTACTGTTCACCGCATGGAAATCCGCTGCGGATCCGCAGCAAAATCCGCAGCGTGTGCACATACCCTAAAAGAGACAGAGGAGCATAAAGTATGCAAAATATCACAGATGATGATTAGTCTTTTTGAGCATTAACCACTTAGCCCCCAGAACTTTTTTCGTTTCCCTGTTTTATCTGCTGCAGATCTAGCAGTTCTCTGAATGCTGAGCTTTGTGTAACCCCGCCCACACCACTGATTGGCCTGTTTGCTGTGTACATAAGCAGAAAGCAGCCAATCATTGTTGGGGGCGGGGATATACAGCGCTCTTGAATATAGAGGACTTCATGACAGCTGAGCTTTGATAAGCTTTATTGATAATGTCGTGTGGATTACATCCATTTTTGCTGCAGAAACGCAATAGAAACACATAGGCATTTTTTATTTGTTGGTTTTTTGCATCTCCTTAAAGTCTATGGGAAAAACCCGCAAACAAAACACATATTAACCGCAAGAGAAAGTGACGGCTGCAGATCTCATAAACTCCATGCATTTCCCTTCTTTAGGCTGGAGTCACAATAGAGAGGAATCCGGACGAGTGCTATGCGAGAAAAAAAATCGCATAGTACTCAGACCAATGTTAATCTATGGTGCAGCTCCCATCATCCGTTTCTTTCTCGGCCGTATTATATGTGAATGATCCCGTCGAGGTGGTATGAGCCCATATGACCACCGACGGGATCAGCCGCGCTCACGGGGGGGGTGGGGAGGGGGGCTCACGGACCGCTCCTGGCACATTAACCCCCAGAACACTGCGATCAAAGATGATCGCAGTGTTCTGGCGGCATAGGGAAGCATCGTGCAGGGAGGGGGCTCCCTGCGTGCTTCCCTGAGACCCTCGGAGCAATGCGATGTGATCGCGTTGCTCCGAAGGTCTCCTACCTCCTCCTCCATACAGGCCCGGATCCAAAATGGCTGCGTGGGGCCTTTTGGATCCTGCAGGGAGGTGGCTTTCAAGCGCCTGCTCAGAGTGCACTGCAAAGTGTCATATCAGCGATCTGTCACTATAATGTGATGTCCCCCCCTGGGGCAATGTAAAAAAGTTTAAAAAAAAAATATTTACATGTGTAAAAAAAAACACAAAAAACCCCCTAAATAACGAAAAAAAAAAATATTGTTCCAATAAATACATTTCTTTATCTAAATAAAAAAACAATAAAAGTACAAGTATTTAGTATCGCCGTGTCCGTAATGACCCGACCTATAAAACTGTCCAACTAGTTAACCCCTTCAGTGAACACCGTAAAAAAAAAAAGAGGCAAAAAACTACGCTTTATTATCATACCGCCAAACAAAAAGTGGAATAACACGCGATCAAAAAGACGGATATAAATAACCATGGTACCACTGAAAACGGCATCTTGTCCCGTAAAAAACGAGCCACGATACAGCATCATCAACGAAAAAATAAAACAGTTATAGTCCTCAGAATAAAGCAATGCAAAAATAATTATTTTTTATATAAAATAGTTTTTATTGTATAAAAGTGCCCAAACATAAAAAAAGATATAAATGAGGTATCGTTGTAATCGTTCTGACGCTAAGAATAAAATTGCTTTATCAATTTTTACCAAACGTGGAACGGTATAAACGCCCCCCCCAAAAGAAATACATGAATAGCTGGTTTTTGTTCATTCTACCTCACAAAAATCAGAATAAAAAGTGATCAAAAATGTCACATGCCCAAAAATGGAACCAATAAAAACATCAACTTGTCCCGCAAAAAACAAGACCTCACATGACTCTGTGGACCAAAATATGGAAAAATTATAGCTCTCAAAATGTGGAGACGCAAAAACTATTTTTTTGCAATAAAAAGCGTCTTTTTGTGTGTGACGGCTGCCAATCATAAAAATCGACTAAAAAACCCACTGTAAAAGTAAATCAAACCCCCCTTCATCACCCCCTTAGTTAGAGAAAGATAATAAAATTTTAAAAAAGGTAATTATTTCCATTTTCCCATTAGGGTTAGGGTTGGGGCTAAAGTTAGGGTTAGAGTTGGGGCTAAAGTTAGGGTTAGGGTTGGGGCTAAAGTTAGGGTTAGGGCTACAGTTAGGGTTGGGTTTAGGGTTGTGGCTAAAGTTAGGGTTAGGGTTGTGGCTAAAGTTAGGTTAGGGTTGGGGCTAAAGTTAGGGTTAGGGTTGGGGCTAAAGTTAGGGTTAGGGTTGCGGCTAAAGTTAGGGTTAGGGTTGTGGCTAAAGTTAGGTTAGTGTTGGGGCTAAAGTTAGGGTTGGGGCTAAAGTTAGGGTTAGGGTTGAGGCTAAAGTTAGGATTTGGATGACATTTACGGTTGGAATTACGGTTGGGATTAGGGTTATGGTTGGGATTAGGGTTAGGGGTGTGTTTGGGTTAGGGTTTCAGTTAGAATTTGGGGGTTTCCACTGTTTAGGCACATCAGGGGCTCTCCAAACGCGACATGGCGTCCGATCTCAATTCCAGCCAATTCTGCATTGAAAACGTAAAACGGTGCTCCTTCCCTTTGGAGCTCTCCTGTGTACCCAAACAGGGGTTTACCTCAACATATGGGGTATCAGCGTACTCAGGACAAATTGGACAACAACTTTTGGGGTCCAATTTCTACTGTAACCCTTGGAAAAATACAAAACCGGGGGCTAAAAAATAATTTTTGTGGAAAAAAAAAGGATTTTTTATTTTCACGGCTCTGTGTTATAAACTGTAGTGAAACACTTGGGGGTTAAAAGTTCTCACAACACATCTAGATAAGTTCCTTGGGGGGTCTAGTTTCCGATATTGAGTCAATTGTGGGGGTATTCTACTGTTTAGGTACATCAGGAGCTCTGCAAATGCAGCGTGATGCCTGCAGACCAATCCATCTAAGTCTGCATTTCAAACGGCGCTCCTTCCCTTCTGAGCTCTGCCATGCGCCCAAACGGTAGTTACCCCCACATATGGGATATATTCTTGTGGAAAAAAAAAGAATTTTTATTTTCACGGCTCTGCGTTATAAACTGTAGTGAAACACTTGGAGGTTCAAAGTTTTCACAACACATCTAGATAAGTTCCTTAGGGGGTCTTTTTTCCAAAATGGTGTCACTTGTGGGAGGTTTCAATGTTTAGGCACATCAGGGGCTCTCCAAACCCGACATGGTGTCCTATCTCAATTCCACTCAATTTTGCATTGAAAAGTCAAACGGCGCTCCTTCCCTTCCGAGCTCTGCCATGCTCCCAAACAGTGGTTTAACCCCATATATGGGGTATCAGCATACTCAGAACAAGTTTTTCAACAACTTTTGGGGTCCAACTTTTTCTTTTACCCTTGGGAAAATTAAAAATTGTGGGCGAAAAGATCATTTTTGTGAAAAAATATGATTTTTTATTGTTACGGATCTACATTATAAACTTCTGTGAAGCACTTGGTGGGTCAAAGTGCTCACCACACATCTAGATAGGTTACATAGGGGTTCTACTTTCAAAATGGTGTCACTTTTGGGGGATTTCAATGTTTAGGCACATCAGGGGCTCTCCAAACGCGACGTGGCGTCCCATCTCAATTCCAGTCAATTTTGCATTGAAAAGTCAAACGACGCTCCTTCCCTTCCGAGCTCTGCCATGCGCCCAAAGGCTATGTGCACACGTAGGGAATGGGGTGCAGAATTTTCTGCACAAAATCTGCATCTCCTGGCAGAATCCGCAGCTGCGGATTTGCCGCGGTTTTTATGCGGATTTTGTGCGGATTTTCTGCTGTTTTTCCCACTGCGGATTTCTATTATGGAAGGGTGCAGAAACGCTGCAGATCCGCAGAAAAGAAGTGACATGCACTTCTTTTAAATCCGCAGCATTTCTGCACTGATTTTTCCGCAGCATCTGCACAGCTTTTTTTTTACACATTGATTTACATTGTACTGTAAATCACAGTGCGGATCTGCAGCGTTTCTGCGTGGAAAAATCCGCTGCGGATCCGCACTAAATCTGCATCATGTGCACATAGCCAAACAGTGGTTTATCCCCACATATGGGGTATCAGCGTACTCAGGACAAATTTTACAACTTTTGGGTCGAATTTCTCCTGTTTCCCTTGGTAAAATAAAACAAATTGGAGCTGAAGTAAATTTTTGGTGGCAAAAAGTTAAATGTTCATTTTTTTTTTTAAAACATTCCAAAAATTCCTGTGAAACACCTGAAGGGTTAATAAACTTCTTGAATGTGGTTTTGAGCACATTGAGATGTGCAGTTTTTAGAATGGTGTCACACTTGGGTATTTTCTATCATATAGACCCCTCAAAGTGACTTCAAATGTGATGTGGTCCCTAAAATAAAATGGTGTTGTAAAAATGAGAAATTGCTGGTCAACTTTTAACCCCTATAACTCCCTAACAAAAAAAAATTTTGATTCCTAATTTGTGCTGATGTAAAGTAGACATGTGGGAAATGTTACTTATTAAGTATTTTGTGTGACATATCTCTGTGATTTAAGGGCATAAAAATTCAAAGTTGGAAAATTGTGAAATATTCGCCAAATTTCCATTTTTTTCACAAATAAACGTAAGTAATATCAAAGAAATTTTACCACTATCATGAAGTACAATATGTCACGAGAAAACATTGTCAGAATCATCAGGATCCGTTGAAGCGTTCCAGAGTTATATCCTCATAAAGGGACAGTGGTCAGAATTGTAAAAATTGGCCTGCTCATTAACGTGCAAACCACCGTTGGGGGTAAAGGGGTTAAATATATATATTTATATATATATATACACTGCTCAAAAAAAATTAAGTGAACGCTTAAACAACAGAATATAACTCCAAGTAAATCAAACTTCTGTGAAATCAAAGTGTCCACTAAGGCTGCCGTCACACTAGCAGTATTTGGTCAGTATTTTACATCAGTATTTGTAAGTAGTGTTGAGCATTCCGATACCGCAAGTATCGGGTATCGGCTGATACTTGCGGTATCGGAATTCCGATACCGGGATTCCAATACTTGCCGCGTATCGGATACCGGAATCGGAAGTTCCCAGATTCAAAATGCACAAATTCAGCCAATGAGAATGATTCCAAGTGTGGGCACATCCTGTTCAGCATGGAGGGCATGAGACTACTGGCATGGCTGTGATTGGCTGCTGAAATGATGTCATGATGCAGTTTAAAAGTCGCTGGCGCCATTTTGCGCTCACTCTGCTGTGAATTCAGTTAGTGACAGGACGCTGTTTGCTGACTGAGGGCCAGTTTAGAGATAGCGATTTGATTCTTTGTGCTTTTCAAAGGCTAATTTAGCAACCGCTGTGTTCACCTACTAATCACCTTGCTTTTGCCTTGTAGCGCTGTTTTCACAGCGATCTGCAAGGTCTGTGTGTGTGTGTGTGTGAGTGCAGCCCACTCTCTAGTCTGAGTGCAGCCATAGGCCATCCATAGCTGGTTGTATTCAGTTCAGGGAGGGTGGTTCATTGCCTCATACTGTTTTTTTTTTTTTTTTCAAGTAGTGTAGTCTGCTGCTCATTTTTTAAAAAAATTCCTATTAGTGTCTTTCCACCCGTCTCCAGCTAACTTGTGGACAAACACTACATAGGATAACGTAGAGGAGGGTTTTTGGGCCTTGCAGCGCCGTTTACGGCTGTCTGCACGGTCTCCGTGTGACTGCAGCTCGCCCTGTAGTCTGTGAGCAGCCATAGCCTGGTTGTCTCCAGCTCAGGGTTGTTCACTGCGTCATACCGTAAAATCAATTTTCCTTTTGTTTTAAGTAGTGCAGGCTGCTGCACATTTTTTCAAAAAATTCCTATTAGTGTCTTTCCACCCGTCTCCAGCTAACTTGTGGACAAACACTACATAGGATAACGTAGAGGAGGGTTTTTGGGCCTTGCAGCGCCGTTTACGGCTGTCTGCACGGTCTCCGTGTGACTGCAGCTCGCCCTGTAGTCTGTGAGCAGCCATAGCCTGGTTGTCTCCAGCTCAGGGTTGTTCACTGCGTCATACCGTAAAATCAATTTTCCTTTTGTTTTAAGTAGTGCAGGCTGCTGCACATTTTTTCAAAAAATTCCTATTAGTGTCTTTCCACCCGTCTCCAGCTAACTTGTGGAAAAACACTACATAGGATAAAGTAGAGGAGGGTTTTTGGGCCTTGCAGCGCCGTTTACGGCTGTCTGCATGGTCTCCGTGTGACTGCAGCTCGCCCTGTAGTCTGTGAGCAGCCATAGCCTGGTTGTCTCCAGCTCAGGGTTGTTCACTGCGTCATACCGTAAAATCAATTTTTCTTTTGTTTTAAGTAGTGCAGGCTGCTGCACATTTTTTCAAAAAATTCCTATTAGTGTCTTTCCACCCGTCTCCAGCTAACTTGTGGAAAAACACTACATAGGATAACGTAGAGGAGGGTTTTTGGGCCTTGCAGCGCCGTTTACGGCTGTCTGCACGGTCTCCGTGTGACTGCAGCTCGCCCTGTAGTCTGTGAGCAGCCATAGCCTGGTTGTCTCCAGCTCAGGGTTCTTCACTGCGTCATACCGTAAAATCAATTTTCCTTTTGTTTTAAGTAGTGCAGGCTGCTGCACATTTTTTCAAAAAATTCCTATTAGTGTCTTTCCACCCATCTCCAGCTAACTTGTGGAAAAACACTACATAGGATAACGTAGAGGAGGGTTTTTGGGCCTTGCAGCGCCGTTTACGGCTGTCTGCACGGTCTCCGTGTGACTGCAGCTCTCTCTGTTGTCAGTTCAGCCCCCAAAAAATAAATAAATAATAAAGTTCACCAAACACACCAGTGACACCACTTTACATTTGTGTTAGCCACATTAGCTCATATTAAAGTCTAGTCCACACTTTAGAAAATTAGTGTTTCTTATACCTGTTAGGAGTTGTTCAGGAATAAGCACACAAAGCCGTTAGTACTTTTCTGCTTATCTTTATCAGTCAACCAAGATGAAGAAGGCAGTGAGTAAGGCACGTGGGTGTGGGCACGGAGCAGGGAGGGGACGTGGGGATTCTGTGCCTGCTGCGGGCACCGGTGACTCATCAGCACCCACTTTCACCAGGGAACAGTCATTCATGCGCAGCTTTGTCGCAGAGCGCCGTACACCGCTGCTGCGTGAAGAACAAATTGAAGCCGTTGTCGGATGGATGGCAGCTAATGCATCAACTTCAATTAGTGCCACATCCCCTCAGACACAGAGCACTGGAGAGCAGCCATCTGTCTCTTCACCACCTGCCAAATTGCCCAGGCAGACAGAGAGCCCAGGACAGGAGCCGTCTCTACTTCTGTTCTCTGAATCTCTTGGCTTGGAAACAGGGGGCCAGCCAAGCAGCATTGGAGAAATGGAAGAAGAGGCAGGGTGCAGTGATGCCCAACAGCTTTTTCTCTCTTCCTCTGAAGAGGCGGGTGGGCCAGTGCTTCCGGTCACCACATCGCAGGCCGCATCCACTGATGATGACACTCAGGTGCCACTTTCTGGTGCGTGCTCTGCTGCTGAGACTACCCAGGAGGAGCAGTTGGGGGCAGAGGGTAGTGTAGATGATGAGGTCCTTGACCCATCTTGGCGTGAGGGACAGGAAGGTGGTGGGAGCAGCTCTCAGGAAGAGATTCCCCGTACGGCCCAAAGAGGGAGAGGGAGGGGGAAGACTGCGGATCCTGCAGCCTCAGCTTTGGCACCCATTAGGAGCATGTCTCTTCCAAAAGCCAAAAAGGGCGCTCCCAAGACTTGCAGTGCCTGGTCCTTTTTTGACACAGTTGCAGATGACATTTGCTATGTCAAATGCAAGGTGTGTCATCACAAAGTAAAAAGAGGTCAAAATGTCAGCAACCTCAATACCTCCAACATGTGGAAACATGTGCGCAACAGGCACGCGGCGGAGTTACAAAAACACACTGAAGAGCTAGGCCAAACAACAGCGGCAGCTACCACCTCCTCAGCTCGTGTTGCCTCTTCCTCCAGCTCACACGCAGCTGGTTCGGCTTCCTCCCAGGATTGCCGTGGAAGAACCTCTGGTCCTGTTGTCCAGAGACCCGCTGTAATTCCACCCGCAGCACCACGTTCCCAGTCATTCACACACTCCCAGCCCAGTATACAGCCATCGGTAGTACAGGCATGGGAGAAAAGGCGGCCTTTCTCGTCAAACCACCCACGAGCACAGGCTCTGACTGCAGGCATTGCCAAACTTCTGTCACTGGAAATGCTGTCATTCAGGCTGGTGGAGACTGACAGCTTCCGTGACTTGATGTCATTGGCAGTCCCACAGTACAATGTGCCCAGCCGCTTTTACTTCAGCAGGCAAGCCGTCCCTGCCCTGCACAAGCATGTGGAGGGACACATAAAACACGCGCTACTGAATGCCGTCAGTAGCAAGGTCCACCTCACCACCGATGCGTGGACCAGTCAACATGGACAGGGGCGATACCTTTCCCTCACTGCCCATTGGGTTAATGTCGTTGAGCCGGGTACAGATCGTGCGAGTGGCGCAGGACGTGTCCTGCCCACTCCAAGGATTGCAGGAATCCATTCTGTACGCATTGACTCCTCCTCTTACACCAGTTCCTCAGAATCATCGCTGCAGGAGCCGTCACAGTCCACCTCCACATGGACCCGTGATGAACGTTTACCTGTTACGACCGACATGAGCACAGCAGTGGCCAAACATCAACAGGCCGTCTTGAAATTAATTTCTTTGGGGAATCGAAGCCACACAGCACAGGAGCTCTGGAATGCCATCAAGCAGGAGAGCGATGTGTGGTTTGTGCCAGCGAATCTCCAGCCAGGCATGGTAGTGTGTGATAATGGCCGAAATCTGGTGGCAGCTCTGGGCCTCGGCAACCTCACTCACATCCCATGTCTGGCACATGTGCTCAATTTGGTCGTGCAGAGTTTTTTGAGGGACTATCCGGATCTTGATGCACTGCTGCACAAGGTCCGCCTAGAGTGTGCTCACTTGCGGCGTTCCAGCACGGCAAAAGCGCGCATTGCGGCTCTGCAGCGCCGACACCGCCTGCCGGAACATTGCATCATATGTGACCTACCTACCAGGTGGAATTCCACGTTACATATGTTGGAGCGGTTGTGTGAGCAGCAGCAAGCTGTAATGGAGTACCAGCTGCATCAGGCGCAAAGAAGTCGCACTCCGCGCCGTTCAGACTTCACAACCACAGAGTGGGCCACTATGAATGACGTCTGCCAGGTTTTGCGTCCCTTCGATTATTCCACGCGGATGGCGAGTGCAGATGATGCACTAGTCAGCATGACTGTCCCCCTTATCTGCCTGCTTGAAAAATCACTGCAAGCGCTAAGGGATGATGTTGTGGAAGAGGTGGAGGATGAGGATTCAACATTTCCATCATCTTCTGGACAGTCAGCGCCACGTGGTTCCTCACAAACGCGTAGGCAGGGGACAGTTTGTGAGGAGGATGAGGAGGAGTCAATGGAGGAGGAAGACATCCGTCCAGAGGAGGGAGTTACACAATTGTCCAGTACTCAGTGTGTACAGCGAGGGTGGGGTGATGACAAGCGGGCAGAGATCACGCCTCCAGCAGGGGACAGCGTTTCTTGGGCAGTTGGCAGTCTGCAGCACATGGTGGATTACATGCTGCAGTGCCTGAGAAACGACCGCCGCATCGCCCACATTCTCAACATGTCTGATTATTGGGTGTTCACCCTCCTCGATCCTCGCTACCGGGACAACGTAGAAAGCCTCATCACACCGTTGAACCGGGAGCGAAAAATGCGGGAGTACCAAGACACACTGGTGAATTCCATCATCTTCTCCATTCCAAGTGAGAGAAGTGCTGCTAGTGCATTACAAAGCAGCTCAGTGCATCCAGGCAGTGGTGGAGGCTCTGCACAAAGAGGGAGCAGAAGCAGTGCCTCTGCCCAAGGCAAGAGCAGTATGGCCCAACTGTGGCACAGTTTTCTGTGCCCGCCACAAAAGTCAACACCATCACAGACGGCTCCAGTCAGCAGGAGGCAACGGTTCCGTCAGATGGTGACAGACTACATGTCTTGCCCTCTTGCTGTACTCCCAGACGGCTCTTCACCTTTCAAGTTTTGGGTCTCAAAGCTGGATACATGGCCCGAGCTAAGCCAGTATGCATTGGAGGTGCTGGCTTGCCCTGCGGCTAGTGTATTATCGGAACGCGTCTTTAGTGCTGCAGGTGGTGTACTAACTGTCCGTCGCATGCGACTATCCTCCGATAACGTTGACCGGCTTACTTTCCTGAAAATGAACAAGGCCTGGATCTCGCCGGAATTTGCCACTCCTCTTCCTGATTAAATAATTAGGTGACTGTCTACGTTATCCAGGTCTCCTGTTGTGTTCATCTTTCTACCACCTGAACTTAAATTCCTGGGCTCCAACACCGCCAGTTGAGGCTCAGAAGTGCCGTCTGCACAGTCAAAACATACGACCCAGTGTTATTGGGTTTCAGTAACGTCAGCTGATCCCCAGCTGTGTAGCCGGCAATGTGTCCTGCGACCGCCACGCTGACACAACAACTGAAATGTAAGGGAACCTGTCCCCCCCCCCAAGGCGTTTGTTACTGAAGGAGCCACCTTGTGCAGCAGTAATGCTGCACAAGGAAAAGGTAGCTATTTTTGTTTAGCTCCTTGCACACGCAGAACTTAACACTTATAAAATGTGTCCACTGATACCGTAAAACCGTCCCGGAGGTGGGACTTTCCTTCGTAATGTGACGCAGCACAGCCGTCATTCTTACCCCCCGGCGCGGTGCGCCGGCTGCTCAGCGTTGTTTGATTCCGTCCCAGAGCCTGCGCTGTTATGTTATCCCTTTGCCAGGCACACTTAGCGCTGCCCATCTTCTGACATCATTTGTGTCAGGCTGGCTGCGCCTGTGCGGCCGCGCTGGCCGAGAGCCCGCCTCGCAGTGTCTTCTGATTTAATCCCACTGGGGGCCTGAGATCCATGGACATGCGCAGTGCATATCTGAACCTCCACCTCTCACTCATCTCCCTACGGCTTCTTCAGACTGTGCGGTGTCAGCTGGTCCCTAATAGCATGCCACGGCCGTGACACCGCACAGTCTGAAGAAGCCATAGGGAGGGGAGTGAGAGGCGAGGATATGCACTGCGCATGGCCATGGATCCCAGGCCCGCGGTGGGATTACATTAGATGACACTGCGAGGCGGGCTCTCGGCCAGCACGTCCGCACAGGCGCATCCAGCCTGACACCAAATGATGCCAGAAGATGGGCAGCGCTAAGTGTGCCTGGCCAAGGGATAACATAACAGCGCTGGCTCCGGGAAGGAATCAAACAACGCTGAGGAGCCGGGGCACGGCACCAAGGGGGTAGGAATGACGGCTGTGCTGCGTCATATTACGAAGGAAAGTCCCACCTCCGGGACGGTCTCACGGAATCAGGGGACACATTTTATAAGTGTTCAGTTCTGTGTTTGCAAGGAGCATAATGAAAAGAGCCACCTTTTCCTTTTGCATCCTTTGTGCTGCACAAGCTGGCTCTTTCAGCTACAAACGCCTTGGGGGGGGTTAAAGGTTCCCTTTAGACTTTCTCCAATCAGGCTTCGGCCTACACTGTGTTCCTCTCCTCCTCCTGTCCCTGGGCTCCAACACCGCTAGTTGTTGCCTGGTAGTGCTGTACGCACAGTCAACAGTCGCTCCTCTGTTATTAGGGTTCAGTAACGTCAGCTGTTCCCCTGCTGTGTGTGTGGCAATCCCTCCTATCTCCTCCACCTCCTCCTCCTCCTCCTGTCCCTGGGCTCCAACACCGCTAGTTGCCGTCCAGAAGTGCTGTCCGCACAGTCCCAACAGTCCCTCCTCTGTTATTGGGGTTCAGTAACGTCAGCTGTTCCCCAGCTGTGTGTGTGGCAATCCCTCCTATCTCCTCCACCTCCTCCTCCTCCTCCTGTCCCTGGGCTCCAACACCGCTAGTTGTTGCCTGGTAGTGCTGTACGCACAGTCAACAGTCCCTCCTCTGTTATTGGGGTTCAGTAACGTCAGCTGTTCCCCTGCTGTGTGTGTGGCAATCCCTCCTATCTCCTCCACCTCCTCTTCCTCCTCCTGTCCCTGGGCTCCAACACCGCTAGTTGCCGTCCAGAAGTGCTGTCCGCACAGTCCCAACAGTCCCTCCTCTGTTATTGGGGTTCAGTAACGTCAGCTGTTTCCCTGCTGTGTGTGTGGCAATCCCTCCTATCTCCTCCACCTCCTCCTCCTCCTCCTGTCCCTGGGCTCCAACACCGCTAGTTGTTGCCTGGTAGTGCTGTACGCACAGTCAACAGTCCCTCCTCTGTTATTGGGGTTCAGTAATGTCAGCAGTTCCCCTGCTGTGTGTGTGGCAATCCCTCCTATCTCCTCCACCTCCTCCTCCTCCTCCTGTCCCTGGGCTCCAACACCGCTAGTTGCCGTCCAGAAGTGCTGTCCGCACAGTCCCAACAGTCCCTCCTCTGTTATTGGGGTTCAGTAACGTCAGCTGTTCCCCTGCTGTGTGTGTGGCAATCCCTCCTATCTCCTCCACCTCCTCCTCCTCCTCCTGTCCCTGGGCTCCAACACCGCTAGTTGTTGCCTGGTAGTGCTGTACGCACAGTCAACAGTCGCTCCTCTGTTATTGGGGTTCAGTAACGTCAGCAGTTCCCCTGCTGTGTGTGTGGCAATCCCTCCTATCTCCTCCACCTCCTCCTCCTCCTCCTGTCCCTGGGCTCCAACACCGCTAGTTGCCGTCCAGAAGTGCTGTCCACACAGTCCCAACAGTCCCTCCTCTGTTATTGGGGTTCAGTAACATCAGCTGTTCCCCTGCTGTGTGTGTGGCAATCCCTCCTATCTCCTCCACCTCCTCCTCCTGTCCCTGGGCTCCAACACCGCTAGTTGCCGTCCAGAAGTGCTGTCCGCACAGTCCCAACAGTCCCTCCTCTGTTATTGGGGTTCAGTAACGTCAGCTGTTCCCCAGCTGTGTGTGTGGCAATCCCTCCTATCTCCTCCACCTCCTCCTCCTGTCCCTGGGCTCCAACACCGCTAGTTGCCGTCCAGAAGTGCTGTCCGCACAGAGCCAAACACCTCGCCAATGTGTTAGTGGGGTTCAGCACCGCCAGCTGTTCCCCTGCTGTGTATACGGCAACGTGTACTGTGACCGCCACGCAGGCACAACAAGTTAAGTTTAAGGGAACCTGTCCCCCCCCCCCCAGGCGTTTGTTACTGAAGGAGCCACCTTGTGCAGCAGTAATGATGCAAAGGGAAAAAGTGCCTCTTTTCGTGGTGCTCCTTGCACATGCTGAACCTAACACTTATGAAATGTGTCCCCTCCTACCGTGATACCGTCCGGTAGGTGGAACTTTCCTTTGTGATGTGACGCAGCACAGCCGTCATTCTTACCCCCTTGGCGCCGTGCGCCGCCTCCTCAGCGTTGTTTGAATCAGTCCCGGAGCCTGCGCTGTTAGGTTAGCCCTTGGCCATGCACACATTTTGCGCTGCCCGTCTTCTGACATCATTTGGTGTCAGGCTGGCTGCGCCGGTGCGGCCGCGCTGGCCGAGATCCCGCCTCGCAGTGTCTTCTGATTTAATCCCACTGGGGGCCTGAGATCCATGGACATGCGCAGTGCATATCTGAACCTCCACCTCTCACTCATCTCCCTACGGCTTCTTCAGACTGTGCGGTGTCAGCTGGTCCCTAATAGCATGCCACGGCCGTGACACCGCACAGTCTGAAGAAGCCGTAGGGAGGGGAGTGAGAGGCGAGGATATGCACTGCGCATGGCCATGGATCCCAGGCCCGCGGTGGGATTACATTAGACGACACTGCGAGGCGGGATCTCGGCCAGCGCAGCCGCACAGGCGTAGCCAGTCTGACACCAAATGATGTCAGGAGACGGGCAGCGCAAAACGTGTGCATGGCCAAGGGCTAACCTAACAGCGCAGGCTCCGGGACTGATTCAAACAACGCTGAGGAGGCGGCGCACGGCGCCAAGGGGGTAAGAATGACGGCTGTGCTGCGTCACATCACAAAGGAAAGTTCCACCAACCGGACGGTATCACGGTAGGAGGGGACACTTTTCATAAGTGTTAGGTTCAGCATGTGCAAGGACCATAATTAAAAGAGCTAAGTTTACCTTTTCCAGCATTAGTGCTGTACACGATGGCTCTTTCAGCTACAAACGCCTGGGAGGGGGGGGTTAAAGTTTCCCTTTCAACTTGCTCCAGTGCAGGCTTCGGCCTACACTCTGCTCCCTCTCCTCCTCCTGCTGACCCTGGGCTCTAACACCGCCAGTTGGGGCCCAGATGTGCTAGCTGCACAGAGCCAAACACCAGCCAATGTGTCAGTGGGGTTCAGCACCGCCAGCTGTTCCCCTGCTGTGTAGCCGGCAACGTGTCCTGCAACAGCCACGCAGACACAACAGACCTACAAATGCCTCCAGTGCAGGCTTTGGCCTACACTCTTCTCCCCCTGCTGACCCTTTGCTCCAACACCGCTAGTTGGGGCTCTAGGAAGACAAGCTTGAATAGGTCCCCATCCTGGTTCCAGCACCGTCAGCTGGTTCCGGGCAGAGCCTTTGGCTTAGGTGCCTCCCTCTGGGTATCCGAGTTCCACCAACGTCAGGTGGTCCTTGGTAGTGCTTTCAGGCACGGGTACCTCCTGCTTAGTAACCGGGTTCCAGTAACGTCAGCTGGTCCTCGGTAGTTCCATTGGCTCTTGGACCTTCGGCTACCCATCCGGGTTCCAGTACCGTCAGCTGGTTCTTGGCAGTGTCTTTTGCTCTTGTACCTTCTGCTCCCCATCCTGGTTCCAGTACCGTCAGCTGGTTCCGGGCAGAGCCTTTGGCTTAGGTGCCTCCCTCTGGGTATCTGAGTTCCACCAACGTCAGGTGGTCCTTGGTAGTGCTTTCAGCACGGGTACCTCCTGCTTAGTAACCGGGTTCCAGTAACGTCAGCTGGTCCTCGGTAGTTCCATTGGCTCTTGGACCTTCGGCTACCCATCCGGGTTCCAGTACCGTCAGCTGGTTCTCGGCAGTGTCTTTTGCTCTTGTACCTTCTGCTCCCCATCCTGGTTCCAGTACCGTCAGCTGGTTCCGGGCAGAGCCTTTGGCTTAGGTGCCTCCCTCTGGGTATCCGAGTTCCACCAACGTCAGGTGGTCCTTGGTAGTGCTTTCAGGCACGGGTACCTCCTGCTTAGTAACCGGGTTCCAGTAACGTCAGCTGGTCCTCGGTAGTTCCATTGGCTCTTGGACCTTCGGGTAGCCATCCGAGTTCCAGTTCCATCAGCTGTTTCTCGGCATTTTCTCAGCCTTCTTGTACCTTCTGCTACATTTCCAAGTTCAAGACCCTAAAGACGACGACCCGGAAGACCACCCCTAAGATGACGACGACACCAGAGACGACGACCACTGAGATGACGACGACCCTGGAGACGATGACCCTGAAGACCACCCCGATGACGACGACCCCGGAGACGACGACCCTGGAGATGACGACCCTGGAGACGATGACGACATGGGAGACCGAGAAGCAGAAGAACAAGAGGCTGCAGAACAAAGAGCAGAAGAACATTAAGCATAAGACTAAATATCAGAGCAAAAGATATTATCTAAATTATAAGCAGAAGAAGACTAAGCAGTGTATGGGGGTGAGTCCGTTCCTCCTCGTGGTGCCCCTGGATAAAGCCTGATGCTGCAGGCCAAACTGAACGCGGACAAATGTAACTCTTTTGTGACAGGCAGAACGGAAGGTGTAATCTTCAAACTTTTATAGATAACAACTACGGGAATGCCTGTCACAAATAAGAATATGATGAAGAAGTTGAATATGAAAAAGATAATAGTTAAATAAAAAGAATATGAACAATGTAAAAAAAAAAAAATATAGGTAGAAGAAGAAGAAGATGAATAAGGTGAAGATAGTTGATGTCAAAAAAGCTGATGATGAGGATAATGAAGAAGAAAGTGTGGGAGAAGTAAAAAAGAAGGTGAAGGACGTGGAAGTAGTGAAACATCAATATCTGACAAAATAAAAATAAAAAATAACATAGTCAAAATCTTTCTAACGCCGAACGTCATAAAAAAAAAAAAAACCTGCTATTCTATTTGTTTGGGCTAAACCTCTGTGCCTTTAATGTCTCCGCCACCTCCCCCAATACATCCTACATTATTCTTAGTTGTTTTCCTTCATGTAGAATGAACCTACAAGGAAAGAAAGGGTTTATTTTAATTCCGATATTTTCGTCCCATTGACTTGCATTGGGATCGGGTATCGGTATCGGATTAGATCCGATACTTTGACGGTATCGGCCGATACTTTCCGATACCGATACTTTCCGATATCGGAAGGTATCGCTCAACACTATTTGTAAGCCAAAACCAGGAGTGGAACAATTAGAGGAAAAGTATAATATGAACATATGCACCACTTCTGCATTTATCACCCACTCCTGGTTTTGGCTACAAATACGGATGTAAAATACTGACCAAATACTGCTAGTGTGACGGCAGCCTTAGGAAGCAACACTGACAATCAATTTCACATGCTGTTGTGCAAATGGAATAGACAACAGATGGAAATTATTGGCAATTATAAAGACACACTTAATAAAGGAGTGGTTCTGCAGGTGGGGACCACAGACCACATCTCAGTAGCAATGCTTTCTGTCTGATGTTTTGGTCACTTTAAATTTTGTTTGTGCTTTCACTCTCGTGCTAGCATGGGACGGACTCTACAAACCACACAAGTGGCCAGGGGCGGATTATAAGAGGGTCAATCTGGGCGGTAGCCCAGGGCCCAGTGGTGTGGGGGGGCCCTGGGCTACCGCACAGATTGCCCGCCGCCATCAGGGCATTAATGCCCGTGCCCTGACTGGCGTATCATTTATGGGCCCGGTGGGCAGAGAGAGAGGGGGCCCGCATTGGGCCCCATCTCATCTGCTCACCGGGCCCATACCGGCGCTGCGGCGGTTTCCTATTGACATGCGGGCCTGTGCCCGCACGTCATTAGTTAACAACAGCCGCCAGCCAATTGGAGGCTGGCAGCTGAAGTCGGCCGCAGGCGCAGCTCACACGTCGCCGGCGTCTGACGTCATTGTCAGTCGCTGGCGAGTGTGCACTGCTGGAGGGAGCTCGCCGCTGGAGCGCACAGGTCAGGTGAGGAGAACTCTTTTTTTTTGTTATTTTTTGCGAACGGCAATCCAGGGGGCCCGGGGCAATATGCTGGACACACTGGGGCAGATTGCTGGACACACTGGGGCAATGCTGGAGGACGCACTGGTGCAGATGATTGCTGGAGACACTAGGGGCAATGCTGGAGACACTGGGGGCAATGCTGGAGGACACACTGGGGCAGATGATTGCTGGACACACTGGGGCAATGCTGGAGACACTGGGGCAGATTGCTGGACACACTGGGGCAATGCTGGAGGACACACTGGGGCAGATTGCTGGACACACTGAGCCAATGCTGGAGACACTGGGGCAGATTGTTGGACACACTGGGGCAATGCTGGAGACACTGGGGCAGATTGCTGGACACACTGGGGCAATGCTGGAGACACTGGGGCAGATTGCTGGACACACTGGGGCAATGCTGGAGACACTGGGGCAGATTGCTGGACACACTGAAGCAATGCTGGAGACACTGGGGCAGATTGCTGGACACACTGGGGCAATGCTGGAGACACTGGGGCAGATTGCTGGACACACTGGGGCAATGCTGGAGACACGAGCAGATTGCTGGACACACTGGGGCAATGCTGGAGACACTGGGGCAGGTTGCTGGACACACTGGGGCAATGCTGGAGACATTGGGGCAGATTGCTGGACACACGGGCAATGCTGGAGACACTGGGGCAGATTGCTGTACACACGGGCAATGCTGGAGACACTGGGGCAGATTGCTGGAGACACTGGGGCAATGCTGGAGACACTGGGGCAGTGCTGGAGACACTGGGGCAATGCTGGAGACACTGGGGGCAATGCTGGAGGACACACTGGGGCAGATGATTGCTGGAGACACTGGGGCAATGCTGGAGACACTGGGGCAATGCTGGAGACACTGGGGCAATGCTGGAGACACGGGCAGATTGCTGGACACTGGGCAATGCTGGAGACACTGGGGCAATGCTGGAGACACTGGGGCAGATTGCTGGAGACACTGGGGGCAATGCTGGAGACACTGGGGCAGATTGCTGGAGACACTTGGGGCAATGCTGGAGGACACACTGGGGCAGATGATTGCTGGACACACTGGGGCAATGCTGGAAACACTGGGGCAATGCTGGAGACACTGGGGGCAATGCTGGAGGACACACTGGGGCAGATGATTGCTGGACACACTGGGGCAATGCTGGAGACACTGGGGCAATGCTGGACATACTGGGGGTAATATGCTGGAGACACTGGGGGTAATATGCTGGAGACACTGGGGCAATGCTGGACACACTGGGGGCAAGGCTGGAGGACACACTGGGGCAGATGATTGCTGGACACACTGGGGCAATGCTGGACATACTGGGGGTAATATGTTGGACACACTGGGGGTAATATGCTGGACACACTGTGGGTAATATGCTGGAGACACTGGGGCAATGCTGGAGACACTGGGGCAATGTTGGAGACACTGGGGCAATGCTGGAGGATACACTGGGGCAGATGATTGCTGGAGACACTGGGGCATTGCTGGACATACTGGGGGTAATATGCTGGACACACTGGGGGTAATATGCTGGACACACTGGGGGTAATATGCTGGACACACTGGGGCAGATTGCTGGACACACTGTCTGCGGGCAATGCTGGACACTCTGGGGCAATATGCTGGACACACTGGGGCAGATTGCTGGACACACTGTCTGGGGGCAATGCTGGACACTCTGGGGCAATATGCTGGACATACTGGGGCAGATTGTTGAACACACTGTCTGGGGGCAATGCTGGACATAGGGGCTAATTAAGGGATATTATTACTGCTGTGATGTATTTATTTTATTTTTTGAGGACATTGTTTTAAATGGGGGGGCGGTCCTGTTACTGTGTAGAGTGACACTATGTCGCCTCTTTTTCTTCATGTGATGTAATGTAGAAGTTGGGAAAAATTAAGTAATGTGTTCTGCAAGCGGAGCTCGAGATAACTGTGTTATTTCCTGCAGAGACAAGTCCTGGCTGGAAGAAGTGATGGCGGTCTGTGCTGGATGAAAGATGAAGGACTTCACCTAGAGACGTTACTGTTACCTATACACTGACACTATACACTGTATACTATATACAGAGCTCCTGTATATAATGTCACCAGTGATCACTGTATTACCTATACACTATATACAGAGGTACTCTGTACAATGTCACCAGTGATCGCTGTATTACCTCTACACAGACACTGCATACTAAGTACAGATCTCCTGTGAATACTGGCACTTATGGTGATAGTATTGTGGGTTTTTTTTATTACTGATCAGTATTGTAGTATTCAGTCACTATGTGGTGGTAATATGTGGTCTGGAAATGGTGTTGTGGTATTTGTCCCTTGTATGTGCTATTTGGTCACCAAGTGGTGGTAATATGTGGTCTTGACATAGTGCGGTGGTATTTGTTCCTTGTATGTGATATTATTCGATCACTGTGGTTGTAATTTGTGGTCTGGTCATGGTGCGGTGGTATTTGTTCCTTGTATGTGATATTGGTCAAAATATACCTAAATTGTATTGCATATTTTAATAAATATTTAATAGGTTACAGTAGAGTAGGGCCCAACCATTTTTCTGGAATAATCTGGTTCAGGTGTCACATGACCCCCGTCACATGACCCCCGTCACATGACCCCATCACATGACCCCATCACATGACCGGGGGGGCCCCTGTTGTGAATTTGGATTCTGGGCTCCCCCGGTGGCCGCTTGTGGAATTGGACTTGTCATCCTCCTTCCTGTTTCACCTGGTTCCATCAGTAGTGGGTGTCGCTATTTAAGCTCATTTCTCTGGTGGTTTCTTGCCGGTCAACAATGTTATCTGATGCCTCTCAGTGCTTGTTCCTGCTTCTAGACAACTACTAGATAAGTTGGACTTTTGTCCATGTTTTGTTTTGCCTATTTGTTCCAGTTCACAGCTGAAGTTTTGTTACTGTGTCTGGAAAGCTCTCGTTGATCAGGGATTGCTACTCTGGCGTTATGAGTTAATGCCAGAGTTTAAGGTAATCTCTGGATGGTGTTTTGTTAGTGTTTTTCTGCTGACCATGAAAGTATACTATCTGTCTTCTGCTATCTAGTAAGCGGACCTCAAATTTGCTAAGACTATTTTCCTGCTGCGTTTGTTGTTTCATCTGAACTCACCGTCATTATATGTGGGGGGCTACTGTCTTCTTTGGAATATTTCTCTAGAGGTGAGCCAGGTCTTATATTTCCCTCTGCTAGCTATTTAGGTCTTAGGCCAGAGCTGGGCATCTAGCGATAAATAGGAAATGCTACCTGGCTATTTCTAGTTGCGCGGCAGGCTTAGTTCATGGTCAGTATAGTTCCATCTTCCGAGAGCTTGTCCCTCTATAGGCTTGCTATGATCTCTGCCTGCAGAGATCATGACAGTTTGACCGGCCTATAAAGTGTTAAAGACCCAGGTTGAGAAAGGAGAGTTATAAGAAGTCTGCTGGAATTTTTTTTTTTTTTTTTTTTTTCCTCCAGTCTGCCTTGCTGCAGTCTTTTTTCTCTCTCTCCTCCTAATCTCTGTATGGCTCTGTGTGCACCTGACAATAATGGATCTCCAGAGTGTAACTGCGGGTTTGAATAATCTCATCACGAAAGTACAAAATTTACAAGATTTTGTGGTACATGCTCCGGTATCTGAGCCGAGAATTCCTTTGCCGGAGTTCTTCACAGGGAATAGAGCTAGCTTCCAGAATTTCCGAAATAATTGTAAGCTTTATTTGTCCCTGAAGTCTCGTTCAGCTGGAGACCCTGCTCAGCAGGTTAGGATTGTGATTTCCTTGCTCAGGGGTGACCCTCAAGATTGGGCCTTCTCATTGCCAGCAGGGGATCCTGCGTTACGCGATGTGGATGCGTTTTTTCTGGCCTTGGGCTTGCTTTATGAGGAACCTCATTTGGAACTTCAGGCAGAAAAAACTTTGATGGCACTATCTCAGGGGCAAGACGAAGCTGAAGTTTTCTGCCAAAAATTCCGTAAATGGTCTGTGCTTACTCAGTGGAATGAGTGCGCCTTGGCGGCAACTTTCAGAGAAGGTCTCTCTGATGCCGTTAAGGATGTTATGGTGGGGTTCCCTGTGCCTGCAGGTCTGAATGAGTCCATGACAATGGCTATTCAGATTGATAGGCGTCTGCGGGAGCGCAAACCGGTGCACCATCTGGCGGTGTCTATGGAAAAGACGCCAGAAAGTATGCAGTGTGATAGAATTCTGTCCAGGAGCGAGCGACAGAATTTTAGACGGAAGAATGGATTGTGTTTCTATTGTGGGGATTCTACTCATGTTATATCAGCATGCTCTAGGCGTACAAAGAAGCTTGATAAGTCTGTTTCCATTGGCACCATTCAGTCTAAGTTTATTTTGTCTGTAACCCTGATTTGCTCTTTGTCATCCATTGCCACGGACGCCTATGTTGACTCTGGCGCCGCTCTGAGTCTTATGGATTGGTCCTTTGCCAATCGTTGTGGTTTTGATTTAGAGCCTTTGGAGACTCTTATTCCTCTGAAGGGGATTGACTCCACCCCATTGGCTAATAATAAACCACAATACTGGACACAAGTTACCATGCGTATCTATCCGGATCACCAGGAGATTATTCGTTTCCTGGTGCTGTATAATTTACATGACGATTTGGTACTGGGATTGCCATGGTTGCAGTCTCACAACCCAGTCTTGGACTGGAGAGCAATGTCTGTGTTGAGCTGGGGATGTAAGGGTATTCATGGGGACTTACCTTTGGTTTCTATTTCGTCGTCCATTCCCTCTGAAGTCCCTGAGTTCCTCTCTGATTATCAAGACGTCTTTGACGAACCCAAGCTTGGGTCGTTACCTCCGCACCGTGAGTGCGATTGTGCCATAGATTTGATACCGGGTTGTAAATATCCAAAGGGTCGTTTGTTTAATCTGTCTGTGCCGGAACATGCTGCTATGCGGGAATATATAAAGGAGTCTTTGGAAAAGGGACATATTCGTCCATCTTCTTCTCCCTTGGGAGCTGGGGCAGTGTTGTCGCAGAAAGGTTCCGACTGCTCCGTCATTAGGCCTTGTGCCTTCTTTTCTCGCAAATTTTCGCCCGCAGAGCGGAATTATGATGTTGGGAATCGGGAGCTTTTGGCCATGAAGTGGGCGTTTGAGGAGTGGCGCCATTGGCTCGAGGGGGCTAGGCATCAGGTGGTGGTATTGACTGACCACAAAAATTTGATTTATCTTGAGACTGCCAGACGCCTGAATCCTAGACAGGCGCGCTGGTCTTTATTTTTTTCTCGCTTTAATTTTGTGGTGTCATACCTACCGGGTTCTAAGAATGTTAAGGCAGATGCCCTTTCTAGGAGTTTTGACCCGGACTCTCCTGGTAATTCTGAACCCACAGGTATCCTTAGGGAGGGAGTAATTTTGTCGGCCGTTTCTCCTGATCTGCGGCGGTCCTTGCAAGAGTTTCAGGCGGATAGACCGGATCGTTGTCCGCCTGATAGACTGTTTGTTCCGGATGATTGGACCAGCAGAGTCATCTCTGAGGTACATTCTTCTGCATTGGCAGGTCATCCCGGAATTTTTGGTACCAGGGATTTGGTGGCAAGATCCTTCTGGTGGCCTTCCCTGTCACGAGATGTGCGAGTCTTTGTGCAGTCATGTGACGTTTGTGCTCGGGCCAAGTCTTGTAGTTCTCGGGCTAGCGGACTGCTGTTGCCCTTGCCTATTCCTAAGAGGCCTTGGACACACATCTCGATGGATTTTATTTCAGATCTGCCTGTTTCCCAGAAGATGTCTGTCATCTGGGTGGTCTGTGACCGTTTCTCTAAAATGGTCCATTTGGTTCCTCTGCCCAAGTTGCCTTCTTCTTCTGAGTTGGTTCCTCTGTTTTTTCAGAATGTTGTCCGATTGCACGGTATTCCTGAGAATATTGTTTCTGACAGAGGTACCCAATTTGTGTCTAGATTTTGGCGGGCATTCTGTGCTAGGATGGGCATAGATTTGTCTTTTTCATCTGCTTTTCACCCTCAGACTAATGGCCAGACCGAGCGGACTAATCAGACCCTTGAGACATATCTGAGGTGTTTTGTCTCTGCTGACCAGGATGATTGGGTTGCTTTTTTGCCATTGGCAGAGTTCGCCCTCAATAATCGGGCCAGCTCTTCCACCTTGGTGTCCCCGTTTTTCTGTAATTCGGGGTTTCACCCTCGATTTTCCTCCGGTCAGGTGGAATCCTCGGATTGTCCTGGAGTGGATGCGGTGGTGGAGAGATTGCATCACATCTGGGGGCAGGTTATGGACAATTTGAAGTTGTCCCAGGAGAAGACTCAGCGTTTTGCCAACCGTCATCGTCGTGTTGGTTCTCGGCTTTGTGTTGGAGATTTGGTGTGGTTGTCTTCTCGTTTTGTCCCTATGAGGGTCTCTTCTCCTAAGTTTAAACCTCGGTTCATCGGCCCTTATAGAATATTGGAGATTCTTAATCCTGTTTCTTTCCGTTTGGACCTCCCTGCGTCCTTTTCCATTCATAACGTTTTTCATCGGTCGTTATTGCGCAGGTATGAGGTACCTGTTGTACCTTCAGTTGAGCCTCCTGCTCCGGTGTTGGTTGAGGGTGAGTTGGAGTACGTTGTGGAGAAAATTTTGGACTCTCGTGTTTCCAGACGGAGACTCCAGTATCTGGTCAACTGGAAGGGTTACGGCCAGGAGGATAATTCTTGGGTCAATGCATCTGATGTTCATGCTTCTGATCTTGTTCGTGCCTTCCATAGGGCTCATCCTGGTCGCCCTGGTGGATCTGGTGAGGGTTCGGTGCCCCCTCCTTGAGGGGGGGGTACTGTTGTGAATTTGGATTCTGGGCTCCCCCGGTGGCCGCTTGTGGAATTGGACTTGTCATCCTCCTTCCTGTTTCACCTGGTTCCATCAGTAGTGGGTGTCGCTATTTAAGCTCATTTCTCTGGTGGTTTCTTGCCGGTCAACAATGTTATCTGATGCCTCTCAGTGCTTGTTCCTGCTTCTAGACAACTACTAGATAAGTTGGACTTTTGTCCATGTTTTGTTTTGCCTATTTGTTCCAGTTCACAGCTGAAGTTTTGTTACTGTGTCTGGAAAGCTCTCGTTGATCAGGGATTGCTACTCTGGCGTTATGAGTTAATGCCAGAGTTTAAGGTAATCTCTGGATGGTGTTTTGTTAGTGTTTTTCTGCTGACCATGAAAGTATACTATCTGTCTTCTGCTATCTAGTAAGCGGACCTCAAATTTGCTAAGACTATTTTCCTGCTGCGTTTGTTGTTTCATCTGAACTCACCGTCATTATATGTGGGGGGCTACTGTCTTCTTTGGAATATTTCTCTAGAGGTGAGCCAGGTCTTATATTTCCCTCTGCTAGCTATTTAGGTCTTAGGCCAGAGCTGGGCATCTAGCGATAAATAGGAAATGCTACCTGGCTATTTCTAGTTGCGCGGCAGGCTTAGTTCATGGTCAGTATAGTTCCATCTTCCGAGAGCTTGTCCCTCTATAGGCTTGCTATGATCTCTGCCTGCAGAGATCATGACAGGCCCCACAGTGTCTGAACAGCCCGGGGCCCTGGCTACCCTTAATCCACCCCTGCAAGTGGCTCAGGTAGTGCAGGTCATAAAGGATGGCACATCAATGTGAGCTGTGGCAAGAAGGTTTGCTGTGTCTGTCAGCATAGTGTTTAGAGGCTGGAGGCGCTACCAGGAGACAGGCCAGTACACCAGCAGGACCGCTACCTCAGCCTTTGTGCAAGGAGGAACAGGAGGACCACTGCCAGAGCCCTGCAAAATGAGCTCCAGCAGTTAACAAATGTGCATGTCTGCTCAAACGGTAAGAAACCGACTCCATGAGGATGGTCTGAGTGCCCGACTTCCACAGATGGGGGTTATGCTCACAGCCCAACACCGTGCAGGATGATTGGCATTTGCCACAGAACACCAGGATTGGCAAATTCGCCACTGGCACCCTGTGCTCTTCACAGATGAAAGCAGGTTCACACTGAGCACATGTGACAGACATGACAGAGTCTGGAGATGCCGTGGAGAGCGATCTGCTGCATGCCAAATCCATCAACATGACCGGTTTGGCAGTGGGTCATTAAGGTGTGGGGTGGCATTTCTTTTTAGGGCCGCACAGCCCTCCATGTGCTCACCAGAGGTAGCCTGACTGCCATTAGGTACCGAGATGAGATCCTCAGATCCCTTGTGAGGCCATATGCTGATGCGGTTGGCCCTGGGTTCCTCCTAATGCAGGACAAGTGTGTTAGCAGTTCCTGCAAGATAAAGGCATTGAAGCTATGGACTGGCCCGCCCATTCCCCAGACCTGAATCCGATTGAACACATCTGGGACTTCATGTCTCGCACCATCCACCAACGTCACGTTGCACCACAGACTGTCCAGGAGTTGGCGGATGCTTTAGTCACGGTCTGGGAGGAGATCCCTCAGGAGACCATCTGCCGCCTCATCAGGAGCATGCCCAAGCATTGTAGGGAGGTCATACAGGCACGTGGAGGCCACACACACTACAGAGCATCATTTCCTTGTCTTGAGGCATTTCCACTGAAGTTGGATCAGCCTGTAACTTCATTTTCCACTTTGATTTTGAGCATTACTCCAACTCCAGACCTCCGTGAGATATTAGTTGTGATTTACGTTGATAATATTTAGGTTTTATTGTTCTCAACACATTCCACCATATAATGAATAAAGATTTACAACTGGAATATTTCATTCAGTGATATCTAGGATGTGAGATTTTAGCGTTCCCTTTATTTTTTTGAGCAGTGTATGTATATCAGTGACACTGATATACATATATATATATATATATATATATATATATATATATATATATATATATATATCTTTGTATTTCATAGAGAGATAGCAGAAAAGCCGGTAATTCATTTGTCGGCTTCTGTGAAATAATTGCAGAAGCCGACAGGATAGGAGACATGGTTTACATACAGAAAACCATTGCAGAATAGTTAGATTTATAGATGTCAGTGTGTAATACTGTTAATACTATTTGTGTGTAAAATTTGGGACCTGTATGTATTTACTTAAAGAATGTATTCACGGAAAAAACTGGCGTGGGCTCCCATGCAATTTTCTGCACCAGAGAGGGAAAGCCAGTGATTGAGGACAGATATTAATAGCCTAGTTCCAAAGTAAATTTTTTGTGAAAAAAGTAAAATGTTAATTTTTCCTTCCATATTGCTTTAGTTCTCATGAAGCACCCGAAGGGTTAATAAACGTCTTGCATGTGGTTTTACGCACCTTGAGGGGTGCAGTTTTTAGAATGGTGTCACTTTTGAGTATGTTCTGTTATATTGACCCCACAAAGTCACTTCAAATGTGAAGTGGTCCCTAAAAAAATGGTTTTGTAAATTTTATTGGAATAATGGGAAATCAATGGTCAACTTTAAAACCCTTATAACGTCTTAACAAAAAAAAATTTGTTTCCAAAATTGTGCTGATGTAAAGTAGACATGTGGGAAATGTTATTTATTAAGTATTTTGTGTGACATATATCTCTGTGATTTAAGGGCACAATAATTCAAAGTTTGAAAATTGCAGAATTTTCAAAATTTTCACCATATTTCCTTTTTTTCTTAAATAAGCGCAAGTAATATCGAAGAAATGTTAACACTAACATGAAGTACAATATGTCAGAATAAGTGGGATCCATTGAAGCGTTCCTGAGTTATAACCTGTGTCAGTATTTTTGAAGAGCACTTTCCCCTTGTATAGTTTTTAATATGGATTAATAAAGACAAGAATAATTGTTTAAGGAGCTGGAACATTACTTTTTTGCATTGATTGGATGTTTTGATTAATATGAAGTTCTGTGCACCTGCGGTGGTTATCGGTGAGCTGGTTTTGCCCCCTTTCTCTTACTATTAGGCTATGTTCACACATTGTGTTTTCTGCTTTTTTTATGCATTTTTTATGCACATTTTCAGCTGCATTTTAAAGTACCAGCAAAGTGTATGGGATTTCAGAAATCTCATGCATACAGCTCTCCATGCATGTGTTGTGCCTGTCACACAGCCGCCGACATGCAGCTGCGGCGCTGAACAGCTGATTACCGGTAGCGCTTTAGTTAGCCGGGTTCCCGATGCAGCTTCTTCGGTAAGCGCTGTAGCTTGCTGAATAAGGCGGAAGTCAAAGAGATTCGCTCATTTCTAGTAATGACATGGCGCGGGTATGTGCACACCACAAGTGTATGCTGCAGACATTACTGCACCAACAACGTGTTTCTTGGAAGGAAAATCATCTTGATATTGCTGGGTTTTTTATGAGATTTTTTCCTGTTCTTTATAATTGGTTAAAAATGCTGCAAAAATGGTGAAAGAACAGAAGCTGCAGACATGAAACTGCTTCAAATCTGTAAAGAAAAAATAAGCTGCTTTTCCATGAGATTTCAGACATCTCATTCACTTTTCTGGAACTATCAAAATCACGTTTTTGGGATGATGGAGCTCTTTATTACTAAAATATCCATACCTCCAGCTATAAGAAATTAACATTTTTCTGGAGGGAAATTTATATTCTACATTATGTCAATTCAGTTTTGTCTGTCGATGATAAAGTGCAGTTTACAGCAACTTTTATTTAAAAATGTGACATATACCCAAATCAGCCATAACCCACAAGGGCACGACAATACTTCACATTCAACAAGTAATGATGGGTCGGTGGGCTCTCTCATGCTAGGGCTGAGTCTCAGTTCCAGTCCGGCCCTGGTTGGTACCCATCCCGAGCTGCATCTACACATCTAATTTAATCAACCAGTACCCAGTTCTGTACCGATGAGACAAAAAAAATTCCAAAACAGTACTCTCTAAAGATGGAGCCTGATTTGGCTGTTACAAGCTTTTCCCAATGGAGCATTACCTTGAAAACCAGACTCCATAAGTCTCTATACGAAGTCGGGTCTCTTCATTGAAAGATGGCAGCTCCTCAGAGCTTTATGTAGGCATCTCATTCAGCCACACAGTACCCTGCTCTGTAATGGCGAGGGGCAAAAAACCTAACAATACTGTCTATAGATGAATAAATAGAAAACAGCTGACCGCACCACCACTGCAACAGACCGTGAACACTTCAGGCTATCAAACCGTAGCTAGCCCGCAGATCTCGGGTGCTCCAGCCAGAGAAACAGCTATTGTGGATACTTGAAAGAAGAAAAACGGCAGCACTCACCAATCTTCCTTTGCAGGTTCCTTTATTGTAACAAATCTTCACGGCACGGGGGTGTATTTACATAGGAAAGTGGCAGCCGAACGACGGCCGTTTCGCGCCCACCTGGCGCTTCAACGGGTTGAAGATTTGCTACAATAAAGGAACCTGCAAAGGAAGATTGGTGAGTGCTGCCGTTTTTCTTCTTTCAAGTACTGTCTATTGATGGTTTGGCTGGTAGGAGATAATTTACATGTTTTTATCCTCTAAAATATTACTTTGACAATATGTCTTCATAGATAGTCATGTCTCTTCTGGGAGGGTCAGAATCCCATCTGTGGAACAAACCTGAAACATGAAAAGCCATGTTGGCTTGGGGTGTAATTAACTCAATAGATTTAATTATTATTGACTTTCACCCATGTCTCTCTTCTGAAGGCATACTTTTATAACCTTGTTGTCAGGACCCTGACATGGATATCGCGAAGGATGATGGCATGAGTTTTTTCTGTATACGAGTGCTATACTTGTAACTTTAGTTAACAATTACAATGATGAGTCAACCCCAATATGCTGTTATATTACATTACGTTTATTGTAACTTAATACAATGGACCTCAGCTGAATGCAGACTAAGGGCTCATACTCACCTGTGCGAGACTCGGATAAGTCTCGCACGGCAATACCCGGCACTACACCCAGCACTCAGATCGGAACATGCGGGTGCATAGCAATAAATGCAGCCGCACGCTTCTCTCCTCTGTGCCAGGTGCGAGTCTCGCACAAGTGAGTATGAGCCTAAAGCGGATCATATTCCAGTATTTTCCTTTATAAGATTTTTTTTTTATTAAATAATAAAATATGTATACATGAGGAAAAAAATTGATCACCAAGGACAACATCTGCAAGGAGTTAGTATGTTCTCCCCGTTAGAGATGAGTGGTGTTCGAGTCGAACTGTTCGCCAATTTCAAATTCAAGCTGTTTTGGGCGGTGTTCGAGTCGTTCGACGAACCCGAACAATTTGCTTAAAATTCAGCTGTTCGAGTTTCTGTTCGATAACTGTTTACCAAAAGCCTAGCTTGATTTGCACATTAAAACTGTTTATCATTGTTAGTGGACTGTTTCAGTGTATAGTGGGCGGGGGATAGATCTGTGCTGAAATAACGCCGATCTCCTTTTTTTTTTTCTTTCCCGCATTTACAGAAGGGTGGTGCAGTCTCTCAGCCTATCAGCAGTGCACACACACACAGCAATGTGCATGTGATGCACACAAGCAAGGGCATGTGTCATTGGCTGTGTATGTCACATGTCCTTGCCCTATAAGAACCAGCCATTTGCCCTGTCGCCACCATTTCCTCACTGCTGCAGCTAAGTGTTAGACGGCACCACTGCTGCTGTGGGCGCTATACTGACTAAGAGTGTTTTTTTGGAGCGAATTGTCAGAGAGATAGGTTTAGGGAGTCGGGAGTTGGGACTAGTTGTAATATCATCCCTTTTCAGGGTAGGTTACAGCAGTTCATAGCACTGTTTGCCAGGCAGGTCTGAGCCAGTGCTGTGCAAGTGTTAGTCACAGCATTTGGTGTAATCTAGCTCAGCCAATCCTTTTGGGCTAGTAGCATTGTCTGATAGTCATCTGAGTAGCCCGCCTGTGAAGCTAGCTACACCGCCTGTGTATCTCAATTTTTACTGCATCTAACCCAGTAAATCGTTTTGGGGTTTTGGGCTTAGTAGCAGTGTCTGCACGTCAGTAGAGTAGCCAGCCTGTGAAACAAACTATACCACCTGTGTATCTCAATTTTTACTGCATCTAATCCAGTTAATAGTTTTGGGCCTAGGAGCAGTGTCTGCACTGTCCGACGAGCCCTGGTGCAATACGTTATGATGTATAGCCTGGGCCAACGAGCTCAAGAGGTGGGGCAAATCACGCTGCAGGAATGGTCTCAGATCAGGGACCTATGCACCCTTCTGCACAGTTTTGAAATAGCAACGAAGATGTTTAGTGCTGACGATGCGATTATCAGCATGACCATTCCGGTGATTTACATGCTGGAGCACACCTTACATAGTGTTCGGAGTCAGGTGGTGGAACAAGAGGAGGAGGAGGAACAGGAGGAGTCGTATGCGGAAGGGATCATATCTCCAAGGTCAAGAAGGTTGGCAGCACCAAGGCGGCTGGCATTGGAGGCTGGGGGAGAAGGATTACCGAGGGCGCATGGTAGCAGCCAAACTGTTGAGGAAGGTGCAGGAGGAGAGGAAGAAGTGGAGGACGAACTGGCGCTGGACATGGAAGACTCATCAGATGAGGGAGACCTTGATCACATTTCTGTTGTGTGAGGTTGGGGGAGAGGGCAGATGAAGGAAGCATGATTCTCTCCTCGCCACCACCAAGACAACAAGGACTTGGTCCTCCTGGATGCGCAAGACACATGAGTGCCTTCTTGCTGCACTACCTGCAACATGACCCTCGGATTGTCAGAATCCGAAGTAATGCCGACTACTGGGTTGCCACACTCTTAGATCCCTGGTACAAAAGCAAATTTGGCTAAATAATTCCTGCCATAGAAAGGGATTCACGCATGCAGGAGTATCAGCAGAGACTGTTACAGAATCTAACATCTGCTTTTCCACAAAACACCAGTGGTGCACGTAGTCAATCTCTGAGTTCTAACTTGCCAACCATGGGACTATCGAGTTATCACTCTAACCGTAACAGTAACATCGTATCTGGTGGCAACAGCAATTTTTTCCAATCGTTTCAAGTTTTTTTTAGACCATCCTTTGCAAGGCCACAGGAGACAAGAAGTCTGACGCACAGCCAACGCCTAGAGAGGATGGTACAAGAGTATCTCCAAGCTAACATCAATGCCATGACTGTGGAACTGGACCCTTGCTCATTTTGGGCTTCCAATCTTGAAAAATGGCCTGAGCTCGCCACTCAAGCCTTGGAGATCTTGTCGTGCCCCGCAGCCAGCGTTCTCTCTGAACGTGTGTTCAGCGCTGCTGGTGGTGTGCTGACAGATAAGCGCACATGGCTGTCCAGTGACAATGTAGACAGACTAATGTTCATCAAGAGGAACAAATCCTGGATCCGCAAGGACTTTTCTACCCCCTGTGTCATCTTGGGGAGACTAAAAGCTTGATGATTTTTGAAAATCACCTCACCAACTGTTTTAAAAAACTCTGGCGAAATTGATGCCACTTAAGTGGTGTCTGTGGCTGAATTTTTTGAAAAAATGGAGACTCTTTTATTTAGTCCCCTTGCTGAGTTTTACATGACGTTGCCATCGTCAATTCCAGGTGGGTGGGGTCGTCTGCAGAGTTGTTTACTCATACTATGGCCTGGGATTCAGAGGTCTGCTCCAAAGCTTCAGTGTCTGCTAGTCAGCAGAGTAGGCCAGCCACCCACCACCTGTTTACCTAAGTACTATTTTTAACGGCATCTGGCCCAGGAAATCCTTTTGGGCCTAATAGAATTTGGTGCTACTGAGCAGCGTACCCCACCCATGAAGCAAGCTACACTGCCTGTCTACCTAACTACTATTTTGTAACGCATCTAGCCCGGGAAATCCTTTTGGGCCTAGTAGAATTTGGTGCTACTCAGCAGCGTACCCCACCCATGAAGCAAGCTACACCGCCTGTTTACATAAGTACTATTTTTTAACGGCATGTAGCCCAGGAAATCCTTTTGGGCCTAGTAGAATTTAGTGCTACTCAGCAGCGTACCCCACCCATGAAGCAAGCTACACCGCCTGTTTACCTAACTACTATTTTGTAACGGCATCTGGCCCAGGAAATCCTTTTGGGCCTAGTAGCAATTTCTGCTACTCAGCAGAGTACCCCACCCAAGAAGCAAGCTACACCGCCTTCTTTCTTTCTCAATCTAACCCCTCGGCTCTGGGGTGTCCACTCTCCCTCCAACTCTCTCCTTCTCACAGGTGGACTACCGCGTGTTTTCACACTGTGGCGAATCTTTTGGGCCCAGGCATAAGAATTCGTCGAGGTAATGGATAATATGTGCCGCCTTACAAACGTCCATGACGACACATTCGAGGAAGAAGCTAAACGCCTCAAATAGTGAGCAGGATATGGAGCACCCCATGGGCAAACAGCGCTCTATGTAGTATGCTCCTTCACAGAAGCAGCCCAATGGCAGGACACTATTCGGAGGCACAGGTAGTAACTGGAACGCCCCCTCAATGTCTGTTTTGGCCATCACGGTGCCCCTTACCAACTTCTTGACCCGCCTGATTGCCTCGTCAAAGGAGGTACAGTACATAGTACTGTACTTGGTTCCGCGTCGATGATGTCATTTACTGACCTGCCCCTTGGATATGACAAATGGTGGATTACAAAGATAAATATGACACATACCCATGGTAATACAATAATTCACAGTAAGGCACTAAATACCAAGTTATATACCATGCTAGAAATAATAGGACATAAAAGCCTATCATCAATTACTACATAGAAAACAAAGAAAAAGATGATCACAAGGCCAAAAGTATGAAAAATAACCAAATTTTATTAAATAACACCCATATAAAAACATAGATCACAGTGTAAAATAGGGGAAGCACACCTATCCATAAGACACCATCATACATAATACATAATACGCGCATACCCAGGATATATATGACAACCTGCAGTGATATATTGGAACGGTACAGGTATACAAACTAACCAATTGGTACTAATATAGGTCTATAATGACGGAGGTTTATACTCTGGGCAGCAGTGTATTAAGGACGGGAGGTTTGCTGTGCAGTCATATACTGTATATGACTGAGTGAGATTTTTTTGTGGACAGTGATTGGGCTAGATGTCACTATAGACCTATATTAGTACCATTCGGTCAGTTTATATACCCATACTGTCCCATTAAGTCATAGCAAGTTGTCATTATAGACCTATATTAGTACCAATTGGTTAGTTTGTATACCTGTACCGTTCCAATATATCACTGCAGGTTGTCATATATATCCTGGGTATGCGCGTATTATGTATTATGTATGATGGTGTCTTATGGATAGGTGTGCTTCCCCTATTTTACACTGTGATCTATGTTTTTATATGGGTGTTATTTAATAAAATTTGGTTATTTTTCATACTTTTGGCCTTGTGATCATCTTTTTCTTTGTTTTCCAAATGGTGGATTAGTCTGAATGTATTGGGTTCATTTTTTGGCACAACTCCCAATAGGGGTACCACTACGTCTTCTAAGGAAAGTGTTCTGAATGGACCCGCTGCCATTCTACCTAAAGATATTTCGTTTTTTCGTTTTTTTGTCAAGATGTCTGGGTGTTGGTAGAGTGAGTTTAGATTTTTACTTCAGCCTTTCTTCAATTTAGAAGGGCATGACATGCCTATATCTGTGTCTCCTCCTCCTTTTACTCCTCCACCTCTTTTCTTTTCGCATGACTATATGTAGTTGTGACATTTCCATGTGTTTGTTGTGTCTTCTGAGCAGTTTGTCAGCTTTTGGACACCTTTCAAGGTGTTTTCTATGTGTTTTACATGTGTTTGCTCGTATGTGTTTGTGTTTGCCTGCCATTGGTTTCAATGCGGTTCGATGGTGCTCGTCGAACGTTCGACAAACAGTTCGTCGAACAAGGCCCTGTTCGACGAACCGAACCCGAACACTAGGGAGGTGGCTCATCTCTACTCCCCGTGTTTGTGGATTTCCTCCAGGTTCTCCTGTTTCCTCCCACATTCCAAAGACATACTGATAGGGATTCTAGATTGTGAGCCCCAATGAGGACAGTGATGATGATGTCTGTAAAGCGCTGCGGAATATGACAGTACCATATCAGTAAGTAAAACAAAATAAATACATTACATTTTTTTCTATTGAAAGATTAAAAAAAATAGATAGGCAATTGATTAATTGTCTACGTTTTAACATTCTGTTAGACAGAGGCAAAATATGTCTCTTGTATTATGTGTCACGGGAGGTTTTTGGCATATGAGAAACCCAATACTAAATAAAAAAGAAAACAGAAGAGAAAACTGGCATAAAAATACAACAAACTACATCAATGTCTTTGAGCACTGTATACATACAGTACTAGTATGTACAAGGAAATTACACGCTATCTTCATTAATTACCCGTTTGTAATTTTTGCACCATAATGACATTAATGATGACAGCTTCCTACGAGAATGTCAGCCAATTGTTTATCTATTTCTATATACCCCCAATGTTTCCAGTCTCTGCTGTTTTACATATTTCAGAGTTAGAGGATTCACGTCAAGCAATCCGCAGAAAGTGCACGGCGCTTCTCAACTGCACAATACAAATAGATGAATCCATTGCATAACCTACTCTTGGCTGCCAGGGTTGCCAACCGTCCAAAAATTCCTGGACAGTCCGTAAAAAAGAGTAATTTTTCCCCATTTGTGTCCAGGAAGGTGGAGAATCATGAACAAATTATTAACTGTAATTATCATCGTCTTACAGTGTTCGGTGCAGGCAGCTAATTTCATATCCAAATTTGGACACTAGTCATGTATCACTTCTAATCTTTAATGATTTATTATAGCCTTCCAATGTGTCAATAAATAACGTCTGTTTTTGATTTTTTGATAAGCTATCCAGAAAAATTTAAAAATTAAGTTTACATACCAGCATCGTTATTTACATAGCACCAAATTTTACAATATATTACAGATTTTACTACCACTGTCATCATTTGGGTTTATAATCTAAACTCCATAAAGTACGGTATGTTTTTGAAATATGGGAGGAAACCCAAGCAAACATAAAAAGAGCATACAGACTCCTTGCAGTGGGATTTAAACCCAGTGCTCAAAGTAACGGTGCTAACAACTGAGCCACCATGCTGCCTATCTATATATATACTTACCTTGTAATGTCTTCACATCCTGTTCCGTCCAGATGTGTCCAGATCCCAGAATTCCAAGCAGCAGAAGTTCACCGACCTCCACATTGGGACACCCAGCTGATGGGTGTCTCAATATGGAAACTGCTGGTGGTACCAGCCTCTTGCGCTGTGCCACCAGCAGAACACCGTCGCACTACACACACACACTGTATACGCCGTATGCACCACACACACACACACAAACACACACTATATATGCCGTTCGCACCACACACACACTATATACGTCATACGCACCACACACACACACACAAACACACACTATATATGCCGTTCGCACCACACACACACTATATACGTCATACGCACCACACACACACACACAATGTATACGCCATACGCACCACACACACAAACACACACTATATACGCCGTACGCACCACACACACAAACACACACTGTATATTCCGTACGCACCACACACACACACTGTATATGCCGTACGCAGCCTCTTGCGCGGTACCACCAGCGGAACACCGTTGCACCACACACACACACACACACACACACACTGTATACGCCGAACACACCACACACACACACAAACACACACTGTATATGGCGTACGCACCACACACACACTGTATACGCCATACGCACCACACACACACACTGTATATGCCGTGCACACCACACATACACACACTGTATAGGCCGTACGCAGCCTGTTGCGCGGTACCACCAGCGGAACACTGTCGCGAACACAGTGCCCCTGGGATCAGCCAAATGATTCACTGACTGCCGCCATCTTTGTACAGGAGGAGCGCATATGCAGTTTTAATGTGACCGCTGCTATCTGTCTGCACAAAGATGGCGGCGGTCTGATTTACTGTGCCTGCACGAATTCCACGCGGGCGCAGCGAATCATTCGGCTAATCCCAGCGGCAGATGCAAAACGTGTCTACAGGCAGAGGAGGCCGGTCACATTAAAGGGGTTTTCCCACAAACTAAAGTTCATTTTAAAAATTTACTGTGTCTGACCGTGTATGAAGCATAACACATCTCCTGGGCAGGGGAGGAAGCAAAAGACAATACTGACATTACAGCAGGGGATCACAGAGGATTTCTTTTGTCAGATAAAATATTTCACTGACTGTTTTTAAACAATATTTTACCTGACAAAATGTATCCTCTGCGATCTCCTGCTGTAATGTCAGTATTGTCTTTGAGGGGAGAACACAGCACAGGAAGGAGAGAGATAGCAGACAAGGGGGATAGCACATGGGGTAGGCAGGTCAAAGAAGAGAGCACAGACGGGAGAAGTCAGCACATGGGGAAAGAGAGAGTGGATAGGTGGGTGAGCACATGGGGAGAAAGATTCTCAACGCTGCAATGCCTGCCCCCATCGTGACATTACTGCCATCGGGCCTCCATCTAGTAAGAGTATATATGCTCATGGTGTTTATATGTCTAACATATTTTTCATAAAAATAAGAGAACAAGAAAGTGATGCTAGCTTGCATCCTGTCTACTCATTCTAAACCAGTATTACCGTAATACATTCTTAAGATTAATCCCGGTGAAATTAATATCTCTTTCAAATTAATAGGATCCACTTATACATCAGTTCTTTTAAATAATAATAATAATAATAATAATAATTACTATGATCCCAATAGTTCAAATCATTTGTATAATTATGATAATCACCCGCTGTAGCATACAATAGTGCCTCACAGCCATAGCAATTTGGGTTGTCAACTCTCATTAACTGGTATAAGAAAGATGCAACATGTAAATGTTTTTCCCAAGTTTGTCATATGAAGTCTGCTTCTTTACACATGCCAAAATCAGAGTATATGGATCTCACAAAGGTGGGTTACCGAACTCCTCTCACTCTATTATCTAACGCAGAAAGCCCCTCAAAAAGAGTATGCCTTCATCTAGTGGTGTGATGTAGGCGCTAAGGGTTCACATTTAACAGTGTAAATAAAATCGGTCCGATGTTGTTCCTGAAAAGTAGAATGAGTGTCATGTGAGTGTTATGTGTGTACAATGTGATTTTTAGCAAGTAGCATCCGTCTGACATGCGTATGCAATGCGTTTTTAACATAAGCTTTTACATACTGTAATTCTCTGTCATTTCCAGCTAGTTTACAAACTAATAAAACAATCTTATATACAGAGATAGAGATAGATAGATAGATAGATAGATAGATAGATAGATAGATAGATAGATAGATAGATAGATACAGGTCCTTCTCAAAAAATTAGCATATAGTGTTAAATTTCATTATTTACCATAATGTAATGATTACAATTAAACTTTCATATATTATAGATTCATTATCCACCAACTGAAATTTGTCAGGTCTTTTATTGTTTTAATACTGATGATTTTGGCCTACAACTCCTGATAACCCAAAAAACCTGTCTCAATAAATTAGCATATCAAGAAAAGGTTCTCTAAACGACCTATTACCCTAATCTTCTGAATCAACTAATTAACTCTAAACACATGCAAAAGATACCTGAGGCTTTTAAAAACTCCCTGCCTGGTTCATTACTCAAAACCCCCATCATGGGTAAGACTAGCGACCTGACAGATGTCAAGAAAGCCATTATTGACACCCTCAAGCAAGAGGGTAAGACCCAGAAAGAAATTTCTCAACAAATAGGCTGTTCCCAGAGTGCTGTATTAAGGCACCTCAATGGTAAGTCTGTTGGAAGGAAACAATGTGGCAGAAAACGCTGTACAACGAGAAGAGGTGACCGGACCCTGAGGAAGATTGTGGAGAAGGACCGATTCCAGACCTTGGGGAACCTGAGGAAGCAGTGGACTGAGTCTGGTGTGGAAACATCCAGAGCCACCGTGCACAGGCGTGTGCAGGAAATGGGCTACAGGTGCCGCATTCCCCAGGTAAAGCCACTTTTGAACCATAAACAGTGGCAGAAGCGCCTGACCTGGGCTACAGAGAAGCAGCACTGGACTGTTGCTAAGTGGTCCCAAGTACTTTTTTCTGATGAAAGCAAATTTTGCATGTCATTCGGAAATCAAGGTGCCAGAGTCTGGAGGAAGACTGGGGAGAAGGAAATGCCAAAATGCCTGAAGTCCAGTGTCAAGTACCCAGTCAGTGATGGTGTGGGGTGCCATGTCAGCTGCTGGTGTTGGTCCACTGTGTTTCATCAAGGGCAGGGTCAATGCAGCTAGCTATCAGGAGATTTTGGAGCACTTCATGCTTCCTGGCACCTGCTCACAGTGCCAAAACCACTGGTAAATGGTTTACTGACCATGGTATTACTGTGCTCAATTGGCCTGCCAACTCTCCTGACCTGAACCCCATAGAGAATCTGTGGGATATTGTGAAGAGAAAGTTGAGAGACGCAAGACCCAACACTCTGGATGAGCTTAAGGCCGCTATTGAAGCATCCTGGGCCTCCATAACATCTCAGCAGTGTCACAGGCTGATTGCCTCCATGCCACGCCGCATTGAAGCAGTCATTTCTGCCAAAGGATTCCCGACCAAGTATTGAGTGCATAACTGAACATTATTATTTGATGGTTTTTTTGTTTGTTATTAAAAAACACTTTTATTTGATTGGACGGTTGAAATATGCTAATTTATTGAGACAGGTTTTTTGGGTTATCAGGAGTTGTATGCCAAAATCATCAGTATTAAAACAATAAAAGACCTGACAAATTTCAGTTGGTGGATAATGAATCTATAATATATGAAAGTTTAATTGTAATCATTACATTATGGTAAATAATGAAATTTAACACTATATGCTAATTTTTTGAGAAGGACCTGTAGATAGATAATAGTTCTGGGAAGGAATTAAGAAACATGGAGACTCCCAGGCTATTAATATCAGCTCACAGCTGTCTACTTAGCCTTTACTGGTTATTAACAAGGGGTGACCCCAAAGAAAATGACAAGTGGCCCCCCTATTATTAATAGCCACCATTACTAACTCCGACCCCGTGACAGCAGAAAGGTTACCGGGACTATGAACTCCAGGGATCTTGCTCACGTCAGCGTTAGACACTGCAGGAGCATTCTCACACTGCTGTCTCACCGCAGTGCATCATGTCACCACTGAACAAACCATCCGGACGTAGCAGAGCTGGAGTTCTTCATAGAACAGCATCACATAGAGATTACTTTGTATTTGCGTTTTTACTTTTATTTTGATATTAATAAATGGGGAAAAGAGGGTCTGGGATTTTTTATTTCAAATAAAGGACTTAACTCTGTGTTTGTTTTTCTTACATTTGACTATGGAGTTAGTAAGGGGGGTGTCTTATAGAGGACTCTCCATTACTAACTCCTGGGCTTGATATCAGCTGACAATACAAAGCTGATATCAACCCCGATACTATTACCCCACATGCCACCACACCAGAGCAACTGTAAAAAGCAGAGGCTATGTGCCAGAATTGGTGCATCTAAATGGATGCACTATTTCTGGGGCAGTGGAGGGCTGATGTTCTTTGTCTGGGAGTGGGCCAATATCCATGGCCTCTTCTTAAGCTTTTAATACCAGCCTGCAGCTGTCTGCCTAGCCTTTGCTGGTTATTAATAATACTGGGACCCTATGTCATTTTTGGGGGTTTACCCCTTGTTAATAACAAGTAAATGCTAAGTAGTCAGCTGTGAGCTGATATTATTAGCCTGGTAATCTCCATGTTTATTACCTGCTTCCCAGACTATAAACATCAGCCCTCAGCTGTCGGCTTTCCCTCAGCTGGTTAAGGAAAATATGGGGGATCCCACGCCATTTTTTTCTTTTATTCTATATATATAACTAGTCTATTCTGACGGTTCAGGCTTTGAATTTACTGTACTCGGCTGATGATATGTCAGGTTTCCAATGAGATAGGCGCGTAAAAATTGCACCGCACATGCATGGACGGTGTGGTGTACGATTTTTTTCTTGCACCCATTGACATGCATTGCCGAGTCTCTTCCAAAATATGCAGCCACTCACAGCATTCTGCAAATTTTTTCTCAGTCCAATCCAAGCTGAGAAAAAAAATCGCAGATGAACACAGAATCATTTACTAACACTAGTCAGAGTGCAATCAGATTTTTTAGCAGACCATAGCCAGCCAAAACTTTCCCCAGTGTGAACAACTCATCAATCAGTTGATTTAAAAAAGCATGAGCTTCAATCGATTTAATCATTATTTGTCAATGTTCCATGCCAATTATAATACTTAGGGTGCCAAAGATAATATAATTGTAAGGTTTTTATTTCTTGTCCTTACCTAAAATATACATTTTTATCTCTTAATTTACAACAATAACATACAACATAATTGCCAAATCCAAATATATCAATTAAGAAGTATAAAATCCATGGAAAAATTGTGTACTAATAGTAACTATATCATCTCAGAACAGGAAATATTATGGAGAGGGGCAGAGACTGGCTGTTTACATAATCTAAAAATGTATGAATCAACATACTTATCCCAGTGCCGAATTACCAATTAGGCATAGTAGGCACCAGCTTATAGACCCCATGTCTTTTGGGGGCCCCGCAAAACAAATAAAAAATATAATCAAGATTTATCAAGTAATGAAGAAGGGGCATCTTTGGAATAATGCATGGCAACTGTGTGATTGGTCAGAATAAATGATATATAGCCTACACCAAGGTCATCATTACTTAGTTACCTTTTCTGGGTTTTAATAACATTTGATTAACTTCATTTTTGTTTTGTTTAATAAAATGTAAATGGTGGATTAAATTGTTTTTAGTAAATTTAAAAATGTGTAAGAAAATAATTTGCTGTAGGGGCCCCAACATTTCGACTGCCGAGGGACCTCCACAGGGTTTAATTTGATATTGCCTGATCCATGGGTCAACATTTCTTCTTTATCCAAAAGTTTTGCTTCAGTTTTGATTGACAGGGGGTCTTTGTTATTTTCACTTTCTAGACACAGTAGAGGATAAAATAAAGGGACATTTGTAGAAATTAATTGTTTGTGAAGCTTATTTTTATTGTCCCAAAGTGAAATGCAACAACAAAAATAAAAACATAAAAAGTAACTGTAATATAAGCTTTATTTTCTATTGGGCCAAATTTTAATGGATGCTTAGCAACATTTGAAGAACAAATTATTGAACTCTTTAAATGGAATCTGTCATCAGGTTTTTGCTATGCAATTTGAGGACAGCATAAGTTAGGGATGAAACACTGAATTCAACGATATGTCACTTATCAGGCTGTGTGCCGTTGTTTATTTACTGTGAAGGTTTTATCACAATGACATTATCGTTGCTGTGACTAGCTCACATGCTAGCAGTCCCCCTCCTCTGATAAGCAGCTCACTATCAATAAACAATGCTTTCTGAGCTCTGCTTTATATTACATCTAAGAACTCTGGTTGTGTCACAACTGCTGCACCCAGTAAACTAAGTGATACATCATTGGATCTGTAATGTATAATGGTTAGATCTGTCTCTTTAAGAAAGTGAGGGCGGGAGTTGATTTTCAGTTTCAGTTTCAGTTCTAGCCTGAGGAGAAAATGTTATGCAGTGTGCTGGAGGAAAAGATGAGACAAATAAACTACAGTTAAAGCTTACTCTCTTAAATTCCTTGCACCGTGTGGACATTACAGGATTCAGGGTCTCTTTTCCTACATCATACTGCTCTCAGATGAGGTAGAAAAAACTTGGTGACAGATTCCCTTTAAGTCTCTCTACTGTCTTGAAAGCAGTTAGCAATGTAAAGTGATAGGTACTCATTTCGGTATTGAAAGCATGCCTATCAGACCACACTTAAAGTAAAAACTAAGGACATAGCCTTGTAGGGGACAAAGACCAGCGGCGGACGTACCATTTGTGCAATATGTGAAACCACACAGAGGCCTAAGGCTACTTTCACACTAGTTCGTCGGTACGGGCCATCGCAAACCATCGTACCGACGGACAGTGTGTTAATGTAGCACAACGGGGGCAGCGGATGCAGTTTTACAACGCATCCGCTGCCCCATTGTAATGTCCGGGGAGGAGGGGGCGGAGTTCCGGCCGCGCATGCGCGGTCGGAAATGGCAGACACGACGCACACAAAACGTTACATGTAACTTTTTCTGTGCCGACGGTCCGACGCAACACGACGCAACCGTCGCACGACGGATGCGACGTGTGGCCATACGTCGCAATGCGTCGCTAATGCAAGTCTATGGAGAAAAAAACGCATCCTGCAGGCAACTTTGCAGGATGCGTTTTTTCTCCAAAACGACGCATTGCGACGTCCGCCTAACGACGCTAGTGTGAAAGTAGCCTAAGAGGTAAGGGAGACCACTACCACCACCAAAGCTGTAAATAAAAGGGTGCATTATTATGACCTATTAGATTATAAAGGGCCCACATACTGCTGAGGGCCTTCTTCTGTCTCTCCATCCTATACATATTGCATCTTTAGTATTCTTAGTGGCTAAGTAAATTCTTTGCTGCTAACCTCGATGTGCCCCACAGAAAGAAGGAATCTTAAAGAAGCACTCCTCCCATCCAAATGTTGTCCTCCTAATATATTGCAATCTTCATATTATACAGCACTGTGTGCTTACAATTTCTCATTTTGCTTTTCTACCCAGTTAATTCTTCCGTTTTCTATTAGATTTATTTATTACATTATGTGATTAACCCCTTCATGACTGGAGGTTATTTTAGTTTATGCGTTTTTGTTTTTTGCTCCCTTCTTCCCAGAGCCAGAACTTTTTTTTACTTTTTAGTCAGTATGGTCATGTGAGGGCTTATTATTTGCAGGACAAGTTGTACTTTTGAACAACACCATTGGATTTAACATATCGCATACTGGCAAACAGGAAAGAAATTCCAAGTGCGGTGAAATTGCAAAAAAAAGTGCAATTCCCGAGTTGTTGTTTTTTTTTACCATGTTCACTAAATGCTAAAACTGACCTGCCATTATGATTCCCCAGGTCATTACGAGTTCATTGACACCAAACATGTCTAGGTTCTTTTTTACTTAAGTGGTGAAAAAAAATCCAAACTTTGGTAAGAAAAATAAATGGCGTCATTTTCCAAGACCTGAAGAGTTTCCATTGTTCGTGATCGGTTGGGTGAAGGCTTATTCTTTGCGCGCTGAGTTGACTTTTTGATGATATTGGTGCAGAAACGATCTTTTGATCACCCGTTATTGCATTTTATTGCAATGTAGCAGTGACCAAAAGTACGTAATTCTGGCGTTTTGAATTTTTTTCTCTTTATGCCGTTTACCGATCAGGTTAATTCTTTTTTATATTGATAGATCGGGCGATTATGAACTTGGCAATACCAAATATGTGTATGTTTGATTTTTTTATTGTTTTATTTTGAATGGGATGAAAGGGGGGGTGATTTGAACTTTTATTTATTTTTTTAATATTTTAAAAATATTTTTTTTACTTTTGGCATGCCTCAATAGTCTCCATGGGAGACTAGAAGCTGCAGTTGTATGATCGGCTCTGCTACATACAGATGATGATCAGATTGCCTGTATGTATGTATGTCTGTATGTAGACCTCTGGTTGTCATGCCAACCCATTGGTGACCCATGATCGCGGGATTTCTGGTGGGCTTACCCAAAGCATGAGTTAAATGCCGCTGTCAGAGATTGACAGTGGCATTTAACAGGTTGCATATGTCCTTATGAAAGTGATGAGAGCAGGGTGAAGAGTGGCTGCAAGTGTACTGAACAGAAAAGATGAGAGGTTCAACTGAATCAGTCATGAAATTATAGACATGACCTCTAAAATTTCGTTCAAGAGCAGAGAGGCCAAGCACTGTATGCCAGCCCCATGTACATTGTCAGCGATGCTTTTGACAACAATGCCTAATGAATTTACAAACATCAAGCACAAATTATTCTGCTAAAACAAAAAAAAAATGCCCCAATTATGCAAGACAGACACCACTGCTAATAATCAGACATGCCACCACACTGTTCATCCTTGCAGGCTTCCATTGGCTCTTGGCAATACCTGAGGGTAGCTCTAGGAGACTTATTTTGCCATTAATCTAATTAGCAATTTATTCTCCTGGAGTTATTTTTTCCACATGAGTCACCTAACACTCTAGGTCATATATATAACAATTGTGAGAAAACCAAACATTCATAGACAGTTCAATTCTGAGGAAGAGGAAGAATTAATATTAACTATGTCCTTATCCTGCACAATTTTATCTTATATTAAAAAGGTTACCGTAAGTTTTATTAGATCAAAATTTAAAGGGAATCTGTCACCCCCCTGGATATTTTTTATCTATTACTATGGGCATACAGGTAATTGAATAGTTAAACCAGTCTTACCTGTATGCCTCATAGCTACGGTGTAGACATTGTGAAATTAATTTATAATCTTTTATGTTAATGATTTTTTCCAGGCTGCGGGGCATGTGATGCCTGGTAGACATCCCTTCCTCCTGACTTCATTATACTATCACCTCCTCCCATCAGTATCATACTGACCTGGTCGGTGTTGTAATGCACGCACTGTGTGATCGCGCGGTTACGCCTGAATAGATCTTCTGCGCAGGCGCCGACCCAGGAGCAAAAGATCAGTTCAGACACTGCCCACGCAAGGGACAAAATCAGCCTTCAGGCAGGACTGTTTTACTGCTTCTAACACTCTGTCTTTATACATACCTCCGGACATTGGTGTGTTAGTGTCTTCCTTCCCTGGACTACTAAGTAAGTACCATTTACTAGTTTATTTATATGGAAAATTTAACCACACTCTGCACTCTGGAGTTTTAATCCATTATGTTTGTCCATGTCTTTACCTTTCTGTAGTTGCGTTGCTGTATTCTGGCCTTTTGTTGTCATGACCTACTTACACACTTTTTAAATTTTGGTAGAATAAAACTTAACCTTTTTAATATTACTGTGACGCTCACGCCCTGATGGTGGGCATGAGCTCGGGGGGTTTGTGGCCCCACTGTGTCACAAACCAGACTACCCTGGAAGGGGTGTGACTATGGCAGCTGCCTGGGTTTTCACTGGAGCCTCTGATGGTGAGGTCAGGCTTGTGCAGCAGGCAGCTGCCAGGTGCTACTCCAGGGTGGTGTCTGGCTGTGGCTGCTGATCCCATTTGGAGAACAGGAACACTAGGACAGGTGCGGGCATCAGGCAGGACTGGCAGAAGAGCACGGCTGAAACTCAGATGAGTGGGCTGGCCCGGATGAGACACAGGGCTGGCAGGGCAGGCACCTGTTCCTTCATACCTCATTCCTTTCTGCTTGTTTCCTTTCCTGCACCTCCTGGGTGAACAGGTCCCTACCTGTTCCTCCATACTTCATATCCGTTCCTGCACCTAAAAAACCAAAAAACTATCAACGTAAATCACAACTAGCATCCCACGGAGATCTGGAGTTGGAAAGATGCTCAAAATCAAAGTGGAAAATGAAGTTACAGGCTGATTCAACTTCACTGGAAATGCCTCAAGACAAGGAAATGATGCTCAGTAGTGTGTGTGGCCTCCACGTGCCTGTATGACCTCCCTACAATGCCTGGGCATGCTCCTGATGAGGCGGCAGATGGTCTCCTGAGGGATCTCCTCCCAGACCTGGACTAAAGCATCGACCAACTCCTGGACAGTCTGTGGTGCAATGTGACATTGGTGGATGGTGCGAGACATGATGTCCCAGAAGTGTTCAATCAGATTCAGGTCTGGGGAATGGGCGGGCCAGTCCATAGCTTCAATGCCTTCATCTTGCAGGAACTGCTGACACACTCCTGCCACATGAGGTCTAGCATTGTCCTGCATTAGGAGGAACCCAGGGCCAACCGCAACAGCATATGGATTCACAAGGGGCCTGAGGATCTCATCTCAGTACCTAATGGCAGTCAGGCTACCTCTGGCGAGCACATGGAGGGCTGTGTGGCCCTCCAAAGAAATGCCACCCCACATCATTACTGACCCACTGCCAAACCGGTCATGCTGAAGGATGTTGCAGGTAGCAGATCGCTCTCTACAGCGTCTCCAGACTGTCACATCCGTCACATGTGCTCAGTGTGAACCTGCTTTCATCTGTGAAGAGCACAGGGTGCCATTGGTGAATTTGTCAATCCTGGTGCTCTGCGGCAAATGCAAAGCATCCTGTATGATGTTGGGCTGTGAGCACAACCCCCATCTGTGGACGTCGGGCACTCAGACCATCCTCATAGAGTCAGTTTCTAACCGTTTGTGTAGACACATGCACATTTGTTGCCTGCTGGAGGTCATTTTGCAGGGCTCTGACAGTGCTCCTCCTGTTCCTCCTTGCACAAAGGCTGAGGGTTGTTGCCCTCCTACGGCCCCCTCCATGGCTCCTGGTGTACTGGCCTGTTTCCTGGTAGCGCTTCCAGCCTCTGGACACTATGCTGACAGACACCGCAAACGTTCTTGCCACAGTTCGCATTGATGTGCCATCCTGGATGAGCTGCACTACCTGAGCCACTTGTGTGGGTAGTAGAATCTGCCTCATGCTACCACGAGTGTTAAAGCACAACCAATATTCAAAGTGACCAAAACATCAGCCAGAAAGCATTGGAACTGATATGTGGTCTGTGGTCCCCAACCTGCAGAACCACTCCTTTATGAGTGTGTCTGTCGTCTATTTCATTTGCACAACAGCATGTGAAATTGATTGTCAAACAGTGTTGCTTCCTAAGTGGACAGTTTTATTTCACAGAAGTTTGATTTACTTGGAGTTATTTTCTGTTTTTTAAGTGTTCCCCTTATTTTTTTCAGCAGTGTATATATATATATATATATATATATATATATATATATATATATATATTTATTTATACAGTACAGAGCAAAAGTTTGGACACAACTTCTCATTTAAAGATTTTTCTGTATTTTCCTGATTATGAAAATTGTACATTCACACCGAAGGCATCAAAACTATGAATTAACACATGTGGAGTTATATACTTAACAAAAAAGTGCGAAACAACTGAAATTATGTCTTATATTCTAGGTTCTTCAAAGTAGCCATCTTTTGCTTTGATGACTGCTTTGCACACTCTTGTCATTCTCTTGATGAGCTTCAAGAGGTAGTCACCGGGAATGGTTTTCACTTCACAGGTGTGCCCTGTCAGGTTTAAAAAGTGGGATTTCTTGCCTTACAAATGGGGTTGGGACCATCAGTTGTGCTGTGCAGAAGTCTGTTGGATACACAGCTGATAGTCCTACTGAATAGACTGTTAGAATTTGTATTATGGCAAGAAAAAAGCAGCTTAGTAAAGAAAAACGAGTGGCCATCATTACTTTAAGAAATGAAGGTCAGTCAGTCCGAAAAATTGGGAAAACTTTGAAAGTGTCCCCAAGTGCAGTGGCAAAAACCATCAAGCGCTAAAAAGAAACTGGCTCACATGAGGACCGCCCCAGGAAAGGAAGACCAAAAGTCACCTCTGCTTCTGAGGATAAGTTTATCCAAGTCACCAGCCTCAGAAATCGCAGGTTAACAGCAGCTCAGATTAGAGACCACGTCAATGCCACACAGAGTTCTAGCAGCAGACACATATCTACAACAACTGTTAAGAGGAGACTTTGTGCAGCAGGCCTTCATGGTAAAATACCTGCTAGGAAAAGACTGCTAAGGACAGGCAACAAGCAGAAGAGACTTGTTGGGGCTAAAGAACACAAGGAATGGACATTAGACCAGTGGAAATCTGTGCTTTGGTCTGATGAGTCAAAATTTGAGATCTTTGGTTCCAACCACCATGTCTTTGTGCGACGCAGAAAAGGTGAATGGATGGACTCTACATGCTTGGTTCCCACCGTGAAGCATGGAGGAGGAGGTGTGATGGTGTGGGGGTGCTTTGCTGGTGACACTGTTGGGGATTTATTCAAAATTGAAGGCATACTGAACCAGCATGGCTACCACAGCATCTTGCAGCGGCGTGCTATTCCATCCAGTTTGCGTTTAGTTGGACCATCATTTATTTTTAAACAGGACAATGACCTCAAACACACCTCCAGGCTGTGTAAGGACTATTTGACTAAGAAGGAGAGTGATGGGGTGCTACGCCAGATGACTGGGCCTCCACAGTCACCAGACCTGAACCCAATCGAGATGGTTTGGGGTGAGCTGGTGGACCGCAGAGTGAAGGCAAAAGGGCCAACAAGTGCTAAGCTTCTCTGGGAACTCCTTCAAGATTGTTGGAAGACCATTCCCGGTGACTACCTCTTGAAACTCATCAAGAGAATGCCAAGAGTGTGCAAAGCACTCATCAAAGCAAAAGGTGGCTACTTTGAAGAACCTAGAATATAAGACATAATTTCAGTTGTTTCACACTTTTTTGTTAAGTATATAATTCCAGATGTGTTAATTCATAGTTTTGATGCCTTCAGTGTGACTGTAGAATTTTCATAGTCATGAAAATACAGAAAAATTTAAATGAGAAGGTGTGTCCAAACTTTTGGTCTGTACTGTATATATACACAAGATGGTCACTATATAGTAACTAGCTAAAGAGCCCGGCGTTGCCCGGGTATAATAACTCTGTTTTTAGTTATAACAAATTATAATGATTATCTCCATCCCATAGTCCCGTGCCCATATACCCATCATACATATCCTCCATCTCATAGTCCCGTGCCCATAAACCCATCATACATAACCTCCATCCCATAGTCCTGTGCCCATATACCCATCAAATACATCCTCCATCCCATAGTCCCGTGCCCATATACACATCATACACATCCTCCATCCCATAGTTCTGTGCCCATATACCCATTATGACATCATCTTCGCCATGGCAACCATTCTGACATCATTGTCTCCATTGCAACCTATTATGACATCATCGTCGCCATGGCAACCATTATGACCTCATCGTCGATACACACATACACTCATTTTTATATATACAGTATATAGAAGATGAATGGAATGTAAGGGTGATTGGAAGTTGCCATCAGGCTATAAGAGTAATATAGTGAGACCAAATAGAAAATGATTGATATACCTGTATAGAAGTAGGTGAATGATGAGTGTGGTGAGGCCACTGTGCATCAGGCTGTATTACAGTACTCTGCACCAGGCTATATTAGGTCACTGTGCACCAGGCTGTATTACGGGTACTCTGCACCAGACTGTATTGTGGGTGCTCTGCACCAGACTGTATTACAGGTTCACTGCACCAGGCTGTATTAGGTCACTATGCATCAGGCTGTATTAGGACATTGTGCACCAGGCAGTATTGGGTCACTGTGCACCAGGCTGTATTAGGACACTGTGACCCAGGCTTTATTACAGTTCTTTATACCAGACTGTATTAGGCCGCTGTGCACCAGGCTGTATTAGGACACTGTGCACTAGGCTGTATTAGGTCACTGTGCGCCAGGCTGTATTAGGACACTGTGCACCAGGCAGTATTAGGTCACTGTGCACCAGGCTTTATTACAGTACTTTGCAGCAGGCTGTGTTATGTGACTGCACCAGGCTTTGTCAGAATAGAATGACGGCGACACCATTGATCTTGCAGTTACAAAGGCTGTGTTCTAAGATCTCCATGTGGTGCAGTGGCCAGTCACAGCCATGCCGTGATTGCTGTTGTGAATTCTGTTCTTGGGCTCCCTCCGGTGGTTATAAGTGGTAGCGCTGCTGTCTCTGGATCGCAGCATTTATCAGGTGTGTCCACTTTTTGCAATTCTGACTGGGCTATTTAGTCTTGCTCTACCCTTTAATCAGTGCCAGTTGTCCATTGTTCCTGGAGGATCCACATCCCTGCCTGGTCTCTCCTGCTTTGCTGTTCATTTCAACAAAGATAAGTTCTGGCCTTGATTTTTGCTGTCCACATGCTGTGGGCCTTATTGTTCAGTTCTTTTCCATGTTTTTGTCTTGTCCAGCTTGGTCTGTATAAGGATTTGTTTAGCCAAGCTGGTATCTCTGGAGATGCAGATATACCCTCCATATCTTTAGTTAGATGTGGAGATTTTGTATTTTCTGTGGTGGATATTTTCTAGTGTTTTAATACTGACCGCATAGTACTCTGTCCTATCCTTTCTATTTAGCTAGAAGTGGCCTCCTTTGCTAAATTCTGATTTCAGTCTGTGTATGTTTTTTCCCTCTCCTCTCACAGTCAATATTTGTGGGGGGCTGTCTATCCTTTGGGGATTTTCTCTGAGGCAAGATAGTTTTCCCTTTTCTATCTCTAGGGGTAATTAGTCCTCCGGCTGTGTCGAGATGTCTAGGGAGTGAAAGGTACATTCCACGGCTACATCTAGTTGCAGTGTTAAGTTCAGGGTCTGCGGTCAGTACAGGTACCACCTTCTCCAGAGTACGTCTCATGCTGCTCTTAGGCCACCAGATCATAACAGATTGCTCCGTATGTGCCCAAAGCCTAAAAGCTTGTTGCAACCACTTGTTGTAGCCTTTCAACAAACTTTATTCGTCTTCCCAACCCCAACAGTACAACAGTCTTCTGGTAAAATGTCCGTGTTAGGAGTTTGGCACCGAACACTAGGTTCGCTAATCTCTAATCTTTGAGTCTTAGAAATGTAACTTGTCATGGGGTCCTTCTCTGATATCACACAATCAACAGAGCTAGAGTATAGTAAACAATTCCAAGACCTTTATTTAGGCAAAAAAACGAAAGGTACATATACGATCCACCACACAAAGGATAAAATAGTCCAGAGCACGAATGCAGTTCAGTAACAGGATAAAAGTCCAACAATCCAGCAGACAGAGGATAACATAGTCCATATACTCTTCTTTCTCTGATAAGCTGTGAACCCATCATCATTCCACACAGGACTCATCTGTGTGTCACCACCCTGATATTTACAAGTCCCTCTCCTCATTCACAGGTTAGGGGGGTGGGTCGCAGGGGCTCATTGTTTCAACAAGCTAGTTCAATATGTCATTAGCATATTAGCAAACAACATTATTCACTGACCCTGTGGAGAGATAACAGTACAGGACTGCAGGGGCTCATAATAAGTGAGCATGCCATGAGGCCTATACAGACCTCTGGCCTGCTCACTTTAGTCCACATTGCTCAATAGTTTATAGTTCCTTGTACAGTGATAGGGGTTGCAATAATCATGAGCACTTGTCCATAAATTCCTGGGTCCTGGCATTTTGGTCATACGAGGTTTTTTGTGTGGACTGGGCCGTTCGCTGATGTTCATTAGCCAAGGTAGCTAGCACGGGCGAGACAGTCTCTGAACTCTAGAACATAGGGAATGATGGGCGTTCCGGTATCTGTGATATCTCCATCCAATTGTTCTTTCAGAAGAGTGAGAGGCCCACGGACCTTCTGCTCCCACAAAATGACTGTGTAACTCCCCAATGTCATTTCCGAGGAGGATATCTGCAGGAAGTCCTCCCATAACTCCAATCCAACACAGTTTTTCTTCAAAACCATAATCCAAATGTACCAAAGCTTGCTGTATATATTTGCGGACTCCTCCCGCCAGGACAATGGGAATTCCCGGGCCCTGGTGAATTGCCTCGGGTCGAACCACACGGGGGTCAGCGATTGTCAGGAATGCCCCCGTGTCTCTAAATCCCGACACTTTGTATCCATCAATTAAGACATCCTGCAGGTGGCAATGCCGTTGCTCTGTATTTCTGAGGGACAAAGGCCGGAGTCCGTACACTCCAGGAGGGGTATCTATGGTGCCGTGGTCGGTGGTCCACTCTGGTGGGGGTGGTGGTAGCTCTTCCTAAGGTGGGATGGAGTGCACAAGATGTACTGGACGAGGTGGGGCTGCGTGGGGCTCCCTCCGATTCTTTGAGGGACAGCCAGACTGCAAAAGTCCAGGTTGCCCACACCCATAACATCTCCTCTCTGTGATACCCCCAGGTCATGGTCGGAACTGTTGGGGCCCAGGATTGTGAGGTGTGATTGTCATCGGCTTGCGATTAGGTGGAAGGGCAGATATAATCGGAGGGGGACAGGGTGCAGGAGAAGGCTGTGGTTCATTGTCTAGAAGCCTCCTCCATTGCGGTCGGATAGTAAGGGCTTCATCAGCCAGAGCTGCAGCTCTTTCCATGGTGCGTGGCGTGCGCTCTCGGACCCATTCCCGTACCTTTGCGGTGCACTTGGTAAGAAATTGTTCTATAAGGAACACCTGTATAACATCTTCCACAGTAAAGGCGTTTTCTGCTTCCAGCCATCTCCGACATGCCTGGAACTTATGTGCATACATCCTAAACGATCCCCCCGTAGTGCATCGGAGGTCTCGGAACTTGGCCCTATATGAGTCTGTGGTGATAGCATGGTAATCCAGGATAGTCTGCTTTACAAAGTTATGATCCCAATTCCGCTGTGAGTCAATGGTTCGGTAAGCCTACGCCAGCCTACCTGTTGTGAATTCCGCTCTTGGGCTCCCTCCGGTGGTTGTAAGTGGCACTGCTGCTCCTTGGATTTAGTAGTCAGCAGCTGCTTCCACTGATCGTCTTTCTGGCTCGGCTATTTATCCTGGCTCTATCCTTCAGCCAGTGCCAGTTGTCAATGGTTCCTGGTTGGATTCACATCTCTCTTGGATTTCCCTGATATTCTGTCCAGTTCAGCAAAAGATAAGTCCTTGCTTTGTTCTTTTGCAGTCCACTTTTTGTGGACTTAATCGTTCAGCACTTTCTATGTTTTTTCTAGTCCAGCTTGTCAGTATGGATTTATTCAGTTAAGCTGGAAGCTCTGGGAAACAGATTTACCCTCCACACCTTTAGTCAGGTGTGGAGATTTTTGTAAACTCTGTGGTGGATTTTTCTAGTTTTTTAATACTGACCGCACAGTATTCTGTCCTGTTCTATCCATCTAGCTAGAGTGGCCTCCTTTTGCTACATCCTGGTTTCATTCTGTGTATGTCATTTCCCTCTCCACTCACAGTCAGTATTTGTGGGGGGCTGTCTGTCCTTTGGGAATTTTCTCTGAGGCAAGATAGCTTTCCAGTTTCTATCTTTAGGGGTAGTTAGTCCTCCGGCTGTGACTAGGTGTCTAGGGAGTGACAGGAACATCCCACGGCTACTTCTAGTGTTGTGTTAAGCTCAGGAACTGCGGTCAGTACAGGTACCACCTCCTCCAGAGCACGTCCCATGTTGCTCCTAAACCACCAGTTCATAACAACTACCGTTCAGGAGTCCCACTAACAAACGCATCCAGCCAGAGTGGGGCACCTCCATCACAGCACACTGCTGTTCAAAGTCCTTGAAGAACCCCTCCACATCTCCGGAAGCCTCATCAAATGGCTTAAACTCTGTCCGGGTGATCTGTACAGGCTCCCGGATCGTTGGGTTTACATTCCACATTGCATTGCTCCCTCTTTCAAGCTCCATTGCTTCTTGTCTCTGCTGTGCCCAGCTGGCAGCCTCCTCCTTGTACTCCTGAGAGACGCCTGGGCCCAGAACCACCATCTCTTCTTCGTACCACACCACCCACTGGCTTTTTGGGGTTGGGGTCCTCGTCTCCAGTGTTCGTCCTTCAGACATGGGAGGAGGTGGCCGGGCTGGCACCCAAAAGTAGGTCAATTAAGGCCTCTTTAGTCAGTCCCTGGTAGTTCAGGCCCAGGTCTCTGGCTCTCTCCTGTAAACTGGATACAGTCTAATTTCTGTACTTACTCTGTGGGTGGTTCTCCATTGGGTTACACTCTGTTCATCCCGCTGCTTGCCACCAGTTGTCAAGGGGTCCTTCTCCGATATCACACAATCAACAGAGCTAGAGTATAGTAAACAATTCCAAGACCTTTATTTAGGCAAAAATACGAAAGGTCCATATATGATCCCCCACACAAAGGATTAAATTGTCCAGAACACGAATGCAGTTCAGTAACAGGATAAAAGTCCAACAATCCAGCAGACAGAGGATAGCATAGTCCATATACTCTTCTTTCTCTCTGATATGCTGTGAACCCATCATCATTCCACACAGGACTCATCTGTGTCACCTCCCTGATATTTACAAGTCCCTTTCCTCATTCACAGGTTAGGGGGGTGGGTCGCAGGGGCTCATTGTTTCAGCAAGCTAGTTCAATATGTCATTAGCATATTAGCAAACAACATTATTCACTGACCTTGTGGAGAGATAACAGTACAGGGCTGTGGGGGCTGATATCAGATGGCAAATAACAGCAATTCATCAATTGGCAAATAACTCATTCTACAAGAGAACACCATGATAATCAGTAAAATATAAATATACACAAAATGATACCCACATAACATATCTCACAATCACATAACTGATGATAAATCAAGTAGTAGTGGGTTATGTAACCATTGATATGTATAAGTCTGTACCTGGCATCATTCCACTTATAGATTTTCGACGCTAAATGTTAAATTATCAACATTTCTGTGGAGCTAAAACCTACCACTGATAACAAACAATTCTAATGATGTCTTAATAAATGCACTAGGCATTCTGTTAATATTACCATGTGAATTGATACACTTTTATCTCAAAGGCATATGATAAAAAGAGTCATCAGTGATGTTGAAAAACACATGAAATTAGGAATAAATAAAAATTGTACAAATACAGTAAAACCGAATTTAATATAATATCCATAATGCATGTTACTGAATGCACCAGGCATTGCAGACATATTTTGCTCTATTACCAAACTTAATGAGATTCATACACTTTCAAATACAAATATACAATTCCCCCTTTTCTCTGTTTTACAACTGTTCAAAAACTATGTCTCAAAATGTATAATCCACTGTGTGCTGAATTATTAGGCAGGTGAATATTTTCACCATATCATCATTTTTATGCAGATTTTCCAATCCAAGCTGAATAAACTTGGGTGCTTATTGGATGAAACAGATTAGGTGATGCGTATTATTGTAATAAGGGAGGGTGTGACTTAAGGATATTAACAGGGGTGTAACGGTTGCGGCCACAGATGGTGTGACCTTGACTGGGCCTGTACAGGAAGGAGGTCCACCGACAAACAGAGCCTATTTTAGCTGGATATGCACCAAGGACGCACATTGAGCTGAAATGTACTGCGGGGAAATAGACCATCCTACTCCCTTTACTGTAATACCCACGACTAACCAATCAGAGGCCAGCAGCTGACAGGCGGCGCATAGCAATGACATCATGCACAACTTGTGGTAGGCATGCCAATGTGGCGGGCATGCTGAAGCTGGAGGTCGTCCTCCATACCAGATATGGAAGAGGATGCCACGTGTCGTGGAAGCAGCAGAAAGGTAAGACGAATCATTTTATTTTAAGTATGGAAAATCACAGCAGAATGGGCAACAGTATTACTGGAAGATGACATGGCTGGGAGACATTATAAAAGGATGGGGGAAATTATTAAATAAAGGGACCAGAATAGTAGACATTATTATAGGAAGGAGCCCAGGATGGGGGTCATTATTACAGGGAGGGTCTTTTTTAGGACTTTTTTACAGTTTGACAGAGGATGTTATTACTGGATAGGGAGAAGATGAGGGACATTATTACATTACTACAGGTGAAGGCCATGACAGGAGACATTATTACAAGATGGGTCAGGATGGAAAACACTATTACAGGAAGGAGCCCAGGATAGGGGGCATTATTACAGGAAGGGCTAGGATGGCAGACTTTTTTACAGTTTGACAGGGGACATTTTTACTGGATAGGGAGAGGATAAGGGACATTATTACAGGTAAAGGCCATAACACGGGACATTATTACAAGATGGGCCAGGATGGAAAAACTATTACAGGAAGGCGCCCAGGATAGGGGGCATTTTTATGGGAAGATGCCAATTGTGGGGTACATTATTACAGATAGGGGCCAGGATGGAGGACATTATAACAAATAGGGGCCAAGAAGGGGGACATTTTTACAGGAAGGGACTATTTTTATGCACATTTTCCAACTCCAAGCTGTATAATCATGAATTTTTATTGGATAAAGCATATCAGGTGAGGTGAATTTGTGTAATGAGTGAGGGTCTGGCCTAAAGATATCAAAGCGAGAATTATTCGCTTGTTTTCCTGAGGAGAAATGGGGAGCCAAAAAGAGATTTAAGTGACTTTGAGGAGTAAAATCTTGTTAAAAAAGTCTTACAGAGGGATGCAACACTCTTCAGATTGCTAAGATATTAGTTCATAATCACAGAGCCAGCAAAAGTTTTGTTTCAAAGAAGTCAACATGGTCACAAGAAACATGGTCATATGAAACCTTCCAAAGATTTGAAAGCATCAAACGTAAAGCAACCAAAAACTCATAATCCTCCAGTGTTGTCATATTCAAGGACTGCAACCTCCCTGGAGATCTAGAAGTACAAGGTGCTCAGTTGTAGCGCTGGTGTATTTGTGCCTTGTTTCCCCTGCGTTACTCTGCATGTCTGTGCTCTTACTCTTTGCTCCTTTCCCCTAATCAGCTGGGATACTGTTGTCTGTTACCTGTATGGTATGTTAACAGCAAGTGTTGGCGGGCACCACTACTAGGGATCTCGCATTACATGCTAAGAAATAATGGACAAAACGGACTTAAAAAAGGCAGCATGCATTCTACAGGGATCACCAAACAAAAATAACAGAAATATATAAATTTTATTAGGTAATAATACAAACACTGCAAAAAGATTTTTAAAAACATTTAAAATTGCATGACGCAAACAACTGTATGGTATGTTACCTGCTCTGCTGCATAGCCGTACATGTGTTGTAGAGTCTTTGCTCCGCTGCATGACCATCCGCGTGTGCGGTCTCTGGCTGCTGCTGTGGAAGCTATCTGTGGGTTGCAAGGTCCTCTGCATCTGGTGCATGACTTTCCACTGCCAAGTGCCTTAAGCCTAAGTTTCTGTGCTGGCTATGCTGTACTGGTTTCTGTCTGTGCTTAGGGTGCGCACGGCCACACCTTCCCCACTTTTATTAAGGTCAGTGTGTGCACTTGAATTGCTGTCCACAGCCTATTGCTGAGGGGCAGCTCCTATTTAAAGTTCCTCTTCCCTGTGGGTGTCACCAGAGCTTCTCATTTGGTTTCTGAACCTAGCCATATGTGTTTGGTCCACCATGTTGCTCCTGGTCTGCCTTGCTTTCAGCTCCTGTTCTGCCTGCGATCAGATCTAGGAAAACTGATGTCTTTGTCCCTGGCCCGTCCTGTCTATATATTGGTACCAAAGTCCTTGCCCTTGAATATGGATTCCTGCTGTGTGATATTCTTGAAGTCCTTCTGTGTCTTGAAGTCCGGTGTGCCTGCTGAGCGTCTACTATGCTGTGCTCAGCCTGCTATGCGGTGTTCTGTCCATCCGGCTCTGGTCCAATCCTGCGGTGCTTGCACCATACCGCTTTAGTTCCTATCTAGGTCGGGTCTGATGTCCAGAGTCTGGCGACTGCTGTCTGGTGCCTGCAGCCTGACAACCGCTGTCTGGTGTTTGTCCCTGAAGTCCTGCCATTGTCCCTAAAGTCTTGCCGATGTCCCTGAAGTCCTGCCGGTGTTCCTGAAGTCTTGCCGGTGTCTCTGATGTCCTGCCTGTGGCTTGACGTTTGCTGCCTGGTGCCTGGAGCCTGACGATCGCTGCCTGGTGCTTGGAGTCTTCCCTGATGTTTTGCCGGTGTCTCTGATGTCCTGTCTGAGTCTTGATGTTCTCTGCCTGGAGCCGTGTCTGTTGTCCAGAGTCCAAATGTTCTGCCTTTGTCCTAGATGTCCAGCCTGTGTCCAGATATCCAGTCCGTCGTACTGGTGGTCCAGTTGGTGATTCTGAGTCAGTCCAACTCGTGTTCCTAGATGGGCTCCACCTCTGTGTTTCTGGGGAGTCTCCAGTCTACTTGTGTTCATGGATGGGCTCCTCCGTGTTCCTGGGGAGTCTCCAGTTTTGTTTCCTGGTGATGGCTCTGCCTGTGTGTAAATGATCTGACCAGCCGATGTCCTCGGCTGCCATGTCGATGTTCCTGGACCTGTGCTGTCCGTGTCTTGTGTCATGAATCCCCAATGGCTAGGGATAGCACAGGACAAGCAAAGTACAAATAAATAACGGACGAGCTCTAGGGTGATGGAACCTGGGCTGACCGCTGCCCTACGCCTGACAAACGCAACTAGAGATAGCCAGGGAGCGTGCCTACGTTGGTTCTAGACGCCACGCACCAGCCTAAGAGCTAACTAGTACTGCAGAGAAAATAAAGACCTCACTTGCCTCTAGAGGAATGAACCCCAAAAGATATAGTTGCCCCCTCACATGTATTGACGGTGAAATGAGAGGAAGGCACACACATAGAGATGATATATATAGATTCAGCAAATTGAGGCCCGCTGTAAACTAGAAAGCAGAACGATACAAAAGGGGACTGAGCGGTCAGCAAAAAACCCTAATCAAAAAACCATCCTGAGATTACAAGAACCCATGTGCCAACTAATGGCACATGGGGAGAACCTCAGTCCACTAGAGCTACCAGCTAGCATAGAGAAATAATAAGCAAGCTGGACAAAAAACCAAACAACTGAAAATCAGCACTTAGCTTATCCTGAAAGATCTGGGAGCAGGTAGGCAGGAACCAAACAGAGCACATCTGAATACATTGATAGCCGGCAAGGAAATGACAGAAAGGCCAGGTAAAATAGGAAACACCCAGCCTCTGAAGGACAGGTGGAAACCAAAGGCCGCAACCCACCAAAGTTACCCAGTACCAGCAGTAACCACCAGAGGGAGCCCACAAACAGAATCCACAACAGTACCCCCCCCTTGAGGAGGGGTCACCGAACCCTCACGAGAACCCCCAGGGCGATCAGGGTGAGCTCTATGGAAGGCGCGAACCAAATCAGTCGCATGAACATCGGAGGCGATCACCCAGGAATTATCCTCCTGACCATAACCCTTCCACTTAACCAAATACTGGAGTTTGCGTCTGGAAACACGAGAATCCAAGATCTTCTCAACAACATACTCCAATTCTCCCTCCACCAGCACCGGAGCAGGAGGCTCAACCGAAGGAACAACGGGCACCCCATACCTCCGCAACAACGACCGATGGAACACATTATGAATAGCAAACGATGCTGGGAGATCCAAACGAAAAGATACAGGGTTAAGAATCTCCGAGATCCTATAAGGACCGATGAACCGAGGCTTGAACTTAGGAGAAGAGACCTTCATAGGGACAAAACGAGAAGACAACCACACCAAATCCCCAACAAGAAGTCGGGGACCCACGCGGCGACGGCGATTAGCAAACTGCTGAGTCTTCTCCTGAGACAACTTCAAATTGTCCACCACCTGGTTCCAAATCTGATGCAGCCTGTCCACCACCACGTCCACTCCAGGACAATCCGAAGACTCCACCTGACCAGAGGAAAAACGAGGATGAAACCCCGAATTACAAAAAAAAGGAGAGACCAACGTGGCAGAACTAGCCCGATTATTAAGAGCAAATTCGGCCAGTGGCAAAAAAGCAACCCAGTCATCCTGGTCAGCAGAAACAAAACACCTCAAATAAGTTTCCAAGGTCTGATTAGTTCGCTCCGTCTGGCCATTCGTCTGAGGATGGAATGCAGACGAGAAAGACAAATCAATGCCCATCTTGGCACAAAACGTCCGCCAAAATCTAGACACAAACTGGGATCCCCTGTCAGAAACGATATTCTCCGGAATCCCATGCAAACGAACCACGTTCTGAAAAAATAAAGGGACCAACTCAGAGGAGGAAGGCAACTTAGGCAAGGACACCAAATGAACCATCTTAGAAAAGCGGTCACACACAACCCAGATAACGGACATTTTCTGTGAAACCGGGAGATCAGAAATAAAATCCATGGAAATGTGCGTCCAAGGCCTCCTCGGGATGGGCAAGGATAACAACAACCCACTGGCCCGAGAACAGCAAGGCTTAGCTCGAGCACACACTTCACAAGACTGCACAAAGGTACGCACATCCCTAGACAAGGAAGGCCACCAAAAAGACCTGGCCACCAAGTCTCTAGTACCAAATATTCCAGGATGACCAGCCAACACAGAAGAATGGACCTCGGAGATGACTCTACTGGTCCAATCATCCGGAACGAACAGTCTTTCTGGTGGACAACGATCCGGTTTATCCACCTGAAACTCCTGCAATGCACGTCGCAAGTCTGGGGATACGGCGGACAATATTACCCCATCCCTAAGGATACCAGTAGGCCCAGAGTCTCCAGGAGAGTCAGGCACAAAACTCCTGGAAAGAGCATCTGCCTTCACATTCTTTGAACCTGGCAGGTATGAAACCATGAAATTGAAACGAGAAAAAAACAACGACCAACGAGCCTGTCTAGGATTCAAACGCCTGGCAGACTCAAGGTAAATGAGATTCTTGTGATCAGTCAAGACCACCACACGATGTTTAGCACCCTCAAGCCAATGACGCCACTCCTGAAATGCCCACTTCATGGCCAAAAGCTCCCGGTTACCCACATCATAATTGCGCTCGGCGGGCGAGAATTTTCTAGAGAAGAATGCACATGGCTTCATCACCGAGCCATCAGTACTTCTCTGTGACAAAACCGCCCCCGCTCCAATCTCGGAAGCATCAACCTCAACCTGAAAAGGAAGTGAAACATCTGGTTGACACAACACAGGAGCAGAAGAAAACCGGCGCTTAAGTTCCTGAAAGGCCCCCACAGCCGCAGGAGACCAATTAGCAACATCAGCACCCTTTTTAGTTAAATCAGTCAAAGGTTTAACAATACTGGAAAAATTTGCAATGAACCGACGATAAAAATTAGCAAACCCCAAGAACTTCTGTAGGCTCTTAACAGATGTAGGTTGTGTCCAGTCACAAATTGCCTGAACCTTAACGGGATCCATCTCAATAGTAGAAGGAGAAAAAATGTACCCCAAAAAAGAAATCTTCTGGACTCCGAGGAGACACTTTGAGCCCTTCACAAACAGAGAATTGGCCCGCAGAACCTGAAACACCTTCCTGACCTGTAGAACATGACACTCCCAGTCATCAGAAAACACCAAAATATCATCCAAATACACAATCATAAACTTATCCAGATATTCACTGAAAATATTGTGCATAAAGGACTGAAAGACTGACGGAGCATTGGAGAGTCCAAAAGGCATTACCAAATACTCAAAATGGCCCTCAGGCGTATTAAATGCGGTTTTCCACTCATCACCTTGTTTTATCCGCACCAGATTATACGCACCGCGAAGATCTATCTTAGTGAACCACCTAGCCCCCTTAATGCGAGCAAACAAGTCAGTCAATAATGGCAATGGATACTGATATTTGACTGTAATCTTATTCAGAAGGCGATAATCTATACAAGGCCTCAGGGAACCATCTTTTTTTGCCACGAAAAAAAAACCTGCTCCCAGAGGGGACGAAGATGGACGAATATGTCCCTTTTCCAAGGACTCCTTAATATAATTCCGCATAGCAGTATGCTCTGGCAGTGACAGATTAAATAAACGACCCTTAGGGAACTTACTGCCAGGAATCAATTCTATAGCACAGTCACAATCTCTATGAGGAGGGAGCGAATTGAGCTTAGGCTCCTCAAAAACATCCCTATAGTCAGACAAAAACTCAGGGATCTCAGAAGGAGTAGATGAAGCGATAGAAATCGGAGGTGCATCATCATGAACCCCCTGACATCCCCAGCTTAACACAGACATTGTTTTCCAGTCCAGGACAGGATTATGAGTTTGTAACCATGGCAGACCCAGCACTAGTACATCATGTAAATTATACAGTACAAGGAAGCGAATCACCTCCTGATGAACGGGAGTCATGCGCATGGTCACTTGTGTCCAATACTGCGGTTTATTCATAGCCAATGGTGTAGAGTCAATTCCCTTCAGAGGAATAGGGACTTCCAGAGGCTCCAGACTAAAACCGCAGCGTTTAGCAAATGACCAATCCATAAGACTCAGGGCAGCGCCCGAATCCACATAGGCATCAACGGAAATGGAAGACAGTGAAAAAATCAGAGTCACAGACAAAATGAACTTAGGCTGCAGAGTACCAATGGCAAAAGATTTATCAAGCTTTTTGTGCGTTTAGAGCATGCTGATATAACATGAGCTGAATCACCACAATAAAAACACAATCCATTTTTCCGCCTATAATTTTGCCGTTCACTTCTGGACTGAATTCTATCACATTGCATAGTCTCAGGTGCCTGTTCAGAAGACACCACCAACTGGTGCACGGGTTTGCGCTCCCGCAAACGCCGATCAATCTGAATGGCCATAGCCATAGACTCATTCAGACCTGTAGGCGTAGGGAACCCCACCATAATATCCTTTATGGCCTCAGAAAGACCATTTCTGAAGTTTGCAGCCAGGGCGCACTCATTCCACTGAGTAAGCACCGACCATTTCCGAAATTTTTGACAATATATTTCCGCTTCATCATGCCCCTGAGAGAGGGCTAATAAAGCCTTTTCAGCCTGAATCTCCAGGTTGGGTTCCTCATAGAGCAATCCCAATGCCAGAAAAAACGCATCCACACTGAGCAATGCAGGATCCCCTGGTGCCAATGCAAATGCCCAATTCTGAGGGTCGCCCCGCAGGAAAGATATTACAATCCTGACCTGTTGAGCAGGGTCTCCAGAGGAGCGAGATTTTAAAGAAAGAAACAATTTACAATTGTTCCTGAAATTCAGGAAGGTAGATCTATCTCCAGAGAAGAACTCTGGAATAGGAATTCTAGGTTCAGACATGGGAGTGTGAACAACAAAATCCTGTATGTTTTGAACTTTTGCCGCGAGATTACTCAGGCTGGAAGCCAAACTCTGGACATCCATGTTAAACAGCTAAGATCAGAGCCATTCAAGGGTTAAGAGGAGATAAGAAGCAGCTAGACAGCAATTAAGGGCTAGGCAGCAAAACTCTGAAGGGAAAAAAAAAAAATAAATTTCCCTTAAACACTTCTTTTTCTCCTGCTTCAGCCCAAACAATTAACACTTTGTGGGCCGGCTATACTGTCATGAATCCCCAATGGCTAGGGATAGCACAGGACAAGCAAAGTACAAATAAATAACGGACGAGCTCTAGGGTGATGGAACCTGGGCTGACCGCTGCCCTACGCCTGACAAACGCAACTAGAGATAGCCAGGGAGCGTGCCTACGTTGGTTCTAGACGCCACGCACCAGCCTAAGAGCTAACTAGTACTGCAGAGAAAATAAAGACCTCACTTGCCTCTAGAGGAATGAACCCCAAAAGATATAGTTGCCCCCTCACATGTATTGACGGTGAAATGAGAGGAAGGCACACACATAGAGATGATATATATAGATTCAGCAAATTGAGGCCCGCTGTAAACTAGAAAGCAGAACGATACAAAAGGGGACTGAGCGGTCAGCAAAAAACCCTAATCAAAAAACCATCCTGAGATTACAAGAACCCATGTGCCAACTCATGGCACATGGGGAGAACCTCAGTCCACTAGAGCTACCAGCTAGCATAGAGAAATAATAAGCAAGCTGGACAAAAAACCAAACAACTGAAAATCAGCACTTAGCTTATCCTGAAAGATCTGGGAGCAGGTAGGCAGGAACCAAACAGAGCACATCTGAATACATTGATAGCCGGCAAGGAAATGACAGAAAGGCCAGGTAAAATAGGAAACACCCAGCCTCTGAAGGACAGGTGGAAACCAAAGGCCGCAACCCACCAAAGTCACCCAGTACCAGCAGTAACCACCAGAGGGAGCCCACAAACAGAATCCACAACAGTCTTGCCTGTGTCCCAATGTCCTGCCTGTTCCCTGGGGTCCACCCCATGATGACGTCTGTCCGAGGTCAGTGTCTGATGTTCTCCTGCTGTGCCTGTGCTATGCGTGAGGCTTGAGAGAGGTTCTCCTGATATGCCTGTGCCAGATGACCTTGGACTGCATCAACCTGTGATGACCTCTTGCCATCGTCTGATGTCTGCTGTCCTGTGATTTTCACCCTTTCTAGATGTGCAGAATCGGGAGCCTGGCATTGTAACATCTTGTTTCTGTATTGTGACTTTACTTAGTAAACTTCATGTTTCTTCATACCTGAAGTTGTGGGGTGTCATCTTGTCCTGCACGTTACCATCTTGCCCGCATGCTCAGCTGCCACAGACCCCAGTCGCTGCTCTTCCCTAGTCCGGGCAGACCTGGGTCCCCTCTGTGGTCCAGTGGGTCCACATTCCATTAACACCTGTGACATGCCCCATGTCATCGTCCCCTTCATTTGAGACATCAGTGCTCAGAGACGTGGCCAAGGTAAGGAAGGATGAAACTCGACCACCATTGAACAAGACACATAAGTTGAAATGTCAAGAGTGGGCCAAAAGATATCTGAAAACAGATTTTTCAAAAGGTTAATGGACTGATGAGATGAGAGTGACAATTGATGAATCAGATGGATGGATGGGCCCAGGGCTGGATCAGCAACGGGCACAGACCTCCACTTCATTGACACCAAAACTGCTAAGAATTAATAAAGATAAGCTACAGGTGCTACTCACAAAATTAGAATATCATCAAAAAGTTCATTTATTTTGGTTTTTAAACAGAAAGAGTGAAACTCATATATTATATAGTCATTACAAACAGAGTGATCTATTTCAAGTGTTTATTTCTGTTTATGCTGATGATTATGGCTTACAGCCAATGAAAACCCAAAAGTCATTATCTCAGTAAATTAGAATAATTAACAAAAAGCACCTGCAAAGGCTGCCTAAGTGGTTAAAAAGGTCCTTTAGTCTGTTTCACTAGGTTCCACAATCATGGGGAAGACTGCTGACTTGACAGATGTCCACAAGCCACAAAAGGTCATTGCTAAAGAAGCTGGCTGTTCACAGAGTGCTGTATCCAAGCATGTTAACCCCTTCCTGACATGCTCTGTACTAGTACTGCTAGTACAGTGGCACGATCGCACGGTCTCACGGTGAGCATCGTGGCGATCGCGTGCGGGTGTCAGCTGTATGTAACAGCTGACACCCAGCAGCAATGCCCACGATTGGCGCTAGCGCTAGCTGAGAACAGGCTCCGGAAAGCCTCCTGCACTGCTTGTCAGATCGCTGATCTGACACAGTGCTATGCTATGTGATGTCCCACCCTGGGACAATGTTAGAAAGTAAAAAAAAAAAATCCCCAAATAAAGAAAAAAAAAAACAACTAAATATTTTAACAATAAATCCATTTATTCATGTAAATAAAAAAAAAAACTATAAAAGTACACATATTTGGTATCGCCACATCCGTAACGACCCTCTCTATAAAACTATCCAACTAGTTAACCCCTTCAGTGAACACCGCAAAAAAATTAGATAAAAAGCGAGGCAAAAAACAATGCTTTATCATCATATTGCCGAATAAAAAGTGCAATAAAATGGGATCAAAAAGACGGATATAAATAAACATGGTACCACTGTCCCACAAAAAAAATCCACCATACAGCGTCATCAGCAGAAAAATAAAAAAGTTATAGCTTTCAGAATAAAGCGATGCAAAAACAATTATTTTTTACGTAACATAGTTTTTATTGTGTAAAAGCGCCAAAACATAAAAAAATTATTTTTATATTAATAATATAAATGAGGCATCGCTGTAATCGTACTGACCCAAAGAAAAAAGCTGCTTTATTAATTTTACCACACGCAGAATGGTATAAACGCCCCCCCTAAAAGAAATTCAGGAATTGCTGGTTATTGTTCATTCTGCCTCCCAAAAATCGGAATAAAAAGTGATCAAAAAATGTCATGTGCCTGAAAATGGTACCAATAAAAATGTTAACTCGTCCTGCAAAAAAAAAGACCTCAAATGACTCTGTGGGCCAAAATATGGATAAATTATAGCTCTCAAAATGTGGTGATGCAAAAACTATTCTTTGCAATAAAAAGCGTCTCTTAGCGTGTGACAGCTGCCAAACAAAAACCCGCTATAAATAGTAAATCAAACCCCCCTTTATCACCCCCTTAGTTTGGGAAAAATAATCCCTCCGTCCGTTCTCAATTCCAGCCAATTCTGCGTTGAAAAAGTAAAATGGTGCTCCTTCCCTTCTGAGCTCTGCCGTGCGCCCAAACAGTGGTTCCCCCCACATATGGGGTATCAGCGTACTCAGGACAAATTGAACAACAAGGTTTGCAGTCCAATTTCTCCTGTTACCCTTGTGAAAATAAAAATTTGAGGGCTAAAATATAATTTTTGTGGAAAAAATATATTTATTATTTTCACGGCTCTGCGTTATAAACTTTAGCGAAACACTTGGGGGTTCAAAGTTTTCACAACACATCTAGATAAGTTCCTTGGAGGGTATAGTTTCCAATATGGGGTCACTTGTGGGGTTTTCTACTGTTTAGGTACATCAGGGGCTCTGCAAACGCAACGTGACGCCCGCAGACCATTCCATCAAAGTCGGCATTACAAAACAGCGCTCCTTCCCTTCCGAGCTCTGCCATGCACCCAAATGGTAGTCCCCCCCCACATATGGGGTATCGGCGTACTCAAGGTAAATTGGACAACAACTTTTGGCGTCCAATTTCTCCTGTTACCCTTGGGAAAATAAACAATTGTGGGCTAAAAAATCATTTTGTGGAAAAGCAATGATTTATTAATTTTCACGGCTCTACATTCTAAATTTTAGTGAAACAATTGGGGGTTCAAAGTACTCACCACACATCTAGATAAGTTCCTTAGGGGGTCTACTTTCCAAAATGGGGTCACTTATGGGGAGTTTTCACTGTTTAGGCACATCAGGGGCTCTCCAAACGCGACATGGTGTCCGATCTCAATTCCAGCCAATTTTGCATTGAAAAGTCAAACGGCGCTCCTTCCCTTCCGAGCTCTGCCATGCACCCAAACGGTGGTTTACCCCCACATATGGGGTATCAGCGTACTCAGGACAAATTGGACAACAACTTTTGTGGTCCAATTTCTCCTGTTACCCTTGGGAAAATACAAAATTTGGGGGGAAAACATCATTTTTGTGAAAAAAATATGATTTTTTTACGGCTCTACATTATAAATTTCTGTGAAGCACTTGGGGGTTCAAAGTGCTCACCACACATCTAGATTAGATCCTTGTGGGGTCTGCTTTCCACAGTGTTGTCACTTGTGGGGGATTCCACTGTTTAGGTATATCAAAGGTTCTCCAAAAGCAACATGGTGTCTGATCTCAATTCCAGCAAATTTTGAATTGAAAAGTCAAATGGCGCTCCTTCCCTTCCAAGCTCTGCCATGTGCCCAAACAGTGGTTTACTCCCCAATTATGGGGTATCGGCGTACTCACGACAAATTGTACAACAACTTTTGTGATCCAATTTCCCCTGTTATCCTTGGTAAAATAAAACAAATTGGATCTGAAGTAAAAATGTTGTGAAAAAAGTTAATTTTTTTTTAACATTCCAAAAATTCCTGTGAAGCAACTGAAGGGTTAATAAAATTCTTGAATGTGGTTTTTAGTACCTTGAGGGGTGCAGTTTTTAGAATGTGTCACTTTTGGGCATTTTCTGTCATATAGGCCCCTCAAAGTCACTTCAAGTATGAGGTGGTCGCTGAAAAAAAATGGTTTTGCAAATTTTGTTGTAAAAATGAGAAATCGCTGCTCAACTTTTAACCCTTATAACTTCCTAACAAAAAAATTATGTTTCCAAAATTGTGTTAATGTAAAGTGGACATGTGGGAAATGTTATTTATTAACTATTTTGTATGATATGACTCTCTTAGGGCATAAAAACTAAAAGTTAAAAAATTGCACAATCTTCAAAATTTTTGCCAAATTTCGATTTTTTTTCCACAAATAAACGCAATTCATATTGAAGACATTTTACGACTATCATAAAGTACAATATGTCACGAGAAAACAATCCCAGAATCACCAGGATCCGTTGAAGCGTTTCAGAGTTATTACCTCATAAAATGACATTGGTCAGAATTGAAAAAAATGGCCTGGTCAGGAATTTGAAAGCAGGCTTCTTGGTAAAGGGGTTAATAGAAAGTTGAGTGGAAGGAAAAAGTGTGGTAGAAAAAGGTGCACAAGCAACCGGGATAACCGCAGCCTTGAAAGGATTGTTAAGAAAAGGCCATTCAAAATTTTGGGGGAGATTCACAAGGAGTGGAATGCTGCTGGATTCATTGCTTCAAGAGCCACCACACACAGACATATCCAGGACATGGACTACAAGTGTCGCATTCCTTTTGTCAAGCCACTCATGACCAACAGACAATGCCAGAAGCATCTTACCTTGGCAAAGGAGAAAAAGAACTGGATTGTTGCTCAGTGGTCCAAGCTGTTGTTTTTAGATGAAAGTAAATTTTTGCATTTCATTTGGAAATCAAGGTTAAGGAGGCTGGAGGAAGAGTGGAGAGAAAGACAATCCTAGCTGCTTGAGGTCTAGTGTGAACTTTCCACAATCAGTGATGATTTGGGGAGCCATGTCATCTGCTGGTGTAGATCCACTGTGTTTTATCAAGACCAAAGTGTTGTGAATTTGGATTCTGGGCTCCCCCGGTGGCTACTGGTGGAATTGAACTGGTGTTTTCATCTTCTCTGTTCACCTGTTCCCATCAAGATGTGGTAGTCGCTATATAACCTTGCTGCTCTGTTAGTTGCTTGCCGGTCAACAATGTTATCAGAAGCCTCTCTGTGCTTGTTCCTGCTCCTAGACAACTACTAGATAAGTTGGACTCTTGTCCATGTTTGTTTTTGCATTTTTGTTCCAGTTCACAGCTGTAGTTTCGTTACTGTGTCTGGAAAGCTCTTGTGAACAGGAATTGCCACTCTGGTGTTATGAGTTAATGCCAGAGTTTTAAAGTAATTTCTGGATGGTGTTTTGATAGGGTTTTCAGCTGACCATGAAAGTGTCCTTTCTGTCTTCTGCTATGTAGTAAGTGGACCTCAAATTTGCTAAACCTATTTTCATACTACGTTTGTTATTTCATCTTAATTCACCGCCAATACATGTGGGGGGCCTCTGTCTCCTTTCGGGGTATTTCTCTAGAGGTGAGCTAGGACTAATATTTTCCTCTGCTAGCATTATTTAGTCCTCCGGCTGGTGCTGGGCATCTAGAATCAACGTAGGCATGCTACCCGGCCACTGCTAGTTGTGCGTTAGGTTTAGTTCATGGTCAGCTCAGTTCCCATCTTCCAAGAGCTAGTTCCTATATATGCTGATGCTATGTTCTCTTGCCATTGAGAACATGACAGTTTGACCGGCCCACTAAAGGGTTAAAATCCTTGGCTGAGAAAGGAGAGAAATAAGAAGTCTGCTGAGAATTTTTTTTTTTTTTTTTCTCCTTCTAATCTTTGAATGGCTCTGTGTCCACCTGTTTGTAATGGATCTTCAGAGTGTAACTGCAGGTTTGAATAATCTCGCCACGAAGGTACAAAATTTGCAAGACTTTGTTTGTCATGCACCTGTATCTGAGCCGAGAATTCCTTTGCCGGAATTTTTCTCGGGGAATAGATCTGGGTTTCAGAATTTTCGAAATAATTGCAAATTATTTTTGTCCCTGAAATTTCGCTCTGCCGGAGACCCTGCACAGCAGGTCAGGATTGTGATTTCCTTGCTCCGGGGCGACCCTCAAGACTGGGCTTTTTCATTGACACCAGGGGATCCTGTGTTGCTCAATGTGGATGCGTTTTTTCTGGCCTTGGGGTTGCTTTATGACGAACCTCATTTGGAGCTTCAGGCAGAAAAAACTTTGATGTCCCTATCTCAGGGGCAAGATGAAGCGGAAATTTACTGTCAAAGATTCCGTAAATGGTCTGTGCTTACTCAGTGGAATGAGTGCGCCCTGGCGGCGACTTTCAGAGAGGGTCTCTCTGATGCCATTAAGGATGTTATGGTGGGGTTCCCTGTGCCTGCGGGTCTGAATGAGTCCATGACAATGGCTATTCAGATCGATAGGCGTTTGCGGGAGCGCAAACCAGTGCACCATCTGGCGGTGTCCACTGAGAAGTCGCCAGAGAGTATGCAGTGTGATAGAATTCTGTCCCGAAGCGAGCGGCAGAATTTTAGACGGAAAAATGGGTTGTGTTTCTATTGTGGTGATTCTACTCATGTTATATCAGCATGCTCTAAGCGCACTAAAAAGTTTGATAAATCTGTTTCCATTTGCACCTTACCGTCTAAGTTTATTCTATCTGTGACCCTGATTTGCTCTTTGTCATCTATTACCACGGACGCCTATGTCGACTCTGGCGCCGCTTTGAGTCTTATGGATTGGTCCTTTGCCAAACGCTGTGGGTATGATTTAGAGCCTTTGGAGACTCTTATTCCTCTGAAGGGGATTGACTCCACCCCATTGGCTAATAATAAACCACAATACTGGACACAAGTAACTATGCGTATTAATCCGGATCACCAGGAGATTATTCGCTTTCTGGTGCTGTATAATCTACATGATGATTTGGTGCTAGGATTGCCTTGGCTGCAATCTCACAACCCAGTCCTCGACTGGAGAGCTATGTCTGTGTTGAGCTGGGGATGTAAGGGGGCTCATGGGGATGTACCTGTGGTTTCCATTTCATCATCTATTCCCTCTGAAATTCCTGAGTTCCTGTCTGACTATCGTGACGTCTTTGAAGAATCCAAGCTTGGTTCATTACCTCCGCACCGAGAGTGCGATTGTGCCATAGATTTAATCCTGGGTAGTAAATACCCAAAGGGTCGTTTATTTAATCTGTCTGTGCCTGAACATGCTGCTATGCGAGAATATATAAAGGAGTCCTTGGAAAAGGGACATATTCGTCCATCGTCATCTCCCTTAGGAGCCGGTTTTTTCTTTGTGTCAAAAAAAGACGGCTCTTTGAGACCATGTATCGATTATCGGCTTTTGAATAAAATCACTGTAAAATATCAATACCCATTGCCGTTGCTGACTGATTTGTTTGCTCGCATAAAGGGGGCCAAGTGGTTCTCTAAGATTGACCTTCGTGGGGCGTATAATTTGGTGCGAATCAGGCAGGGGGATGAGTGGAAAACCGCATTTAATACGCCCGAGGGCCACTTTGAGTATTTAGTGATGCCTTTTGGTCTTTCAAATGCTCCGTCAGTTTTCCAGTCCTTTATGCATGATATTTTTCGCGATTATTTGGATAAATTTATGATTGTGTATCTGGATGATATTCTGATTTTTTCGGATGACTGGGACTCTCTTGTCCAGCAAGTCAGGAGGGTTTTCCAGGTTTTGCAGTCTAATTCTTTGTGTGTGAAGGGTTCTAAGTGTGTTTTTGGGGTACAGAGGATTTCCTTTTTGGGATATATTTTTTCTCCCTCTTCCATTGAAATGGATCCTGTCAAGGTTCAAGCTATTTGTGATTGGACGCAGCCCTCTTCTCTTAAGAGTCTTCAGAAATTTTTGGGCTTTGCTAACTTTTATCGTCGATTTATTGCTGGTTTTTCGGATATTGCTAAGCCATTGACCGATTTGACTAAGAAGGGTGCTGATGTTGCTGATTGGTCCCCTGACGCTGTGGAGGCCTTTCGGGAGCTTAAGCGCCGTTTTTCCTCTGCCCCTGTGTTGCGTCAGCCTGATGTTGCTCTACCTTTTCAGGTTGAGGTCGACGCTTCTGAGATCGGAGCTGGGGCAGTGTTGTCGCAGAAAAGTTCTGACTGCTCCGTGATGAGGCCTTGTGCCTTCTTTTCCCGTAAATTTTCGCCCGCTGAGCGGAATTATGATGTTGGGAATCGGGAGCTTTTGGCCATGAAGTGGGCTTTTGAGAAGTGGCGCCATTGGCTTGAGGGGGCCAGACATCAGGTGGTGGTATTGACTGACCACAAAAACTTGATTTATCTTGAGACCGCCAGGCGCCTGAATCCTAGACAGGCGCGCTGGTCATTATTTTTCTCTCGGTTTAATTTTGTGGTGTCATACCTACCGGGTTCTAAGAATGTTAAGGCGGATGCCCTTTCTAGGAGTTTTGAGCCTGACTCGCCTGGTAACTCTGAGCCCACAGGTATCCTTAAGGATGGAGTGGTATTGTCAGCCGTTTCTCCAGACCTGCGGCGGGCCTTGCAGGAGTTTCAGGCGGATAGACCGGATCGTTGCCCACCTGATAAACTGTTTGTTCCTGATGATTGGACCAGTAGAGTCATCTCTGAGGTTCATTCTTCTGCGTTGGCAGGTCATCCTGGCATTTTTGGTACCAGGGATTTGGTGGCAAGGTCCTTCTGGTGGCCTTCCCTGTCACGAGATGTGCGAGGCTTTGTGCAGTCTTGTGACGTTTGTGCTCGGGCCAAGCCTTGTTGCTCTCGGGCTAGTGGATTATTGTTGCCCTTGCCTTTTCCTAAGAGGCCTTGGACGCACATCTCGATGGATTTTATTTCAGATCTGCCTGTTTCTCAGAAGATGTCTGTCATCTGGGTGGTGTGTGACCGTTTCTCTAAGATGGTCCATTTGGTTCCTCTGCCCAAGTTGCCTTCTTCTTCCGAGTTGGTTCCTCTGTTTTTTCAAAATGTTGTTCGTTTGCATGGTATTCCTGAGAATATCATTTCTGACAGAGGGACCCAATTCGTGTCTAGATTTTGGCGGGCATTCTGTGCTAGGATGGGCATAGATTTATCTTTTTCGTCCGCTTTCCATCCTCAGACGAATGGCCAGACCGAGCGGACTAATCAGACCCTGGAGACATATCTGAGGTGTTTTGTGTCTGCTGACCAGGATGATTGGGTTGCTTTTTTGCCATTGGCAGAGTTCGCTCTCAATAATCGGGCCAGCTCTGCCACTTTGGTGTCCCCGTTTTTCTGTAATTCGGGGTTTCATCCTCGATTTTCCTCTGGTCAGGTGGAATCTTCGGATTGTCCTGGAGTGGATGCTGTGGTGGAGAGATTGCATCAGATCTGGGGGCAGGTGGTGGACAATTTGAGGTTGTCCCAGGAGAAGACTCAGCTTTTTGCCAACCGCCACCGTCGTGTTGGTCCTCGGCTTTGTGTTGGGGATTTGGTGTGGTTGTCTTCTCGTTTTGTCCCTATGAGGGTCTCTTCTCCTAAGTTTAAGCCTCGGTTCATCGGCCCGTATAAGATATTGGAGATTCTTAACCCTGTTTCCTTCCGTTTGGACCTCCCTGCATCCTTTTCTATTCATAACGTTTTTCATCGGTCATTATTGCGCAGGTATGAGGTACCGGTTGTGCCTTCTGTTGAGCCTCCTGCTCCGGTGTTGGTTGAGGGTGAGTTGGAGTACGTTGTGGAGAAAATCTTAGACTCTCGTGTTTCCAGACGGAGACTCCAGTATCTGGTCAAGTGGAAGGGATACGGCCAGGAGGATAATTCTTGGGTGAATGCATCTGATGTTCATGCCTCTGATCTGGTTCGTGCCTTTCATAGGGCCCATCCTGATCGCCCTGGTGGTTCTGGTGAGGGTTCGGTGCCCCCTCCTTGAGGGGGGGGTACTGTTGTGAATTTGGATTCTGGGCTCCCCCGGTGGCTACTGGTGGAATTGAACTGGTGTTTTCATCTTCTCTGTTCACCTGTTCCCATCAAGATGTGGGAGTCGCTATATAACCTTGCTGCTCTGTTAGTTGCTTGCCGGTCAACAATGTTATCAGAAGCCTCTCTGTGCTTGTTCCTGCTCCTAGACAACTACTAGATAAGTTGGACTCTTGTCCATGTTTGTTTTTGCATTTTTGTTCCAGTTCACAGCTGTAGTTTCGTTACTGTGTCTGGAAAGCTCTTGTGAACAGGAATTGCCACTCTGGTGTTATGAGTTAATGCCAGCGTTTTAAAGTAATTTCTGGATGGTGTTTTGATAGGGTTTTCAGCTGACCATGAAAGTGTCCTTTCTGTCTTCTGCTATGTAGTAAGTGGACCTCAAATTTGCTAAACCTATTTTCATACTACGTTTGTTATTTCATCTTAATTCACCGCCAATACATGTGGGGGGCCTCTGTCTCCTTTCGGGGTATTTCTCTAGAGGTGAGCTAGGACTAATATTTTCCTCTGCTAGCATTATTTAGTCCTCCGGCTGGTGCTGGGCATCTAGAATCAACGTAGGCATGCTACCCGGCCACTGCTAGTTGTGCGTTAGGTTTAGTTCATGGTCAGCTCAGTTCCCATCTTCCAAGAGCTAGTTCCTATATATGCTGATGCTATGTTCTCTTGCCATTGAGAACATGACACCAAAGTCAGCGCAGCCGTCTACCAGAACAGTTTAGAGCACTTCATGATTCCCTCTGCTGACAAGTTTTTTGGAGATAGAAATGTCATTCTCCAGCAGAGCTTGGCACCTGTCCATACTGCCAAAAGTACCAAAACAACAGTATCACTGTGCTTGATTGGCCAGCAAACTCACTTGTCCTTAACCCCATAGAGAATCTATGGGGTATTGTCAAGAGGAAGATGAGAGACACCAGATCCAACAATGCAGATGATCTGAAGACTGATATCAAAGCAACCTGGGCTTCCATAATACCTTAGCAGTGCCACAAGGGAATTGCCTCCATGTCACACCTTATTGATGCAGTAATTGATGCCAAAGGAGCCCTACCGAGTATTGAGTGTTTTTACTAAACATACAATTCAGTAGGCCAACATTTCGGATTTTAAAATCATTTTTCAAGCTAGTGTTATAAAGTATTCTAAATTACTGAGATAATCACTTTTGGGTTTTCATTGGCTGTAAGCCATAATCATCAACATTAACAGAAATAAACACTTGAAATAGATCACTCTGTTTGTAAAGACTCTATATAATATATGAGTTACACTTTTTGTATTGAAGAACTGAAATTAATTAACTTGCTATTCTAATTTTGTGAGGAGCACCTGTGGTTGGATCCTTTCTGATTGAGAGTGGACTCAAAATCAATTCCAACAACTACTGCCAGTTTTTAGATGACACTTTCAGAGAACTATCTCTCTTTTTCCACCAGAACTTATCATTCATTTTCAAAATTCTCACTTCTCGGGTAAAATCTGTATTCAGTGAAGACAGATTATTACATTACTGAGACAGGAGATGGTAGTTGCCATTGATAAGATTCTATACAGATGCGAGGGGGAGGAGGAGGCAGCTTCTAGCTCCTACTTCACCTCTACCTCCTCTCCTATACGTATAGTCTTAAAAGCACTAACTGCCATGTCCAATCTCAATAATTTAAAAATCTGTCTTCAATTAAAAAAAACTTTGCCTGGGAATTGAGAATATGGAATGAATGATCAGTCCTGGCAGAGAAAAAAAAAGAATTCTCTGATAAGATATTTTACAAAGTTTCTGATTTTCACGTGTACTATTAATTTATGCAATAAAAATGTAAAAGATGGTTGCTCTTTAAATAATTGGATAGCACAAGTAAAAAAACTTATCTATGAAAGACAGATGAATGGATGATAGATAGATTGATAAATAGATTAAATGAATATATAGATTAATTAATTTATCATGTGTTTCTATGTGTTTGAAATTCATTTAGATTTAGAGTCCCATTAGGTACAGGTACTGATATCAATGATGTCAGAAAAGTTAATTGGTGCTATGTAAGCAAAGTACATAATAAATAAACAAGGTTCTTATAGGTTACAATAGATTGGGATAACAAATAGGTCACCAATATCAGGAGAGGAAGCATTGGGGCACATACAGCCTTCCTCCTGAAGATCTAAAGATCTAGGTGTATAAGAAGTGTCTGAAAGAGCCTGCATAAATAAGGGTCTTAACAGTATTTATGTTGTGAAATGGAACATCAGATGCATTAGCTTCAGTTCATTCCCAGCCCTGATTTAAAGGTGGTGCTGCACAGTAATCTATAGATGGATTTTTAAGTGGTAAATGCAATCTTGCTCGTTGCTTCATTTTTAAAGGTCATCTCGGGATATAATTTCACTGCCTCTAAAGCGTGTTGATCAATATTCCTAGCAGTACTTCGTAGTTAATGACACTGTGAAGCCATTTCTCTGACCTTTTCCTATACATTTGAAAGTTAACTGGGAATTTCTTGGAATTCAAGTGTTGTATGCCCTGTAAGGTTTTCTGCTTCTACCCCTGGGAAATGTGTCTAATTATATTATAGCACGGAAAAATAACTGTCAAAAGTGGAGGTTCAAAATCAATTTTTTCAATACCCCAGAGGCTATTGTTTTATAATAAAATATCCATGTTACCAACCCTTTATTCCAATAATAGAAATATTTTTTTCCTTTTTTAGAACTTGTCACCCTCTCTGTAATTATTTCTACTCTTCACTAGTGATGAGCGAATTTATTCAGAAAACGATTACCAAACATAAATTCGGCATGAATATGGCACATTCAGATTCATGATCGGAAACACGAGCAACATTTTATAAAATCAGGAAAAATCGGAAACACTCGGTAAAAAGTGCGGGAAAATATTTGCGTTGCCACAAAAGTATTTTCAGCACTTTAGCAATGATAATGGTGGTGTATCATAAGTATTTGGCACATGTTTAATGAGCGGAGGGGGTTTGCAGAGCTCAGAGGCATGGCGCTCTTGTAAACAGTATTTTGTTTTCCTACATTTATGTGTGCACATTATGGCTAGCCAATAAGGGTGCAGGAAACATCCACAATGTCCTGACACAATGGCTTGTGTCATTGGCTGCTGAAATCACATTTCCCACTTCATATAAAGTGCGGACATTTTGTTTTAGCGCCATTTTGACATTGTAACAGCAGAGGGAGGTTGCTCTGTCCTGATGATAGAACTGTTAGCAGCTCGATTTTAGCTAGTTAGCTAGGTGGTTGTTTCTTTCTCAGATAGTTTAGCTAGGTAGTGTCTTGTGTGACTGTGAAATCGACCTTCCAGCAATATTTTTTGTTTTGCCATTACTGAGGTCCACAGACAAACACAGAAGGGCACATGTCATACAAGTGTGTAGTGCACTGCTTCTATTGTGTTCCATGCATGAGTATAGAATTCTAAATATTAATTTTTCACTATCTAAATGTGAAACAGGATCCCACCTTGTCATTCAGTGGTGTGGTGACAGTGTTCTGTGATTTGAGCTGTTGTGCATGAAGAAATATTTTTTGGGGAGCAGTTGCTACTGTGATTCACCATGCCATATCTCACCTTGTTATTTAGCATCAGTGAAATTCCACAGTGTGTATAGCTCATACACATTAAAAAAATATTATTTTTTTTCTGTTGCTAAGTGTGATACAGCCCGCATTATTCTATATTGTCATTTTGTGGCACTGATATGAAGCAGTCTGCAGACCTAATGCACATTAAAAAAAAAAAAAGATAATTTTTTTTCTGTTGCAAAACGTGATAGAGCCTGCCATATCCCACGCTGTCATTTTGTAGTGGTGATATGTTGTCTGCAGACCTAACATACATTAAAAAACTAAAATTATAATTTGTTCTGTTGCAAAACGTGATACAGCCTGTCATATCCCACGTTGTCATTTTGTGGCGAAGATATGAAGCTGTCAGCAGACCTAATGTACATTAAAAAAACAAAATTATAATTTTTTCTGTTTCAAAATGTGACACAGCCCGCCATTGTAATTTTATGGCAGTGATATGAAGCTGTCTGCATACCTAATGCACATTAAAAACAACAATTTTTTTTTTTTCTGTTGCTAAATGTGGTAAAGCCCGCTTTATTCCATATTGTCATTTTGTGGCAGTTATATGAAGCAGTCTGCAGACCTAATGCACATTAAAAAACAAAAAAGATAATTTTTTTCTGTTGCAAAATGGGATAGAGCCTGCCATATCCCACACTGTCATTTTGTGGTGGTGGTATGAAGTTGTCTGCAGACCTAACATACATTAAAAAACTAAAATTATAATTTGTTCTGTTGCAAAACGTGATACAACCTGCCATATCCCACGTTGTCATTTTGTGGCGAAGATATGAAGCTGTCAGCAGACCTAATGTACATTAAAAAAAGGAGGGATCAGTGTAGGCATCATGTGCTGGGAGCCCTTATACCACATGCAACAGCTCAACCTGCTTTCATACTCAGCCACACTCAGGTGGCACAAATATTATATAAATTTTCTAGACTACTATTGTCAGAAAAATCTAAGGATAGCAACATGGGTAGTTGTTATGACCCCAATGGCAGAGGGTCTCAGGAATAATGCTAAGTCAGTAAATACAGAAAACCAGCTCATAGGGCAGTGGTAACTGGGCTGACCATATAACTAATCCTAGCACCACAAATACCAGCAGCCGGGGAACGTTCCTACGTTGATCCTAGATGTCTCGCGCCAGCCGGAGAGCTAACTACCCCTAGAAGGGAAAAGAAAGACCTTTCTTGCCTCCAGAGGAAATACCCCAAAAAGTTGGATAGAAGCCCCCCACAAATAATAACGGTGAGGTAAGAGGAAAAGACAAACATAAGAATGAGCTAGGAATTTAGCAAAGAGAGGCCCACTAGCTAATAGCAGAATATAGAAAGATAACTTATATGGTCAGCAAAAAATCCTATCAAAAATATCCACACTGGAAATTCAAGAACCCCCGAACCGTCTAACGGCCCGGGGGGAGAACATCAGCCCCCTAGAGCTTCCAGCAAGGTCAGGAATCACATTTAGTACAAGCTGGACAAAAATGATAGCAAACAAATAACCCAAAAAACAAAGAAGCAAGACTTAGCTTAATTTAGCACGAACCAGGACCAGCAAACAGGAGCAAACAGAATGTGTCTGATAACACCGATGCCAGGCACTGGACTAAGGTTCCAGGAGGTTTATATAGCAACACCCCTGAAGTAACGACCCAGCTGGGTGCAAACAGAGGGAAGGAAATCCCAGAGTCATATCACTAGTAACCACTAGAGGGAGCCAAAAAAGTCTAATTCACAACAGTACCCCCCCTTAAGGAGGGGTCACCGAACCCTCACCAAGACCACCAGGGCGATCAGGATGAGCAGCGTGAAAGGCACGAACCAAATCGGCCGCATGCACATCAGAGGCAACCACCCAAGAATTATCCTCCTGACCATAACCCTTCCACTTGACCAAATACTGAAGCCTCCGCCTGGAGAGACGAGAATCCAAGATCTTCTCCACCACGTACTCCAACTCGCCCTCAACCAACACCGGAGCAGGAGGCTCAGCAGAAGGAACCACAGGCACAACGTAGCGTCGTAACAAAGACCTATGGAACACGTTGTGAATGGCAAACGAAACCGGAAGATCCAAGCGAAAGGACACAGGATTAAGGATTTCCAATATCTTGTAAGGACCGATGAAGCGAGGCTTAAATTTAGGAGAGGAGACCTTCATAGGAACAAATCGAGAAGACAGCCACACCAAATCCCCAACACGAAGTCGGGGACCCACACCGCGGCGGCGGTTGGCAAAACGCTGAGCCTTCTCCTGTGACAACTTCAAGTTATCCACCACATGATTCCAGATCTGCTGCAACCTATCCACCACAGAATCTACTCCAGGACAGTCAGAAGGCTCCACATGTCCCGAGGAAAAACGAGGATGGAAACCAGAGTTGCAGAAAAATGGCGAAACCAAAGTAGCGGAACTAGCCCGATTATTTAGGGCAAACTCAGCCAACGGCAAGAAGGTCACCCAATCATCCTGATCTGCCGAAACAAAACACCTCAAGTAAGCTTCCAGAGTCTGATTAGTTCGCTCAGTTTGTCCATTAGTCTGAGGATGAAAGGCAGACGAGAACGATAAATCAATGCCCATCCTAGCACAAAAGGATCGCCAGAACCTGGAAACAAACTGGGATGCCCTCTGTCAGACACAATATTCTCAGGAATGCCGTGTAAACGAACCACATTCTGAAGGAACACAGGAACCAGATCGGAAGAGGAAGGCAGCGTAGGCAAAGGCACCAAATGGACCATTTTTGAAAAGCGATCACATACCACCCAGATGACAGACATACCCCGAGACACCGGGAGATCAGAAATGAAATCCATGGAAATATGTGTCCAAGGCCTCTTCGGGACAGGCAAGGGCAAGAGCAACCCGCTGGCACGGGAACAGCAAGGCTTAGCTCGAGCACAAGTCCCACAGGACTGCACAAATGACCGTACATCCCGTGACAAGGAAGGCCACCAAAATGACCTAGCCACCAGATCTCTGGTGCCAAAAATTCCCGGATGACCTGCCAACACCGAGGAATGAACCTCGGAAATGACTCTGCTGGTCCACTTATCAGGAACAAACAGTCTGTCAGGTGGACAAGAGTCAGGTCTACCAGCTTGAAATCTCTGCAACACACGTCGCAAATCAGGAGAAATGGCTGACAAAATAACTCCTTCTTTAAGAATACCAACAGGTTCTGTGACTCCAGGAGAGTCAGGCACAAAGCTCCTTGAAAGAGCATCAGCTTTCACATTCTTTGAACCTGGTAAATACGAGACCACAAAGTCAAAACGGGAGAAAAACAATGACCAGCGGGCCTGTCTAGGATTCAAGCGTTTAGCAGACTCGAGATACATCAAATTTTTGTGATCAGTCAAGACCACCACACGATGCTTAGCACCCTCGAGCCAATGACGCCACTCCTCAAATGCCCACTTCATGGCCAGTAATTCCCGATTGCCCACATCATAATTCCGCTCAGCAGGCGAAAACTTCCTAGAGAAGAAAGCACATGGTCTCATTACCGAGCAACCAGGGCCTCTCTGTGACAAAACGGCCCCTGCCCCAATCTCAGAAGCATCCACCTCGACCTGAAAGGGAAGTGAGACATCAGGCTGGAACAAAACAGGCGCCAAAGTAAACCGGCGCTTCAACTCCTGGAACGCCTCCACGGCTGCAGGAGCCCAGTTAGCAACATCAGAACCTTTCTTGGTCATATCCGTCAAAGGTTTAACAACGCTAGAAAAATTAGCGATAAAACGACGGTAGAAGTTAGCAAAACCCAAGAACTTCTGAAGACTCTTAACTGACGTGGGTTGAGTCCACTCATGAATAGCTCGGACCTTGACTGGGTCCATCTCCACAGCAGAAGGGGAAAAAATAAACCCCAAAAAGGGAACTTTCTGTACTCCAAAGAGACACTTTGAGCCTTTAACAAACAAGGCATTCTCACGCAAAACCTGAAACACCATCCTGACCTGCTCCACATGTGAGTCCCAATCTTCAGAGAAAACCAGAATATCGTCCAGATAAACAATCATAAATTTATCCAGATACTTCCGGAAAATATCATGCATAAAGGACTGAAATACTGAGGGAGCATTAGAAAGCCCAAAAGGCATCACCAAGTACTCAAAATGACCTTCGGGCATATTAAATGCAGTCTTCCATTCATCACCTTGCTTAATGCGCACAAGGTTGTATGCACCACGAAGATCTATCTTGGTGAACCACTTGGCACCCTTAATCCGGGCAAACAAGTCCGACAAGAGAGGCAAAGGATACTGAAATTTTACAGTGATTTTATTCAGTAGCCGATAGTCAATACAAGGTCTCAAAGATCCGTCCTTCTTAGCCACAAAAAAGAATCCCGCACCAAGAGGGGAAGAGGATGGACGGATATGCCCCTTCTCCAGAGACTCCTTGATATATGAACGCATTGCGGCATGCTCAGGTGCTGACAGATTAAATAATCTTCCCTTAGGAAATTTACTACCTGGAATCAAATCTATGGCGCAGTCACAGTCCCTATGAGGAGGCAGAGCACTGGATCTGGACTCACTGAATACATCCTGATAATCAGACAAATACTCAGGAACTTCCGAAGGAGTAGAGGAAGCAATAGACACCGGCGGGGAATCAGCATGAATTCCCTGACAGCCCCAACTTGACACAGACATTGCCTTCCAATCCAGGACTGGATTGTGGGTCTGTAACCATGGCAGACCCAAAACGACCAAATCATGCATTTTATGCAGAACAAGAAAACGAATCACCTCCCGATGTTCAGGAGTCATGCACATGGTCACCTGCGTCCAAAACTGCGGTTTATTTTCCGCCAATGGCGTAGCATCAATACCTCTAAGAGGAATAGGATTTACTAACGGTTCAAGAACAAAACTACAGCGCTTGGCAAATGACAGATCCATAAGACTCAGGGCGGCACCTGAATCCACAAACGCCATAACAGGGTAAGAAGACAAATAGCAAATTAAAGTCACAGACAAAATAAATTTAGGTTGCAAATTACCAATGGCGACAGGACTAACAACCCTTGTTAGGCCTTTAGAGCATGCTGATATAACATGTGTAGAATCACCACAGTAAAAACACAACCCATTCTGACGTCTATGATTTTTCCGTTCATTTCTAGTCTGAATTCTATCACATTGCATTAAATCAGGTGTTTGTTCAGACAACACCACCAGAGGATTAGCGGTTTTGCGCTCCCGCAAACGCCGGTCAATTTGAATAGCAAGCGCCATAGAATCATTCAGACTTGTAGGAATGGGGAAACCCACCATCACATTCTTAATGGCTTCAGAAAGGCCATTTCTGAAATTTGCGGCCAGAGCACACTCATTCCACTTAGTAAGCACGGACCATTTCCGAAATTTTTGGCAATACACTTCAGCTTCATCCTAACCCTGAGAAATAGCCAGCAAGGCTTTTTCTGCCTGAATTTCAAGATTGGGTTCCTCGTAAAGCAATCCAAGCGCCAGAAAAAACGCATCAATATTCGCCAATGCCGGATATCCTGGCGCTAGCGAGAAAGCCCAATCCTGAGGGTCGCCCCGTAAAAAAGAAATAACAATTTTAACTTGCTGAGCAGAATCTCCAGATGAACGGGGTCTCAGAGAAAGAAACAATTTACAATTATTCTTGAAATTCCTAAACCTAAATCGATCTCCAGAAAACAATTCCGGAATAGGTATTTTAGGTTCAGACATAGGACTACTGGTAACAAAATCTTGTATACCCTGCACACGAGCTGCCAGCTGGTCAACACTTGTAATCAAGGTCTGCACATTCATGTCTGCAGCAAGCACACGCCACTCAAAGGTAAAGGGGAGGAAGAGAAGGAAGGAAAAAAAAAAAAAACTCAGAATTTCCTTTCTTATTATCCCACTTCTGCAATGCTTTAAACATTCAATATTGTCCTGGCATACTGTTATGACCCCAATGGCAGAGGGTCTCAGGAATAATGCTAAGTCAGTAAATACAGAAAACCAGCTCATAGGGCAGTGGTAACTGGGCTGACCATATAACTAATCCTAGCACCACAAATACCAGCAGCCGGGGAACGTTCCTACGTTGATCCTAGACGTCTCGCACCAGCCGGAGAGCTAACTACCCCTAAAAGGGAAAAGAAAGACCTTTCTTGCCTCCAGAGGAAATACCCCAAAAAGTTGGATAGAAGCCCCCCACAAATAATAACGGTGAGGTAAGAGGAAAAGACAAACATAAGAATGAGCTAGGAATTTAGCAAAGAGAGGCCCACTAGCTAATAGCAGAATATAGAAAGATAACTTATATGGTCAGCAAAAAATCCTATCAAAAATATCCACACTGGAAATTCAAGAACCCCCGAACCGTCTAACGGCCCGGGGGGAGAACACCAGCCCCCTAGAGCTTCCAGCAAGGTCAGGAATCACATTTAGTACAAGCTGGACAAAAATGATAGCAAACAAATAACCCAAAAAACAAAGAAGCAAGACTTAGCTTAATTTAGCACGAACCAGGACCAGCAAACAGGAGCAAACAGAATGTGTCTGATAACACCGATGCCAGGCACTGGACTAAGGTTCCAGGAGGTTTATATAGCAACACCCCTGAAGTAACGACCCAGCTGGGTGCAAACAGAGGGAAGGAAATCCCAGAGTCATATCACTAGTAACCACTAGAGGGAGCCAAAAAAGTCTAATTCACAACAGGTAGTTGACTCTAAGGAAGTGTAGGCCTGAAGGTCTTGGAGGCCCACTGCTACAGGCAACACGCATGAAGGAGACCCAACTAGGAGTCTACACCTTTACAAAAATTAGTAGCAGACACCAACAAAGTGGCATCAATTGCATTAGAGTAGAACTAGCAAAGTGGGGACCGACACTTCTTCCTCTACAGCCAACCCAGCAGATGGAGATTGTAAGGTGGTGGAAACACTGTTAATGTTACTGGAAGGGCTTAACTAGGTGGCCTATCAAATCCCTACTCGGACAAGTGCCAGCAGGCGAAAACTGCAACCCAAGGAGGGACAAAGAGGTGGCACCAGGTGCTACTCTATGGCTGACCTAAAGAAGGTGGCAGCTGACCCCCTACAACGTGTAAGCTGCTACGGCCCAAGGGAAGGATGAAAAATGCAGAAGGCACTGTAGGAACTCTGGAATCATGGGTGCAGATAAGACCGGCTGAGGAAAAGAAAAGCATTGGCAGGTTCGGGCTGGACCAGGTGTTAGACAGATGGGCTCTGGCAGGTGCGATCTGGACTGGCTGATGGACAGAAGAGCAAAGACAGGTAGGAGCAGACAGGCACAGAAAGGTAAGAGCAGATGGATTCAAGGTAGACAAGCAGACAGGCTGACCTGGGGAACCTGACAACTAGCAAGCATGCAAGGCAAACTAACAACGTAGCTCAGGCACCTCCATATTGGAGGAGAAGCTTTAAATAGAAGGTGTCACCCACCTATAGGCTGGGAATACCTTAGGTTGATGTGGGCGGTCCCTTTAAGAGGGAGGGAGTGCACAAGTGTTCCTCGAGCAAGATGAGTAGGTGGTGTGTGAGTGGGAGACACTGAATGTCCTGTCTGTTAGGTGTGAGGAGATCCAACAAAGGGCCAAGTCTGTAATGTCAACAGATCAGAAAGTTTGTAGTAAGAGGGAATGGTCCACTTTGTCAAGGACATTTGCCAAGTCCAGGAGAAGGAGGAAGATAAACTAATTTCACTTTCATTTGACGGTTAGTAGGACGTTAGTGACTTTAGTCAGGGCAGTGTCTATGGAATGGTGCGGTCCCGAAGCCAGATTGCAAGCGGTCAAAGAGGGAGCAAGAGGAGAAGTGGGAGGACAGTTCAAAATGGAAGTGTTGTTTCAGTAATTTGGAGGCATAGGGGAGAAATGATATGGGGCAATAGGTAGACAGAGAGGATGGGTTAAGGGTGGGCTTTTTGAGGATGGGTGTAATCGAGGTATGTTTCAATCAGGATGGAAGACACCAGTTGTTAGTGACAGGTTGAAGAGGTGGGCTAGGCTTGTGATGAAACCTGTGGTAAAGTTTGGAATGAGGTTGGACCTTATTGTGTCAGATTCACAGGTGGTGAGGTAAAGTATTAATCTGAGATGACATGAGAGGGAGGGGGGAGCTGGTGGATGCAGGCAAGAACTGAAAATACTGAATAGCTGTTTAGGGTTTGTGAAACAGGCATGATATGAGGAATGAGAAGTCTGTTTGTTTTGCTGCAGTGAGCAATTGTGCAACATTTTTACAACTTCTGTTACTGGACGGGCAACTCTGCTCCCTTTCTTTGGCAACCGTACAATGGTACACTTTGTAGATGTGAACCAGAAAGAACATGTGCTCCAGTAGATGGTAAGAGCTGCATCAAGTTGCCTCTGCTGCTCTTCCTCCACACACAGTACAGTCCTCAGTGGTGGCACCACAATTACCCTTTTTTCTCCCATATCATAACTCTACAAGCTCCCAACTAACTGTTGGGAACCACAGAAGGCTGAGTCTGCAGATCTCTTCACACATTGTATGCCACCGTTGGGTGAAGGTGATCCATTTGTGATGAGACTCAGATACTTGAGGTGCCTGCGGACAGTGCAGTGCTGTCAAGGCAGGAAGAGAATGAGAGTGATTCTCAGGACGAGGAATGGGAGATCAGAGAGGATGACGATGAGGTAGTAGATCACACTTGGTGTAAACACAGACGCATGCAGCTGAGTAGTTCAGCAGAGGAGGAGGAGGAAGATAAGGAGGTTACATAGGCACAGAGTTATGCAACCATGAAAACCACAGCATCCTGAGCCCAACTCTGGCAGTTGACAGGAGCATTTGCAGTTCTGCAGTTGCCTATCTTGGGTCTTTTTTTCAGACCGCCAAAAATCTAAAAAATCACGTTAGCTGTCAACTGTAAAAAAAAGACCTAGTAGTGTAAAAAAAATGAAATAATTTCAGTACTACATGCATGAACTGCATGCGCGATCAACATGCGTTAATCTGGGAATGTCACTGTGCTAAAATGCAAACTAGCTGGCATCACCAATCACAATCCACCCCATCACCGGTATCTTCTGATTCTTCCTCCTCCCTCACTGTGGCAAGTGTTGTCACACAGGTCTCCGGCCGAAGAACCTCCACTTGTTTACCCCTTACAGTTGGGGTGACTTAGAGCCTGCCAGCTGATACAGAATTGGACATGCCTGCTGTTTTTGACTGATCTTACATACCAAGCATACCCCATCTTTCTCAATCCACCATAACATCTCCACCTGCACCTCTCTCACAGTCCAGTAGCTTGTTGTGTTCACCCTACTTCACCCTATGTCGGCACAACAGCAAACCCTCGTTTGTGCAGTTGTGCTCGCGTAAAAGATTCTTTCCTCCTACACATGGCAAAGCTAACAGCTTGAACTTCACCATCTTCAATCTACTAATAGTTATAAACCTTATATATCGCAAACACATTCTGTATAGCTTCACAAGTCAGCAGTTCATATAACATATAACAGTCAAAAGTTACCATGTTAAGTTACAAAGTATAGATAATCAAACAATTAAAGCAAAAATAAAGACAACCTTGCTCTTCAGAGCTTACAATCTACAATGAGGTGGGGGTGACACAAATTACAATGATGGTACAACCATCTTGAGGAAATGGGGGTAGATAAAGGCTGCATGAGCCTTTTGGGTACAGTTGAGTTTGATAGTGAATTATGTTCAGAGACGTAGAGAATAAGCTTTATATATAAAAAGGACTTTGATTAGGGAACGTGATAGGCCACCCTAAACAGATGTGTTTTAAGGAGCACCTAAAAATGCCTAAGTTGTGGTTATACTACTAATTTCAAGGGGGTCAAAGGGTAAGAGGTGAGTCACCTAGGTAGGAGATTGAACTGAGCCAGACAAAGTCCAGATCAGGGGTGTTACCGTCTTTGTGTGCCTCAGAGTTTGAAAGCTGTGAGAGGCCATGAGAATTGGCTAGTGATAGAAGCTGGGATGCATTTGGGGAGGTGGAGGTGATGAAGTCTCCCAGGATAAGGGTTGTCAATTCTGAGGACATTGTCTGTCAGCAATGCATAAAAGTGGCCAAGGAAGTGGGTGGGTGAGCCTTGGGCCGGTATATGACTGCTACTCTGAGGGAGAGGGGATGGAACACCCTGATGGTGTGAACCTCAAAAGAAGAATGGCGTTCAATCGGACTGTATTTATTTATTGGGTTAAAAACAGGATTGTTGTTGGCAGTGAGGAGTGTAGGGTTATCGTGGAGTTAGCAGTGATTGTATGACGGGATATACACATATTTCATGTATTCTAATCTGAATGTGGATAAGCCGTATGCTCACTATTACTTTTCTGAGAACTAATTATTGTGAACAGCCTGCGGCCTCATCGGATGATTTGTCGCCCAATTATGTGATTGTCTGGACAATAAGGGCCAGGTGAGAGCTATTCGCTACAAAGATCACAGTGCTTGTTTCTGTATGACTCATGGCCTGTGATCGATGTGATTATTGCATGGCCACCCCAATCTGTTGGCCACAGAAATGCAGCCTTCCTGCCTTATGGCTACAGATTGTTTCCGAAAGCTGATGGCCATCGCAGCCCCCCCCCCCCCCAGTACCAATTGTCCAGTCACCATCACTTCTCTAAGAAATGTGTGCCTGTGCTACAGCAACAAGTCGCAGACAACATCACCTGTTCCCTGAAAAATTCTATGTCTGCCAGGGTACATTTCAACAATGACATGACACCTGGATGAGCAAGCATGGACAGGGGAGTAACATCTACCTGACTGGGCACTGGGTGACTCTGGTGGCTGTTGGAGCAGTCAGGAAAGGGGCTGCTCCACAAGTCTTGCAATCCCGAAGGCTTGCAGTGCAATTGGGGATGAATAAATAAACCACTACACACCATAAGATGAATAACTAAACTACTAGACAACAGGGGTTGGAGAACTAAACTACTAGACAGCTAGGGTTGGAGAAATAAACCACTACACACTATGTGATGGATAATTAAACTAATATATATAGCATTCACCTGCGCTGTCTACATTACATAAGCAAAAAATAAATGTGTATAGTAAAGTGGATATAAATTCAAAAAGCACTTGCTCATTAGATCATCATTGATGATGAGGTAGATTTTTTGATAAACCCTTATAGGTGCTGGTAGAATCTTTTTAAAGGATAAGAGAGAGAAAAAAAAAAAAAAAGATGCTTTTATGTTAATCAAATTCATAAATATAGTAGAATAGTGAGATATAGAATTTCTACGCACTTAGGTACTGAAGGGCAACATGCGGTTGGGGACCGTGATTCTTTTGAGTCCACAATCATTACTGGTGTCGTGATGGCAAAAAGTGCTTTTTCCAAGGCTGAACGGTTCCTCCTGCTTAGGCCGGAGACACACTGGTGCGAGATACGGCCGAGTCTCGCTGGTTAAAAGCAAGCTGTGGCACCGGCACTCCAGAGCGGAGCGTGCAGCTCCATGTATTGCTATGCAGCTGCACACTCCGCTCCGGAGTGCCGGTGCCACAGCTTGCTTTTAACCAGCGAGACTCGGCCGTATCTCGCACCAGTGTGTCTCCGGCCTTAGAAGGATATACACCCTTTTATAAGTGTGATTCTAAATGTCTGTGTTCCAGTTCTCACAACGTTAAAGGGACTCTGTCACCTGAATTTAAACCTTTAAATAGAGACAGTTACCCGTGCATAAAAAATGAGTGGCAATCTTCATCCAGTGAGAAAGTTAATAGTACTGATATATCACGGCTTATGCATGCATATGTAATTGGGCTGTACTCACTGTCTCGCTGGTATAGAGAGGAGCGGTTCTGAGGAATCTGTGTTGCCGCTGTACCGCCGCCGTAGCAGGATGGTGGGTTAGAACGATAGATGCGGCAAGAGCCACAAGACTGCGAAACCTCGCGTGCCCCGGCCGGAAGCAACGCTGAGGTAGCGGTCGGAGAGGTGGACGGAGCTGCAGGTGATGTCTCCAAGCTACGGGGCCAGAAAGAGCAGGTGTGCTAGAGCAGCTAATCAACCAATGCATTTCAAGGGCTCTAGCCATCTTCGTCAGGGTTATTGCTGCTTTTTTTTGTCTCTCGGCTGCAATTAGTTGGCCTGGTTGAGAGACATATATATATTGTTTTAATAAATGCATTTCTTTATGTAAATTAAAAAAAAAAATAAAAGTACACATATTTAGTATTGCCATGTCCGTAATGACCAGACCTATAAAACTTCATTGAACACCGTAAAAAGAAAAAAAAAACTGGGCAAAAAACAATCCTTTAACATCATACCGCCAAACAAAAAGTGGAATAACAGGCAATCAAAAACACGGATATAAATAATCATTGTTCCGCTGAAAACGTCATCTTGTCCTGCAAAAAACGAGCTGCGATACAGCATCATCAGCAAAAAAATAAAAAAGTTATAGCCCTCAGAATAAAGCGATGCAAAAATAATTATTTTTTCTATAAAATAGTTTTTATTGTATAAAAGCGCCAAAACATAAAAAATGATATAAATGCGGTATCACTGTAATTGTACTGACCCGAAGAATAGAAGAATAAAACTGCTTTATCAATTTTACCAAACGCGGAATGGTATAAACACCCCCCAAAAGAAATTCACGAATTGCTGTTTCTTGTTCATTCTGCCTAACAAACATTGGAATAAAAAGCGATAAAAAAGTCATGTTCCCAAAAATCATATCAATAAAAACGTCAACTCGTCCCGCAAAAAAACAAGACCTCACATGACTCTGTGGACCAAAATATAGAAAAATTATAGCTCTCAGAATGTGGTAACGCAAAAAATATTTTTTTTAGTGTGTGACAGCTGCCAAATATAAAAACCCGCTATAAATAGTAAATTAAACCCCCCATTATCACCACCTTAGTTAGGGAAAAATAATAAAATAAAAAATGTATTTATTTCCATTTTACCATTAGGGTTAGGGTTAGGGTTAGGGCTAAAGTTAGGGTTAGGGTTGGGGCTAAAGTTAGGGTTAGGGCTAAAGTTATGGTTAGGGTTGGGGCTAAAGTTAGGGTTGGGGCTAAAGTTAGGGTTAGGGTTGGAGAAAAAATTAGGGTTAGGGTTGGGGCTAGAGTTGGGTTAGGGTTTGGATTATGTTTACGGTTGGGTTAGGGGTGTGTCAGGGTTAGGGGTACAGTTAGGTTTTGGATTAGGGTTAGGGGTGTGATGGGGTTAGGGGTGTGTTTGGGTTGGGATTAGGGTTAGGGGTGTGTTCGGGTTAGGGGTGTGATTAGGGTTGGGATTAGGGTTAGGGGTGTGTTTGGGTTAGCGGTGTGGTTAGGGTTGGATTTAGGGTTAGGGGTGTGTTGGGGTTAGGGGTTTGTTTAGTGTTGGGATTAGGCATAGGGGAGTCTTGGGGTTAGGGTTGGAGTTAGAATTTGGAGGTTTCCACTGTTTAGGCACACCAAGGGCTCTGCAAACGCAACATGACGTCCATTCTCAATCCATACAATTCTGCCTTGAAAAAGTAAAACGATGCTCCTTCCCTTCCGAGCTCTGCCATGCACCTAAACAGTGGTTGACCCCCACACATGGGGTATCAGCGTACTCAGGACAAATTGGACAATAACTTTTGGTGTCCAATTTCTCCTGCTACCCATGGGAAAATACGAAACTAATGGCTAAAAAAATCATTTTTGTGGAAATTTTTTTTTTTTTTTCATGGCTCTGCGTTATAAACTTTAGTGAAACACTTTGGGGTTCAAAGTGATTACCACATTCTAGATAAGTTCCTTGGGGGGGTCTAGTTTCCAAAATGGGGTCATTTGTGGGGGGTTTCTACTGTTTGGGTACATGAGGGCCTCTGCAAACGCTACGTGACGCCCGCAGACCATTCCATCAAAGTCTGCATTCCAAAACACCACTTCTTCCCTTCCGAGCTCTGCCATGTGCCCAAACAGTAGTTTTCTCCCACATATGGGGTATCAGCGTACTCAGGACAAATTGCACAATAACTTTTGGGGTCCAATTTCTCCAGATACCCTTGGGCAAATACAAAATTGAGGGCTAAAAGATCATTTTTGTGTAAAAAATTTTTTTTTAATTTTCATGGCTCTACATTCTAAACTTCTGTGAAGCAATTGGGGGGTTCAAAGTGCTAACCACACATCAAGCTAAGTTCCTTACAGGGTCTACTTTCCAAAATGGGGTCACTTTTGGGGGTTTACCCCACATATGGAGTATCAGCGTACTCAGGACAAATTGTACAACAGTGTTTGGGGTCCAATTTCTCCTGTTACTTTTGGGAAAATAAAAAATTGGGGGCGAAAAATCATTTTTGTGAAAAAAATAAGATTTTTTATTTTTACGGCTCTACATTATAAACTTCTGTGAAGCACTTGGGGGTTCAAAGTGCTCAATACACATCTAGATAAGTTCCTTAGGGGGTCTACTTTCCAAAATGGTGTGACTTGTGGGGAATTTCAATGTTTAGGCACATCATAGGCTCTCCAAACAAGACATGGCATCCTATCTCAATTCCAGCCAATTTTGCATTGAAAAGTCAAATGGCGCTACTTCCCTTCTGAGCTCTGCCATGCGCCCAAACAGTGGTTTACCCCCACATAAAAAAAATTAAAAATGGGGGACGAAAAATACTTCCCAAAATGGTGTCACTTGTGGGGGATTTCAATGTTTAGGCACATCAGGAGCTCTCCAAACGAGACATGGCGTCTTATCTCAATTCCAGCTAATTTTGCATTGAAAAGTCAAATGGCGCTCCTTCCCTTCCGAGCTCTGCCATGTGCCCAAACAGTGGTTTACCCCCCACATATGGGGTATCGACGTACTCACAGCAAATTGTGCAACAACTTTTGGGGTCCAATTTCTCCTGTTACCCTTGTGAAAATAAAACAAATTGGATCAGATGTAAATTTTTTGTGAAAAAAGTTAAATGTTCTTTTTTTTTTAAACATTCCAAAAATTCTTGTGAAACACCTGAAGGGTTAATAAACTGACTTGCTGGTCAACTTTTAACCCTTATAACTCCCTACGAAAAAAAATTTTGGTTCCAAAATTGTGCTGATGTAGAGTAGACATGTGGGAAATGTTACTTATTAAGTATTTTGTGTGACATATCTCTGTGATTTAAGGGCATGAAAATTCAATGTTGGAAAATTGTGAAATTTTCAAAATTTTCACTAAATGTCTATTTTTTTCCCAAATAAACTGAAGTAATGTCAAGGAAATTTTTGCACTAACATGAAGTACAATATGTCACGAGAAAACAATGTCAGAATAACCGGGGTCTGTTGAAGCGTTCCAGATTCATAAACAGACAGTTGTCAGAATTGTAAAAATTGGCCCTGTCATTAACATGCAAACCACCCTTGGGGGGGTAAAGGGGTTAAACAATTTTCCCATTATTAGGAAGTGGGTCTCCCATATGTTTGTCAATACAGTAAATGCAAGGGCTGCCAAAAAATTGGAGCCACTCCAATGCCCCTTTGAAGAGACGTAGAGGAGGACCTCATGAAAAAAGGTTTCCATTATAAAGAAGCGGGTCTCCTATACTTGTAATGCCCATGCAGTATTTGTATGGGCTGACAAACATTTACCCCATCAACATACTGTATAAACATTTTTGTTGTGTGAAGATTGAACTGAATACCGACATCCTTGTTGATGCTGGTAGTCAACAACTGCCCTGTTCGGCTCACAAATCCTTCCCAACATCTGCAGTGTAGAGTTCCAAAGCATGGGGACATCACACACCAGTTGGTGAGCCAGAAGCTGCAAAAGCTGCTAAAGGATGGCAAGGGCGGCGCAAGCTGTAGCTGACTTTCTAAAATGGGCACACAGGTGGCATACTTTGACAAGCAGATCCGGCAGATCCGGGTACATTTTGAGATACCGTTCAACCATGAGGTTAAGCACATAAGCCAGGCATGGTATGTGTGATATCGTCTTGCCTCAGAGCCGCCACCAGGTTCAAGCCATTGTCACACACGAAAATGCCTGGCTGTAAGTTTAGCGATGTAAGCCACAGATCTGCCTGCTCTTTCAGAGCTGTCCACAACTCTTTAGCATTGTGTGGTTTATGACCTAAGCATATTAGCTTCAGCACAGCCTATTGCCACTTGGCTGAGGTAGTGCTGCAGTGCTTCCAGCTTGTCACTGATGTGGTCATTTTGGAGATGGAGGCTGAAGAGGAGGAGGATGAGGTGCAGGAGCTGTAGACTGTGGGGGCAACCCTGATTGACATACGGCCCGCAATCCTCAGCATCGGGAGGACGTATTCCATTCCAAGGTCTGACTGGGTCCCGGCTTCCACTATGTTAACCAAGTGTGCCGTCAGCGAGATGTACAGTCCCTGCCCACAAGCACTTGTCCATGTGTCCATGGTTAGGTGGACTTTCCCAGTAACTGCATTGTTGAGGGCACGGCTAATGTGGGACACGTATTTGTGTAATGCAGGGACGGCACACCAAGGGAAATAGTGGCGGCTGGGGACCGAGTACTGAGGGATGGCCGCCGCCAACAATTTGTGGAAAGCTTCCGTCTTCACGAGCCTAAAAGGCAACATTTTGAGCACAAGCAGTCGAGAAATGTTTGAATTTAGTGGCGTGGCCTGTGGGGTGTTGGCTGCGTATTTGCACTTGCGTTCCAAGGACTGGGGTATAGACAACTGAATGCTGCGCTGGGACAAGGACGTGCTTGCTGATGGTGCTAGTTGAGTGTGTGCAGCAACAGGTGCAGGGCAGGAGGCATCTACACATGCACCATGATCATGGGATTGGCTTGCATGCACAACAGAGGAAGAAGTAGTCGTGTCACCCACAGACACTGTTCGTGGAGCCTGGAGTTTGCCCCACAAAATTGTGTGCTTTGCTGCCATGTGCCTGATCATGCTGGTGGTGGTCAAGCTGGTAGTTTTGCTACCCCTGCTGATGTTGGCATGACAGGTGGTGCAAATGGCCTTTTTGAGTCTTTAAAAAATAACCAGACTCGGGAAGACCTAACAGTTGTACTGGCAACTTCTGTCGTGTTGGTGTTACGGGGAACGGTTGCCCGCCTTCTGTCTGCTGCTACCGCACTGCCTCTTCCTGCCTGTTTGGATTCTACACCACCCTCCTCCTGTGTGCTGCTGTCCTCGCTCTGTATGTCCTCCTGTCAGTTTAGGTCAGTTACTATATCATTCACCACCTCAACTTCCACTTACGCACCCTGGTCCTCCTCGTGACATTCTAGCAATTGTGTCTCATCATCGCCCACTTCTTGTGACACGTTCCCACCATCGCCTTCATGTGATCGAGGCTGCTCAAATATTTGGGCATCGCTACCTGCATCTCCTCTTCCCCTGCTTCAAGTGGACTGGGCGAGAGGCCCGAATCTATAAATGGAAAAGTGAACAGCTCTTCAGAGTGTTCAAGTGTGGGATCAGTTTTCTCCAGTCACTCGGCATGGTGGGAGGAAGGAGGATAAGGGAGAGGAATATGCAGTCCAGACTCACGGCTACTCAGACTTGACGTGTGGAAGACAGGGTGGTGGTGGTGGTGGCAAACTGATTGGATGCATTATCCGCTATCCAACCAACAACCTTTTGACACTGCTCTGGGTTCAATAGTGGTGTGCTTCTGTGGACCCCTAGTAATTGGGACAGGAAGGTCAGGCAAGAAGATGTGGGTGTTTGCTGTGGCACAATTTCAGCTTGCCCACGGCCTCGGCCTTTGCATACACCATCACTAGCACATCTCGTTCCCCGTCCCTTGCCACACGCCTTGCCCATTTTAAAAGGAAGACAATATTTTGGACCATCACTACAAATGGCTGAGTTTAAAATATCTGGCCTGTAGGTAACTATTTTATTTTTCAGCAAACTGGTGGCAATAACTTGTATAAAACACTGCAACAAAATTTTACAGTAGCCCAGAAAGGGCAAAATTTTCTGCGCACTCAGATGTTATCGCTGTGACTGTCAAGCCCGTTTAAAATAAATGGCCCGTAGATAATTTTTTTTTTTCAGTAAACTGGTGTTAATCATTTCTATAAGACACTCCAACTAAATTTTACAGTAGCCCAGAAATGGCAGAATTTTCGGCCCACTCAGATGTGATTCCTGTGTCAGCCAAACCTCTGTTTAAAATAGCTGGATTTTCACTCTGTAATATGGAAAGCATCTGGCTGTATTCTGCAGTGCCAACAAGCAAATAGAGCAAAAAAACGGTGTTTTCAGGATTGCTTTTGAAGAAAATAATCAGTAATAAGATGCAGAAAAAATTATTCCTGGACCCTGATACCTGGGGCTTTGTATATATACGGTAAGTATCTGTAATAGGCAGCAGCACCAGAAGCAGACAGTACTGGATTGGATCCTCTTGCTATATGAAATGAAGTTTGCCACATACACTGCCTGCCTACCTAGAACTGATATCTATGGCTCTGTTAACTTTGATTAGTCCTCAGAAGGACTGTTGGTTTAGATGGATTTGTGTAGTAAAGATGGTATACCCAACCTAACTAAAACAACACCAAATCTGTCCCTATCTCTGCAGCAACTCTTCCTATACTGCCTAAGTCCAGAGCTGACTGTGGTGAGCAGGGCAGTGACAGGTCTGATATAGACCTGATGACGCTGTGTGGCCAGACAGTCACTGTAATGCCACAACCAACATGGCTGTGGCATTACAGTGTGCAGCAGACAATCCCTGCATGTTGATTGGCTCTGTAAAGAGCGCCAAACATGCAGGGGGGGACCCAAACTCCCGCCTAGCAACCCCAGAAATGCTCGCCGAGCATCTCGAGCAGTGAGATGCTCAGGCAAGCACTTCCGAGCATGCTCATATTGTGGGATATGGCAGGCTGTATTACTTCCAGCAACAAAAAAAAATTACAATTTGTTTTTAATGTGCATTGGGTCTGCAGACAGGTTCATATAACCGCCACAAAATGACATGGATACAGCGGGCTGTATCACATTCAGCAACAGAAAAAATAATATATATTTTTTTATGTGCCTTATTTCTGCAGACAGGTTCATATTACCGCCACAAAATGACAACATGGGATACGGCGGGCAGTGTCACATTCAGCAACAGAAAATGTTTTATTTTTTTATGCGCGTTAGGTCTGCAGACAGGTTCTTATCACCGCCACAAAATGAGAACATAGCATACACTGTCATGATCTCAATGGCAAGAGAACATAGCATCAGCATATATAGGAACTAGCTCTTGGAAGATGGGAACTGAGCTGACCATGAACTAAACCTAACACACAACTAGCAGTGGCCGGGTAGCATGCCTACGTTGATTCTAGATGCCCAGCACCAGCCGGAGGACTAAATAATGCTAGCAGAGGAAAATAAGTCCTAGCTCACCTCTAGAGAAATACCCCGAAAGGAGACAGAGGCCCCCCACATGTATTGGCGGTGAATTAAGATGAAATAACAAAACGTAGTATGAAAATAGGTTTAGCAAATTTGAGGTCCACTTACTACATAGCAGAAGACAGAAAGAACACTTTCATGGTCAGCTAAAAACCCTATCAAAACACCATCCAGAAATTACTTTAAAACTCTGGCATTAACTCATAATACCAGAGTGGCAATTCCTGTTCACAAGAGCTTTCCAGACACAGTAACGAAACTACAGCTGTGAACTGGAACAAAAATGCAAAAACAAACATGGACAAGAGTCCAACTTATCTAGTAGTTGTCTAGGAGCAGGAACAAGCACAGAGAGGCTTCTGATAACATTGATGACCGGCAAGCAACTAACAAAGCAGCAAGGTTATATAGCGACTCCCACATCTTGATGGGAACAGGTGAACAGAGAAGATGAAGACACCAGTTCAATTCCACCAGTAGCCACCGGGGGAGCCCAGAATCCAAATTCACAACAGTACCCCCCCCTCAAGGAGGGGGCACCGAACCCTCACCAGAACCACCAGGGCGATCAGGATGGGCCCTATGAAAGGCACGAACCAGATCAGAGGCATGAACATCAGATGCATTCACCCAAGAATTATCCTCCTGGCCGTATCCCTTCCACTTGACCAGATACTGGAGTCTCCGTCTGGAAACACGAGAGTCTAAGATTTTCTCCACAACGTACTCCAACTCACCCTCAACCAACACCGGAGCAGGAGGCTCAACGGAAGGCACAACCGGTACCTCATACCTGCGCAATAATGACCGATGAAAAACGTTATGAATAGAAAAGGATGCAGGGAGGTCCAAACGGAAGGAAACAGGGTTAATAATCTCCAATATCTTATACGGGCCGATGAACCGAGGCTTAAACTTAGGAGAAGAGACCCTCATAGGGACAAAACGAGAAGACAACCACACCAAATCCCCAACACAAAGCCGAGGACCAACACGACGGTGGCGGTTGGCAAAAAGCTGAGTCTTCTCCTGGGACAACCTCAAATTGTCCACCACCTGCCCCCAGATCTGATGCAATCTCTCCACCACAGCATCCACTCCAGGACAATCCGAAGATTCCACCTGACCAGAGGAAAATCGAGGATGAAACCCCGAATTACAGAAAAACGGGGACACCAAAGTGGCAGAGCTGGCCCGATTATTGAGAGCGAACTCCGCCAATGGCAAAAAAGCAACCCAATCATCCTGGTCAGCAGACACAAAACACCTCAGATATGTCTCCAGGGTCTGATTAATCCGCTCGGTCTGGCCATTCGTCTGAGGATGGAAAGCGGACGAAAAAGATAAATCTATGCCCATCCTAGCACAGAATGCCCGCCAAAATCTAGACACGAATTGAGTCCCTCTGTCAGAAACGATATTCTCAGGAATACCATGCAAACGAACAACATTTTGAAAAAACAGAGGAACCAACTCGGAAGAAGAAGGCAACTTGGGCAGAGGAACCAAATGGACCATCTTAGAGAAACGGTCACACGCCACCCAGATGACAGACATCTTCTGAGAAACAGGCAGATCTGAAATAAAATCCATCGAGATGTGCGTCCAAGGCCTCTTAGGAATAGGCAAGGGCAACAATAATCCACTAGCCCGAGAACAACAAGGCTTGGCCCGAGCACAAACGTCACAAGACTGCACAAAGCCTCGCACATCTCGTGACAGGGAAGGCCACCAGAAGGACCTTGCCACCAAATCCCTGGTACCAAAAATGCCAGGATGACCTGCCAACGCAGAAGAATGAACCTCAGAGATGACTCTACTGGTCCAATCATCAGGAACAAACAGTTTATCAGGTGGGCAACGATCAGGTCTATCCGCCTGAAACTCCTGCAAGGCCCGCCGCAGGTCTGGAGAAACGGCTGACAATACCACTCCATCCTTAAGGATACCTGTGGGCTCAGAGTTACCAGGCGAGTCAGGCTCAAAACTCCTAGAAAGGGCATCCGCCTTAACATTCTTAGAACCCGGTAGGTATGACACCACAAAATTAAACCGAGAGAAAAATAATGACCAGCGCGCCTGTCTAGGATTCAGGCGCCTGGCGGTCTCAAGATAAATCAAATTTTTGTGGTCCGTCAATACCACCACCTGATGTCTGGCCCCCTCAAGCCAATGGCGCCACTCCTCAAAAGCCCACTTCATGGCCAAAAGCTCCCGATTCCCAACATCATAATTCCGCTCAGCGGGCGAAAATTTACGGGAAAAGAAGGCACAAGGCCTCATCACGGAGCAGTCAGAACTTTTCTGCGACAACACTGCCCCAGCTCCGATCTCAGAAGCGTCGACCTCAACCTGAAAAGGTAGAGCAACATCAGGCTGACGCAACACAGGGGCAGAGGAAAAACGGCGCTTAAGCTCCCGAAAGGCCTCCACAGCATCAGGGGACCAATCAGCAACATCAGCACCCTTCTTAGTCAAATCGGTCAATGGCTTAGCAATATCCGAAAAACCAGCAATAAATCGACGATAAAAGTTAGCAAAGCCCAAAAATTTCTGAAGACTCTTAAGAGAAGAGGGCTGCGTCCAATCACAAATAGCTTGAACCTTGACAGGATCCATTTCAATGGAAGAGGGGGAAAAAATATATCCCAAAAAGGAAATCCTCTGTACCCCAAAAACACACTTAGAACCCTTCACACACAAAGAATTAGACCGCAAAACCTGAAAAACCCTCCTGACTTGCTGGACATGAGAGTCCCAGTCATCCGAAAAAATCAGAATATCATCCAGATACACAATCATAAATTTATCCAAATAATCGCGAAAAATATCATGCATAAAGGACTGGAAAACTGACGGAGCATTTGAAAGACCAAAAGGCATCACTAAATACTCAAAGTGGCCCTCGGGCGTATTAAATGCGGTTTTCCACTCATCCCCCTGCCTGATTCGCACCAAATTATACGCCCCACGAAGGTCAATCTTAGAGAACCACTTGGCCCCCTTTATGCGAGCAAACAAATCAGTCAGCAACGGCAATGGGTATTGATATTTAACAGTGATTTTATTCAAAAGCCGATAATCAATACATGGTCTCAAAGAGCCGTCTTTTTTTGACACAAAGAAAAAACCGGCTCCTAAGGGAGATGACGATGGACGAATATGTCCCTTTTCCAAGGACTCCTTTATATATTCTCGCATAGCAGCATGTTCAGGCACAGACAGATTAAATAAACGACCCTTTGGGTATTTACTACCCGGTGTAACAGGCCAAAGTAACCCCGTCCCAGATTAACCCCGGGTATAATTTGGCCTAGGCCAGAGTATACCCCGGGGTATAAACTGGCCTAGGCCAAACTATACCCAGGCATAAAATGGCCTAGGCCAAACTATACCCAGGCATAAAATGGCCTAGGCCAAACTATACCCCGGGGTGTAAAATAGCCTAGGCCAAACTATACCCCTCCAGGCCACATTATACCCCCCAGGGTTAAAGTGGCCTAGGCTACATTTAACCCTGGGTATATTTTGGCCTAGGCCAAACTATACCTAAGGATGTAAAACAGCCTAGGCCAAACTATAACAGGCCACACTATACCCTCAGGCCAGACTATAGCCTTTTACTGGTTGCTATGGGATTTTACATGGCCACTTTATCCTAGCAACGCCCTGGATACGGTTGGAAAAGGGGTTTATCTACCTTGGGGGGCACCCTCACAGCACTGCGGGGAAGCCGGGGAACCCTTTTACTGGTTGCTATGGGATTTTACATGACCAATTTATCCTAGCAACGCCTTGTATACGCTTGGAAAAGGGGTTAATCTACCTTGGGGGCACCCTCACAGCACTGCGGGGTGGGTGGGGATCCCTTTTACTGGTTGCTATGGGATTTTACATGGCCACTTTATCCTAGCAACGCCCTGGATACGGTTGGAAAAGGGGTTTATCTACCTTGGGGGCACCCTCACAGCACTGCGGGGAAGCCGGGGAACCCTTTTACTGGTTGCTATGGGATTTTACATGACCAATTTATCCTAGCAACGCCTTGTATACGCTTGGAAAAGGGGTTAATCTACCTTGGAGGACACCCTCACAGCACTGCGGGGTGGGTGGGGATCCCTTTTACTGGTTGCTATGGGATTTTACATGGCCACTTTATCCTAGCAACGCCCTGGATACGGTTGGAAAAGGGGTTTATCTACCTTGGGGGCACCCTCACAGCACTGCGGGGAAGCCGGGGAACCCTTTTACTGGTTGCTATGGGATTTTACATGACCAATTTATCCTAGCAACGCCTTGTATACGCTTGGAAAAGGGGTTAATCTACCTTGGAGGACACCCTCACAGCACTGCGGGGTGGGTGGGGATCCCTTTTACTGGTTGCTATGGGATTTTACATGGCCACTTTATCCTAGCAACGCCCTGGATACGGTTGGAAAAGGGGTTTATCTACCTTGGGGGCACCCTCACAGCACTGCGGGGAAGCCGGGGAACCCTTTTACTGGTTGCTATGGGATTTTACATGACCAATTTATCCTAGCAACGCCTTGTATACGCTTGGAAAAGGGGTTAATCTACCTTGGAGGACACCCTCACAGCACTGCGGGGTGGGTGGGGATCCCTTTTACTGGTTGCTATGGGATTTTACATGGCCACTTTATCCTAGCAACGCCCTGGATACGGTTGGAAAAGGGGTTTATCTACCTTGGGGGCACCCTCACAGCACTGCGGGGAAGCCGGGGAACCCTTTTACTGGTTGCTATGGGATTTTACATGGCCACTTTATCCTAGCAACGCCTTGGATACGCTTGGAAAAGGGGCTTATCTACCTTGGGGGCACTGTCGCAGCATTGCATGGAGGCTGGGGAACTCTTTTCCTGGTTGCTAAGCGATTTCAAATGATCAATCTAAGGTACTTACACCATGTAAAACCCTATAGCAAGCAGGGTGCCCCCAAGGTAGATAAACCCCTTTTCCAAGCATATACAAGGCATTGCTAGGATAAAGTGGTCATGTAAAATCCCATAGCAACCAGTAAAAGGGTTCCTCGGTGTAACAGGCCAAAGTAACCCTGTCCCAGATTAACCCCGGGTATAATTTGGTCTATGCCAGAGTATACCCGGGCATAAACTGGCCTAGGCCAAACTATACCCCGGGGTGTAAAATAGCCTAGGCCAAACTATACCCCTCCAGGCCAGATTATGTAACTAATCTGGGGTTAAAGTTGCCTAGCCCAATTTATACCTCTCAGCTCATATTATACCCCAATGAAATCATTTGCATTGAGTGATATACACAAGAATTACTTAATGCTTCAACATTTTATTGAGAAACCAAACTGACAATTCTTAAAGAGTACCTCCCACTATACAAAACTTTTGCCCATGGCAAAAGTAGTTGTAAAGGGGGGTATTTGTAATGCATATGCATTACAAATACCCCCCCATTTTATAGTTACCTTAGGGGGGCTGCCCGATTACCCCCCCTCGCTAACCGCCGCTGCCCGTCTCCTGGTAGACGGGGTCCCCCTCCTGCCGCTAGGTGGCGCTGCCTCTCCATGCGCCGACGTCACAGCCAGGCGCCATAGAGGAGAGCGGCACCTGGCTAGTGCCGTTGGAGCTTGTAGAAGCAGAGCCAGCACCACCTAGCGGTGGGAGGGGGGGCAATAATTTCTCATTAGCTATAAGTCACTTATCATGCAATGCAATTATCTGGGGCAACAAATCGCCCAACAGTCATTCTGTGTATTATGACATTTAGTCTAGCATGTCCTTGCTACCAAATTAACGTTTAAAGCTAAACACTGATAACAACATTGAAATGATCGTGCTTATTTTCAAGATACAGTGCATGTTCAGTTGTTGACTGCAGATTGAAGCTTGCAGGATATGTCAACCAATCCATGGAGTCACCGACGTTTGTGTAGATTATTATGTCGCAACTCAACAGATTCGCCGTGGTCATGATCTCTGCATCAGTTGCCCAGACTCCATCACGAGAGATTCCAGAGATGTTCACATATTCATTCACATTTTGGTTCAAGTAGTCCTGTAGTTTTTTTGTCAAGTCAGTTTTCATATGGTGGATGACTTTATCTCTGAGAAGGGAATGGTTGTCCTCTGTTCCTGTCAAGATGTAGCTGATGGCCCGGAAGAAGCAGTTTCCATCACCTTTGGTTTTATATGTACGCCGTGGTTGTTCAAGGTCTCGTCTGCATCCACAGTATACAACCTTACTAAACGTAAGGCCAAGAGTGGTGCTAAGATACTTCCTTCTTGAACTTGGTAGTAGGTTGAAAGCCTTAGTTTGCTTATTTTTCTGTGTGGCAGAGTCACTGGAATAATCATCATCGGATGGTGGAGAAGCCTCTTTATCCTGGTAAATCTTTAGGTTGCTGGTGTGGTATGTGTTGCTTAATATCTTGCCAGTTTTGTTGTTCTTAAGTTTTACTCGTCCCTTGGTCAAAGATTCCACAACTAAATAAGGTCCAATCCAGCGTGGTTCCATCTTTGAACCTATGCGTTGAATACGGCGCTGATTCTTGATATAAACTATGGTACCAGCAGTGATTTCTTTGTTGCTTTTGTGTCGGCGATCAAAGGCACACTTCTGGTGTTCTTGAGCAGAGTGGATGTTGGTACTGACGTCTGAGTGCAGCTTTTTAAGAATGCTTGACAGTGTATTTAGCACATCAGGGGTGGCATGATCTGAAATGGGCATGGGATCCACCGTATCATCTTTTGAGGGATTAAGGTCCATGGGAAGCTTGGCCTTCCGTCCATACATGACCTCAAATGGAGTAACCTTGGTTGAAGCATGCACAGATGTGTGATAGGCAAACAGAACACCAGGGATGAATTGATCCCAGTTGTTTCCTTGGTCATTGACAAGCTTACTAAGAGCTTCTTTAAGTGTCCGATTATCACGTTCCCGCTGGCCATTTGTTTGTGGGTGGTATGCAGATGAAATACGGTGATCTGTTTGAAAATGTTCCATCAGGTTGTCAATGATCGAGTTTACAAACTCTCGTCCCTGGTCGCTAATCAGAGTCTCCATACAGCCAAGGCGACAGATAACGGAGTACAAAAAATTTGCCACTGACTTGGCACTCTTATCTGGGACAGCTGTTGCTTCAGTCCATTTGGAGAAATGATCAGTGGCAGCAACTATATATTTGTTGCCATTTGATGTTTCCTGAAGAGGGCCAATCATATCAATCCCAACTAAGCTCCATACTTTTCCAGGCACTGATATACTGTTGAGTGGTGGAGCTTCCTTTGTGATTTTGGGATTTATAACAAAACATTTTTGACAGGCTTTCACATACTGGTGAACGTCATTTTTCATTCCCTTCCAGTAAAACCGGTCAGAGATTTTGGCTAAAGTTTTATCTCTGCCAAAATGGCCCCCAGATATTGGGTTGTCATGACAGGCCTTCAGGATATTTGGCAGTCGACTTTTAGTAAGAACCTCCTTTTCCCTATGATAAACAATTCCTCCTTGGGCTCGATATGGCTTTGCTGTTTGTCTAAACTGGGACTTGGCATTTGCACGTTTCTCAGGAGGTAGATCGTAGGTATACTGAGGGTACCTTTGTTCTGTTGCAGTGTAGAATCTCAAAAGCTGGTCATACAATTGATCTTCCATGGTTGTCAAAATTGGAAAAGATTTGGTGTCATAGAGAGCAGAGAGGTGTCATAGAGAACATACAAAACAAGTTATCATTAACTATGCACTGACAGGACAGCGCCATCTACTGTCAGTTCAGATCTGCACACTTTTCAACAAATAAGCAATAGGGTGAGAAAAACAGTGAAGTGATAACATTATGGCCTAGAGAAATACTATAAAAACTATTTTATACCCCCTGGTATAAAGTTTATCCCCCGGGGGTATACTATGGCCTAAGTCAGCTTTTGAATTTTTGTGCTGTTTCCTTCCTCAGTAAAAGGGTTCCCCGGCTTCCCCGCAGTGCTGCGAGGGTGCCCCCATGGTAGATAAACCCATTTTTTAAGCGTATCCAAGGCGTTGCTAGGATAGAATGGCCATGTAAAATCCCATAGCAACCAGTAAAAGGGTTCCCCACCCACCCCGCAGTGCTGTGAGGGTGCCCCCAAGGTAGATTAACCCCTTTTCCAAGCGTATACAAGGCGTTGCTAGGATAAATTGGTCATGTAAAATCCCATAGCAACCAGTAAAAGGGTTCCCCGGCTTCCCCACAGTGCTGCAAGGGTGCCCCCAAGGTAGATAAACCCCTTTTCCAAGCGTATACAAGCCGTTGCTAGGATAAAGTGGTCATGTAAAATCCCATAGCAACCACCTAAGGGGTTAACCACCTATCCTTAAGTGCTGCGAGAGTGCCCCCAAGGTAGATAAACCCCTTTTTCAAGCGTATTCAAGGCGTTGCTAGGATAGAGTGATCATGTAAAATCCCATAGCAACCAGTAAAAGGTTTCCCCACCCACCCGCAGTGCTGCAATGGTGCCCCCAAGATAGATAAACCCCTTTTCCAAGCGTATCCAAGGTGTTGCTAGGATAGAGTGATCATGCTATATCCCATAGCAACCAGTAAAGGGGTTCCCCACCCACCCCTCAGTGCTCGTCAGTGCCCCCTAGGTATACAAAGCCCTTTTCCAAGCATATCCAAGGCGCCAAGACAACGAGCTGGCACGAGCAGGGCTGAAGATTTCATGTCACATGTGACTATAGGGAGGGGGTGGGGCTTAGAAAGGGAGATCCCTGGCGTCACCAGAGGTGGAGGAGCTTGAAAAGGAGCAGTGCCCGATGGGAGGGGGAGCTGTGACCTAGAAGAATGAGCAGCTTTCCCTCAGCTTACCCTGGGGGGTATAATCTGGCCTGGAGGGGTATACTTTGGCCTAGGCTATTTTATACCCCGGGGTATAGTTTGGCCTAGGCCAAAGTATACCCGGGGTATAATCTAGCCTAGGCCACTTTAACCCCGGGTATAGTCTGGCCTGGGGGTATAATCTGGCCTGTTACACCGGGATTAAATCTATGGCACAATCGCACTCTCGGTGCGGAGGTAACGAACCAAGCTTGGATTCTTCAAAGACGTCACGATAGTCAGACAGGAACTCAGGAATTTCAGAGGGAATAGATGATGAAATGGAAACCACAGGTACATCCCCATGAGCCCCCTTACATCCCCAGCTCAACACAGACATAGCTCTCCAGTCGAGGACTGGGTTGTGAGATTGCAGCCAAGGCAATCCTAGCACCAAATCATCATGTAGATTATACAGCACCAGAAAGCGAATAATCTCCTGGTGATCCGGATTAATACGCATAGTTACTTGTGTCCAGTATTGTGGTTTATTATTAGCCAATGGGGTGGAGTCAATCCCCTTCAGAGGAATAGGAGTCTCCAAAGGCTCTAAATCATACCCACAGCGTTTGGCAAAGGACCAATCCATAAGACTCAAAGCGGCGCCAGAGTCGACATAGGCGTCCGTGGTAATAGATGACAAAGAGCAAATCAGGGTCACAGACAGAATAAACTTAGACGGTGAGGTGCAAATGGAAACAGATTTACCAAGCTTTTTAGTGCGTTTAGAGCATGCTGATATAACATGAGTAGAATCACCACAATAGAAACACAACCCATTTTTCCGTCTAAAATTCTGCCGCTCGCTTCGGGACAGAATTCTATCACACTGCATACTCTCTGGCGACTTCTCAGTGGACACCGCCAGATGGTGCACTGGTTTGCGCTTCCGCAAACGCCTATCGATCTGAATAGCCATTGTCATGGACTCATTCAGACCCGCAGGCACAGGGAACCCCACCATAACATCCTTAATGGCATCAGAGAGACCCTCTCTGAAAGTCGCCGCCAGGGCGCACTCATTCCACTGAGTAAGCACAGACCATTTACGGAATCTTTGGCAGTAAATTCCCGCTTCATCTTGCCCCTGAGATAGGGACATCAAAGTTTTTTCTGCCTGAAGCTCCAAATGAGGTTCGTCATAAAGCAACCCCAAGGCCAGAAAAAACGCATCCACATTGAGCAACGCAGGATCCCCTGGTGTCAATGAAAAAGCCCAGTCTTGAGGGTCGCCCCGGAGCAAGGAAATCACAATCCTGACCTGCTGTGCAGGGTCTCCGGCAGAGCGAGATTTCAGGGACAAAAATAATTTGCAATTATTTCGAAAATTCTGAAACCCAGATCTATTCCCCGAGAAAAATTCCGGCAAAGGAATTCTCGGCTCAGATACAGGTGCATGACAAACAAAATCTTGCAAATTTTGTACCTTCGTGGCGAGATTATTCAAACCTGCAGTTACACTCTGAAGATCCATTACAAACAGGTGGACACAGAGCCATTCAAGGGTTAAGAGGAGGTAAGAAGCAGCTAGACAGCAATTAAGGGCTAGACAGCAAAACTCTGAAGGGAAAAAAAAAAAAAAAAAAAAAAATTCCCTTAAACACTTCTCTATCTCCTGCTTCAGCCCAAACAATTAACACTTTGTGGTCCGGTCAAACTGTCATGATCTCAATGGCAAGAGAACATAGCATCAGCATATATAGGAACTAGCTCTTGGAAGATGGGAACTGAGCTGACCATGAACTAAACCTAACACACAACTAGCAGTGGCCGGGTAGCATGCCTACGTTGATTCTAGATGCCCAGCACCAGCCGGAGGACTAAATAATGCTAGCAGAGGAAAATAAGTCCTAGCTCACCTCTAGAGAAATACCCCGAAAGGAGACAGAGGCCCCCCACATGTATTGGCGGTGAATTAAGATGAAATAACAAAACGTAGTATGAAAATAGGTTTAGCAAATTTGAGGTCCACTTACTACATAGCAGAAGACAGAAAGAACACTTTCATGGTCAGCTAAAAACCCTATCAAAACACCATCCAGAAATTACTTTAAAACTCTGGCATTAATTCATAATACCAGAGTGGCAATTCCTGTTCACAAGAGCTTTCCAGACACAGTAACGAAACTACAGCTGTGAACTGGAACAAAAATGCAAAAACAAACATGGACAAGAGTCCAACTTATCTAGTAGTTGTCTAGGAGCAGGAACAAGCACAGAGAGGCTTCTGATAACATTGATGACCGGCAAGCAACTAACAAAGCAGCAAGGTTATATAGCGACTCCCACATCTTGATGGGAACAGGTGAACAGAGAAGATGAAGACACCAGTTCAATTCCACCAGTAGCCACCGGGGGAGCCCAGAATCCAAATTCACAACAATACACAGGCTGTTTCACATTTAGTAACAGAAAAAATTCTGATTCTTTTTAATGCACATTAGGTCTGCAGACATGTTCATATCACTGCCACAAAATAACAACATGGGATACGGCATCTGTATCACATTCAGCAACAGAAATAATTATATATATATGTTTTAATGTGCGTTCTGTCTGCAGACAAATTCATATCACTGCCACAAAATGACAATGTGGGATATGGCGGGCTGTATCATATTCAGCAACAGAAAAATAATGTGCCTTAGGTCTGCAGACTGTCTCATATCACCACAGCACTAAATGACAAGGTATATAGCTTGGATCCTGTTTCACATTTAGCTAGTGAAAAAACAAGATTTAGAATGCTATACTCATGCATGGAGCACAGTAGAAGCAGTGCACAACACACTTGTAGGACATGTGCCCTGCTGGCTTTGTCTGGGGACCTCAGTAATGATAAAAAAAAATATGCTGGAAGGTAAATTTAACAGCCACACTGGACACTAGCTGGCCACACTATATGATTGATATACAACCGCCTAGCTAACTAGCTACAATCTTGCTGCTAACATTGCCAGAGTCAGGAGCAGCCTCCCTGCTATGTTACAGTGTCAAAATTGCACTAAAACAAGATGTGTGCGCTTTATATGGAGAGGGACATGTGATTTTAGCATCCAATGACTGAAGCCGTTGTGTCAGGACATTGTGGGTGTTTCCTGCGCCCTGATTGACTAGCCGCAATGTGCACACATAAAGTTAGGGAAAAAAATAATTGTTTACAAGAACGCCGTGCCTCTGAGCTCTGCAAACCACCTCCCCTCATCAAACACGTGCCAAATACTCATTATTAGGGTTGAGCGACCTTTAGTCTTTTAGGGTCGAGTCGGGTTTTGTGAAACCCGACTGTCTTAAAAGTCGAGTCGAGTGAAATCGGCTGACCACCGTGAAAAGTCGGGTTTCGGCCGAAACACGAAACCCAATGAAGGAATTTTTTTTTTTCTCTCTCTCTCTCTCTCTCTCTCTCTCCCCCCTCCGTCCCAGCACTGAAAATTTCCTATTGCACATTCCAAATCCCTACTGCGCACAAACGATAACATGACGATAGGCGTTCACTCCCCTAAGACCTATGTCATCACTCTGCCCACGCTCATTCATTGGCTGAAAAACTGGCGCTAAATGCGTCATACGAAACGCGACTTTAGCGCCAAGATCGCGTACCGCATGGCAGACCCCGCACAGGGATCGGGTCGGGTTTCATGAGACGCCGACTTTGCCAAAAGTCGGCGACTTATGAAAATGCACGACTCATTTCGCTCAACCCTACTCATGATACACCACCATTATCGTTGCTAAAGTGCTGAAAATACTTTTGTGGCAACGCAAATATTTTCTCGCACTTTTTACCGAATGTTACCGACTTTTTCTGATTTTATAAAATTTTGGTTGTGTTTCTGATTGCGAATCCGAATGTGCCATATTCGAGACAAATTTATGTTTGGCATCTTTTTCCGAACAGATTCGCTCATCACTACTCATCATGTCCCACATCATCTTCCACCAACTCCTCAACCCTGTCCTCCTTGCCAGTCTGCACACTGCATAAACTGCAGTTGGCAACTGAGTTTTGTCATCATCTGACATGTGCTTCCGTGGTCCACTGACCGTGTGCACTAGCCCACCCATGCACTCATCATACAACTAAACAATGGTTACGCATCAGTGCACTCAGTCTCTTCCACTTCTTCAGCACAGGCAGCTGGATGGGCCATGGAACCCCAGCCAGCAAAGTCATCAAAAAGCAGAAGCCATAGCTGTATGAATTGGGACTCAGACTTCTTGGCTGATTTGCAAAGGGGTGAGGTGGAAGCCGAATTACCATGGTCCTCACGTGCCAGCTGTGCACTTTCCGCACTGGACTGGGTGGAAGATAATGCAAAGGAACTAGAGCCACTCTCAGCCATCCAATCTAACACTTCTTCAACATCTTGTGGCCTCACCATTCGTGCAGCGGCACTCAGACATACGAAACATCCTATCGCCTGTGTGCACCAGAAGAAAGTGTTGTATTTGGGCATGTAGCAGGTACAGAATGACCATGTCCTCTCCCTGCATCAGCTACAGCACCACCATCAGCAGCTACACCACCACAACGGACACTTTCACGTCCCTTATTTGATTATCATTTTTTAGAGTTGATTTTCTACACACTACTAACAAAGAGAAGGCGGAAGAGTAGATTTATTTATTTGCAACAGTACTAGAAAATACATTTCGGCCCTGAAAAATTATTTCTTTGTCCTAGAAATGGTAACTAGAGGGCTGATGCCAATTATTTATTTTCCAGACTAATAAGTAACACACATCAGTTCAAAATATATATTTTTGGGGCCTAGAAATGGCAACAAGAAGGCTGATGCAATATATTGATTTGCAAAATTACTAGAAAACACACAGTGGTTCTGAAAACTTATTTCTTTGGCCTACTAATGGCAATGAGACGGCTGATGCCAATTATTTATTTCTTAACCCACTAAAAAACACAGTAGCTTAAATTAACAGTACTCACACAGGTGATGGGTACAGAGTACACACAGCTGCTTAAAGGACAGTACTCCCACAGATATGGGTGCAGAGTACACACAGCAGCTTTTAACACAGTACTACCACATATATGAATGCAGAATACACACAGCTGCTTAATGGGCACTACTCCCACATGCTGGGGAGTGCAGAGTATACACATATACAAAGAAGCTTAACCCCTTTCCGACATCGGGTATAATAGTACGCTGATGTTGGACTCCCCTGTTTGGTGCTGGCTCCGGCGCTGATCTATACAGCTGACATGTGCCCGCAAGAGCCGCGGATGAAATCGCAATCCATCCACAGCTGTTAACTGGTTAAATGCTGCTGTAAATTTCTGACAGCAGCATTTAACTCGCGCTTACCAGAATTGCATCACTAATCCAGCCCATCGGTGACCCCATCACAAGATCGCGTGTCACCAATGGGTCGGCATGACAACCAGAGGTCTTCAGCAGACCTCTATGATTGTCATAGCCGGATTGCTATGAGCTTCACCTGGTGGTCAGCGCTGATAGAAAGTGATCATTTCTGCTACACACAGGCGATCTGATCATCGCCTGTGTGTAGCAGTGGAGATCAAAGTAGTGCAGCTTCTAGTCTCCCAGAGAGACTATTGAAGCATACAAAAAGTTAAAAAAAAGTTTAAAAATAGTAAACAAATTAAAAAATATATAAAATTCAAATCACCTCCTTTTCGCCCCATACAACATAAAGCAATAAAAAAAATCAAATATAAACATATTTGGTATTGCCGCGTTCAGAATCGCCAGATACATCAATATAAAAAAAGAATTAACCCGATTGTTAAACGGCTTAACGAGAAAAAAATTAAAACCGTCAGAATTACTTTTTTTTGTTCGCCACTACATTGCAATAAAATACAATAACGATCGATCAAAAGATTGTATCTACACCAAAATGGTATCAATAAAAATGTCAGCTCAGCGCGCAAAAAAAAAGCCCTCACCCAGCCCCAGATCGTGAAAAATGGAGACGCTACACAGGTCTTGGAAAATGGCGCAATATTTTTTTTTAAACAAACATTGGAATTTTTTTCACCACTTAAATAAAAAATACCGTATTTTCCGGCATATAAGACGACTGGGCGTATAAGATAACCCCCCAACTTTTCCAGTTAAAGTATAAAATCTTCTTAAAAGTCGGGGGTCTTCTTATACGCCGTATGTCATCTTATATGGCCGGTGAATATGTGCCTTTTGGCGTGGGGAGTGGTCCCGATGACGAAGAGAGGGGGCGTCTCACAGTAAAGTGTGAGTGGAGTATATCCCCCATTACCTCATTGCGGCAGCATGGAGGGTCTCTGTGCTGGGAGCGGCAGCTCCTCTTCGTGCCGTGGGTGCTCTGTGCTTTGGGGCGGCGGCGCATCTTCGTGCCGTGGGTGCTGTGGGGCGGCGGCAGCGCATCTTCTTGCAGCGTCGGGGCTCCTCCGGCATCTCCTCCAGGCCCAGAGGCACCGGCAGCCCCATTGCTCTGATGTGGTGGCCTCCGGGAAAATGGCCACACATTATCCTGCCCCACATAATCCCGCCCCACCACCACATCACTACACATAATCCTGCCCCCCACCACATTACCACACATAATCCCGCCCCCCACCACATTACCACAGATAATCCTGCCCCCACCACATTACCACACACAATCCCACCCCCCCACCACATTACCACACACAATCACACACCCCCACCACATTACCACACACAATCCCGCCCCCCACCACATTACCACACATAATCCCGCCCCCCCACATTACCACACATAATCTCACCACACATAATCCCGCCCCACCAACACATCATTACACATAATCCCACCCCCCACCACACATAATCCTGCCCCACATAATCCCGCCCCACCAACACATTACCACAGATAATCCTGCCCCCACCACATTACCACACATAATCCCGCCCCCCCACCACACATAATCCCGCCCCCCACCACATCACCACACATAATCCTGCCCCCACCACATCACCACAGATAATCCCGCCCACCACATTACCACACATAATCCCGCCCCCCACCACATTACCACAGATAGTCCTGCCCCCACCACATTACCACACACAATCCCACCCCCCCACCACATTACCACACACAATGCCACCCCCACACCACATTACCACACACAATCCCACCCCCCACCACATTACCACAGATAAACCTGCCCCCCACCACATTACCACAGATAATCCTGCCCCCCACCACATTACCACACATAATCCCGCCCCCCCCCCACATTACCACACATAATCTCACCACACATAATTCCGCCCCCCAACACATCACCACACATAATCTCACCCCCACCACACATAATCCCACCCCACCACCACATCACCACACATAATCCCACCCCCACCACATTACCACACATAATCCCGCCCCCCCACCACCACACATAATCCCGCCCCCCCACCACATCACCACACAAAATCCCGCCCCCCACCACATTTCCACAGATAATCCTGCCCCCACCACATTACCTCACATAGTCCCGCACCCCCACCACATTACCACACAATCCTGCCCCCCCCACATTACCACACATAATCTCACCACACATAATTCCGCCCCCCAACACATCACCACAGATAATCCTGCCCCCCACCACATTACCACACATAATCTCGCCCCTCCACCACATTACCACACATAATCCCACCCCCTACCACATTACCACACATAATCCCGCCCCCACCACATTACCACACATAATCCCTCCCCCCCACCACATCACCACACATAATCCCGCCCCCCACTACGATTATTATTGTTATTAACTTCATTTTAAGTTAATTTACCACCTGCGAAAAGCGCTATTGAATGTTGTCATTATTTACTTTAGTTTAATCACTAGCAGCGTTAATTAGATAGCAATGAGCGTGCCGAGCCTTAGCTGGCTGGAAACAGCTAGTGACTATATATTTTCCTTGAAAAGTTGGATTTATAAAAATTACACAGCCATTCTGACATGGATTTATAAATGGGGTACATCAGTCTCATCAGGTCTAAGAGACCAATTTGTTGATTTAGGTAGTTATTATTATGAAAGATGGTAACTAGTGTTGAGTGATACCTTCCGATATGCAAAGGTATCGGTATCAGATTGGATCGGCCGATATCCAAAAAATATCGGATATCGCCGATACCGATACCCGATACCAATGCATATCAATGGGACACAAAATATCGGAATGGTTCCCAGGGTCTGAAGGAGAGGAAACTCTCCTTCAGGCCCTGGGATCCATATTCATGTGTAAAATAAAGAATAAAAATAAAAAATATTGATATACTCACCCCTCTGATGGCCCCGGCTCTCACCGGTCCAAGAGTCTGCCTCCGTTCCTAAGAATGCAGAGTGAAGGACCTTCGATGACGTCGCGGCTAGGGTTGAGCGACTTTTATTTTTATAGGATCGGGTCGGGTTTCACGAAACCCGACTTTCTCAAAAGTCGGGTCGAGCGAAATCGGCCAATCCTATAAAAAAGTCGGGGTCGGGGTCGGCCGAAACACGAAACCCAATGCAGTGCAATGGGATACTATGATTCCCAGGGTCTGAAGGAGAGGAAACTCTCCTTCAGGCCCTGGGATCCATATTAATGTGTAAAATAAAGAATTAAAATAAAAAATATTGATATACTCACCCGTCCGGAGGCCCCTGGACATCACCGCTGGTAACCGGCAGCCTTCTTTCCTTAAAATGAGCGCGTTCAGGGCCTTCCATGACGTCACGGCTTCTGATTGGTCGCGTGCCGCTCATGTGACCGCCGCGCGACCAATCACAAGCCGTGACGTAATTCTCAGGTCCTAAATTCCTAGAATGAGGAATTTAGGACCTGAGAATTACATCACGGCTTGTGATTGGTCGCGTGGCGGTCACATGGGCAGCCGCGACCAATCACAAGCCGTGATGTCATCTAAGGCCCTGAACGCGCTCATTCTTAGGAAAGAAGGCTGCCAGAAAGAAGCCGAGGGTGAGTATATTCCTATTAGGTATATACTCACCCTCGGACGCTCCCTGCTTCTTTCCGGCAGCCTTCCTTCTTAAGAATGAGCGCGTGAAGGGCCTTAGATGACGTCACGGCTTGTGATTGGTCGTGGCCGCCCATGTGACCGCTCACGCGACCAATCACAAGCCGTGACGTAATTCTCAGGTCCTAAATTCCTAGAATGAGGAATTTAGGACCTGAGAATTACGTCACGGCTTGTGATTGGTCGCGTGGCGGTCACATGAGCGGCACGCGACCAATCAGAAGCCGTGACGTCATGGTGGAAGGCCGTAAACGCGCTCATTTTAAGCAAAGAAGGCTGCCGGTTACCAGCAGCGATGTCCAGGGGCCTCCGGAGAGGTGAGTATATCAATATTTTTTATTTTAATTCTTTATTTTACACTTAAATGTGGATTCTGATACCAATTTCCGATATCGCAAACATATCGGAACTCGGTATCGGAATTCCGATACCAGATTCAGAAGATCGCCGACCTCATGGCCGACCCCACACAGGGGTTGGGTCGGGTTTCATGAAACCCGACTTTGCCAAAAGTCGGCGACTTCTGAAAATGGCCGACCCGTTTCGCTCAACCCTAGTCGCGGCTTGTGATTGGTCACGTGACCACTCATGTGACTGCTCACGCGACCAATCACAAGCCGCGACGTCATCGAAGGTCATTCACTCCCTGCATTCTTAGGAACAGAGGCACCGCTAAGCGCCAGGGTCCGCCGGAGGGGTGAGTATATCAATATTTTTTTTTTTAATATTTATTTTTTACATGAATATGGATCCCAGGGCCTGAAGGAGAGTCTCCTCTCCTCCAGACCCTGGGAACCATACGCACTGCACACTTCCGATTCCGATTTCCGATATCGCAAAAATATCGGAACTCGGTATCAGAATTCCGATACCGCAAATATCGGCCGATACCCGATACTTGCGGTATCGGAATGCTCAATACTAATGGTGACAGATCTGCTATTAAGGATTTGTCCAACACAGTGCTAATTTTCTGGAAGCTTTGTAGCTTGCCGAATCCTAACAGTGAGCACATATATTTGTAGTCAGCTCTCCTAGCTGGTTCGAGCGATTGTCAATTGATTGCCAGTATGCATTTTGTGGTCACATGCCATCTAGATTCTCTTATGGTTCTCTCAGTGTGAGGGAACTGTATGAGAATATTGCCATCTCTATACTTAACAAAAAAAATAAAGTTACATACTGTAGTCCTAAGCCATGTAAATATGAAATATGAATAGCATTACTGCTCTAGATAATGAGAAAAAACGGAGATAGCACATAATTTGGCCAATTCATGCATGCCCAGCTTCCAATGACAAGGCAATCTCCAGTTTTTCTGGAAACCTATATAGTGTAAATGCAGCGCCCCAGAGTCCTGGTCGTTGCAGTACTGATGCTCCGCCGCTAAGGGGGGCTATGGTACGTCTGATGGCACTGAAGGAGTTCTTCTGACCAGGTATCACAGTCACCAAAACACTTCACAGTCTGGCCTCCAGGGGGAGCTAAGGGTGCTATGTATTAGGCCACTCCTCACAATCTGGTAAAACTGGGGGTTAGGCAGAAAGTTAGAGAGAAGCTGACTGGGAATCGAACAGGCAACACCCTGTGGCAGAGGGTGTTGTGGGGAGAGACTCAGGGGGGTCCCTGTCAGGGGTGGGATCCTGACAGAGGCCTAGCGAACAGAGAGAACTTTACGGGACCGTGCCTGCACCTGATCGCGGCGGTACCCTAAGAAAGGACAAGAAGCGAGGTATATTGTGCTGAGTGAGAAACGAGATCAACGCAACAAGGAGAAATACCAGTAGGAGTCATGCTGTAAGACGAGGCAACATCCTACTGAGGCGCGTAGCCGGTGGCCGGAACGCCGAGGAAGTACTAGGCGCCAAGCAATACTTTAAACCTACGGCAGGACAGTCAGCTATAGGCGGGCTGTCTCACACAAATCACCTACGAAGACACAGGGGGCAACAACAGAAGAGGGGCGACGCTAGGGTCCCGGAAGAACTCCGAGCCTACCCGTCATACGGGTGCGTCCTAGCCATATCATCTGGGGGACGAAGCAGAACATCATAATCGAGTTGTGAGGGAACTTCAGAAACAGACACAACAGTTGTGGGGACTATCCCGTAAGCACAGCAGGGGAGGACCACAACACACAAGCGCTAGAAGGTAGGCACAGATTTCCACCTGCAAAGGGAACTCTGGAGGTGCCATCGGACCGGCCGGACTTGCGCAGCCCGGTTAACCGTATTCCGGACTGAGGATCCTGGGACCTTCAGTAAAGAGGGAAAGAGACTGCAACCTGGTGTCCTCGTTATTTACTGCGACCTGCACCGCACCACCACAACATCATCACCATTCCCTCCACCTTTATTGTACGCCCCTCAGCAGGGTCACGGACCGGGTCTAGCCACCGTGACAACCCCAGAACAGAGACTCAGAGGCCCGGTACTGGGTACCCTTCGGCCCTGCGACAGTGGGGGCGCTACAACTTGGCGTCACGAATAGGATCTACTTAAGCCTGAAGAATCAGGTCATGTGTGCCTTGGAATTGTGCTTTATTATACTTGGACTGTGACTTATTGCAAAGACTGTGTTATTGCCACTTGCCGCCAAAAACCGCCACCATTACAGCGCTGAGGAGAGCGCAGGAGAAGAAGAGGGGCGTGGAGTAGGCGTGGACCAGCTGAAGAGCGCAAAAGACAATGGCCGCCCAGTCTAAATATTTCTGCACCGTGAGGACGTGTCCGTCAGCAGCCGAGATCCGCCTCCTGATTCTCAATGGTGGGCGGAGACAGAGAAAACGAAACCGTCCACATGGAGGACGCCATGGCCAGCCGCCCAGAGCCGGAGCGTGGGGTCGGAGCCGAGGACTCCCCCAGCTACCCGGAGAGGCACCGCAGCCAGACCTCCACAGTTGACGCTGACCTCCTGCAGACCGGAGCGGACGACCTGATCCACCAACTCCTGCGGACGCAGCTGAGCACTGACGCCGGGTGGAAGAAGACCATCATCGGGAGCCTCACCAGACATCTGCCGGCAGCCTCGTCTGGTCCGGAGCAAGAAAGAAGTTCCAGCGCTCCAAAGCCAGAAAGCAGTGCCCTGCCGAAAAGCGAGATGCTGCAAACGGAGATGACAACGCCGCAGCGCAAGGCCCTGCAACTAGCGTTCCAGACCCCAGCGGAGACGGAGCAGATCGGCACCGGAGGGACCGCATCTGAAGCAGGTATGAAGAACGACCCTGCCTCGCCAGCAGAGGACTTGCTGATAGGCCCCGTCGCGGTACCCCCTCTCCCTGGGACCTATAGACTCCGGCGCCTTACACCCTGGGATTGGGCCACGGGTATGGAGCACTTCTTAAAGGCCCCGATCTCGACAATCACCTTGCCGAGCGAGGTCTATGCGGAGCTACAGCCGCCAGAGCGAGAGTAAACCTCGATGCCATGGATATGTAAATAGTTAACTGTTTGTCTCCCTGCTTTTTGCTGCTTTAAACCCGACTAGGGTTATTCTTAAAGGGATCCCTTCGTTTACCCGGGATCCCTATTGCTTTTATTTTTGCTTTTATTTTCCTTTTTGCTCCCTGTTCACCCATGTTATAAAGAACTGCTGGATCATGAACACTGCATGATTACAAACTCCTTGTAAATAGTTTGCACCTTCTTAAGGGTGCCCTCTACTGGTTTTATAAAAGAAAGGACTCTTTGTGAAGAAACTGTTCCTGGAAGCAGTACCGGAGTCCTTGCTGCATACGGACTTGCAGCTTGAGAAGTTGCACTACCTCATAGAGACTTGGTTCCTTCTTAAAGGGAACGTTCATTGATAGCACTTAAAGAATGATGATGCTTTAAAAGAAAGTATTGATAATGTTTACGTATAAAAAAGTTATATGTAGTGAGCTAGTTAATTGTGAGAAATGTATAATGATGTGTCAGAGAATGAGGACAGGAAGTGAACCCATACGGGGTTAGTCGGTGAGTCCTCCTAGGAGCCATACAGAGATGGCTCGGTGATTTTGAACTGAGAGATGGATGATATGTTCTATACTGTGTATGGTAGCAGAGAGGCAGTAGGCCCGGGCGGAAAGGGGCGGTCCTGCAACAGAACGAGAGGCAGTAGGCCTGGGGCAGATAGACAGGCGGTCCTGCAGATGTAAAGATGGAAAATGAAGGAAAAGTTGATTAGCCTTATAGTGTTTTATAAGAAGGTCTTTAGTGGATTCAGTGTGTACATCCTTAAAGGCAATGTTAAATTATTGTTCAAAAATTTGCACTTAGTAGAATACCCGGTTGGGTAAGAAAAGTTATTTATAGTATGTTATTTAAAGTATTTAACCATGTTTGTAACGTTCAAGTGTTCTCACCTCCCATAAAGGGAAGCTCTGTTCAAACCTGCTTAATGTTATTGCATTTCAAAATTGTATGTCTTTTTGCTGACATGTACTGTTGTTTTCTTCCCAGTCCAGGAGTACTGGATTTAACCAGGGGGGAGTGCAGCGCCCCAGAGTCCTGGTCGTTGCAGTACTGATGCTCCGCCGCTAAGGGGGGCTATGGTACGTCTGATGGCACTGAAGGAGTTCTTCTGACCAGGTATCACAGTCACCAAAACACTTCACAGTCTGGCCTCCAGGGGGAGCTAAGGGTGCTATGTATTAGGCCACTCCTCACAATCTGGTAAAACTGGGGGTTAGGAAGAAAGTTAGAGAGAAGCTGACTGGGAATCGAACAGGCAACACCCTGTGGCAGAGGGTGTTGCGGGGAGAGACTCAGGGGGGTCCCTGTCAGGGGTGGGATCCTGACAGAGGCCTAGCGAACAGAGAGAACTTTACGGGACCGCGCCTGCACCTGATCGCGGCGGTACCCTAAGAAAGGACAAGAAGCGAGGTATATTGTGCTGAGTGAGAAACGAGATCAACGCAACAAGGAGAAATACCAGTAGGAGTCGTGCTGTAAGACGAGGCAACATCCTACTGAGGCGCGTAGCCGGTGGCCGGAACGCCGAGGAAGTACTAGGCTCCAAGCAATACTTCAAACCTACGGCAGGACAGTCAGCTATAGGCGGGCTGTCTCACACAAATCACCTACGAAGACACAGGGGGCAACAACAGAAGAGGGGCGACGCTAGGGTCCTGGAAGAACTCCGAGCCTACCCGTCATACGGGTGCGTCCTAGCCATATCATCTGGGGGACGAAGCAGAACATCATAATCGAGTTGTGAGGGAACTTCAGAAACAGACACAACAGTTGTGGGGACTATCCCGTAAGCACAGCAGGGGAGGACCACAACACACAAGCGCTAGAAGGTAGGCACAGATTTCCACCTGCAAAGGGAACTCTGGAGGTGCCATCGGACTGGTCGAACTTGCGCAGCCCGGTTAACCGTATTCCGGACTGAGGATCCTGGGACCTTCAGTAAAGAGGTAAAGAGACTGCAACCTGGTGTCCTCGTTATTTACTGCGACCTGCACCGCACCACCACAACATCATCACCATTCCCTCCACCTTTATTGTACGCACCTCAGCAGGGTCACGGACCGGGTCTAGCCACCGTGACAACCCCAGAACAGAGACTCAGAGGCCCGGTACCGGGTACCCTTCGGCCCTGCGACAGTGGGGGCGCTACATAAACAGTTTTCTTAGGCTAAAGCCTGAATTTATTGGTAGGTAGGTATATTGCACACTGTTAGAATTCAGCAAACTACAGTGCTTGCCAAAAAATTGGCAATGGTTGGGTAACCCCTTGATAAACATAACACCTATTGAATATTTTGAATGTACCATGCAATGAATAATACATAGATTAGACTTAAAGGGCAACTACTTGTCAAATACAACCTAGCCTAACCCCAGTAAATCCTGTTTTCTGCAGCTATGCTATGAGAGAAATGACCACATGAAAAAGTATATTGTGTGCTATGGAGCCATATAGGCTTTAGCTCATTGCGGGAAAACCCCTTATGAAAATTAACTTTTAATGAAAAATTATCTTAAAAAATTACCCAACAGGGGGAGAAAAGTGCAACAGTGCAAAAGGTGCTAATAGATAGTAAAGAGAACGGAGCAGCAAGGAGGGAAGTGATATAGCCTTACACTCCTAAAAAAATTCAAGGGGATCAAAATCAGTGATGATACCTTGTTAGCATCAATTGATGTCGAAGCTCTATATAGCAACATACCTCATTGGGCAGGGATAAAGGGAATGGAATTTTTTATTAATACAAGGGCAGTGCAATTTACTGGGCATGACAACTTTGTCTCCAACTTAATGATCTACATTCTTACCCATAATTATTTTCTCTTCAATGGGAGGGCCTACCACCAACTGAGGGGGACAGTGATGGGGAGCCCCTGTGCCCCATTGTACGCTAACCTCTTCCTGGGCTGTTGGGAGGAGACTGCTATGTTCCTGGAAGAATCATGGTGGTACCCCAATATACTCCTATGGACTAGGTATACACACTAGATGATGTGTTTCTATTATGGACTGGATCGATTGACAAATTTGAACAATTCATGGAATGTTTGAATTATAATCAAATTGGTATGAGTTTCACCCCTGAGATTAACAGGAAAGAGATCTCCTTCCTAGATCTTACCATCAGTAGGGGTATAGAGGGGTACTTTTCCACAAAAAAACTATCGAAAACCTACAGCAGCCAACAGTCTCCTCTGCTGGGAAAGTCATCACCCTAGTCCTCTCAAAAAGGGAATTCCCAAAGGCCAGTTCCTATGGAACTGATCCAGTGCTCGTGATTTTCATGCACAGGCTTGCGACCTTACGAACAGATTTAGTGATAGGGGTTATCCTGATGATGTCTTACACCTGGTTTGGAAAAATGCTGCCGGAAGCAACAGGCAAAAACTACTGCACCCCAAGAAGCTAATAGGGGAGAGTGAAACACCTAGAATTATTGGCATGTTTGACAACAGAGCCAGTGAGGTTTTTAACATCATTAGGAGACACTGAAGAATACTTAAAGCAGACCCGGAAGTCAGGGACTTTGCACCATCTAATCCCAAAATCACTTATAGAAAAGATCGATCAATCTGTGATAAGTTAGTCCATAGCCTGTACCAAAAACTTACCCAACCTGGGACCTGGCTTGATCAAAAACCTTGTGGGACATTTAGAAATTCTGTACATGGATTAGACAGTGTAAAACCTTCTTGGGGGCCCCGGATGGCAGACAGTATTTCATCAGGGATTTTGCCAACTGTAAATGTAAGGGGGATATTTATATGGCTACTTGTCTTTGCAGGAAATAGAAAAAAATCCAGCTCGACGAGGTGGTGAAAAAGCAAAGTCTTGGTACTTTATTCACTTCATATCAAAAAATAGACCCTTAGTCATGAACATGATGCTATGTCACCAGAAACGCGTAGATAGTGTTTTTAATTATATTGTGCTGTTGTTTTATCCTCTATTTTTTGATATGAAGTGAATAAAGTACCAAGACTTTGCTTTTTCACCACCTCGTCGAGCTGGATTTTTTTCTATTTCCTGCATTCCTCACGCCTTGACACAGTGTTTCCGTGCTCCGAGCCTCCAGGGACTACAACTATGGTGAGCTGGATTTTTTCTTTTTACTTGTCTTTGCGCACGTAATTACATCAGAAAAACAAAAAGAGAACTTCGTAGGCGCATAGGTGAACACGTGGGGGATGTAAGACACAGTAGAGATACTCCCTTGGCCAGACATATCAGGGACTATCACCATAACAAACCCAGCTGTTTATCCTTTTGTGTGATGGAAGTACCTTGGAAACATGTTCGGGGTGGGGATTGGAATAGACTCCTGTTACAAAAGGAATGTCGGTGGATACACAGACTATATACCCTTGTTCCAAATGGCCTCAATGAATAATACAATTATTGCTGTTTTATCTGACTCCTCTGACCAATAATATTAGGAGCCATAGCCATCTTAGTGGTAGTTTGAACACCACACTATTTATCGTATATCATGCGCTTATCCATATCTATATAATATCTCTGATCCTATTCCCCTCCTTTATATACAGGTTACTTCAGCCCCTCTGGGTGTTGATTGTATTTGCACTTCTTATTCACCATATCATCTGGTAAATAGGATGGTTTTTAATACCTAGACATTAATTATGTGTGATATTCTTATGATCTTGGCTCTATCATTGGTACATTCTTTATGGTAGTGTACTTTCATACTACCCATATTGTGCGATTCTGGTCTCTAATATTTATATTCTGATATTATATGGTCACTATTGAGGATGATTTGTCCATTCTTTATTCACCTCCCATGTCTCTTATGGGCTCTGTCTTATGCACCTAATATCTGCATATTCTATATCAATTTATTCTCTTGGTGTACAATTTGTCTAATATACCTGTTGCTTTGTGATTACTTCCCCAGTTCTGGTAACGTATTCCCCTTATGTGGATATATTTTTGCCTCTACTGAACCTATTTCGGTATTGCATCTGTGTTCCAGACTCCAGCCTGTTCCTTTGTAAATGTACAGCACCTGCGCAAAAATATCCTGTCTCTGTCTTCATCTACTGGCGTGACAGGGAATCGGTGGCTATAGTTGAGCTGTTAACGCATGCGCTGTACGGGATGCTTTTCGTGCCTGCGCAGTAGTCTCAGTGTATCGGCGCCACCATTATCAGGCGCTCGTGTGCAGTGGACTGCTGGTACTTCTAGTGTCTGACCGAGGCCCGGCCCTGCGCACTGGAACACTGGGGGACACTTTTTCTCCTCTATGTATGGCTCTTCCTGTTATCTTCCCTAAACAGGAAGTTGATGGTAAATGAGAGGCTAGGACCTGTATATCTGGAGGTAGGGGGTAAGATGAGCAGCCACCTCATCTGCTGGGCATTGACCTGTTATTATGCCTTTGCCACTATTGATCTCCTGATGCACCCAATCTTATGGGAGAAACTTTTTGAGATTGTGAGCGTACATCCCGCTAGAAGCAGTATCATCTAAAGATGAGTAACCTAATCTCTCTATCTTTTGTTTTATTTCCTTTTGAGGATGTATAAGGCTTTGAACCTCGAGACCAAGTAATTTCCTTTCATCAGTTCTGCTCACACTGTATTTCTAATGGGATATAGCTTCTATTTTTGGTCAGTCTTTTGGCATCATATTAATATTGTATGACAACTAGTATCTATATAATTTCAAATGTGCATCATATTTATGTAGATAATTTGTTTATGTGTTTGTACTATGCCGCACTTTTGCACTTTACCCCATTGATTGGTTGCATCTTTTTTGCATGCATGGGACTGTTTCTTGTGTGAGCTCTCCTTTGACCATGACCTTCCTTTTTTATTATATCTATTGCATGTACACCTTACTCTGAATTATATCTGAGGTGTTCTTGGAGGGTAGTCCACTTCTGTACCTCTTCTGAAACTAGCCTTATACCCATAGACATAGTGACATATTTTTCCTTCTATATGTCTTAAGGTATGGTAGGGTGAGTTAGGGGAGCTCAGGGACAGCCAATGCACGAGCGGGGGGCGCCGTCTCTCGTCAATTTAGGGTGACAACCTCCGTAAGTAGGAAGGTGTGCAGCAGGCTCTAGGCTAGGAGACAGTGCACCACTCCGCACATGGAGCCTTTATGTGTGAATGCTGCACCTATTCCTGTACTGTGCTGCTACATGCATCTAGTTTGTCTGGGACATAGTTGCTTTTTATCGTCATTGCTGAATAGCAATAGCAGTGCACATTATTCCTTGGCTGATATTGTCTTTCAGCTTTGGGATATATGCAAATTATTCTCATTTTGCACATGCCTCATCTATATGTTTGGCCCTTAGCTGAGGTGTTGTTTTTGAGCGATGCCATCTACTTATTTTCTTCTCCACCTTTTTGCACTGTTGCACCTCTCTCACCCTCGTTGGGTAATTTTTTAGATTATTTTTCACTAAAAGTTAATAGTTTATAAGGGTTTTCCCACCGTGAACTTTACCATACACTTGTCCTATCTATATTGTTAGCCCATATTGGCTTTAACTTTTTGAATGGGGACTTGTATATATTGTGTTCAAGTGCCCTATGAAGACATTTGGTGTTATTCAGAGAAGACAGCCCTTAACAGTTCTGTGCAGTGTAGATCACTGATAACATCAATGATGGATGAAGTTACTGCTTCCAGGACGTGTGGAAACCTTCTTTCATGGAATTCAATGTGCACTTAGGGCATTATACATGAGACCAGAGAGCTATAGCATGAGATTGTAGACCCCGTGACACAAACAAACTCTATTTATATCCAGATTACTGGAAAGTAGCTTTCTTCAGAGAAATTTGAATTAAATATTTTATTAAAATGCATCTAAAATGCATGCGTATAATGATATAACAATAAGGACAGTAATGTTTGGAACATTATTTTAAGGGGTCTGTTATTTATGCAATTCCTAAAAATCTTTTGCATTGATATAGAATTTTATCATTAACCATGATGTGAAAAGTGCAGCATTTATAAATGTGATTGTCTTTCTAATGCTTGTTGTACGTGGCTTACCAGCATTGTATAGAAAACAATGTACACTGAGTTACTAGATGGCACTGCTGCTTAACACCGTCCACAATGCAGTCACCGAAAGCCCGGAGGAATGGAGAGTGGGTCTTATCCTCCCAGCGGCAGCAGCACGCTTATTGACAATAGTTGTATGATTGATCACTAGTGTTGAGCATTCCGATATTGCAATATTGGGTATCGGCCGATATTCGCTGTATCGGTGTTCTGATACTGAGTTTCGATACTTTTACAATATCGAATACCGGAATCGGAAGCTCCCATAATTAAATGAGCCAGTTTCATTTTATTCAGCCAATGAGGATCCTAAGAAGTGAGGCCACATCCTGTTAGGCATGTTAGCCATGTTAACTAATGGCATGGCTGTGATTGGCTGCTGAAATGATGTCGGTGGTGGGCGGTGCGTGGCGGAGACTGCGTGTCTATGTGTGCGGGCGGTGTCTGTGCGGGCCTCTCCGGGGTCTGTGTGGGCCTGCCGGGGGTCTTACGGGCCTCTCGGGGTCTGTGTGGGCTGCCGGGGGTCTGTACGGGCCTCACGGGGGTCTGTGCGGGCCTCTCGGGGGTCTTTGTGTCTGTGTGCAGGCATCGTCCGATGGGACTACAAGTCCCATCGGGCTATGGCTGCTACAATGACAGTGATTGACACATTGGCCAATGATGGGACAGTAGTAGTCCCATCATCCGGCTAATGTGTTGAATGTAAAAAACCCACAAACATACATACTGTATACATACTACATACATACAACATACATACTACATATATACATACATGCAACATACTACATACACACAACATACTACATACATACTACATACATACAACATACATACAACATACATACAACATACTACATACATACATACTACATACATACTACATACATACTACATGTTACGTACATACAACAATCATACTACATACATACTACATACATACTACATACTACATACATACAACATACATACTACATACTACATACATACAACATACATACAACATACTACATACCTACAACATACATACAAAATACATACTACATACAACATACATACTACATACATACAGCATACATACATACATACAACATACATACAACATACTACATACATACATACAACATACATACAACATACATACTACATATATACATACATACTACATACATACTACATACAATACATTCTTACATTACATACAATACATACATATAGACATACAGTACATATAACATAGAGTACATACTCATCATCACTTGTCACTTTGCTCCCCAAAGCCAGTGTCATCTGTAAAAAATATTAAAATAACAAACAATATACTCCCTGATCCACAGAAATCCACGAGTGTCCCACGATGAAACTACAGAAATATCTTTAAATGAGAAGGTGTGTCCAAACGTTTGGTCTGTACTGTACATATAACGTACATACTACATACATACATACATACTACATACATACATACTACATACATACTACATACATACTACATACATACATACAACATACTACATACATACATACATACAACATACTATATACTACATACATACAACATACTATATACTACATACATACAACATACTACATACATACTACATGCATACATACATACAACATACTACATACTACATACATACATACAACATACTGCATACATACATACAACAGACTACATACATACTACATACTGTACATACACACTACATACATACTACATACATACATACTACATACATGCTACATACATACTACATACATGCATACTACATACATACTACATACAATACATTCATACATTACATACAATACATACATATAGACATACAGTACATATGACAAAGAGTACATACTCACCATCACTTGTCACTTTGATCCCTGAAGCCAGTGTCATCTGTAAAAAATATTAAAATTACAAACAAACAATATACTCCCTGATCCGCAGAAATCCACAAGTGTCCCACGAAGATCTCCCGTGGAGAACAGCAGCATCAGCTGATGCGACCGCTCTCTAGGGGCTCCAGGAATATAATGACAGGAGGAAGGTACCGTTCCGCACTGTATTCCTCCGCCACTGTAAAAAAATAGTCCCTAGTCTCACTTTTGGCATTGCTGTGTGAGAAATTTTTCCACGGAGCAAATGCCATAAAGTCAGACTCTGAACTAAGGTAACCTCTCAGTGATGCACTGCAGGAGTCATTGTCTCCTGTCAGCGTGTCACTGTAGGTCCTATAGAGCAGTGACAACACCAGATGTCACTGTTCTATAGGGGAGATCATTGTGGGACACTTGTTATTAATTGGACTACGGCGGACAGGTAGTATACGGTTTATTATTTTACGTTTTTTGCAGGTGCTGAAGTATGGTAAGTATGGTTAAATTAAGAATATTAAAATATTTTTTTCTGGCTGTGTCTTTATTTTTTTTTAACTATTTCACTACACTAGGATTAATAATGGATAGGCGTCTATAAAAAAAATAAAGACACAGCCAGAAAAAAGTATTTTAATATTCTTAATTTAACCATACTTACCATACTTCACCACCTGTAAAAACGTAAAATAATAAACCGTATACTACCTGTCCGCCGTAGTCCAATTAATAACAAGTGTCCCACGACAATCTCCCCTATAGAACAGTGACATCTGGTGATGTCACTGCTCTATAGGACCTTCAGTGACACACTGACAGGAGACAATGGCTCCTGCAGTGCATCACTGAGAAATTACCTTAGTTCAGAGTCTCACTTTATGGCATTTGCTCCGTGGAAAAATTTCTCACACAGCAATGCCAAAAGTGAGACTAGGGACTATTTTTTTACATTGGCAGAGGAATACAGTGCAGAAGGATACCTTCCTCCCGTCATTGTATTCCTGGAGCCCCAGAGAGCGGTCGCATCAGCTGATGCTGCTGTTCTTCACGGGAGATTGTCGTGGGGCACTCATGGATTTCTGGGGATCAGGGAGTATATTGTTTGTTATTTTAATATTTTTTACAGATGACACTGGCTTTGGGGATCAAAGTGACAAGTGATGGTGAGTATGTACTCTATGTTATATGTACTGTATGTCTATATGTATGTATTGTATGTAATGTATGAATGTATTGTATGTAGCATGTATGTAGTATGTATGTAGTATGTAGTAGTATGTATGTATGTAGTATGTATGTAGTGTGTTGAATGTATGTAGTATGTATGTATGTTGTATGTAGTATGTATGTAGTGTGTATGTGTGTAGTATGTATGTAGTCTGTTGTATGTATGTATGCAGTATGTTTTATGTATGTATGTAGTATGTATGTAGTATGTTGTATGTATGTAGTATATAGTATGTTGTATGTAGTATGTATGTAGTATGTTGTATGAATGTATGTAGTATGTATGTAGTATGTTGTATGTACAGTACAGACCAAAAGTTTGGACACACCTTCTCATTTAAAGATTTTTCTGTATTTTCATGACTATGAAAATTGTAAATTAACACTGACGGCATCAAAACTATGAATTAACACATGTGGAATTATATACTTAACAAAAAAGTGTGAAACAACTGAAAATATGTCTTATATTCTAGGTTCTTCAAAGTAGCCACCTTTTGCTTTGATGACTGCTTTGCACACTCTTGGCATTCTCTTGACGAGCTTCAAGATGTAGTTACAGGAAATGATTTTCAATTCACAGGTGTGCCCTGTCAGGTTTAATAAGTGCAATTTCTTGGCTTATAAATGGGGTTGGGACCATCAGTTGTGTTGAGAAGAAGTCTGGTGGATACATAGCTGATAGTCCTACTGAATAGACTGTAAGAATTTGTATTATGGCAAGAAAAAAGAAGCTAAGTAAAGAAAAATGAGTGGCCATCATTACTTTAAGAAATGGAGGTAAGTCAGTCTGAAAAATTGGGCAAACTTTGAAAGTGTCCCCAAGTGCAGTTGCAAAACCATCAAGCACTACAAAGAAACTGGCTCACATGAGGCCCGCCCCAGGAAAGGAAGACCAAGAGTCACCTCTGCGTCTGAGGATAAGTTTATCCGAGTCACCAGCCTCAGTAATCGCAGGTTAACAGCAGCTCAGATTAGAGACCAGGTGAATGCCACACAGAGTTCTAGCAGCAGACACATCTCTACAATAACTGTTAAGAGGAGACTTTGCGCAGCAGGCCTTCATGGTAAAATAGCTGCTAGGAAACCACTACTAAGGACAGGCAACAAGCAGAAGAGACTTGTTTGTGCTAAAGAACATGAGGAATGGACATTAGACCAGTAAAAATCTGTGCTTTAGTCTGATGAGTCCAAATTTGAGATCTTTGTTTCCAACCACCGTGTCTTTGTGCGATGCAGAAAAGTTGAACGGATGGACTCTACATGCCTGGTTCCCACCGTGAAGCATGGAGGAGGAGGTGTGATGGTGTGGGGGTGCTTTGCTGGTGACACTGTTGGGGATTTATTCAAAATTGAAGGCATACTGAACCAGCATGGCTACCACATCATCTTGCAGCGGCATGATATTCCATCCGGTTTGCGGTTAGTTGAACCATCATTTATTTTTCAACAGGACAATGACCCCAAACACACCTTCAGGCTGTGTAAGGACTATTTGACCAAGAAGGAGAGTGATGGGGTGCTATGCCAGATGACCTGGCCTCCACAGTCAGCAGACCTGAACCCAATCGAGATGGTTTGGAGTGAGCTGGACCGCAGAGTGAAGGCAAAAGGATCAACAAGTGCTAAGCATCTCTGGGAACTCTTTCAAGATTGTTGAAAGACCATTCCGGGTGACCACCTCTTGAAGCTCATCAAGAGAATACCAAGAGTGTGCAAAGTAGTCATCAAAGCAAAAGGTGGCTACTTTGAAGAACCTAGAATATAAGACATATTTTCAGTTTTTTCACACTTTTTTGTTAAGTATATAATTCCACATGTGTTAATTCATAGTTTTGATGCCTTCAGTGTGAATTTACAATTTTCATAGTCATGAAAATACAGAAAAATATTTAAATGAGAAGGTGTGTCCAAACTTTTGGCCTGTACTGTATGTATGTAGTATGTTGTATGTATGTTGCATGTAGATATGTAGTATGTATGTAGTATGTTGTATGTATGTAGTATGTATGTATGTAGTATGTTGTATGTATGTATGTAGTATGTATGTAGTATATAGTATGTTGTATGTATATATGTATGTAGTATGCATGTAGTATGTTGTATGCATGTATGTAGTATGTTTTATGTAGTATGTATGTTTGTGGTTGTTTTTTTTTACATTCAACACATTAGCCGGATGATGGGACTACTACTGTCCCATCATTGGCTAATGTGTCAATCACTGTCATTGTAGCAGGCATAGCCCGATGGGACTTGTAGTCCTATCGGACGATGCCTGCACACAGACACAGAGACACAGACACACAGATACAGAGGCCTGTACAGACCCCCGGCAGGCCCACACAGACCCCCGGGAGGCCTGTACAGGCCCCAGCAGGCCTGCACAGACCCCCGAGAGACCTGTACAGGCCCCAGCAGGCCCGCACAGACCCCCAAGAGGCCTGCACAGACACCGCCCGCACACACAGACACGCACAGTCTCCACCCACGCACCGCCCACACTCTTCCCCCTCCCAAACTGGATGTGCAAGGAAAGAAAGGGTTTATTTTAATTCCGATTTTTGTGTCCCATTGACTTGCATTGGTTTCCGGCATCGGTATCGGCGATATCCGATATTTTTGGGGTATCGGTCCGATCCAATCCGATCCGATATTTCCCAATATCGGAAGGTATCGCTCAACACTAATGATCACAGCTGTCCATGCTGATTCGTGGCTCTACTCCACTTATGAAGGGCCCTTCTCCTAATGTATCACACTGTATTATGTTACAGTCACATGGAAACAAAACTAAAAGGAAACAAAAAAAATTATTAAAATTTAATAAGAGCACAAATCCTACATATATGCTGCCGGATGCCTGAAGTCTAAGTTCTTATGTAGTATTACAAATCCATTTAGTAATGAGACTTATTAGGGCTCTTCTAAGGGCTCGCTCCGACTCGTGATGAAAGTGGACGAGTGCAATCTGATAAAAAATTGGATTGCATTCAGCCCAATATTAAACTATGGGGCAGCTCACATCTGCGATTATTTTCTCATGCCGATTCGGGATCCATGAATCAGATCGCACTTTCCCATACAAGTCTATGGGTGCTTGTGAAACACCTGAGTGCAGTGCAATTCCCGCGGACATCGGCAATAAAGGAGATTTTCTGTGAAATTGCCACAGTGTGAACGTGCTCCAACACATTTCACGTATACCAACTTATTTTCTGGCTCATTTCTGTGGTTTTGCTGTAGTTTCTTGTATGTTGTACAAACAGCGGGGTAGCCCCCCTTTTTGAGCTACGAATTCATCTATATAGCTTCCTATGGTCAGGTGTCTGAACAGTTAGGTCTGTATCCTGCTCTTACCTTTTCTATATTGCTGTCGGCTGACATGAGGTAAGGCTAGAGATAGGATAGGATGTCCCGACTGGGTCACCTTGTTGCGGTGGGATGGCTTTTATGTTTCTTTTATCAAAATAGTGTTAACTAAGTACCGTATGTTATTTACATGTACTATTACTCTTTACTTATTTACATACTACAGGTTATAAGCTCATTTAGTTTTTTCTTGGATTTTGTCTCTGAAATGGCCACAGTTTGAACATGCTCCTACACATTGCACGTATACCAACTTATGCTCCAGCTCATTCCTTGTTTTTTTTTATGTATGAATTGTAATCTGCTCACATTGGAGCCGGAGTGCCTTTTGTACATGGCCTATACATGCGGTGCGCACATTGCCTACATCTGCACTACTCAGTGTGATGGAATTGTGCCCTGTTGATTTCTATCTGGTAGAGTGTTTTCATGGACCACCCACAGCGAAACTCATCTTGTACTCTGCTTGTGCAGTGGTAAGTATGTATGCACATGGGAAAGGTAGATAGATGTGACTGATTTGAATCCATGTAAGCTTCCATAACACCATTACACCTGACAAATATAAGATGAGGAACCATTATCTCCACTAGAGCAGCATCAGGCAAATGTAAGATATGAATCCATTAACATCCCATGATAGATATATCCACTATGGAGCTGGTTGGGGTATATGGAGTGAACTCATAAGCTGAGCCTTCATTACACAAGGCAGATACCAGCTGTATTATACAGCTGGCATCTGCTGCTAATAGCAGCAGTCAGAGCTAGCTCCAATGTTGCTGTAAGGCCTCTTTCACACTTCAGTCTTTTGGCGTCAGTCTGAAACTGCCATTTTCCTCAAATAGCGGATCCGCCATTTTTTTGGCGGATCCGCTATTTTCCCATAGACATGCATTAGCGACGGATTGTGGCAGATGGTCGTCCGTTCCATCCGCCATGCGACGGATCCGTCGAAATTTGGCGGACGTTGTCTAGACATTGACGGACATTATAACGTTTTTTGTCTGCTTTGTCTGGTTTGCGATGGATCCGTTGCGTCCGCCATTCCATAGAATGGCCACCTATGGGCGACGGATCCGTCGCGACCGTCATTTCGACGCATCCGTCGCCCCAATCCACTTTTTCAATTGTGCATGCTCCATAAAGTAGATACTTTTCCCAGACAACCCCCAAGTAACGGATCCGTCAAAAAAACTGATCCGTTAGAACCGTTTTCTCAACAATTGTGACGGATCCATCGATCCGTCACTATGTCGGAGCAGACTGACGCAAAACAACAGAAGTGTGAACGAAGCCTAACCCTTTAAATGCTGCGCTGTCAGTCACTGACAGCAGCATTTAAGCCATGTCATCCTGCCTGAGCATCCGTTCCAGACACCCATTAGCCCCCTATGACATGATTGCATGCTGCCAGTAGATTGGCATGGCCTATTAGCCTGGAGTCACACACAATGTATAAAAATACAGTCCGTTTTTTACAGACCAAATATGCAGAAATGTTCCCTGAACAGTGATCCGTATGTCATCCGTAGACAGGGTGTGGCTGCGTATTTTGCGCATGTAAACCTCCGTGTGTAATCTGTATGGCATCCGTGCAGCTTGATTTCTTGCCTGCTTGCAAAATGGACATAGAATGGATCCATGGGCTCAAATATTTGTGAAAACATATATATATATGTCAGTGAGACACATATATATATTTATATTTCATACAGCGCTAGATAGCTTAAAAGCCGGTAATTCAATTGCCGGCTTTTGCTATCTCCTTATCAAACCCGCCAGGATATGAGACATGGTTTACATACAGTAAACCATTTAATATCCCTTATTTTTTTACATATTCCTCTCTACTAATGTTAGAAGTGTATGCGTGCAAAATTTGGTGGCTCTAGGTGTTAAAATAAAGGGTTAAATCACATAAAAAACTGGCGTGGGCTCCGGTGCAATTTTCTCCACCAGAGTGGGAAAGACAATGAATGAGGGCAGATATTAATAGCCTAGGGAGGTACCATGGTTATAGGACCCCCCTGGCTAAAAAAAACATCTGCCCCCAGCCACCCCAGAAAAGGCACATCTGTAAGATGCACCTATTCTGGCACTTAGCCTCTCTCTTCCCACTCCCGAGTAGCGGTGGGATATGGGGTAATAAAGGGTTAATGTCACCTTGCTAATGTAAGGTGACATTAAGCCTGGTTAATAATGGAGAGATTTCAATAAGACACCTATCCATTATTAATCCAATAGTAGTAAAGGGTTAATAATACACACACATTATGAATAAAGTATTGTAATGAAATAAATACACACATGGGGTTTTAAAATCTTTATTGTACGCTTAATCCACCTGAAAACCCTCGTTCTGTAAAAGAAATAAAATAAAAAAGCAACAATATCCCATACCTTTCCGGCGACCAGTCATGTCCCAAACTGAAAATCTATCTGAAGGGGTTAAATAAATTTACAACCAGGAGCCTGCTAATGCAGCTGTTGCTCCTGGTTGTAAAAACTGGGGAATGAATGGAATGCAGGGGAGCGTAGCTTCGTAGACTTGTGGTGATGCGCCCCCTGGTGGCAAAAACTCATATGAACTCTAGCATGGGAATTTTTCTGAATACAATTCTACAATCCTACATTAGAAGGACTAAGAATTATTATTGTAATTTATTTTAAATTAAATGTAGTTGGTGCAGTGTAGCACAGTGATATAAGACCATAATGACATTACAAAATAGCGGAGAACAAGAGTCCATGCTACTAATAAAATATCAAAGTTTATTATTTTACACTTAAAACATAAAAAAGAAACATGTACAGGTGCATCTCACAAAATTAGAATATCATCAAAAGTTAATTTATTTAAGTTCTTCAATACAAAAAGTGAACCTCATATATTAGATAGAGTCATAACAAACAGAGTAATGTATTTCAAGTGTTTATTTTTGTTAATGTTGATGATTATAACTTACAGCCAATGACAGTCAAAAGTCATTAGCTCAGTAAATTGAATACTTTATAATACCAGCTTGAAAAAATTATTTTCAAATCTGAAATGGCGGCCTACTGAAATGTATATTCAGTAAATGCACTCAATACTTGGTCTGGGCTCTTTTGGCATCAATTACTGCATCAATGCAGCGTGGCATGGAGGCGATGAGCCTGTGGCACTGCTGAAGTGTTATGGAAGCCCAGGTTGCTTTAATAGCAGCCTTCAGCCCGTCTCCATTGTTGTGTCTGGTGTCTCTCATCTTCCTCTTGACACCCCCCATAGATTCTCTATGGGGTTAAGGTCAGGCGAGTTTGCTGGCCAATCAAGCACAGTGATAGTGTTGTTTTTAAACCAGGTATAGGTACTTTTGGCAGTGTGGACAGGTGCCAAGTCCTGCTGGAGAATGAAATGTCCATCTCCAAAAAGCTTGTCGGCAGAGAGAAGTATGAAGTGCTCTAAAATTTCCTGGTAGACGACTGCGCTGACTTTGGTCTTGATAAAACACAGTGGACCTACACCAGCAGATGACATGGCTCCCTGTTGTGAATTGACCTTTTGGCTCCCTCTTGTGGTCACTAGTGATATTACACTTTGATATTCCTTCCCTTGCTTGGTACCCACCTGGCCTCGTTAGTCCAGGGGTGTCGCTATTTGAACTTCCTGGATTTTCAGTCTAGTGCCTGGCATCGTTGTAATCAGATCCTTCTGTTTGCTCCTATCTGCTGGTCCTGGTTCTATGCAAAATTAAGCTAAGTCCTGCTTTCTTGTTTTTGGTTATTTTCTGTGCTCTTATTTTTGTCCAGCTTGTACTAAATGTGATTCCTGATATTGCTGGAAGCTCTAGGGTGCGGATGTTCTCCCCCCGTGCCGTTAGACGGTCCGGGGGTTCTTGAATATTCCGCGTGGAGTTTTTTGTGAGGGTTTTCGCTGACCATATAAGTCATCTTCCTATATTCTGCTATTAGTTAGCGGGCCTCTCTTTGCTAAAACCTAGTTCATTTCTTGCGTTTGTCTTTTCTTCTTACCTCACCATTATTATTTGTTGGGGGCTTGTATCCAACTTTTTGGGGTATTTCCTCTGGAGGCAAGAAAGGTCTTTCTTTTCCCTGCTAGGGTTAGTTAGTTCTCCGGCTGGCGCGAGACGTCTAGAATCAACGTAGGTACGTTCCCCGGCTGCTGTTATTTGAGTGCTAGGTTCAGGTATATGGTCAGCCCAGTTACCACTGCCCTATGAGCTGGGTTTTATGTTTGCAGACTTCGCTATTGTCTCTGAGACCCCCTGCCATTGAGGTCATAACAGTATGCCAGGCCATAAGTGAATATTTAATGCATTGCAGAAGTGGGATTATAAGAAAGGAAATTCTGAGTTTTTTTTTTTTTTTTTCCTTTCTTTCCTCCCCTTTATCTCAGAGTGGCTGGAGCCTTGCTGCAGACATGAATGTCCAGACCTTGATTACTAGTGTGGATCAGCTTGCTGCTCGTGTGCAGAGTATTCAAGATTTTGTTACTAGCAGTCCAATGTCAGAACCTAAAATACCTATTCCGGAATTGTTCTCTGGAGACCGATTTAAATTTAGAAATTTCAGGAATAATTGTAAATTGTTTCTATCTCTGAGACCTCGTTCGTCTGGAGACTCAGCTCAGCAAGTAAAAATTGTTATCTCTTTCTTACGGGGCGACCCTCAGGATTGGGCCTTCTCGTTGGCGTCAGGCGATCCGGCTTTGGCAGATGTTGATGCGTTTTTTCTGGCGCTTGGGTTGCTATACGAGCAGCCCAATCTTGAAATTCAGGCAGAAAAAGCTTTGCTAGCTATCTCTCAGGGCCAGGATGAAGCTGAAGTTTATTGCCAAAAATTTCGGAAATGGTCCGTGCTTACTCAGTGGAATGAGTGTGCTCTGGCCGCAAATTTCAGAAATGGCCTTTCTGAAGCCATTAAGAATGTGATGGTGGGTTTCTCCGTTCCTACAAGTCTGAATGACTCCATGGCGTTGGCTATTCAAATTGACCGGCGTTTACGGGAGCGCAAAGTCGCTAATTCCCTGGTGGTGTTGTCTGAACAGACACCTGAGTTATTGCAATGTGATAGAGTTCAGACTAGAATTGAACGGAAAAATCATAGACGTCAGAATGGGTTGTGTTTCTACTGTGGTGATTCTACACATGTTATATCAGCATGCTTTAAACGCTTAACAAAGGTGGTTAGTCCGGTCGCCATTGGTAATTTGCAACCTAAATTTATTTTGTCTGTGACTTTAATTTGCTCATTGTCTTCCTATCCTGTTATGGCGTTTGTGGATTCAGGTGCTGCCCTGAGTCTTATGGATCTGTCATTTGCCAAGCGCTGTGGTTTTGTTCTGGAGCCTTTGGTTAATCCTATTCCTCTGAGAGGTATTGATGCTACGCCATTGGCGGAAAATAAGCCGCAGTTTTGGACACAGGTGACCATGTGCATGTCTCCTGAACATCGAGAGGTGATTCGTTTTCTTGTTTTGCATAAAATGCATGATTTGGTCGTTTTGGGTCTGCCATGGTTACAAACTCACAATCCAGTTTTGGATTGGAAGGCTATGTCTGTGTCAAGTTGGGGCTGTCAGGGAATTCATTACGATTCCCCGCCGGTGTCTGTTGCTTCCTCTACTCCTTCGGATGTTCCTGAGTATTTGTCTGATTATCAGGATGTATTCAGCGAGTCCAGGTCCAGTGCTCTTCCTCCTCATAGGGACTGTGACTGCGCTATAGATTTGATTCCAGGTAGTAAGTTTCCTAAGGGAAGATTATTTAATCTGTCTGTACCTGAGCATACCGCAATGCGTTCGTATATTAAGGAGTCTCTGGAGAAGGGACATATTCGTCCATCCTCTTCCCCTCTTGGTGCGGGATTTTTCTTTGTGGCCAAGAAGGACGGATCTTTGAGACCTTGTATAGACTATCGACTTGTGAATAAAATCAATGTTAAATTTCAGTATCCTTTGCCTCTGTTGTCAGACTTGTTTGCCCGGATTAAGGGTGCCAAGTGGTTCACCAAGATAGACCTTCGTGGTGCGTACAACCTTGTGCGCATTAAGCAGGGAGATGAATGGAAAACTGCATTTAATACGCCCGAAGGTCATTTTGAGTACTTGGTGATGCCTTTTGGGCTCTCTAATGCTCCTTCAGTGTTTCAGTCGTTTATGCATGAAATCTTCCGGAAGTATCTGGATAAATTTATGATTGTTTATCTGGATGATATTCTGTTTTTTTCTGATGATTGGGACTCCCATGTAAGGCAGGTCAGGATGGTGTTTCAGGTTTTGCGTGAGAATGCTTTGTTTATTAGGGGCTCAAAGTGTCTCTTTGGTGTGCAGAAGGTTCCCTTTTTGGGTTTTATCTTCTCCCCTTCTGCTGTGGAGATGGACCCAGTCAAGGTCCGAGCTATTCATGATTGGACTCAGCCCACGTCGGTTAAGAGTCTTCAGAAGTTCTTGGGTTTTGCTAACTTCTACCGTCGTTTTATCGCTAATTTTTCTAGCGTTGTTAAACCTTTGACGGATATGACCAAGAAAGGTTCTGATGTTGCTAACTGGGCTCCTGCAGCCGTGGAGGCTTTTCAGGAGCTGAAGCGCCGGTTTACTTCGGCGCCTGTTTTGTGTCAGCCTGATGTCTCGCTTTCCTTTCAGGTTGAAGTGGATGCTTCTGAGATCGGTGCAGGGGCCGTTTTGTCGCAGAGAAGCCCTGGTTGCTCAGTAATGAGACCATGTGCTTTTTTTTCTAGGAAATTTTCGCCTGCTGAGCGGAATTATGATGTTGGCAATCGGGAGTTGTTGGCCATGAAGTGGGCATTTGAGGAGTGGCGTCATTGGCTCGAGGGTGCTAAGCATCGTGTGGTGGTTTTGACTGATCACAAAAATCTGATGTATCTCGAGTCTGCTAAACGCCTGAATCCTAGACAGGCCCGTTGGTCATTATTTTTCTCCCGTTTTGACTTCGTGGTCTCGTACCTGCCTGGTTCGAAGAATGTTAAGGCTGATGCTCTTTCTAGGAGCTTTGTGCCTGACTCTCCTGGAGCCTCAGAGCCAGTTGGTATTCTTAAAGAGGGAGTAATCTTGTCGGCCATTTCTCTGGATTTGCGACGTGTGTTGCAGAGATTTCAGGCTGATAGACCTGACTCTTGTCCACCTGACAGACTGTTTGTTCCTGATAAATGGACCAGTAGAGTCATTTCCGAGGTTCACTCCTCGGTGTTGTCAGGGCATCCGGGTATTTTTGGCACCAGAGATTTGGTGGCTAGGTCCTTTTGGTGGCCTTCCTTGTCACGGGATGTGCGGTCATTTGTGCAGTCCTGTGGGACTTGTGCTCGGGCTAAGCCTTGCTGTTCTCGTGCCAGCGGGTTGCTTTTGCCCTTGCCTGTCCCGAAGAGGCCTTGGACACACATTTCCATGGATTTCATTTCGGATCTTCCAGTGTCTCGGGGCATGTCTGTCATCTGGGTGGTATGTGATCGCTTTTCCAAGATGGTCCATTTGGTGCCCTTGCCTAAGCTGCCTTCCTCTTCTGATCTGGTTCCGTTATTCTTTCAGAATGTGGTTCGTTTGCACGGCATTCCTGAGAATATCGTGTCTGACAGAGGATCCCAGTTTGTTTCCAGGTTCTGGCGATCCTTTTGTGCTAGGATGGGCATTGATTTGTCGTTTTCATCTGCCTTTCATCCTCAGACTAATGGCCAAACTGAGTGAACAAATCAGACTCTAGAGGCTTATTTGAGATGTTTTGTTTCTGCAGATCAGGATGATTGGGTGACCTTCTTGCCGTTGGCTGAGTTTGCCCTTAATAATCGGGCTAGTTCCGCTACCTTGGTTTCGCCATTTTTCTGCAACTCTGGTTTCCATCCTCGTTTTTCCTCGGGACATGTGGAGCCGTCTGACTGTCCTGGGGTGGATTCTGTGGTGGATAGGTTGCAGCGGATTTGGGATCATGTGGTGGACAACTTGAAGTTGTCACAGGAGAAGGCTAAGCGTTTTGCCAACCGCCGCCGCGGTGTGGGTCCCCGACTTCGCGTTGGGGATTTGGTGTGGCTGTCTTCTCGCTTTGTTCCTATGAAGGTCTCCTCTCCTAAATTTAAGCCTCGCTTCATCGGTCCTTATAAGATTTTGGAAATTCTTAATCCAGTGTCCTTTCGCTTGGAACTTCCTGTGTCGTTTGCCATTCACAACGTGTTCCATAGGTCCTTGTTGCGGCGGTACGTTGTGCCTGTGGTTCCTTCTGTTGAGCCTCCTGCTCCGGTGTTGGTTGGGGGCGAGTTGGAGTACGTGGTGGAAAAGATCTTGGATTCTCGTCTCTCCAGGTGGAGGCTTCAGTATCTGGTCAAGTGGAAGGGCTATGGTCAGGAGGATAATTCCTGGGTGGTCGCCTCTGATGTGCATGCGGCCGATTTGGTTCGTGCCTTTCACGCTGCTCATCCTGATCGCCCTGGTGGTCCTGGTGAGGGTTCGGTGACCCCTCCTTAAGGGGGGGGTACTGTTGTGAATTGACCTTTTGGCTCCCTCTTGTGGTCACTAGTGATATTACACTTTGATATTCCTTCCCTTGCTTGGTACCCACCTGGCCTCGTTAGTCCAGGGGTGTCGCTATTTGAACTTCCTGGATTTTCAGTCTGGTGCCTGGCATCGTTGTAATCAGATCCTTCTGTTTGCTCCTATCTGCTGGTCCTGGTTCTATGCAAAATTAAGCTAAGTCCTGCTTTCTTGTTTTTGGTTATTTTCTGTGCTCTTATTTTTGTCCAGCTTGTACTAAATGTGATTCCTGATATTGCTGGAAGCTCTAGGGTGTGGATGTTCTCCCCCCGTGCCGTTAGACGGTTCGGGGGTTCTTGAATATTCCGCGTGGAGTTTTTTGTGAGGGTTTTCGCTGACCATATAAGTCATCTTCCTATATTCTGCTATTAGTTAGCGGGCCTCTCTTTGCTAAAACCTAGTTCATTTCTTGCGTTTGTCTTTTCTTCTTACCTCACCGTTATTATTTGTTGGGGGCTTGTATCCAACTTTTTGGGGTATTTCCTCTGGAGGCAAGAAAGGTCTTTCTTTTCCCTGCTAGGGTTAGTTAGTTCTCCGGCTGGCGCGAGACGTCTAGAATCAACGTAGGTACGTTCCCCGGCTGCTGTTATTTGAGTGCTAGGTTCAGGTATATGGTCAGCCCAGTTACCACTGCCCTATGAGCTGGGTTTTATGTTTGCAGACTTCGCTATTGTCTCTGAGACCCCCTGCCATTGGGGTCATAACAGCTCCCCAAACCATCAAGGAAAAAGGAAAAGACTGACAGCACTCACTTATTGGAGCGCCCGATCCAAATCCAGGGAACCTTACTGGATACTCCAAGCAGTCAAAAAATAGTAAAGGACCAGCGCTCCATCCAGGTGTAGTAATCCAAGAACAAATTTATTCAGCCATGGAAGAGCAACGTTTCGACCATAGAGGTCTTTTTCAAGCATATACTGATTGTGGAAACTTCACACTAGATCTTAAGCAGCTTGCATTGTCTGTGTCTCCACTCTTCCTAAAGACTCTGGGACCTTGATTTCCAAGGTCTAGTGTGAAGTATCCAGTAATCATGCCTGAAATGTGCCCACCGGTGATCGCAGTTCACCGAAGGGTTGGCATGACAACCAGAGGTCTCCTGGAGACCTCTATTGTTATCACTGCCGGCTTGCAAGCCCTCACATGACCATATTGATGGAAATTTAAAAAGTTATGGCTCTGGGAAGAAGGGGAGCAAAAAATCGAAATATCCCCGGGGGTTAAGGGATTGGTTGTGGAAAAACATGAAATAGTACATGATTTGGTTTAATAATCAGCACGTCTAAAACTTGTATTAGTATCCTTATCCAGTGTAATAATCTGGAAGTAGCAAATCATACAATATATGACAGCAGCAAAGAAAAAAAATCCCCATATACATACAATTTAAACAACCCCTAAAGCCAAACTTGGTTGTCACTTAAGTTTTGCAAGTAACAGCCTCCAATGGTGAAGGGTATAATTAATTAAAAAAAAGAAGTAAAATCTCCTCAGCAACAGGCTACATTCTTATGCAGGATGTATATCCTGACCTCAGAGACAGTTTAAAAAATTGTTCTGAAATTGCTGGTAGCAGTAATTACTAGCTGTGATTCCGCTGTTAAATCACTACGGGAAAATATATTTTTCTTAGAGGGAAATTATAGCTGGCAAATTGATAGTATGCACGGCATATACTGTGGGTACGGAAAGTATTCAGACCCCTTTAAATTTTTCATTCTTTGTTTCATTGCAGCCTTTTGGTAATTTCAAAAAAGTTCTTTTTTTTCCCATTAATGTACACTCTGCACCCCATCTTGACGGAAAAAAAACAGACATGTAGAAATTTCTGCAAATTTATTAACCCCTTTACCCCCAAGGGTGGTTTGCGCGTTAATGACCAGGCCAATTTTTACAATTCTGACCACTGTCCCGTTATGAGGTTATAACTCTGGAACGCTTCAACGGATCCCGATGATTCTGACACTGTTTTCTCGTTACATATTGTACTTCATGATAGTCGTAAAATTTCTTTGATATTACCTGTGTTTATTTTTGAAAAAAACTGAAATTTGGCAAAAATTTTGAAAACTTTGAATTTTTATGCAATTAAATCACAGAGATATGTCACACAAATACTTAATAAGTAACATTTCCCACATGTCTACTTTACATCAGCACAATTTTAGAACACAAATTTTTTTTTGTTAGGGAGTTATAAGGGTTAAAATTTGACCATCAATTTCTCATTTTTACAACACAATTGTTTTTTAGGGACCACATCTCATTTGAAGTCATTTTGAGGGGTCTATATGATAGAAAATAACCAAGTATGACACCATTCTAAATACTACACCCCTCAAGGTACTCAAAACCACATTCAAGAAGTTTATTAACCGTTCAGGTGTTTCACAGGAAGTTTTGGAATGTTTAAATAAAAATGAACATTTAACTTTTTTTCACAAAAAATTTATTTCAGCTCCAATTTGTTTTATTTTACCAAGGGTAACAGGAGACAATGGACCCCAAAAGTTGTTGCACAATTTGTCCTGAGTACGCCGATACCCCATATGTGGGGGTTAAACCACTGTATGGGCGCATGGCAGAGCTCGGAAGCGAAGGAGCGCCATTTGACTTTTCAGTGCAAAATTGACAGGAATTGAGATGACACGCCATGTTGCGTTTGTAGAACCACTGATGTGCCTATACATTGAAACCCCCCACAAGTGACACCATTTTGGAAAGTACACCCCCTAAGGAACTTATCTAGATGTGTGGTGAGCATTTTGACCCATTAAGTAATTCACAGAAGTTTATAATGCAGAGCCGTAAAAATAAAAAATCATATTTTTTCACAAAAATGATCTTTTCTCCCCCAATTTTTTATTTTCCCAAGGGTAAGAGAAGAAATTGGACCCCGAAAGTTGTTGTACAATTTGTCCTGAGTACACTAATACTCCATATGTGGGGGTAAACCACTGTTTGGGCGCATGGGAGAGTTCGGAAGGGAAGGAGCGCCGTTTGACTTTTCAATGCAAAATTGACAGGAATTGAGATGGGACGCCATGTTGCGTTTGGAGAGCCACTGATGTGCCTAAACATTGAAACCCCCCACAAGTGACCATTTTGGAAAGTAGACCCCTAAAGAACTCATCTAGATGTGTTGTGAGAGCTTTGAACCCCCAAGTGTTTCACTACAGTTTATAACGCAGAGCCATGAAAATAAAAATTATTTTTTTTCCACAAAAATTATTTTTAAGCCCCCTGTTTTGTATTTTTCCAAGGGTAACAGTTGAAATTAGACCCCAAGAGTTGTTGTCCAATTTGTCCTGATACCTGATACGCTGATACCCCATATGTGGGGGGGAACCACCGTTTAAGCGCATGGCAGAGCTCGGAAGGGAAGGAGCATCATTTGGAATGCAGACTTAGATGGATTGGTCTGAAGACGTTGCATTTGCAGAGCCCCTAATGTACCTAAATAGTAGAAACCCCCCACAAGTGACCCTATATTGGAAACTAGACCCCCCAAGGAGCTTATCTAGATGTGTTGTGAGAACTTTGAACCCCCAAGTGTTTCACTACAGTTTATAACTACAGTTTATAACGCAGAGCCGTGAAAATAAAAAAAAAAATTTTTCCACAAAAATTATTTTTTAGCCCCCAGTTTTGTATGTTTTCAAGAGTAACAGTTTTTAGCGGATTTTTATGATTGGCAGCCATCACACACTGAAAGACGCTTTTTATTGCAAAAAATGTTTTTTGCGTTACCACATTGCGTTATCTAGATGTATGGTGAGCACTTTGACCCATTAAGTAAGAGAGCTTTGAGAGCTATAATTTTTCCATATTTTGGTCCACAGAGTCATGTGAGGTCTTGTTTTTTGCAGGACGAGTTGACATTTTTATTGGTGACATTTTCAGGCACGTGACATTTTTTGATCGCTTTTTATTCTGATTTTTGTGAGGCAGAATGACCAAAAACCAGCTATTCATGAATTTCTTTTGGGGGAGGCGTTTATACCGTTCTGCGTTTGGTAAAATGGATAAAGCAGTTTTATTCTTCGGGTCAGTACGATTACAGCGATACCTCATTTATATCTTTTTTTATGTTTTGTCGCTTTTATACGATAAAAACTATTTTATAGAAAAAATAATTATATTTGCATCTCTTTATTCTGAGGACTATAACTTTTTTATTTTTTCTTTGATGATGGTGTATGGCAGCTCATTTTTTGCGGGACAAGATGATGTTTTCAGCGGTACCATGGTTATTTATATCCATCCTTTTGATTGCGTGTCATTCCACTTTTTGTTTGGCAGTATGATAATAAAGCGCTGTTTTTTGCCTCGTTTTTTTTTTTTTTTGAAGGGTTAACTAGTGTAACAGTTTTATAGGTCGGGTCGTTACGGACGCGGCGATACTAAATATGTGTACTTTTATTGTTTTTTTTAAATTTAGATAAAGAAATGTATTTATAGGAACAATACATATATTTTTTTTTTTGGGGGGGGGGATTTTTTTTTAATTTTTTTTACACATGTTTATATTTTTTTTTTTACACTACAACATTGCCCCAGGGGGGGCATCATGTTATAGTGTAAGATCACCGATTTGACACTTTGCTGTGCACTGTGTCAGATCGGCGATCTGACGTGCACAGCTCCTGGAGGCTTCCCGGCGCCTGCTCTGAGCAGGCACTGTGAAGCCACCTCCCTGCAGGACCCGGATGCCGCGGCCATTTTGGATCTGGGCCTGCTGCAGCGAGGAGGAGGTAAGAGACCCTCGGAGCAACGCGATCACATCGCGTTGCTCTGGGGGTCTCAGGGAAGCCCGCAGGGAGCCCCCTCCCTGCGCGATGCTTCCCTATACCGCCGGAACACTGCGATCATGTTTGATCGCAGTGTGCCGGGGGTTAATGTGCCGGGGCGGTCCGTGACCGCTCCTGGCACATAGTGCCGGATGTCAGCTGCGATAGTCAGCTGACACCCGACCGCGATCGGCCGCGCTCCCCCCGTGAGCGTGGCCAATCGCATATGACATACTATCCCGTCGGTGGTCATATGGGCCCACAACACCTCGATGGGATAGTACGTCTAATGTCAGAAAGGAGTTAAAAAAGAAAAACTGAAATATCATATGGTCATAAGTACATTAAATTCCATGGACATTAAATTCCATGGCTATATTCCTACCATGAGCTTTTGGTGAGTTTTTGATGTTGCAACTGTAAATAATGTTACATGCATTTTTTCATTGCGTCTTTTTAATATTTGGGACTACCCCATATTCACGCACCTGGGGCCTTTTAGGCCTGTACTAGGTTTACATGTGATACTCAGTCTTTTTGTCTGTATTGTTGCTGGGGAAGAACTTTTATGACTCTGCTATTGCTGGGAAGAGAGTGGATTCTGCATGACAACATGGTCATGTGATCTTGTCCATCAATAGATTTGAGGGTATTCTGAGATGCCTTCGTTTTGATGAAAAGAGAACTCGCCCTGTGAGGTTGGCAACCGATAAATTAGCCCCTATTAGCTATATCTGGAATCTTTTTATCAAGAACTGTACAAAGCTTTACCATTCCAGTGATAATGTGACAGTGGACGAGCAACTTCTTGCCTTTAGGGGACGTTGCAAATTCATTCAGTATATGCCCAGTAAGCCAGCTAAGTATGGCATAAAAATTTTCTGGATGTGCGATTCAGCAAGCTATTATGGGATGAATGGTCTGATTTACTGTGGCAAAGAAGCTGATGCTCCAGTCCAGAAAGACCTATGTTCCGACATAGTAAAAACACTTGCTCTACCAATTTTCAATTCAAGAAAAAATATTACAATGGATAATTACCTTACCAATTTTGAAATGGCCAACTTTTTGCTTCAAAAGCAACTTACACTTGTTGGTACTATGAGGCCAAACCGCCACGAAATTCCTCCAATCATGAAGCACAATGCACAGTGAACAATCTACGAGAGTGTATTCAGTTTCTGCAATCAAGCAACAATGGTGTCTTATAAAGCCAAGAAAGAAAAATCCGTGATATTACTGAGTACAATGCATCATGATGGAAGTATTGACACCAATGACAGGAAAAAAAACCCTGAAATCATACTGCATTATAATAAGACAAAAGGAGGTGTCGACAAGATGGACGAAATGATTGGAGAGTATTCCTGCAAAAGGCAGACTAAACATTGGCCTGTTGCCCTTTTTTCCAATATCCTTGATGTGTCAGCCCTCAATAGCTACATTGTTTATTGTCAAACTAATCCAGAATTCCATGCCAACAGGAAAGACAAGAGACGTCTATTTTTGACAGAACTTTGTTATGAACTTTTGATGCCTACTATGATGGAGAGAAGCAGCATGATATGCTTATCAAGGCAAATTACGGAGGCAATGATCCGATGTGGAATACGCTTTCTGGAACATCCAGAGCAAAGAGAAAAAAAAAGAAAGCGCTGCTATATTTGTCCAGCAAAGAAGGAAAGAAAATCGGAGCTTTTCTGTTCTACTTGTGGACAAAATGTATGCAAGGAACATTCAGCCGAAAAAATAATATGCGAGAATTGTCGGGGGAATATGTAAAGTTACAAATAAATATTCCTGCACCAAGTTTGCTACAACCAAAAAATGTTTTCATAAAAAAATTGCATATAGAATGCCTATATTTGGCGTGCCCGTTTACTTACTTTTTTGTTGTTTTATGCACATAATTATGTTTTGAAATATACACATCTTAGGCTATGTTCCCAGTAGCGCTGGGGTTCGCCAGAAGGGGATCCCTAATGGATCTGACCTCCTGGTAACTCCAGCTAAGGCTGCCGGAATGGCGGGATTCCGCCAGCCTTAGCTGGGGTCACCAGGAGTTCAGATCCATTACGGATCCCCTCCTGGCGGACCCCAGCGCTAGTTGGAATGCATCCTTACCTTGCACCTGTAAAATAAATTTTGAAAAGTATTTTTATTTGAGTTATACCGTGTTATTTGCACACAGGCCTAAAAGGCCCCAGGTGCGTGAATATGGTGTAGTCCCAAAAAAAGGTTGTTATACCGAAATGCCTATAACATAAAAATATATGAACAACTGGAAATTACTAACAACTATATACCTGAGGAATACCTAGAGTTTCAAAATTCTAACTAAAGTAATTTTACAGAAAATAGAAAACAATTAACCTGGCAGGCCTGCGAGGCCCCAGGTATGCGTCCGCCAGCCTTAGCTGGAGTCACCAGGAGGTCAGATCCATTACGGAATCCCATCCTGGCGGACCCCTGCGCTAGTGGGAATGCATCCTTACTTTGCAATAAACTTTGAAAAGTATTTTTATTTGAGTTATTCCATGATAATTGTAAACAGGCCTAAAAGGCCCCAGGTGCGTGAATGTGTAGATTTCTATGGGTATGCGTTTTAGGGTTAAACAAAGCTTCTTTGTTTTTAATACTTGCTGGTATTTGGCTTGAACAAAACTTTATTGATACAGCTGTAAGGAGATGGAAATATTGTCCACATTCCCTCTTGAAAAATACATGTAATGTTGTAATGTGTAAAGTGAGCCGTAACATGCATTAAGGTATGTGCACACGATGCGGAAAACACTGTGGATCCGCAGCATTTCCGCAGCTGTGGGTCCGCAGCAGTTTCCCATGAGTTTACATTACAATGTAAGCCTATGGGAAACAAAAAATGTTGTGCACATGTTGCGGAAAAAAACGCGCGGAAACGCAGCGGTTTACATTCCACAGCATGTCACTTCTTTTCTGCGGATTCCACAGCGGTTTTACAGCTGCTCCTATAGAAAACCACAGTTGTAAAACTGCAGTGAAATCCACAGAAAAAACGCAGTAAATCCGCGGTAAATCCGCGATATATCTGCAGCAAAAATACAGCCTTTTTGCTCTACAGATTTATCAAATCCGCAGCGGAAAAATCCGCAGTGGACGATTTTACGTATGCACATACCCTCAATCGTATAATGTTTTCCAAATCCAAATTCTATGGGAAAATAACTGCACATAAAACTCATCATAGCCACAAGAGGAGTTGACATGTTGTGAATTTGAAACACGCATCGCAGGTCAGTTTATGCTAAGTAAAAATAAGCACAGTGGGTGTGAGATTTCTGTAAATCCCATGCACTCTGCTGGAACTGTAAAACGCTGCATTTTCTAGAAAATTTGCAGTTGTAAGGAGATGATGGAGACTGTCCTATGCTTTCCTCCCTTTGGACATTGTTCACATTTGATGCATGTAGTTCCAGAGCGTTTATAAGTGTTAATGTGTTTATGTATTGTAATGTGAATGTATTCGATATGTGTCACGTACAGAATTAGGGATAGGATAGAAGGTAGTATAGGACAATAGTGGGATTAGAATAGAGGGGGCGTACTAGAGAAAGGGAACAAGATTAGTGTTGAGCGATACCTTCCGATATGCAAAGGTATCGGTATCGGATTGGATCGGCCGATACCCAAAAAGTATCGGATATCGCCGATACCGATACCCGATACCAATGCATATCAATGGGACACAAAATATCGGAATGGTTCCCAGGGTCTGAAGGAGAGGAAACTCTCCTTCAGGCCCTGGGATCCATATTCATGTATAAAATAAAGAATAAAAATAAAAAATATTGATATACTCACCCCTCTGACTGCCCCGGCTCTCACCGGTCCAAGCGTCTGCCTCTGTTCCCTAAGAATGCAGAGTGAAGGACCTTCGATGACGTCGCGGCTTGTGATTGGTCACGTGACCGCTCATGTGACCGCTCACGCGACCAATCACAAGCCGCGACGTCATCGCAGGCCCTACACTCACTCATTCTTAGGAACGGAGGCTGCCAGTTACATCGCTAAGGTCCAGGGTCCGCCGGAGGGATGAGTATATCAATATTTTTTATTTTTATTATTTATTTTTTACATGAATATGGATCCCAGGGCCTGAAGGAGAGTCTCCTCTCCTCCAGACCCTGGGAACCATACGCACCGCACACTTCCGATTCCGATTTCCGATATCGCAAAAATATCGGAACTCGGTATCGGAATTCCGATACAGCAAATATCGGCCGATACCCGATACTTGCAGTATCGGAATGCTCAACACTAAACAAGATTATTAGCTTAGGTATAGGCAGCATAGGGGCTTTCCAGACTGAGAGGAGTTACAGAGTAGTGTAGTGCAGAATAGTGGGGATATAGAGAATACTCTTCCTGGTTAGAGAGCAGAACCATTGCAGCCATGCCTAGGGCAAGTTTTGATGCAGCAGTGAATTGGGACAGTCTGACAGCCATGGGGATAAGGTTGCTTCAGCAAGAAGGGGCCTCAGGCTGAGTGTCATGCAGGTGGTCACCAGCTTAAACAGGATCGTTCCAAGGAGGATCCGAAGCTTACAGCAGGGATTAGATGAAGCTGAGACAGCAAGCCTGTTACCCTTTAATTCGAAGACAGACCAGGTGGATGGCAGGAAGCTAGTGTGCCTAAAAGCACAGATGGAACAGAGATTGTCCGGGAAGTGCAGAGATTGCTGGAGAGGAACAGGGATTGTCCGAGAAGAGCAGTGATTGCTGGAAAGGGACAGAGATTGTCTGGAAAAAGGCAGGGATTACCAGAAGCGAGGCAGAGATTGCCAGAAACGAGGCAGAGATTGCCAGAAGCGAGGCAGGGATTGCCAGAAGCGAGGCAGGGTTGCCAGAATCAAGGCAGAGATTGCCAGAAGCGAGGCAGAGATTGCCAGAAGTGAGGCAGGGATTGCCAGAAGCGAGGCAAAGATTGCCAGAAGTGAGGCAAAGATTGCCAGAAGTGAGGCAGGGATTGCCAGAAGCGAGGCAGGGATTGCCAGAAGCGAGGCAGAGATTGCCAGAAGCAATGCAGAGATTACATAGTAACATTCTAACATAGCTTTTAAGGTTGAAGGAAGACTTTAAGTCCATCTAGTTCAACCCATAGCCTAACCTAACATGCCCTAACATGTTGATCCAGAGGAAGGCAAAAAAAACGCATGTGGCAAAGAGTAAGCTCCACATTGGGGAAAAAAATTCCTTCCCAACTCCACATACGGCAATCAGACTAGTTCCCTGGATCAACACCCTATCAAGAAATCTAGTATATATAACCTATAACATTATCCTTTTCAAAGAAAGGCATCCAGTCCCCTCTTAAATTTAAGTAATGAATCACTCATTACAACATCATACGGCAGAGAGTTCCATAGTCTCACTGCTCTTACAGTAAAGAACCCGCATCTGTTATTATGCTTAAACCTTCTTTCCTCCAGATGTAGAGGATGCCCCCTTGTCCCTGTCTCAGGTCTATGATTAAAAAGATCATCAGAAAGGTCTTTGTACTGTCCCCTCATATATTTATACATTAAAATAAGATCACCCCTAAGCCTTCGTTTTTCCAAACTAAATAGCCCCAAGTGTAATAATCTATCTTGGTATTGCAGACTCACCAGTCCTCTAATAACCTTGGCTGCTCTTCTCTGCATCCGCTCTAGTTCAGCTATGTCTTTCTTATACACCGGAGACCAGAACTGTACACAGTATTCTAAGTGTGGTCGAACTAGTGACTTGTATAGAGGTAAAATTATGTTCTCCTCGTGAGCATCTATGCCTCTTTTAATGCATCCCATTATTTTATTTGCCTTTGTAGCAGCTGCCTGACATTGGCCACTAAATGTGAGTTTGTCATCCACCCATACTCCCAGGTCTTTTTCATTGACGGTTTTGCCCAGAGTTTTAGAATTAAGCACATAGTTATACATCTTATTACTTCTACCCAAGTGCATGACCTTACATTTATCCCCATTAAAGCTCATTTGCCATTTATCAGCCCAAGCTTCTAGTTTACATAAATCATCCTGTAATATAAAATTGTCCTCCTCTGTATTGATTACCCTGCAGAGTTTAGTGTCATCTGCAAATATTGAAATTCTACTCTGTATGCCCCCTACAAGGTCATTAATAAATATGTTAAAAAGAAGAGGGCCCAATGCTGACCCCTGTGGTACCCCACTGCTAACCGCGATGACCCAGTCCGAGTGTGCTCCATTAATAACCATCCTTTGTTTCCTATCCCTGAGCCAGCTCTTAACCCACTTACACATGTTTTCCCCTATCCCCATTATTCTGATTTTATGTATCAACCTTTTGTGTGGAACCGAATCAAAAGCTTTTGAAAAGTCCATATACACTACGTCCACTGGGTTCCCTTGGTCCTGTCCGGAACTTACCTTTTCATAGAAATTGATCAGATTTGTCTGACAGGGATGGTCCCTAGTAAACCCATGTAGATATTGGGTCATGAGGTTATTCGTCTTCAGGTTGCCAGAAGCGAGGCAGGGATTGCCAGAAGCGAGGCAGAGATTGCCAGAAATGAGGCAGGGATTGCCAGAAATGAGGCAGGGATTGCCAGAAGCGAGGCAGAGATTGCCAAAAGCGAGGCAGAGATTGCCAGAAGCGAGGCAGAGATTGCCAGAAACGAGGCAGGGATTGCCAGAAACGAGGCAGAGATTGCCAGAAGCGAGGCAGAGATTGCCAGAAGCGAGGCAGAGATTGCCAGAAACGAGGCAGGGATGGCCAGGAGCGAGGCAGGGATTGCAAGAAGCGAGGCAGAGATTGCCAGAAATGAGGCAGGGATTGCCAAGAACAGAGGTTGCTGGGAAGGTTGGGAAAGCCTTAGAAATGTCACTCTCTATACACTGTGCTTCATCTGTACTGAAAACCCTGTTAATTACTAAAGTTGAACTGTCTGGAATGAACAATGAGTCTGGGGTGGTTTGTGAGACCCATGGATCTGGAGCTGAAGTGAAAGACGATGAGGGGATTCCAGCAACTAACCTGCCTCTGTTAGCAACTACCTGCCTGTTAGTTTTTAGGCCCTTAGTAACAAAAACAGCCCTGGACAACTACTTTAGGATCATACATAGGTATATAATATAAAGAATAGATTTCTATTTCCGTAAGCATGATTGCAAACACCAATCTGTGATTCTATGTATGAAACATCATCTTCATGAAAAGCGTAGGTGTTACCCACAGGAAGAAGCCATTCAATCACCTCTTTCTTTTAACTAAAAAAAACCTAAAAATAAAAAGGGTAATATAATTGGTTGCTATGGGCAACACCTCCCCGTTCTATTCCATAGATAATAGTATTGTATGCACTCCTGTGATTGACAGATGAGACAGGGTATATTAGGTGTATATTGTCTATAGTAAAATCATGTCTAAATATTTCATCAAAATCCCCCCGCTAGCAGAGATTTCACCACTTTTCCATAGCAGGAGGCTGAATTATATGTGCCTCAGAATAAAATGTGATCGGGAAACAATCATTAAGCCTAATTTGCTGAAGTGCATCACTCCCTCGTGTGACTATATGACAATTATTACTAAATTAATACTAGTAAATAAATGTATTGCTAATTATCTTCTTCTTAAGAGCAAATAACATAGCTGACAAGTTGTACATAAATTCAAAGCTGCATATTTGAAAAAAAAAATCTTAAAAAAAACAGCAAAGAAATCATAACAATGCATTGAGCTAATTACAAAGTGTCAGCACTGAACATGTTAAGCAAACAATTATTTTTTTTCTTCTCCTATTATTTAATTAAACACTTTTCATTCAGTGGATTATGTTAAATTTTGCTGCCTCCCACACACTTGTCAGCATGTCCTTATGTTTTGATTTTTGCTATGAGCATTACTAGTGTGGCTCGCAAATCAGGATTTCAGATCTCTCCATGTTTTTCCGAAGAAATAATATTCTTTTCATCTGCAGTTGCAAGTTTTAGATTATGAGCTGTTCTATTTTTAGGAATGTCACAAAACACATAAAAGTGCATGGTATTCTGCTATTTTGCAGGCTAGCTGTTACTATGGCAGCTGCTCAGGGTCAGCATACAAAATCGGAGGTGTTTGGAGGAATGTTCTGATTGATGTATGCATTGGGAAATGACAGGGTTATTTTCTGCCTTCTAATATGCTTTTTAATGGCTTAACTAAATATGCCCTAAAATATAACTTTCTACATTATTTTGATTGCATGGAGCAGTGCCCCGGGGTTCTCTTCTGCTTACGACATTATCATACATCACGTATCAGTTATCTCTTTCTTTTTCTCCAGCTGGGCAGAATCACTTACAAATGAAGATAAATATGTCGTTATCATTTTATACTTAAATATATGTATAAATAAAATAAAATATGAAAGCTATATATTACAAAATCCTCCATACGAAATTGTAAAGATTTTTCTTCGACAATAAAAACTTTCCAGTTGCAAAAATCCAGCCACAGAGACGAAAAGGAATATGGCTCACGGTAATCCAAGAGAAAATTCTTTATTATAGAAAATTAGAACATGGATGCAGGGGATCAGGCACAGAGGTGAACAACGGCCGTTTCGCATTGGTCAGATGCTTCAACCGGTCCTAGAATAGACCTGTGACTGGTTAAAGAGTCTGACCAATCTGAAACAGCCGTTGTCCTCTTTTGTACTTGATCCCCTGCATCCATGTACTAATTTTCTATAATGAAGAAGAATTTTCTATTGAATCACTGAGTGCCACCTTTTCTTCTCTTTGGCTGAATTTCTACGATGCAGCACCTGTGATCATGAAGTCCATAATCTTCTGGTCTGCAGAAAAAGCTTTTCTAGGTACGCAACACGGTGTTTGGTGCTGTTTCCTTCTCATGTCAACAACTTTCCAGTTGCTCCTCATGCTAAACTCAGTGCAACAAAGGAATCCCAAATGTGATTGGATGCTATCGTTTCCATCATAAGGTGTATACAGTTATAATACAATTCATGAAAGTTCAATTTAGGCTTTTCTAAATCTTATCCCAGCAATCTTTTTATTGAGGTATGTCTGGTTTCTAAAACAAGGCGAGCTGGAGTTTACCAAACATTTTGCTAAGATCTAAGATTTCTATGCATGCCCAAATGATTCTACTAGAATATCCATATAATTTAATTATTAATAGTTTTTAAGGAAATGGCAAAAAAGAAAGATTCGCCAATCAGATCACTGCCATACAAAATACAATTTCGAACATTTGCCCTCCAATTAGGTAGAGTAGTTGTATGGAGAGGTTATCCTTAGTTGGGTCTCAAATAATTGCAAATTTGCAAAATTGCAATGAACTAAACACTCAGTGATAATTAATAAGATGAAATTATCACTCAGATATAGATATATAGATATATATATATATATATATATATATATATATATATATACAGGTCCTTCTCAAAAAATTAGCATATAGTGTTAAATTTCATTATTTACCATAATGTAATGATTACAATTAAACTTTCATATATTATAGATTCATTATCCACCAACTGAAATTTGTCAGGTCTTTTATTGTTTTAATACTGATGATTTTGGCATACAACTCCTGATAACCCAAAAAACATGTCTCAATAAATTAGCATATCAAGAAAAGGTTCTCTAAACTACCTATTACCCTAATCTTCTGAATCAACTAATTAACTCTAAACACATGCAAAAGATACCTGAGGCTTTTAAAAACTCCCTGCTTGGTTCATTACTCAAAACCCCCATCATGGGTAAGACTAGCGACCTGACAGATGTCAAGAAGGCCATCATTGACACCCTCAAGCAAGAGGGTAAGACCCAGAAAGAAATTTCTCAACAAATAGGCTGTTCCCAGAGTGCTGTATCAAGGCACCTCAATGGTAAGTCTGTTGGAAGGAAACAATGTGGCAGAAAACGCTGTACAACGAGAAGAGGTGACCGGACCCTGAGGAAGATTGTGGAGAAGGACCGATTCCAGACCTTGGGGAACCTGAGGAAGCAGTGGACTGAGTCTGGTGTGGAAACATCCAGAGCCACCGTGCACAGGCGTGTGCAGGAAATGGGCTACAGGTGCCGCATTCCCCAGGTAAAGCCACTTTTGAACCATAAACAGCGGCAGAAGCGCCTGACCTGGGTTACAGAGAAGCAGCACTGGACTGTTGCTAAGTGGCCCCAAGTACTTTTTTCTGATGAAAGCAAATTTTGCATGTCATTCGGAAATCAAGGTGCCAGAGTCTGGAGGAAGACTGGGGAGAAGGAAATGCCAAAATGCCTGAAGTCCAGTGTCAAGTACCCACAGTCAGTGATGGTGTGGGGTGCCATGTCAGCTGCTGGTGTTGGTCCACTGTGTTTCATCAAGGGCAGGGTCAATGCAGCTAGCTATCAGGAGATTTTGGAGCACTTCATGCTTCCATCGGCTGAAATGCTTTATGGAGATGAAGATTTCATTTTTCAGCACGACCTGGCACCTGCTCACAGTGCCAAAACCACTGGTAAATGGTTTACTGACCATGGTATTACTGTGCTCAATTGGCCTGCCAACTCTCCTGACCTGAACCCCATAGAGAATCTGTGGGATATTGTGAAGAGAAAGTTGAGAGACGCAAGACCCAACACTCTGGATGAGCTTAAGGCCGCTATTGAAGCATCCTGGGCCTCCATAACATCTCAGCAGTGTCACAGGCTGATTGCCTCCATGCCACGCCGCATTGAAGCAGTCATTTCTGCCAAAGGATTCCCGACCAAGTATTGAGTGCATAACTGAACATTATTATTTGATGTTTTTTTTGTTTGTTATTAAAAAACACTTTTATTTGATTGGACGGGTGAAATATGCTAATTTATTGAGACAGGTTTTTTGGGTTATCAGGAGTTGTATGCCAAAATCATCAGTATTAAAACAATAAAAGACCTGACAAATTTCAGTTGGTGGATAATGAATCTATAATATATGAAAGTTTAATTGTAATCATTACATTATGGTAAATAATGAAATTTAACACTATATGCTAATTATTTGAGAAGGACCTGTATATGTATATATTTATATATATTCACGCACATTTTTCGTAGGGTTTATTGATCTTTAGAACTTTCTATTTTTTACACTACTTCCATATTTTTGGCTACCTAATATCAAGATGTAAAATTAATCTTTTTATCAGGGGTTTTCTCTTTGTCATGCTCACATAAATCTGTGACTGGCAAAGCAAAAAGGTAATATTTGGTGTTTAAACAGTCTGTACTATCTAGGCCCAAATATTACCTTTTTTAAAATTTGAAATGTCCTTGTTTTTATTTGCAGACCAATGATCTGCAAGGACAATGCATGTGAAAAGACCTAAAGAATATACTGTAATGGATATGCATTCTGTCCTTGGAAAATGCGGATAGAGCACATACGACACAAAAGGATGTCTAAATGATGCTGAAAGTACCAAGTATATTACATTCATATAACTTCAACTCTAGCATTAGTTCAGTTCTCAAAAGACAGCGATGACTATAAAATAGGTCTCTCCCTCTTCAAACTCCCTTGGTAACACAATAGTATGCTGTAGTTCCAGCATCACAGGAACCCTGTAGGCATGGGGGTGACCACCAACGCCAAAGTTTTCATATTTTTTCATTTTAGGAAATATCCTTTATTTTTTTATATTGCTCCATCACCTCAAACCAATATGTCTATATGTGACCTTAAAGGAGGGATAGGCCAACAATATCTGATGGGAGGGGAATAGTGGGGTTCAGCTGTTAACAGAGCCAGCAAGAAGTTCTCGGATGCTGTCAGAACACAGCCCATCAATAAAAAAGTAGTGATCAACCTCTTTAAGTTCAGTAGAACAGGCATTGTAGGAATGCTCACAGCTATCAATTGGCCCATCTAAGCAGACCAGTAAACACATGTCAAATGAGCAAAACACTAGTTCGTTGGGTGCAATTCTTTTTAAACAGGCTTAAATCATTATTAGTAGGTCATCATCCTGTATAAACAGAATATGTGCTGCTGATAACATTACATTCTACCGGCACAGAACGATTATATCATCATTGTGTGTGCATAGAATTTTGGTCAGCCTGTCTAAACAGATCATCAAATGGCTGCTGATCGGCTTACATGTAGCTGATGGGCGATCACTTAATGGCTGTGAATGTGTCATGTAAACCCGGCCTTAGTTATCTCTTGAAAAATAGCAGATTATAAAATTCTAGAATTAAATCACCAGTGAAATGTTTTTATGTTAAAACCCCCCTGTATTTTATGCTATTTTGGTGCTCACTCAATTCATAGGAAGGTGGCTAGACAGACATGCTGTCAGCCAGATCTGTGCTCATCACTGTGAAGAAATGATCACCAGCAGGAAACTCTACATCTATTCTGGGACACAAGGAATTACTCCATTATTCTGCCACAGATTTCTTTTTCTAGCACTACAAAGCGTAATTTACTCAAAATGAAGCATGTAGTGCTGTCTAATCATTACACGTCTTACTTTGACATGAAATAGATTTTCTTTGCAGAAGTCCAGTACAAGTTCAGCACTTTTGCTCATTGATAGCCAAGTGTCCTTAGACTAGGTTCAGTAGAAATGTCAGACACCAGGTAAAGTCACAGAGCCTTGGTTTAATGACTGAGCCAATTTTGTCGTTAACGACCAAGCCAATTTTTACAATTTTGACCACTGTCAATTTATGAGGTTATAGCTCTGGAACGCTTCAACTGATCCCACAGACTCAGACAATGTTTTTTCGTGACATATTGTACTTCATGCTGTTAGGTTTGGCGGATTGCACTAAATAAAATATCAATTAAAGTGAAATTGCAACCCGGGGTCCACAGTGCAGAGATGTATAACTGCTGCTAATGTGAACAATGGCGGAACAAAGCAGTGAGCATTAACCTTAATCAGTCTGCATTATCTCCACACAGTATGAACGGTACTCAAAGTATCAAGGTCAGTTACTTCACTGAGCGGTATTGCACTCAATATGCTGAGTACTATACCCTGTTAAATGTCACAGGGATGGAAGCACGTGGGTTGTGCTCACTCTGCAACTAAACTGTGTCAATTGCACACAAGACTGAAGCAAATGCAGAGCCAAAGGAAAGATCAAATGTGACGCTAGATTCAAAGCCCTGACGCTTTCCCTGAGAGGTGTAGCCTGAGGGATGGACATGCTCTATAACTCAGCTGTTATAACCGCCCGCATGTAGGAAACAGATGCTAAGGCAAGGGGTAGCTACCCAGTCCTAACCCTACCTGCCAACGTAAGAACTCTCATTGATATATGGAACCGGGGATGATCCATATGGTACACTTATAAAAGAAATCTTATATGGATGCGGCTCAGGCTCATTAGTATATCCCGTCTTGCTCCTCTTTTTTTCCCATATGTCTATAGTCCAGGAAAGGCCGTACTGGGCCCCTGGCCCTCAAGGGAGGCCAGCATGACGGGGTCACGGGGAATGGCAGAGCCTCAGGGTAGGCAAGGGCAAGTCGGGGTTAAATAGTTTGCTTGGGCTGTGTACTTTTGAATTTGGACAGAGGGGGGGCGGGGTTTGGATGAGTCAGAGAAGAGCAAGCAGGGGGAGCTTACTGAGGGGGTGATTTGGATAAGAAACTGACAATTTCACCTCAGCAACTGCCACGCTCACCTGCTGGTCCGGCGGTGGCTGAAATCAATCCCCAGTGATGGACGTGGAGGCCTTATTTCAGAGACTGCGTGAACAGGCCAGCACACAGGGCACCGAATGGCTGCAGCAGTCCATCAGCAGCCTTCTGGACAAAGCGGTGATGGGACCAGCCCAGGTACCTGCAGACGGACGCTGGCCTCGGAGGTCCAGGCTTCCGGCGCGCTTGAGCCCCGACGTCACCCCTCGGGCCCGGCTCCGTATCAGGAGCCCCTCTAGGGACCCTCTGGCAGGAGACACGAGCGGTGGTGCAGTAGCGGCCCACAGCAGAGCCAGGAGGAATCCGGCAGCGCGGCGGGGCCTGCAGCAGGGGGAAGTGTCGGCCTCCTCCTCGGCGCGTGTGACTCACCAGGTGTCGGGGGCTGTGCCAGGTCAGGTGAGCCTGCTCGGTGCGGAGGAGCGGGCGCTTCCAGGAGACGGGGTCCTTATTCCCAGGCCTCTCGGCGTGTGGCATCTAACGGGCGGCGTTCTGCCGGCCCTGTCAGCAGCGCTCTGCCACATTGTACCGCCATATAGTCCGTCATTACTCAGCAGCAGGTTCCATCTCTGCACAGTGGACCCCGGGCTGCGAACGCACCTTATACCATCTCTCTTATAATTAGGTGCATTCCGCTAGCCCTAACATTACACTAGCGCATGGCCGTGCGGTCATGCGAAGCTTATATAGCTGCAGCACGTACAGGACCTTCCAAAAAGGACCAATGGAAAGCTGCCACAGAAGTTCAGCACCTTCAGGACCTTCCTGGAGGACCAATTGGATCAGCTGCAGTATCTGAGCATGTGACCTTCGATCTCCAATGGGAGATCTTGCCCTGGGCATGCTCAGAAGGGGAAAAGCAGGACTTAGTCCCAAAAGCGTCTGCTCGCCGCTGCCCAGCATTGGCTTTAATGGCAGAAGCTGGAAAAGCAGCAGTAACTCTATGCACAGAGTGAGACTGAGCAAGACGCCTGGACCGACGTCTCTGCTGAGTAGACTCCACTGCGGCTGGAGAAGAATGGGAGACCGCAGCGGAGATGGTTCGAGATTCCCCCTGTGCAGAGGCGGGAACTCGACACCTAACATCGGGGGGTTCAAACCTGGGGTCTTCTCCTTCTGCGGCATGGCTTGGGAATCCGGGGGAAGTTTCGGGTTTGAGGGGTTCTCTGGGGGGTTCACTGATATGAGTTCTAGGAGTATGTCGTCAGATAATGTGGGGAATGATGCTGCGGCGACGAGTGTCGCCGTACCTTCAGTTAGCGTGTCTGTTGCCAGTCAGGCAGGGGAAGCAGAAAAAGATACCTCAGTGCGTTTGGATGACACGGCCCGTGGGGAGGTATACGTTTGTTTCGAGGGACCGTTGGGGGCACACTTAAAAAGTGAAACTAGGGATAAAATTTGGAAAGGGGAATACGTGGAAATTTTCTCCTTATTACCACTAGAGCGTTTTCAATTGGACAGGCTGCGCAAAGATGATTTAAAAAAAGAGGAGGAAGAAAAGAGGCGTTTTAGGCTGATTCCTAGGAAGTTTTCTAATTGGTTACAGGCATTCGCCATATTGGTGAGAGGTCCCCCGAGAACTGCTCGGGGCTTTTTTGTTACATGGATGCGATTGGGGAAGCTTATCGGACTTACGGGGGCCAAGGTTGGCTCAGATACGATGAGCAATTCTGGCAACGGAAGGCCATTAGGCCCAGTATTCGGTGGGATCACAAAGATATAGCTTTGTGGATGTAGGTTATGGTCCTGTCACGCTTCGGGTCAGGCAGCCAGTCGTTTCTTGGAAGCGCTGGGGGTTCGGGGCAGTCGGAACACTCAGCGGCAATGCAGAGAGGACTGTGCTTTGCATTCAATGAAGGGTCATGTAAATTTGGGGGAAAATGCAAATTCAAGCATGAATGTGCAACTTGCGGGGGACCGCACAGGTCATCCAAATGTTTTATGGGTGGCAGAGAGAGAAGCGGAGACGGTTCTGAAAAAAGGAATGACGCCAATTCGTCTGGACGTGATGGTGCCATTTCTAAATAGATTGATTGATTCACCAGCTGCAGTTTTGTTAAAAGGAGGTTTTCGGGATGGTTTCCGTATTCCATTCGTGGATGCAGAACATAAATATTCCACAAAAAATTTGAAATTGGCTTTGCAATTTCCTGACGTGGTTGCTAAAAAGCTGGAAAGCGAAGTTAAATTGGGTAGGATGGCTGCCCTTTTCCAGTGGCGCCTATACGCAATCTGAGGGTTTCCCCGTTGGGTGTGGTACCAAAAAAGGAACCCAATAAATTCAGATTGATTCATCATCTGTCCTTTCCGAAAGGGTCCTCAGTAAATGACGGAATTGACCCTCAGTTATGTTCGGTGATTTACGCTTCATTTGATGCGGCTATGGATTGGGTGCGGGTATGTGGGGGTGGCGCACTGTTGGCGAAAATGGATATCGAAGCGGCTTTCAGGCTACTACCGGTTCACCTGGAGAGTATGCATCTTCTGGGTTGCTATTGGGATGGAGGTTTTTACGTCGATCGCTGTCTCCCCATCGGTTGTTCCCTTTACTGCACGTACTTCGAAACTTTTAGCACCTTTTTGGAGTGGGTGGTGAAAGACGTGTCGGGCTTGAAATCCTGCATTCACTATCTGGATGACTTCCTGTTTATAGGCCCGGCTCAAAGTACCGATTGCTCGGTGCTATTGCACACTATGGAGAGAGTGTGCAAGATTTTCGGGGTTCCTTTAGCTCCGGACAAAACTGTGGGTCCAGTCACTGTTCTGAGTTTTCTGGGTATAGAAATCGATACCTTAGAAATGGTGTGCAGGCTGCCTGGGGATAAGGTCAGCGCTCTGAGCGAAGAGGTGTCTAGGGATTGTAGTGCTAAAAAATTGAAGCTGAGGGAGGTACAATCTTTGCTTGGCAAATTGAACTTCGCTTGCCGTATTATGCCGATGGGAAGGGCATTCTGCCACAGGTTGTCTTTGGCGACCAGGGGCATTCGATCTCTGGTTCATTTTATCAGACTAAAGAAGGAATTGCGTGAAGATTTGGCAGTATGGGCAAATTTTTTGGAGAATTACAACGGAAAGTCTATGTGGATAAAACCGATTGTGAATTCAGATGATTTGGGTTTCATCATTGCCGTGGTGGATGATCGTGGTTTTGGTTTGTTTTTTCAAGGCAGTTGGCTGTTGGCTGAATGGCCTGGTTTCTGGCGGGAGCAAGGTTGGCTACAAAATCGGGTTCTTCCTCATTTGTTCCCTATCGTTGTTGCGTTGTTGTTATGGGGTAACAGTGTGCGAGACAGGAAGATTTGTTTTCCATGTGGGTCCGATGCGGTTGCCATGGCGATAAATTCACTGTCAGCTGATTCACCGGCGGTAGTAAAAAATTTTGCAGCGTTTGGTGTATTTGGGCTTATCTTTGAATTTGTGGATTGTGGCGGAGGTCAGGTCGATGGCTTCTAACCCTGTCTCTGTTGCTCTTTCTCACTTGCAGGGAGATCATTTTCGAGAATTGGTACCTCAGGGGAGTCAACAGGCCGGGAGTGCCCAGCGGAGTTATGGAAGCTTCCTGGCGGGCAGTAGATTATCTGTTTCAGAATTCTTTATCGGCTAGGTCTTGGAGTCAGTATCAGCAGGCATGGGGTATTTGGGAAGAGTGGGGTGATTATTTAGGGGCGGGACTACAGGATGAGAGCAGATTATTGTTGTTGATCGGGCATTTTAAAGAGTCGGGTTGGTCCGTGTCTAGACTGAACAAGTTGTTGGCAGGCATTGCATTTGGTTTCAAGGCTCGGGGCCTTAAGGATGTCACAAAGTCTTTTTTGGTAGTTCAGACGTTAAAGGGATGGAGAAAAGGTTGGGCGGCGAGCGATAAAAGACGCCCGGTATCATACGAGGTATTGTTAATTTTGGGCAATCAGTTAGCTTCGGTCTGTTCATCGCAATGGGAAATAATTCTTTTTAAGGCGGCCTTCGCATTAGCGTTCTTTGGAGCCTTTCGGTTAGGGGAGTTGGTCAGCCCCTCTAAAAGAACCAAAGGGGGTTTGTTGAGGGAAGACGTGGACGTGTATAATGATAGGGTAGTTATTCGGCTTTGATTTTCTAAGACAGACAGTCAAGGTAAAGGCTGTAAAGTGGTGTTATTTAAGGTGGGCCGGTTCCCCGTTATGCCCGCTCCTGTGTGTCAATGCTTTCATGGGGATGGGCGGAGGATTGTCCAACCCCCTTTTGGTCCATGAGGACGGTTCCTTTTTATCTCGATTTCAGTTCATAGCGGTTTTTAAGAAATGTTTGATCGCAGGGGGAATTTCACCGGGGGATTACAGTGGGCACTCATTTAGGATCGGCGCTGTGACGGAAGCTGCCAGGAGGGGCCTGGGCGAGGAGGTGGTAAAAAAGATCGGTCGGTGGGAGTCGAGGAGATTCATCTCCTATATCCGCCCGAACTTGGTCTAATGGTTTAATAGTTGAGCTGTTTTTTTCTTATTGTTGTGTTATCTGTTGTGAATTTGCTTTTTGGCTCCCTCTAGTGGTTACTAGTGATTTGACTCTGGGTATGTCAGTCATCCCTTGTATGCTCACCTGGGCCGTTAGTTCAGGGGTGTTGCTATATAAGCTCCCTGGACCTTCAGTTCAATGCCTGGCAACGTTGTAATCAGAGCTAATCTGTTGTGCTCTTGTCTACTGATCCTGGTTCCTGCTAGATTAAGCTAAGTCTGCTTTCTTGCTTTTTGCTATTTGTTTTTGTTTGCATTTTTGTCCAGCTTGTACATAATCTGTATCCTAACCTTGCTGGAAGCTCTAGGGAGGCTGGAGTTCTCCCCCCGGGCCGTTAGACGGTTCGGGGGTTCTTGAATTTCCAGTGTGGAATTTTGATAGGGTTTTTGTTGACCATATAAGTTATCTTACTACATTCTGCTATTAGTAAGTGGGCCTCTCTTTGCTAAACCTAGTTCATCTCTGTGTTTGTCATTTCCTCTTACCTCACCGTTATTATTTGTGGGGGGCTTGTATCCAACTTTTGGGGTCTATTATCTGGAGGCAAGAGAGGTCTTTGTTTTCCTCTTCTAGGGGTAGTTAGTCCTCCGGCTGGCGCGAGACATCTAGCGACCATCGTAGGCATGTTCCCCGGCTACTTCTAGTGTTGGCGTTAGGAGTAGATATATGGTCAACCCAGTTACCACTGCCCTATGAGCTGGATTTTTGTACTTCGCAGACTTACTTGTTCCTCTGAGACCCTCGCCATTGGGGTCATAACAGTTTGCCAGGCCAGTATTAAATGTTAAATGCATTGCAGAAGCGGGATTATAAGAAAGAAAATTCTGAGTTTTTTTTTCTTTTTCTCATTTTTTTTTTTCTTTTCCCCTTTACCTCTGAGTGGCTTGTGTTTGCTGCAGACATGAATGTCCAGACCTTGATTACAGGTGTGGGCCAGCTTACTGCTCGTGTGCAGGGCATACAAGATTATGTTACCAGAAATCCTATGTCAGAACCTAAGATACCGATTCCTGAACTGTTTTCCGGAGACCGATTTAAATTTAGAAATTTCAGGAATAATTGTAAATTGTTTTTGTCCCTGAGACCCTGTTCATCTGGAGACTCCGCTCAGCAAGTGAAAATTGTTATTTCTTTTTTACGGGGCGACCCTCAGGATTGGGCCTTCTCGCTGGCGCCAGGAGATCCGGCATTGGCTGATATTGATGCGTTTTTTCTGGCGCTCGGTTTGCTTTATGAGGAACCCAATCTTGAGATTCAGGCGGAAAAAGCCTTGCTGGCTATGTCTCAGGGCCAGGACGAGGCTGAAGTGTATTGCCAAAAATTTCGGAAATGGTCCGTGCTGACCCAGTGGAACGAGTGTGCATTGGCTGCAAATTTCAGAAATGGCCTTTCTGAAGCCATTAAGAATGTGATGGTGGGTTTTCCCATTCCCACAGGTCTGAATGATTCCATGGCCCTGGCAATTCAAATCGACCGGCGGTTGCGGGAGCGCAAAACCGCAAATTCCCTCATGGTGTTGTCTGAACAGGCACCTGATTTAATGCAATGTGATAGAATCCTGACTAGAAATGAGCGGAAAATTCATAGACGCCAGAATGGCTTGTGTTACTACTGTGGTGATTCTACACATGTTATCTCAGCATGCTCTAAACGTCTTACTAGGGTTGTTAGTCCTGTCGCCATTGGTAATTTGCAACCTAAATTTATTCTATCTGTAACTTTGATTTGCTCACTGTCATCGTATCCTGTCATGGCGTTTGTAGACTCAGGTGCTGCCCTGAGTCTGATGGATCTGTCATTTGCCAAGCGCTGCGGTTTTGTTTTGGAGCCATTAGAAAATCCTATCCCTCTTAGGGGTATTGATGCTACGCCTTTGGCAAAAAATAAACCGCAGTTTTGGACACAGGTTACCATGTGCATGACTCCCGAACATCGGGAGGTGATACGTTTTCTTGTTCTGCATAAGATGCATGATTTGGTTGTTTTGGGTTTACCATGGTTACAGACCCATAATCCAGTCTTGGACTGGAAGGCAATGTCGGTACCTGAACATACCGCGATGCGTTCATATATCAAGGAGTCTCTTGAGAAGGGGCATATCCGTCCTTCTTCTTCCCCTCTTGGTGCGGGATTCTTTTTTGTGGCCAAAAAGGACGGATCTTTGAGGCCTTGTATTGACTATCGGCTTTTAAACAAGATCACTGTCAAATTTCAGTATCCTTTGCCGCTGTTGTCAGACTTGTTTGCCCGGATTAAAGGTGCCAAGTGGTTCACCAAGATAGACCTTCGTGGTGCGTACAACCTTGTGCGCATTAAGCAAGGCGATGAATGGAAAACCGCATTCAATACGCCCGAAGGTCATTTTGAGTACTTGGTGATGCCATTTGGGCTCTCTAATGCACCTTCAGTTTTTCAGTCCTTCATGCATGACATTTTCCGGAAGTATCTGGATAAATTTTTGATTGTTTATCTGGATGATATTCTGGTTTTTTCTGATGATTGGGACTCGCATGTGGAGCAGGTCAGGATGGTTTTTAAGATTTTGCGTGAAAATTCTTTGTTTGTTAAAGGCTCAAAGTGTCTCTTTGGTGTACAGTGGGTTCCCTTTTTGGGGTTTATTTTTTCCCCTTCTGCTGTGGAGATGGACCCAGTCAAGGTCCGAGCTATTCATGATTGGACTCAACCCTCGTCAGTTAAGAGTCTTCAGAAGTTCTTGGGTTTTGCTAACTTCTACCGTCGTTTTATCGCAAATTTTTCTAGCGTTGTTAAACCATTGACGGATATGACCAAGAAAGGCTCTGATGTAGCTAACTGGGCTCCTGCTGCCGTGGAGGCTTTCCAGGAGTTGAAACGCCGGTTTACTTCGGCGCCTGTTTTGTGCCAACCTGACACCTCACTTCCCTTTCAGGTGGAGGTGGATGCTTCGGAGATTTGGGCAGGGGCCGTTTTGTCGCAGAGAGGCCCTGGTTGCTCTACTATGAGACCTTGTGCCTTTTTCTCCAGGAAGTTTTCGCCGGCAGAGCGAAATTATGATGTGGGCAATCGGGAGTTGTTGGCCATGAAGTGGGCATTTGAGGAGTGGCGTCATTGGCTCGAGGGTGCTAAGCATCGTGTGGTGGTCTTGACTGATCACAAAAATCTGATGTATCTCGAGTCTGCTAAACGCCTGAATCCTAGACAGGCCCGCTGGTCATTGTTTTTCTCCCGTTTTGACTTTGTGGTCTCGTATTTACCAGGTTCTAAGAATGTGAAGGCCGATGCTCTGTCTAGGAGCTTTGTGCCTGATGCTCCTGGAGTCGCTGAACCTGTGGGTATTCTTAAGGAAGGAGTTATCTTGTCAGCTATTTCTCCTGATCTGCGGTGTGTGTTGCAGAGATTTCAGGCTGGTAGGCCTGACTCTTGTCCATCTGACAGATTGTTTGTGCCTGCTAAATGGATCAGCAGAGTCATTTCCGAGGTTCATTCCTCAGTGTTGGCAGGGCACCCGGGAATTTTTGGCACCAGAGATCTGGTGGCCAGGTCCTTTTGGTGGCCTTCCTTGTCAAGGGATGTGCGGTCATTTGTGCAGTCCTGTGGAACTTGTGCTCGAGCTAAGCCTTGCTGTTCTCGTGCCAGCGGGTTGCTCTTGCCCTTGCCTGTCCCGAAGAGACCTTGGACACACATCTCTATGGATTTCATTTCTGATCTTCCGGTGTCTCAGGGCATGTCTGTCATCTGGGTGATATGTGATCGTTTCTCCAAGATGGTCCATTTGGTTCCTTTGCCTAAGCTGCCCTCCTCTTCTGATCTGGTTCCTGTGTTCTTCCAGAACGTGGTTCGTTTGCACGGCATTCCTGAGAATATTGTGTCGGACAGAGGATCCCAGTTTGTTTCCAGGTTCTGGCGATCCTTTTGTGGTAGGATGGGCATTGATTTGTCGTTTTCGTCCGCTTTTCATCCCCAGACTAACGGACAAACGGAGCGAACTAATCAGACTCTGGAGGCTTATTTGAGGTGTTTTGTCTCTTCTGATCAGGATGATTGGGTGACCTTCTTGCCGTTGGCTGAATTTGCCCTTAATAATCGGGCTAGTTCCGCCACCTTGGTTTCGCCATTTTTCTGCAACTCTGGTTTCCATCCTCGTTTTTCCTCGGGACATGTGGAGCCTTCTGACTGTCCTGGGGTGGATTCTGTGGTGGATAGGTTGCAGCGGATCTGGAGTCATGTGGTGGACAACTTGAAGTTGTCACAGGAGAAGGCTCAGCGTTTTGCCAACCGCCGCCGCGGTGTGGGTCCCCGACTTCGCGTTGGGGATTTGGTATGGCTGTCTTCTCGATTTGTTCCTATGAAGGTCTCCTCTCCCAAATTTAAGCCTCGCTTCATTGGTCCTTACAAGATATTGGAAATCCTTAATCCTGTATCCTTTCGCCTGGATCTTCCGGTGTCGTTTTCCATTCACAACGTATTTCATAGGTCCTTGTTGCGGCGGTACGTTGTGCCTGTGGTCCCTTCTGCGGAGCCTCCTGCTCCGGTGTTGGTTGAGGGCGAGTTGGAGTACGTGGTGGAGAAGATCTTAGATTCTCGTCTCTCCAGGCGGAGGCTTCAGTACCTGGTCAAGTGGAAGGACTATGGTCAGGAGGATAATTCCTGGGTGGTCGCCTCTGATGTGCATGCGGCCGATTTGGTTCGTGCCTTTCACGCCGCTCATCCTGATCGCCCTGGTGGTCTTGGTGAGGGTTCGGTGACCCCTCACTAAGGGGGGGGTACTGTTGTGAATTTGCTTTTTGGCTCCCTCTAGTGGTTACTAGTGATTTGACTCTGGGTATGTCAGTCATCCCTTGTATGCTCACCTGGGCCGTTAGTTCAGGGGTGTTGCTATATAAGCTCCCTGGACCTTCAGTTCAATGCCTGGCAACGTTGTAATCAGAGCTAATCTGTTGTGCTCTTGTCTACTGATCCTGGTTCCTGCTAGATTAAGCTAAGTCTGCTTTCTTGCTTTTTGCTATTTGTTTTTGTTTGCATTTTTGTCCAGCTTGTACATAATCTGTATCCTAACCTTGCTGGAAGCTCTAGGGAGGCTGGAGTTCTCCCCCCGGGCCGTTAGACGGTTCGGGGGTTCTTGAATTTCCAGTGTGGAATTTTGATAGGGTTTTTGTTGACCATATAAGTTATCTTACTACATTCTGCTATTAGTAAGTGGGCCTCTCTTTGCTAAACCTAGTTCATCTCTGTGTTTGTCATTTCCTCTTACCTCACCGTTATTATTTGTGGGGGGCTTGTATCCAACTTTTGGGGTCTATTATTTGGAGGCAAGAGAGGTCTTTGTTTTCCTCTTCTAGGGGTAGTTAGTCCTCCGGCTGGCGCGAGACATCTAGCGACCATCGTAGGCATGTTCCCCGGCTACTTCTAGTGTTGGCGTTAGGAGTAGATATATGGTCAACCCAGTTACCACTGCCCTATGAGCTGGATTTTTGTACTTCGCAGACTTACTTGTTCCTCTGAGACCCTCGCCATTGGGGTCATAACAGTTATCTATTTCAGGCCACGAGCACCGGCTGGTGTGGATCATGGGCCACTCTTTCATTTTTTGGGTGGCTTTGCGGGCCGCAATTCGGCCGGACGGGCGGCAACTGGGGTTCTCAAGAGAGACAGCGATTCTGCGTTGGATCGGGAAACGTGGAATGATATGGAGCCAGCTTTTGCCGGAGTTCCACCAGTTTGTTCGTTTGGATCGAGCTCCGGATGTGGTAGTAATTCATTTGGGCGGCAATGACTTGGGCAAAAGGCCCTGTAGGGAATTGATAAAGGACATAAAGTTCGACATTTTAAGACTTTGGGCGGCGTTTCCGAAGTTGTTAGTTGTCTGGTCGGATATTATCCCGAGGAAGGTGTGGCGAGGTGCTCGCTCAATTGAGGGGATAAATAAGGCCAGAATAAAAGTAAATAGGGCGGTATCTCAGTTCATGGCGCGGAATGGGGCATTGGTAGTGCGTCATGTAAATTTGGAATCCAGAAAGGGCGAATATTGGAGGGCAGATGGCATGCATTTAAATGCAATCGAGGTTGACATGTGGTGTCTCGCTGTTCAGGAAGGAATTGAGACGGATTTGAAGGTTCGGAGGGACACAAATGTTTGAGGTGTCAAAACATTTATGTTGGTGGTGGGGGAGGGAGGTCCTCGAAGTTGGTGGAAAGAGGGGAATGGCGGATTCTAAGTGGGGGGACCTCTAGTGGTCCTGGACTCCCCCGGAGTGGATTGCGAGTGGATATGGTAGATCAGCCCGTGGAGGGGCTGATTAAAGGATTTGGTAATCGGTTGGTTTGGCCGGGTTGGTCATTATCTGCCTCCGAGCTGGTGCTTAGCGCCTGGAGGCAAGACTAAGCCTGGAGGCCAAGGTACACAATTTGAATTTCTGCAAGGTAATTTTTGAGGCTTCGAGGACCACCACTCCCTGGGGGGATATTGTTTACATGTTGTGTTTATGTTTAATAAAAGGCTGCTGTGGCCATTTAATCCAAATCTGGTGTAATGCCGTTATTCAGGAGGGGATCTTACGATAAGGCAGTTTACGAGAGATCCGATGCAGTAAGTAATTAAGGTTAGGCATTTAAGTCAGTAAAGGCGGTCATGAGTCATGTGTACCCCTTATGTCAAGGAAAGGCCGTACTGGGCCCCTGGCCCTCAAGGGAGGCCAGCATGACGGGGTCACGGGGAATGGCAGAGCCTCAGGGTGGGCAAGGGCAAGTCGGGGTTAAATAGTTTGCTTGGGCTGTGTACTTTTGAATTTGGACAGGGGGGCAGGGTTTGGATGAGTCAGAGAGGAGCAAGCAGGGGGAGCTTACTGAGGGGGTGATTTGGATAAGAAACTGACAATTTCACCTCAGCAACTGCCACGCTCACCTGCTGGTCTGGTGGTGGCTGAAATCCCCACCCACCCTCCCTTTTTCTTGTTTCGATTTTGTTTAATCGCGTTTATTTTAAGGTTATGTTTTTGTTTAAGGGAAAGGAGAAATTTTTGTCATAGCAGTTAGGCGGGGAAGGGAGGTCCTCGAAGTTGGTGGAAAGAGGGGAATGGCGGATTCTAAGTGGGGGGACCTCTAGTGGTCCTGGACTCCCCCGGAGTGGATTGCGAGTGGATATGGTAGATCAGCCCGTGGAGGGGCTGATTAAAGGATTTGGTAATCGGTTGGTTTGGCCGGGTTGGTCATTATCTGCCTCCGAGCTGGTGCTTAGCGCCTGGAGGCAAGACTAAGCCTGGAGGCCAAGGTACGCAATTTGAATTTCTGCAAGGTTATTTTTGAGGCTTCGAGGACTACCACTCCCTAGGGGGATATTGTTTACATGTTGTGTTTATGTTTAATAAAAGGCTACTATGGCCATTTAATCCAAATCTGGTGTAATGTCGTTATTCAGGAGGGGATCTTACAATAAGGCAGTTTACGAGAGATCCGATGCAGTAAGTAATTAAGGTTAGGCATTTAAGTCAGTAAAGGCGGTCATGAGTCACGTGTACCCCTTATGTCAAGGGCATATAACACGGCTCTCATGCTATTGGATGGTATTGATCCCTGTTCTAAATATTCTTTGCCTGTGTGGTCACACCATGGTTGCATTGGTATTCTCTGGTTTTAAACGGTGTGCTATTTTCATTATGTGTGTGACGTAATTTATTTGTACAATAATCTGTAAACAATTTTCTTGCCCTGATGTAATTGTGAAAAGTAAAGTTCTTTTTGCACTTTTGTACCAACTGGGTTGATATGATATATTTTTTTTCATTTAATACAAATATGTTTATTTGATTTACCAATTAGGGATTTAAGCTCCCATAGGTTCTTTATTGCTCATCATGGCTGTATGTAGAGTGTTCCTTAAATATGTTTCTTTTATTCCATTCTGGATCTTGTTATGTTTTCGTAAGAACTCTCAGTGTATAGAGCGTCTCATGCACACAAAGTGGTAGAGTATCCACTCACAAACATCACACATAAATGATACTAGTGCATCCACATGCGCCGCTGAGAGCCTTTTAAACCCTAGGCTCCTCCCCAAACACTCATGCCCAGCAGGCTGTGGCGTCGCCCGTGGGCCAATCCTCAGCCACCACATCACCAGAGCAACTAACGTCCGACCACCAATGAGAAGATGCCAAATAACGGACATGCTCAGTAAGGTGATCTCTGGACTTAGACTCCTTAGCAGAGGGCTGCACCAGAATATCACTGGTTCCCATAGACTTCGCTTGAGAGCCACCAGCAACCAAACGTACACCAGGAGCCTGAGCAAGATGCCAGGACCAATGTCTGTGCTGAGCAGCACCCACCTTGGTCGGAGCCGAATGGGAGACCACAACACCAGGCAATGCTTGGGATCTATCCCGTTCTGTGAGGAAAATCCTGATGCTTAACACATGCTAGTGGTAAAATTTCTTCAATATGACTTGCGTTTATTTCTGAAAAAAAACCTGAAATTTTGCTATCTTCAAACTTTTAATTTTGGGGCCCTTAGATCAGAGAGTCATATCACACAAAAAAGTAAATAAATAACATTTCTCACATGTCTACTTTACATCAGCACAATTTTGGAAACATAATTTTTTTGTTACGACGTTATAAGGGTTAAAAGTTGACCAGCGATTTCTCATGTTTCCAACAAAATTTACAAAACCATTTTTTCTAAGGACCACCTCACATTTGAAGTCAGTTTAGGGAGTCAATATAACAGAAAATACCAAAAGTGACACCTAAAACTGCACCCCTCAAGGTGCTCAAAACTACATTCAAGAAGTTTATTAACCCTTCAGGTGCTTCACGAGAACCAAAGAAATGTGGAAGGAAAAAAAATGAACATTTTACTTTTTTCACCCAAAATTTACTTTAGACCCAAACTTTTTTATTTTCATAAGAGTATCAAGAGAAAATGGACCATACAATTTGTTGTGCAATTTCTCTTGAGTACATAGATACCCCGCATGTAGGGGAAAGCCACTGTTTGGGTGCATAGCAGGGCTCAGAAAGGAGGGAGCACCGGTTGAGTTTTTGAACTCAAAATTGCCTGGAATCAATTTTGGGCACCATGTCACGTTTGGAGACCCCCTGATGTACCTAAGCAGTGGAAACCCCCAAATTCTAACTTCAACCCTAACACAGCTCTACCTCTGACCCTAATCCTAACCCTAATCCCAACCCTAACCCCAAATCCAACACCACCCTAGCCCCAGCACCCCAACCGTAACCCAGCACAACTGTATACCCAACAAAACCCTAACCCCAACACAACCCTAACCCCAACACCACAACCATAACCCCAACACCACAACTATAATCCCAACTGTAACCCCAACATAACCTTAACCCTAGCCCCAATCCTAACCCTAGCCCCAACCCTAACCCTAGCTCTAACCCCAACCCTAGCCCTACCCCCAACCCTAACTCTAGCCCCAACCCTAACCCTAGCTCTTACCCCAACCCTACTCCCAACCCTAACCCTAGCTCTAACCCCAACCCTAGCCCTACCCCCAACCCTAACACTAACCCCAACCCTAACCCTAGCCCCAATCCTAACCCTAATGGACAAATGGAAATAAATACTTTTTTATTTTATTATTTTTACCTAAATAAGGGGGTGATAAAGGAGAGTTTGATTCAATATATTTGATAGGGTCAATCGCAGTGATCAAAATGAACCAATAGGAAAAATTTATTGTTGCAGGTTGCCGGCCGGCAGATCTCGGCAGGCGCTCTGCACATGCGTCCTCCATTGTGTTCCTGAAAGAAGATGCTTAGAGCTGGGGGACAGACCTGGAGGGTCCAGGGACACTGGAGGTACTGGCGGGTCTCAGGAGACCCCATTTTTCTCTCTTCTGGTATGCTAGATTATATCAGGAGAGAGAAAAGAATGGGAAATTGGTCTTTTTTTCAATCACCGTTATTCCGTGAATAACAGTGATCATGAGACAGAGGATGGTAAAGGACTGAGAATGGTAGCCGAGAGCCCGGAGATTTTCCAATGCTGGGGGGCGCTATAACCTGATTTCTCAGCTCCGTTAAAAGTACCCTTAACTGCCGCCATTAAAAGGCGTATGGGCGGTCGTTAAGGGGTTTAAATTAAAAATACACACATGTATGTATTATAAGTATAGATGAGTAAATTGATTTGATGCAAAATGAATTTGGGTCACATTATAGGAAATTAGCTAGATCCAGTGAATTTGAGCAATTTGTAATTCAATTTCTGTGAATAGCCAAAAATGTTTCCCATAACTTTGCGCAATGCGGAAGAGTGCATAAGTCACACATCTAGGGTGTGACCAGGTGGAATTCCCAATAATGCCTTGCAATAATCACATCACATAGTATTGCACATCACATAGTATAAAACTCGACACAGGGAATGCAGCAACCATTTTGGGGTGAACCTAATTAGTGAGAGGATATCACAGCTTAGTAATAGAAATGGGGAGAAAAAAAACAAAAATTTACAAAATTTAGAGTAACAGGTTTTTGTAGACAATAGAGCTCACCAAAAACGAATACCTTTTAAAAGTTTTACTTTAATGAAATCATTTAATACAAACCAAAATCAGACAAACGTGTATGGTGCCCTACCAGGCAAAAAAGAGAAAAAAAGAAGAAAAAGAAGGTTATTGACCAATATGATACTATACTAGGGTAAACACGATAAGTGTGCCTAGGTGACCCTAACGCACCCTGATTCACCCCTGCCTTGCCGAGGTTGGCAACCAACTTGAGAACAGGTTGGTGCCCCAGCTAAATGATGGCTAACCCTGTTTGCTTTCCTAGGATTCCCTAGCTTCCACCAAACATATCAACTAGAAAGCCATTCCAATGGCTCATAAGGGATAGCCAGTAAGCAGGTTTTGCCTTTAACAGGATGGGGGGGTAGAGGTGGTAAAGGGTGGGGGGTTTCTTTATATTTTATTTTCTAGGTGATGGTATGGTTTCCTAAGATATAATTATAAACATCAGGTAATGTCCAGCAGTCATATGCAAAATGTCACCTTAACAGCATCATCATAGCCAAAAACAAATATCCATCAGAAAATTATTATTATTAAAATATTAAAATTATTCGTCAGATATCCAACAAAAGCCTATTGAAATACTCAGGGGAAAACCAATAGGGGTTGGACTAATCAATACTCTCCCTCTGGTATCCGTAATCATATGTCCCTACCTTGAAGTGGAGGTTGGCGCCCCCTCTCAATGGTGGCTCACCCTCATTTTCCTTAGATAATCTCCCTACAACCTACTGTGAAATCACAAAGACATACATAATCTGATAAACTGATTATATATGGGCAGGGGAAAGGGGTGAGTTGAGGGGAGGCCGGATTAGCTCATTGCAGCAGTGTAATAATTCCCCAAACCCAATGAATGTGGGACATCAGAGGCAACGTATCTGGACAATCAGCTCAAGGAAAATACATAACAGGAGGAGATAAAAATCGCAGCTTGTTGGCATACACAAGTGTAAATACTCACAAAGCTCCACTAGTTTGTTGTGATAGATAGAAAAGGAATACAGAGTTGAAAAGCATTTATCTGGACACGCAGAAATAAACTATTGCACTATACCCGTAGTACCAAAAATAGCGATTGTAGTAGTCACCATAAATAATCAAAGATAGTATGCCTTTAAATCATTACAACTAGGGTTGAGCGAAACGGGTCGGCCATTTTCAGAAGTCGCCGACTTTTGGCAAAGTCGGGTTTCATGAAACACAACCCGACCCCTGTGTGGGGTCGGCCATGAGGTCGGCGATCTTCTGAATCTGGTATCGGAATTCCGATTCCGATATGTTTGCGATATCGGGAATCGGTATCGGAATCCATATTTAAGTGTAAAATAAAGAATCAAAATAAAAAATATTGATATACTCACCCTCGGACGCGCCCTGGTACTAACCGGCAGCCTTCCTTCCTAAGAATGAGCATGTGAATGACCTGCGGTGACGTCGCGGCTTGTGATTGGTCGCGTAAGCGGTCACATGGGCGGTCACGCGACCAATCACAAACCGCGACGTCATCTAAGGTCCTTCACGTGCTCATTCTTAGGAAGGAAGGCTGCCGGAAAGAAACAGGGCGCGTCCGAGGGTGAGTATATACCTAATAGGAATATAATCACCCTCGGACGCGCCCTGCTTCTTTCCGGCAGCCTTCCTTCCTAAGAATGAGCGCGTGAAGGACCTTAGATGACGTTGCGGCTTGTGATTGGTCGCGTGACCGCCCATGTGACCGCTCACGCGACCAATCACAAGCCGCGACGTCACCGCAGGTCATTCACGCACTCATTCTTAGGAAGGAAGGCTGCCGGTTAGTACCAGGGCGCGTCCGAGGGTGAGTATATCAATATTTTTTATTTTGATTCTTTATTTTACACATTAATATGGATCCCAGGGCCTGAAGGAGAGTTTCCTCTCCTTCAGACCCTGGGAACCCTAGTATCCCATTGCACTGCATTGGGTTTCGTGTTTCGACCGACCCCGACTTTTTTATAGGATCGGCCGATATCACTCGACCCGACTTTTGAGAAAGTCGGGTTTCGTGAAACCCGACCCGATCCTATAAAAGTAAAAGTCGCTCAACCCTAATTACAACACAATAGAATGTAATCTCAGCAACCCATAATTGTATATTGCATAAAAACATACAAAAACAATCTATTGCACTGTACCCAGAATACCAAGATACACCATGTCAAATGTAAAGAGATCAATAGCTTATCTGATATTTCTTAAAGATGCTAGAACAGCTTCACCACGTTTCCCTCCCATGGTAGAAGTTCAGCAAGAGGCACAAGGAAAATTTAGTGTCAAAGAATTCATGACAACAGACAGTCATAGCACCCTGGTTGTAGGTGTACTGTGTCAGAACGGCTGCACCCAGTTATCTAAGTGATACATCGTTGGATTTGGCTTCTCTTGGCCTACATCAGGCTGCTCTCAGATGAGTTAGCAATAAAACAGCTGACAGTTTCCCTTTAAGATCACAGCTTTTTCCACATTTAACGATGGGTGGAGCAATACTTCCCAGAGACAACGTCAATGCCTAATAAAGTATTACAGCAGTACAGTCTTCTTAATCTATAGGCTGTCTTCATATCTCGCCAGTCTCTGACTTTTAAGTCAGCCCTGGAGAACCAGTGAGAACAAGAGCTCAGGACCAAATAGACCCAATATAGTTTGTCTTGGTTTGTTATGCTTTAGGGCAGGGGTGTCAAACTGCATTCCTCGAGGGCCTCAAACCATGCGTGTTTTCAAGATTTCCTTCTCAATGCACAGGTGCTGGAATCATTCTGTGCAGGTGATTAAATGATCACCTGTGCAATACAAGGAAATCCTGAAAACATGACCTGTTTGCAGCCCTTGAGGAATGCAGTTTGACACCCCTGCTTTAGGGTATGTTTCCACGTTCAGTAATTGGCAGCACTTTGGATGCAGCTCATATCCACTGTGTCCACTGCACTGCCGGCTATTGAGCGCAAGGGAATCCACATGTGTTCACCACATCCAATACATTGTACAGGTGAAATTTATCTTGCGGAGGCTCATGTCTGGGGTCTGGATAGACGCGCCGCATGTCCATCTCTGCAGGTAAACTCGTATGTCCGTCTCCGCAGGTAAGCCCATATGTCCGTCTCCGCAGGTAAGCCCATATGTCCGTCTCCGCAGGTAAGCCGCGGGAGTCTGTGCACGAATAGTGAGCATGGGATTTCTTGAAATCCTATTCACTATGCTGCAACAGCTGGACGCTGCGCAAGTACGCAGTGTCCAACACACAGCATTTACTTATCGTGTGCTCCTACTCTTAGAGTCCAGGCTTTAGTTTGAGCCTAAAGATAAGGGATCAGTGTAACGGTATCGTTCATAAAATTTCAATCTTACTGGACCTGTAGGGCCCCAAAACTTTGGATAAAAGTTTTCAGTTTTACCAATGGTTTTAAGCTGAGGTGTAGAAAGAAATATATCAACACTGATTTTTCAAATATTTTTGAAAATGCTTAACTCCTTCACCCCAGAGCCTGTTTTCACCTTCCTGACCAGGCCAAATTATCGAATTCTGACCAATGTAAATTTATGTGATATTAATGACTCTGGGACACTTCAACAAATATCAACAATTCTGAGAATCTTTTCTCCTGACACATTGTACTTCAAGATAGTGGTAAATGTAGGCCAATATTTTTTGTGCTTATTTGTGAAAATATCGGAAATTTAGCAAAAATGTTGACATTTTTAAAATTTTACATTTTTATGTCCTTAAATCACAGAGTTATATCACACAAAATGATTAATAAATAACATTCCCCATATGTCTACTTTACATCAGCATCAGTTAAATATTTTTTTTGTTAGGAAGTTAGAAGGTTAAAGGTTAATTAGCAATTTCTAAATTTTCCAACAAACCTTTTTAGGGACCATGTCTAGTTTGAAGTGACTTTAAGGGGCCTGTATAACAGAAAATGACAAGTGACAATTTTAAAAACAGCACCCCTCAAACTGCTCAAAACAATATTCAGAAGTTTATTAACCACATGAAGTTTAAATGCTCCACATGAATTAAAGCAATGTGGAAGGAAAAAAATAACCTTTTATTTTTTACTACAAAAATAATCATTTGCCACCAAATTTGGCATTTTTACAAGGGTAGCAGGACAAAATGAAATGCAATTTGTTGTTTCATTCTTCCCGACTACACTGATACCCGATATGTGGAGAAAAACTTTGGTTTGGACACACTGCAGAACTTGGAAGGGAAGGAGCACCATTTGACTTTTGGAGAGTAAAATTGGCAGGAATAGACAGCGGACACCATGTTGTGTTTTCAGAGCCCCTGATGTGCTTAAACAGTGGAAACCCCCACTAGTGACCCTATTTTGGAAACTACACCTCTCGAGAAACGTATCTAGAGATGTAGTGAGCACCTTGAACTCACAATTGCTTCATAGAATTTTATAACATTGAGCTTTGAAAATTAAAAAATACATTTTTCCCACGAACATGTTCCCTTTTGCCCTAAGTTTTTCATTTTTGCAAGGGTGACAGAAAAAAATGGTCCATACAATTTGTTGTGCAATTTCTCCTGAGTACTCAGATACCCCATATATGGTGGAAAATTACTCTTTGGGCACACAGCAGAGCTTGGAAGGGAAGGAGCACCATTTGACGTTTGGAGCGTAAAATTGGCTAGAATTGATAGCTGACACCATGTTGTATTAGCAGAGCTCCTGATGTGCCTAAACAGTAGAAAGCCCCCACAAGTGACACCATTTTGGAAACTACATCCCTCAAGGAACTTATCTAGAGGTGTAGTAAGCACCTTGAACCCCTGCTTCACATAATTTTTTTCCAGCAAAACTGTTGCTTCAGCCAAAAGATTTTCATTTTCACAAGTTTAACAGGAGAAAATTTGTTATAAAATTTGTCCTGAGTACACTGATACCCCATATGGGGTAGTAAACTTGTGTTTGTGCACATGACAGAGCTCGGAAGGGAAGGAGCGCCAATTGAATTTTGGAGAAAATTTTGGTTGGAAAAGGTTGCGGACGCCATGTCACATTTGACGAGCCCCAGTCATGCCAAAACAGCAGAAACCCCCACAAGTGACTCCATTTTGGAAACTATACCTCTTGTTTCATCTAGAGGTATAGTGAGCATTTTTAACCCTCAAGCGATTCTCAGAATTGTATAACATTTGGCTGAGACAGTGGAAAATTACAATAATTGTTTTCCTCCAAAATGTTACTTTGGCCTTAAGTTTTCAATTTACAAAAGGGATAAAAGCAAGAGATGGACCACAAAATGGGTTACACAATTTCTTAATTTCTCCTGAGAACACCAATACCCCATATGTGGTCAAAAACTACTTTTAAGGCACAGTGCGAAGCTCAGAAGGGAAGCCATACTGGAGTGCACATTTTGCTAAAATGGTACATTTTACAAAACATTTTGGATCACGTTTATACTGTCCTCCTTTTCAGAGGAACACAAAACTGGGGCCAACTGCATATTTATGCATGCTTAAAAAGATGGACACCACTGGATCATAGGCCAGGTGGCATCCACAGTGCTTCCATCTGCCTCATTATGGGGAATCTTCCATTGGGATTTCCATCTGAATCATATATTTCAGATATTTATATGGAAATGCTGGTGAAAGCGCTCAGCGTAGAGCGCAGGATAAATGTGAGTTGAGCCTTACTGAGATTTGTAGAAGACAAAATTAGCAAATCAGTAGTAGGTGAAGAATTGGTTTTATTTATTTTTTATACCATTCCTCATATAAGTGATTGGATGACTTTATTATTCGGGTTGGTGCGATTATAGCAGTAGCAGATTCATATACAGGGTGGGCCATTTATATGGATTCACCTGAGTGGGCCATGTATATGGATACACCTAAGTAAAATGAGAATGGTTGGTGATATCAACTTCCTGTTTGTGGCACATTAGTATATAGGAGGGGGAAAAATTTTCAAGATGGGTGGTGACCATGGTGGCCATTTTGAAGTTGGTCATTTTGGATGCAACTTTATAAATGGCCCATCCAGGTGAATCCATATAAATGGCCCACCATGTAGGTTTTTTTATGTTTGGCTGCTGTCACACACTAAAAGACACTTTTTTTTTTGCAAAAACAAGTTTTTGCATCGCCATATTTGAAAGCTATAATTTTTCTTTATTTGTGCCAACAGAGTCATGTGCCGGCTTGTTTTTTTCGGGATGAGTTGACATTATTATTGGCATTTTCAGGCATATTACATTTTTTGATCGCTTTCTAGTCTGATTTTTGAGAGGCAGAATGAACAAAAAGCAGCAATTCAAGAAATATTTTGCTAGTTTTTACATGACATTCTACATTTGGTAAAATTGACCAGACAGTTTTATTCTTATGTCAGTACGATTACAGTGATACCACATTTATTTCATTTTTTTATGTTTTGCCGCTTTTTCAGAATAAAAACTTTCATCGAAAAAAATGTTTTTGCATCGCTATATTCTTAGAGCTATAGCTTTTTTATTCTTCAACTGATGGAGCTGTATGATGGCTTGTTTTTTGTGGAACAAAATGGCGTTTTCAGGGATACCATTTTTATTTACATGTGTCTTTTTTATGGTGTTTAATTCCACTTTTTGTTCGGCAGTATGATGAAAGAACACAGTTTTTTGTTTTGTTTTTTATTTCGTTTTTTACGGTGTTCACTGAAGGGGTTAACTAGTGTGAAAGTTTTATAGATCATGTCGTTCCAGACACGGTGATACCAACTATGTGTACTTTTTTTGTTTATTTTTCTTTTTACAAAAAATACGTATTTATTTGTATTATATTTAAAAAGTATTATTCTGTTTTATTCTTTTTTTTATATTTTTTCTTGTTTTTTCACTTTTGTTTCACTTTTTCATCTAGTCCCTCTACGCATTATACCTGTCAGTGCTGCACTGACAGAAGCCTCTTAGACCATGCTCTGAGCATGGTCTCTCTAACAGGTTTTCCATTACTTGGTGACCTGGATGTCATCATTATGACCTCAGGTTGCCATGACGACGATCAGGTGCTCGCAATTACAGTACAGACCAAAAGTTTGGACACACCTTCTCATTTAAAGATTTTTCTGTATTTTCATGACTATGAAAATTGTACATTCACACGGAAGGCATCAAAACTACGAATTAACACATGTGGAATTATATACTTAACAAAAAAGTGTTAGGCTGGTTTCACACTTGCGCTTTTGGACGCAGCGTTTTAGCGCTAAAAAACGCATGCTTTTTTTTTCTATACCTAACATAAAAAACGCATGCGTTTTTTCGCATGCGTTTTGATGCGTTTTCGGCAACGCATGCGTTTTTTGACGCGTGCGTTCATTTGCCGAAATGCAACCTGTAGTAATTTCTAGCGGCGTTTTTTTGCCGCAAAAAAACGCATGCGTTTATTTGCGGCAAAAAAATGCATTGCTGTCTATGTAAACGCATGCGTTTTTAAGCACATGCCTTTGCATGCGTTTTTAAACGCATGCGTTTCTATAGAATAACACAAGAAAACACAAAAAAAAACAAGAAAACCCTAACCCTTGGGTTACTAGGGATCCTAACCCTAACCCTAACCCTAAGGTTAGGATCCCTAGTAACCCTAGGGATCCTAACCCTAACCCTGACCCTAGGGATCCTAACCCTAACCCTTAGGGTTAGGGTTAGGATCCTGCTGTGTATCCGCTTTTTGGGCTCCCCTGGTGGTTGCTGGTGGTACTGGTGACTTGTTTGCACTTTGCTTCTTCTGTTCACCTGCTTCCATCAGTGTTTGGGAGTTTCCTATTTAGCCTTGCTCTCCAGTCATTTCCTTGCCGGTCATCATTGTAACCAGAGCCTTCGGTTGCATGTTCCTGCTACTAGTCTGCTGATCAGCTAAGTGGACTTTGTCCTTTTGTTTTGTACCTTTTGTCCAGTTTGCAGTTTTTGTAATTCTCTGTAGCTGGAAGCTCTTGCGGGCTGAAATTGCCACTCCTGTGTCATGAGTTGACACAGGAGTCTTAAAGTAATTTCAGGATGGTTTTTGAAAGGGTTTTCAGTTGACCGTGAAGTCCTCTTTTGTATCCTTCTGCTATCTAGTAAGTGGACCTCTCTTTGCTAAATCTACTTTCATACTGTGTATGTCTTTTCCTCTTAATTCACCGTTATTACATGTGGGGGGCTGCTATCATCTTTTGGGGTATTTCCCTAGAGGTAAGCCAGGTCTGTTTCTTCCTTTACCAGGCGTAGTTAGTCCTCCAGCTGGCGCGTGGCATATAGGAAGCCGTAGGTATGCTCCCTGGCTACTGTTAGTTGTGTGGTAGATTTAGCTCACGGTCAACTCGAGTTTCCATCACCCGAGAGCTCGTTCGTTACTTATATGTTTCTTACGTTCCCTTGCCATTGGGAACCATGACAGTATGACCGGCCGTGTGTTAAACTTATTGGCAGAAGAAAGGAGAGAAAAAAGAAGTCTGTAAATTTTTTTTTTTTTTTCCCTTTTTCCTCTACGCTTGCTCCATAGTTGGATCTGTTGTATTTCAGCTTTAATTACAGCCTTTGCCTTTCTCTCCTTATAATCCTTGAATGGCTCTGAGCTCACCTGTTTAAAGATGGATCCTCAGAGTTTGGCTGCAGGTTTAAATAATCTTGCTACGAAGGTTCAAAATTTACAAGATTTTGTTATACATGCTCCTATTTCTGAACCTAAAATCCCTACACCAGAGGTGTTTTCCGGAGATAGATCTCGGTTTTTGAATTTCAAATATAATTGTAAATTATTCCTTTCTCTCAGACCTCACTCCTCAGGAGATCCTGTCCAGCAGGTTAAGATTGTAATCTCTTTGCTGCGCGGTGACCCTCAAAATTGGGCATTTTCATTGGCACCAGGGGATCCTGCGTTGCTCAATGTGGATGCGTTTTTCCTGGCGTTAGGGTTGCTTTATGAGGAACCTAATTTGGAGATTCAAGCTGAAAAAGCTTTGATAGCCCTATCTCAAGGGCAAGATGAAGCGGAGATATACTGCCAAAAATTTCGTAGGTGGTCTGTGCTTACTCAGTGGAATGAGTGCGCCTTAGCGGCAAATTTCAGAGAGGGCCTTTCTGATGCCGTTAAAGATGTTATGGTCGGGTTCCCTGCGCCTACAGGTCTGAATGAGTCCATGACAATGGCAATTCAGATTGATCGGCGTTTGCGGGAGCGCAAACCCATGCACCATTTGGCGGTATCTTCTGAAGAGACGCCAGAGAAAATGCAATGTGACAGAGTTATGTCCAGAAGCGAGCGGCAGAATTATAGGCGTAAAAATGGGTTATGCTTCTATTGTGGTGATTCTGCTCATGTTATATCGGCATGCTCTAAGCGTACTAGGAAGGTTGACAAGTCCATTTCAATTGGCACTTTACAGTCCAAATTTATTTTGTCTGTAACCTTGATTTGTTCATTATCAGTTATTACCGTGGATGCCTATGTGGACTCTGGCGCCGCTCTGAGTCTTATGGACTGGTCCTTTGCCAGGCGCTGTGGGTTTGATTTAGAGCCTCTGGAAGTCCCTATACCTCTGAAGGGTATTGATTCTACACCTTTGGCTTGTAATAAACCACAGTTCTGGACGCAAGTGACTATGCGTATGACTCCAGACCATCAGGAGGTGATTCGCTTCCTTGTGTTGTACAATTTACATGATGTTTTGGTGTTTGAATTACCATGGTTACAGTCTCATAACCCAGTCCTTGACTGGAAGGCTATGTCTGTGTTAAGCTGGGGATGTCAGGGGGCTCATGGGGACACTCCTATGGTGTCCATTTCGTCATCTATTCCATCTGAGATTCCGGCATTTTTGTCTGATTATCGTGATATTTTTGAAGAGCCTAAGATTGGTTCACTCCCTCCTCACAGGGATTGTGATTGCGCCATAGATCTGATTCCTGGCAGTAAATTTCCAAAGGGTCGTTTGTTTAACCTATCTGTACCTGAACATGCTGCTATGCGCGAGTATATTAAGGAGTCCCTGGAAAAGGGACATATTCGTCCTTCTTCATCACCTTTAGGAGCCGGTTTTTTCTTTGTCTCTAAAAAGGATGGCTCTCTGAGGCCTTGTATTGATTATCGTCTCCTGAATAAAATTACAGTCAAATATCAGTATCCGTTGCCTTTGCTGACTGATTTGTTTGCTCGCATAAGGGGGGCTAAGTGGTTCTCTAAGATTGATCTTCGTGGGGCGTATAATTTGGTGCGAATTAAGCAGGGGGATGAGTGGAAGACCGCATTTAATACGCCTGAGGGCCATTTTGAGTATTTGGTAATGCCTTTCGGCCTTTCTAATGCACCTTCTGTCTTTCAGTCCTTAATGCATGATATTTTCCGTGAATATTTGGATAAATTTATGATTGTGTACTTGGATGATATTTTGATTTTTTCTGATGACTGGGAGTCTCATGTTCAGCAGGTCAGGAGGGTTTTTCAGGTTTTGCGGGAGAATTCTTTGTGTGTAAAGGGTTCAAAGTGTGTTTTTGGGGTTCAAAAAATTTCATTTTTGGGGTATATTTTTTCCCCTTCTTCTATTGAGATGGACCCTGTCAAGGTTCGGGCTATTTACGACTGGACGCAGCCTACTTCTCTGAAGAGTCTCCAGAAATTCTTGGGCTTTGCTAATTTTTATCGTCGATTTATAGCTCGTTTTTCTGGCGTTGCTAAACCTCTGACGGATTTGACTAAAAAGGGTGCTGATGTTGCCAATTGGTCCCCTGCTGCCGTGGAGGCCTTTCGGGAGCTTAAGCGCCGCTTTTTGTCTGCCCCTGTTTTGCGCCAGCCTGATGTTTTTCTTCCCTTTCAGGTTGAGGTCGATGCTTCCGAGATCGGAGCGGGGGCGGTTTTGTCGCAGAAAAGTTCCGACTGCTCAGTGATGAGACCTTGTGCGTTCTTTTCGCGAAAATTTTCGGCCGCCGAGCGAAACTATGATGTTGGTAATCGGGAGCTTTTGGCCATGAAGTGGGCATTTGAGGAGTGGCGTCATTGGCTTGAGGGTGCCAGACATCAGGTGGTAGTTTTGACTGATCACAAGAATTTAATTTATTTGGAGTCTGCCAGGCGCCTGAATCCTAGACAGGCACGTTGGTCGTTGTTCTTTTCCCGGTTTAATTTTGTGGTCTCGTACTTACCAGGTTCTAGGAATGTGAAAGCAGATGCTCTTTCTAGGAGTTTTGAGCCTGACTCTCCTGGGAATTCTGAACCTGCTGGTGTCCTTAAGGATGGAGTGGTTTTGTCTGCTGTCTCTCCAGATTTGCGACGTGCTTTGCAAGAATTTCAGGCGGATAGACCTGATCGTTGTCCGTCTGGTAGACTGTTTGTTCCTGACGAGTGGACCACTAGAGTCATCTCGGAAGTTCATTCTTCTACTCTGGCAGGTCATCCGGGAATTTTTGGCACCAGAGATTTGGTGGCTAGATCCTTCTGGTGGCCTTCCCTGTCTCGAGATGTGCGTGTTTTTGTGCAGTCTTGCGATGTGTGTGCTCGGGCCAAGCCTTGTTGTTCTAGGGCTAGTGGGTTGTTGTTGCCCTTGCCTATTCCGAAGAGGCCTTGGACGCACATCTCTATGGACTTTATCTCGGATCTCCCTATTTCTCAGAAGATGTCTGTCATCTGGGTAGTGTGTGACCATTTTTCTAAAATGGTTCATTTGGTGCCATTGCCTAAGTTGCCTTCCTCATCTGAGTTGGTCCCTCTGTTTTTTCAAAATGTGGTTCGCTTGCATGGTATTCCGGAAAACATCGTTTCTGACAGGGGTACCCAGTTCATGTCTAGATTTTGGCGGGCAGTCTGTGCCAGGTTGGGCATTGATTTGTCCTTTTCGTCTGCATTCCATCCTCAGACCAATGGCCAGACGGAGCGAACTAATCAAACTTTGGAGACTTATTTGAGGTGTTTTGTGTCTGCGGATCAGGATGATTGGGTTGCCTTTCTGCCGTTGGCGGAGTTTGCTCTTAATAATCGGGCTAGTTCTGCCACTTTGGTTTCTCATTTCTTTTGCAATTCAGGGTTTCATCCGCGTTTTTCATCTGGTCATGTTGAATCTTCGGATTGTCCTGGAGTGGATGCGGTGGTGGATCGGTTGCATCGGATTTGGGGACAAGTGGTGGATAATTTGGAATTGTTCCAGGAGAGGACTCAGCAGTTTGCTAACCGTCGTCGTCGTGTTGGTCCCCACCTTCGCGTTGGGGACTTGGTGTGGTTGTCTTCCCGTTTTGTCCCTATGAGGGTTTCTTCTCCCAAATTTAAGCCTCGGTTCATCGGTCCTTATAGGATTTTGGAGATTCTTAACCCTGTTTCCTTTCGTTTGGACCTCCCGGCATCTTTCGCTATCCATAATGTGTTCCATCGGTCGTTGTTGCGGAGATATGAGGTACCGGTGGTTCCTTCTACTGAACCTCCTGCTCCTGTGCTGGTGGAGGGTGAATTGGAGTACGTCGTAGAGAAGATCTTGGACTCCCGTATTTCCAGACGGAGACTTCAATATCTGGTTAAATGGAAAGGCTATGGTCAGGAAGATAATTCTTGGGTAACTGCCTCTGATGTTCATGCCTCGGATTTGGTTCGTGCCTTTCATAGGGCTCATCCAGATCGCCCTGGCGGTTCTTGTGAGGGTTCGGTGCCCCCTCCTTAAGGGGAGGGTACTGTTGTGTATCCGCTTTTTGGGCTCCCCTGGTGGTTGCTGGTGGTACTGGTGACTTGTTTGCACTTTGCTTCTTCTGTTCACCTGCTTCCATCAGTGTTTGGGAGTTTCCTATTTAGCCTTGCTCTCCAGTCATTTCCTTGCCGGTCATCATTGTAACCAGAGCCTTCGGTTGCATGTTCCTGCTACTAGTCTGCTGATCAGCTAAGTGGACTTTGTCCTTTTGTTTTGTACCTTTTGTCCAGTTTGCAGTTTTTGTAATTCTCTGTAGCTGGAAGCTCTTGCGGGCTGAAATTGCCACTCCTGTGTCATGAGTTGACACAGGAGTCTTAAAGTAATTTCAGGATGGTTTTTGAAAGGGTTTTCAGTTGACCGTGAAGTCCTCTTTTGTATCCTTCTGCTATCTAGTAAGTGGACCTCTCTTTGCTAAATCTACTTTCATACTGTGTATGTCTTTTCCTCTTAATTCACCGTTATTACATGTGGGGGGCTGCTATCATCTTTTGGGGTATTTCCCTAGAGGTAAGCCAGGTCTGTTTCTTCCTCTACCAGGCGTAGTTAGTCCTCCGGCTGGCGCGTGGCATATAGGAAGCCGTAGGTATGCTCCCTGGCTACTGTTAGTTGTGTGGTAGATTTAGCTCACGGTCAACTCGAGTTTCCATCACCCGAGAGCTCGTTCGTTACTTATATGTTTCTTACGTTCCCTTGCCATTGGGAACCATGACAGGATCCTAACCCTTAGGGTTAGGGTTAGGGTTAGGGTTAGGATCCCTAGGGTAACGGTTAGGGTTAGGGGTAGGATCCCTAGTAATGCTAGGAATCCTAACCCTAACCCTAGGGATCCTAACCCTAACCCTTAGGGTTAGGGTTAGGATCCTAACCCTTAGGGTTAGGGTTAGGGTTAGGATCCCAAGGGTTATGGTTAGTGTTAGGGGTAGGGGTAGGGTTAAGGTTAGGGTTAGGGGTAGGGGTAGGGGTAGGGTTAGGGTTAGGATCCCTAGGGTTATGGTTAGGGTTAGAGTTAGGGTTAGGGGTAGGGTTAAGGTTAGGGTTAGGGGTAGGGTTTGGGGTAGGGTTATGGTTAGGGTTTGGATCCCTAGGTTTAGGGTTAGGGTTAGGGTTAGGATCCCAAGGGTTATGGTTAGGGTTAGGGGTAGGGTTAGGGTTAGGGGTAGGGTTAGGGGTAGGTTAGGGTTAAGGTTTGGATCCCTATGGTTAGGGTTAGGGTTAGGGGTAGGGTTAGGGTTAGGGTTAGGGTTTGGATCCCTTTATCACATTGATGGTGGGGGGTGGCTTATCAGTGACCTGGTGACCAGGACATTCTAATAAAAAGCTACCCCTAACCCTAACCCTAGGGATCCTAACCCTAACCCTAACCCTAGCTAATTCTATTAATAGTGGGTTTTCTAGTTGATTTTGATGATTGGCAGCTGTCACACACTTCTCAGCATGCGTTTCAAAAACGCAAACGCGGGAAAAAACGCATGTAAATGCGGCAAAACGCCGCGTTTTGCCGCTTTTTTTTTCATGCAAAAATGCAAGCGTCTAAAAAACGCCGCGTTTGCATGCGTTTACATGCGTTTTTTCACCACATGCGTTTTTTTTAAAAACGCTGCAGATCAAAACGCAAGTGTGAAACCAGCCTTAAACAAATGAAATTATGTCTTATATTCCAGGTTCTTCAAAGTAGCCACCTTTTGCTTTGATAACTGCTTTTCACACTCTTGGCATTCTCTTGATGAGCTTCAAGAGGTAGTCACCAGGATTGGTCTTCCAACAATCTTGAAGGAGTTCCCAGAGATGCTTAGCACTTGTTGGCCCTTTTTGCCTTCACTCTGCGGTCACCCCAAACCATCTCGATTGGGTTCAGGTCTGGTGACTGTGAAGGCCAGGTCATCTGGTGTAGCACCCCATCACTCTCCTTCTTGGTCAAATAGCCTGGAGGTGTGCTTGTGGTCATTATCATGTTGAAAAATAAATGATCAATTTTGAATAAATCCCCAACAGTGTCACCAGCAAAGCACCCCCACACCATCACACCTCCTCCTCCATGCTTCACGGTGGGAACCAGGCATGTAGAGTCCATCCGTTCACCTTTTCTGCGTCGCACAAAGACATGGTGGATGGAACCAAAGAACTCAACTTTGGACTCATCAGACCAAAGCACAGATTTCCACTGGTCTAATGCCCATTCCTTGTGTTCTTTAGCCCAAACAAGTCTCTTCTGCTTGTTGCCTGTCCTTAGCAGTGGTTTCCTAGCAGCTATTTTACCATGAAGGCCTGCTGCACAAAGTCTCCTCTTAACAGTTATTGTAGAGATGTGTCTGCTGCTAGAACTCTGTGTGGCATTGACCTGGTCTCTTATCTGAGCTGCTGTTAATCTGCGATTTCTGAGGCTGGTGACTCGGATAAACTTATCCTCAGAAGCAGAGGTGACTCTTGGTCTTCCTTTCCTGGGGTGGTCCTCATGTGAGCCAGTTTCTTTGTATCGCTTGACGGTTTTTGCCACTGCACTTGGGGACACTTTCAAAGTTTGCCCAATTTTTCAGACTGACTGACCTTCATTTCTTAAAGTAATGATGGCCACTCATTTTTCTTTACTTAGAATTTGTATTATGGCAAGAAAAAAGCAGCTAAAAGTCTATTCAGTAGGACTACTCCACTGTGTATCCACCAGACTTCTGCACAACACAACTGATGGTCCCAACCCCATTTATAAGGCAAGAAATCCCACTTATTAAACCTGACAGGGCACACCTGTGAAGTGAAAACCATTCCCGATGACTATCTCTTGAAGCTCATCAAGAGAATGCCAAGAGTGTGCAAAGCAGTCATCAAAGCCAAGGGTGGCTATTTTGAAGAACCTAGAATATAAGTTGTTTCACACTTTTTTGTTAAGTATATAATTCCACATGTGTTAATTCATAGTTTTGATGCCTTCATTGTGAATGTACAATTTTCATAGTCATGAAAATACAGAAAAATCTTTAAATGAGAAGGTGTGTCCAAACTTTTGGTCTGTACTGCACATCACGGGGGCGCAGATCGGATAGGAGATGGAGCCCCTTTCTCTCCCAGCCCCCTAAATGTTGCAATCGATATCAATCACTGCATTTTAGGGATTAAATAGCCGCTGGCGACACTGGCACTGCTCCTGGGTGTGAGAGATGGGTCTCAGCTGTCATATAAGCCGAGCTCCCAGCAACGATAATATGTGTGCAGCTCCTGTGCTGTGCACAATCGCCATGACGTACCTTTACATCATCAGTCAGGAACCTCTGTCCTACCATAACGTATAGGTACGTCAAATATCGTGAAGAGGTAAATATCAGTGGCATAGCTGCAGGAAATACAGATGCTGAAGTCATATTGTGGACTGATGTACGTGAGAGGGCACAAAGGCCCTTCTGTCCATAAGAGAACTGTTTTCTAAATTGTTCAATTTTCCAATGGGGCCTATGAAATTCCTATGAAATTTCATCTCTGCTTAATGGCTGATGGTACACAGGAGAAGATCGGATGACAATTAGATATTTAGTTAACCTCTTTTCCTCTCCTATAATATTTGAATGTACCATATTTGGAAAAAGAGATATATAGCAAAAAGGTCAAGATAAAAAGATCACTGAGCTTTGTGTACTGAGAAATGAAATATATATTTATTTTATAAGTCATAGAATTAGAGGTCATGATCTGAATACTAAGCAAGGAGGAATCAAGGGAAATAAAAAGAACTATTACATTGGAAACAAAGATATGAAAGAAATGGAGTAGTCCCAGGGATTTAGAATTTAATATAGGCACTTTATCTGAATCCTAGGAAGACAAAGTCTCCATAGTTGTAAAAAGGTCAATATTTAAATAGCCTCTGGTGGGAGCAAAACAAGTTAAATGAATATCTTTAATAAAAACCAACAATGTAAGCAGAAAAGTTTTCATTCCTTAGGTGGTCGGCAGATAATCCTATTTTTAATTATTCATTATGTTCTTTCAAGTTTGAAAGTGCAAAAAATATTTTAGAATTAATCAATGAAGACAGAGGGAAAAGAAGCATTCTAGCAAGAGCAGCAATATATATATATATATATATATATATATATATATATATATATATATATATATATACGGTATATATATATATATATATACGGTATATATATATATATATATATACTGTATATATATATTTATACACACACACTACTAACACACTACTATTACCACTGCTACCTATATATACATAATATATATATTGTACATACATATATTTATTTATTTTAGTAGATATAGTAGTAAATTAATAGTATGTATATATATATATATATATATATATATATATATATATATATATATAGTGGATATGGATATCAGTATTCAGACCTCTTTAAATTTTTCACGCTTTCATTTTCTGTTTCATTGCAGCCATTTGGAAAATTCAAAAAAGCTAATTTTTTCATTTTTCCTCGTTAATGTACACTCTGCAACCCATCTTGAATGAAAAAACAGAAATGTAGAAATTTTTGCAAATTTATTAAAAAAGAAAAACTGAAATATCACATGGTCATAAGTATTCAGACCCTTTGTTCAATATTGAGTAGAAGCACCCTTTTGAGCTAGTACAGCCATGAGTCTTCTTGGGAATGATGCAACAAGTTTTTCACACCTGGATTTGGGGATCCTCTGCCATTCTACCTTGCAAATCCTCTCCAGTTCCATCAGATTGGGTGGTGAACGTTGGTGGACAACCATTTTCAAGTCTCTCCAGAGATGCTGAATTGGGTTTAGGTTAGGGCTCTGGCTGGGCCACTCAAGAATGGTCACAGAGTTGTTCTGAAGCTGCCCCTTTGTTATTTTAGCTGTGTGCTTAGGGTCATTGTCTTGTTGGAAGGTGAACCTTCAGCCAAGTCAGAGATCTAGAACACTCTGGAAGAGGTTTTCATCCAGGATATCACTGTACTTGGTCGAATTAATGTTTCCTTCAATGGCAACCAGTCATCCTGTCCCTTCAGCTGGAAAACTCCAGCACAGGATGATGCTACCACCACCATGTTTCACTGTTGGGATTGTATTGGGCAGGTGATGAGCAGTGCCTGGTTTTCAGTCAAGATGGGGTACAGAGTGTACACTAATGAGAAAAAATACTTACAGTAGAGAAATATATGTTTAGTACAATGCCAAAGATTTCACTTCTTATCCCCTTTACCCCAAGGGTGGTTTGCCTGTTAATGACCAGGCCAATTTTTACAATTCTGACCACTGTCCCTTTATGAGGTTATAACTCTGGAACGCTTCAACGGATCCCGGAAATTCTGACATTGTTTTCTCGTGTTAGGGAGTTATTAGGGTTAAATTTGACCAGCAATTTCTCATTTTTACAACACCATTTTTTTTAGGGACCACATCACATTTGAAGTCCCTTTGAGGGGTCTATATGATATAAAATACCCAAGTGTGACACCATTCTAAAAACTGCACATCTCAAGTTACTGAAAACCACATTCAACAAGTTTATTAACCCTTCAGGTGTTTCACAGGAATTTTTGGAATGTTTAAAAAAAATGAATATTTAACTTTTTTTCCCCAAAAATTTACTTTAGCTCCAATTTGTTTTATTTTACCAAGGGTAACAGGAGAAATTGGACCCCAAAAGTTGTTGTCCAATTTGTTCTGAGTATGCTGATATCCAATATGTGGGGGTAAACCACTGTTTTGGGCGCATGGTAAAGCTCGGAAGGGAAGGAGCGCCATTTGACTTTTCAATGCAAAATTGACTGGAATTGAGATGGGACGCCATGTCGCGTTTGGAAAGCCCCTGTTGTGCCTAATCATTGAAACCCCCCACAAGTGACACCATTTTGGAAAGAAGACCCCCTAAGGAACTTATCTAGATGTGTTGTGAAAACTTTGAACCTTCCAGTGTTTCACTACAGTTTATAACGCATAGCCGTGAAAATAACAATTCTTTTTTTTCCACACAAATTATTTTTTTGCCCCCAGTTTTGTATTTTCCCAAGTGTAACAGGAGAAATTGGACCCCAAATGTGGTTGTCCGATTTGTCCCGAGTACGCTGAGTACGGGGAACCACCGTTTGGGCGCATGGCAGAGCTCGGAAGGGAAGGAGCGCCGTTTGGAATGACAAGGAGTCAGCGTGAGGAGCAGAGCTCCTGGACGGTAACCCCAGACAAGGGGGGTTGTAATATACGGCAGAGAGGTTTATCTGCTACATGAACAGACTGGTGGTCATGATATGTTCGTGGATGTAATGAAATGGACTTTATGTTATGTGGTTTATGCGGAGTTAATAAACCAAATAGATTGTTTATGTGAGAAACCGTGCCTGAGTGCTTTAATCCTGTTACCAAGTGAGTATCCCCTAACCCACTCAGGTAGCGCTATCTCACACCCTTCAGAATTTTTGCTTTCTTAGCCTTTTTTCAGAGAATATGAATGATAACACCAAAACTTTTTCTCCATTCATGGTTAGTCATTGGTTGAAGCCATTTATTGTCAAACTACTGTGTTTTCTCTTTTTAAATCATAATGGCAACCCAAAACATCCAAATGCCCCTGATCTAAAGTTTATATACCCCATTTCTTAATACCATGTATTGCTCCCTCTAACATGAATGACAGCTTGAAGTCTTTTGTGGCAGTTGTGGATGAGGTTCTTTATTTTCTCAGATGGTAAAGCTGCCCACTCTTCTTGGCAAAAAGCCTCCAGTTCCAGTAAATTCATGGTCTGTCTAGCATGACCTGCGCTCTTGAGATCTCCTCAGAGTGGCTCAATGATATTGAGGTCAGGAGACTGAAATGGCCACTCCAGAACCTTTACTTTGTTCTGCTGTAGCCAATGACAAGTCGACTTGGCCTTGTGTTTTGGATCATTGTCATGTTGGAACATCCAAGTACGTCCCATGTGCAGCTTCTGGGCTGATGATTGCATATTTGCCTCTAGTATTTGCTGATAACGTGCTGCATTCATCTTTCCTTCAACTTTGACCAAGTTTCCTGTGCTTTTGTAGCTCACACATCCCCAAAACATCAGCGATCCACCTCCCTGCTTTACAGTAGGAATGGTGTTCCTTTCATCATAGGCCTTGTTGACCTCTCCCCAAATGTAACGTTTATGTTTGTGGCAAAAAAGTTTAATTTTCGTCTCATCACTCCAAATTTCCTTGTTCCAGAAGTTTTGAAGCTTGTCTCTGTGCTGTTTTGCGTATTGTAGGTGATATGATTTGTGGCATTTGAGCAGTAATGGCTTTCTTCTGGCGACTCAACCATGCAGCCCATTTTTCTTCAAGTGCCTCCTTATTGTACATCTTGAAACAGCCACAACGCTAGTTTTCAGAGAGTTCAGTATTTCAGCTAATGTTATTTGTGGGATTTTCTTTGCATTCCGAACAATTTTCCTGGCCGTTGTGGACAAAATTTTTGTTGGTCTACCTGACTGTGGTTTTGTATTTGCAGAGCCCCTGATTTTCCATTTGTTAATCACAGTTTGAAAGCTGCTGACTAGCATTATCTATTCCTTGGATATCTTTTTGTATCCCTTTCCTGTTTTATACAGTTCAACTACATTTTCCCGTAGATCCGCTGACAATTCTTTTGCTTTCCTGATGACTCATAATCCAGAAATGTCAGTGGCTGGATGAAACATGCAAGAGTCTGTCTGGATCCCAGAAACTCACTCAGCATTTATGCACACACACTGATTACAAGCAAACAGGTCACAGGTGAGGACCTTACCTTTAGTAACCATTCAAACCCATTTGTGTCAACTTCTGTGCATGCTATCAAGACAAAATCACCAGGGTATGTAAACTTTTGATCATTGTCATTTGAATGTTTTGGGTTGTCATTATGATTTAAAGAGAGAAAATACAGTAGTTTGACAATAAATGGCTTCACCCAACGACTAACTAACCATGAGTGGAGAAAAAGTTTTGGTGCTATCATTCATATTCTCTGAAAAAAGTCCAAGAAAGCAAAAATTCTGCCAGGGTATGTAAACTTTTGAGTACAACTGTATAAACATTAATACGTAAAGCTACAAACAACATCATAACAGTCTTCATTATGCTAGTTTCCCGCCTACACCAAAACCAGGAGTGAGTGAAAAACACAGAGGTGGTGACTAGGGTTGAGCGAAACGGGTCGGCAATTTTCAGAAGTCGCCGACTTTTGGCAAAGTCGGGTTTCATGAAACCCGACCCGACCCCTGTGTGGCGTCGGCCATGAAGTCGGCGATCTTCTGAATCTGGAATCGGAATTCCGATACCGATTACCGATATGTTTAAGATATCGGGAATTGGTATCGGAATTCAGATTTAAGTGTAAAATAAAGAATTAAAATAAAAAATATCGCTATACTTACCGTCTGACGGGCCCTGGTACTAACCGGGAACCTTCCTTCCTTAGAATCAGCCTTCCAGGACCTTGCGGTGACGTCACGGTGACGTCGCGGCTTGTGATTGGTCGCGCGGCCGCCCATGTGACCGCTCGCGCGACCAATCACAAGCCGCGATGTCACCGTGACGTCACCGAAGGCCCTGGAAGGGCTGATTCTTAGGAAGGTAGGCTGCCGGAAAGAAGCAGGGCGTGTCCGAGGGTGAGTATATACCTAATAGGAATATACTCACCCTCGGCTTTGTTCCGGCAGCCTTCCTTCCTAATAATCAGCCCTTCCAGGGCCTTCGGTGACGTCACGGTGACGTCGCGGCTTGTGATTGGTCGCGCGAGCGGTCACATGGGCGGCCGCGAGACCAATCACAAGCCGTGACGTCACCGTGACGTCACCGCAAGGTCCTGGAAGGCTGATTCTAAGGAAGGAAGGTTCCCGGTTAGTACCAGGGCCCGTCAGACGGTAAGTATAGCGATATTTTTTATTTTAATTCTTTATTTTACACTTAAATATGGATCCCAGGGCCTGAAGGAGAGTTTCCGCTCCTTCAGACCCTGGGAACCATTGGAAACCCAATGCACTGCATTGGGTTTCGAGTTTCGGCCGACCCCGACCCCGACTTTTTTATAGGATCGGCCGATTTCACTCGACCCGACTTTTGAAAAAGTCGGGTTTCGTGAAACCCGACCCGATCCTATAAAAGTAAAGGTCGCTCAACCCTAGTGGTGACGGGTTTCTATTATGCTTTTCTTCTGATTGTTCCACTCCTGGTTTTGGCTTACAGATACTGATGGAAAATACTGACCAAATACTGAACGTGTGAACGTGGCCTTAGACTGAGAGTATCAGTGATGCATATCAATATAAACCACTAGACTTTCAATAGTCTAGCAAGAAGCAGATGTGTTACAAGCATCCTGTGGCATCTGCTCAGCAGCTGCTTGAACATGCTCGGAAGTACACCTTCATGATTGAATACAAATTGGAAAGTTTTCCATTTACTAGAACTGTGAGGCAGTTACTGGGGTCATATGCGAGGGTCGATATATATCCCCCAGGATGTGGACGGAGTAATATTAGACCTGCTGGAGTGCCTTGTATTCACAGCAGAACGCCTGTGAGTCACAAGGCAAAGTAAAAGTAAGTGTGGACCTGGTCAAGCTATTTGGCCACGGCATTGTTCAGGAAAACCCATAATGGGCTTTTACTTTTTAAATGGACTACAGGAAGGTAGTGGGGTTGGTCCGTTTCTTCCAGCGGGGTTTTACGGCCACAGGTTGATTGTTAAAGACCCTGCAGTATAGGGTTTGGATGTGTCAGTGTGGAGCTTGCAGCAAGCAGAGCAGTCGGCTATGCAAAAGCTCAGGCTGTGTGAGTCAAGCAGAGCGAACTCCTGGCACCCCGAAGCATAATCTGCTGGTGCAGTCATCCTCGGCAATCGGACGCATTTACAGACTGTCTTGTTTCTTGGCTGCGATCAAGAGGATTCTGTTGTTTTGTTTGTAAGTTTGGACAATAAAACTACACTTTACTTTGAACTCTCCTGGGTCACTGCCTCATCACTGCATAGCGTGGACACCGCTGCACTACAGGACCATAAAATACATTTAGATTCAAAAAATAATTTTACGTGGTTATGTGCTACTAAAACCTCTGCTTATGCAGAACAGTCTGAAACCCCCTAAAAATAGACTCAGATTTGCAGGACATTGTCTGAACACCATCAGTAAGTGCCAACCATATGACTCCCTAAAAAAGTCATATTTTATCTTTCAAGAAATGCTGTTTTCTTGCCATTCTATTGTACTTCTCATTGGTACATGATTATGCTTGAAGATCATATCGTTAACCTCCTATCGATCAGTGTTGTATGTGTAAGGTACTCATCAGCAGAGGATGAATAGAGAAGGCTCAGATCCTGAGCCTGCCCCATTCCCTGCAGATTATAAGTGCATCATTCAGCCATCATCTGCTTGATCAACAGCCGTAAGTGGAGCTCCGTTCATCCCTGCTAAATACCGCTGTCATGGCATTGCACAGCCTATGATCCATAAATACTACTGACCTTTAGGGCAATAAATATCAACATAAAAGAATCATAGAATAGAATCACAGAATCATAGAATGGTAGATTTGGAAGGGACCTCCTGGGTCATCTGGTCCAATCCCCTGCTCAAAGTAGGATTCACTAAATCATCCCAGACAGATGTCTGTCCAGCCTCTGTTTGAAGACTTCCATTGAAGGAGAACTCCCCACCTCTTGTGGCAGCCTGTTCCACTCATTGATCACCCTAACTGTCAAAAAGTTTTTTCTAATATCTAATCTGTGTCTCCTCCCATTCAGTTTCATCCCATTGCTTCTAGTCTTTCCTTGTGCAAATGAGAATATAGATGATCCTTCTACAATGTGACAGCCCTTGAGATATTTGTAGACAGCTATTAAGTCTCCTCTCAGTCTTCTTTTTTGCAAGCTAAACATTCCCAAATCCTGCAACTGTTCCTCATAGGACATAATTTGCAGACCGGTCACCATTCTGGACACTCTTCTCTGAACTTGCTCCAGTTTGTTGATGTCTTTTTAAAAATGTGGTGCCCAAAACTGGACACCGTATTCCAGGTGAGGTCTGACCAGAGGAGTAGAGGGCAATAATGACTTCACGTGATCTAGACTGTATGATTCTGTTAATACATTCCAGAATTGCATTTGCCTTTTTTGCTGCTGCATCACACTGATGACTCATGTTCAGTTGATGATCTATTAATATACCCAATAGGGCTAAGCAACATGTACTGTTGCTTAGCCCTATTCCTCCCATTCTGTATATGCTTTTTTCATTTCATTTTTATTGCCCAGATGTAGTACTTTGCATTTTTCTTTGTTAAAAACCATTCTGTTAGTTGCTGCTCACTGCTCCAGTTTATTTATATCTTTTTGAATCCCCTCTCTCTCTAGTATTAGCTATCCCTCCTAGCTTTGTGTCATCAGCAAATATAATCAGCGTACCCTCAATTCCTTCATCTAAATCATTGATAAAGATGTTGAACAATACAGGGCCCAGGACAGAACCCTGAGGTACCCCACTTGAGACATTCTTCCAACTTGATGTGCAGCCATTTACCACCACTTTTTGGGTCCGATCACTAAGCCAGTTATTAATCCACCTAACAGTTGCCTTGTCCATTCCATACATAGTCATTTTTTCAATAAGGATGGTGTGAGATACTTTGTCATATGATTTGCTGAAGTCAAGATATACTATATCTACAGCATTTCCCTGATCCACCCAGTCAGTGATTCTGTCATAGAAGGAAATTAAAGGGCCACTGTCATCCCCCTCCAGCCGTTATAAACTAAAAGAGCCACCTTGTGCAGTAGTAATGCTGCATTCTAACAAGGTGGCTCTTTTAGTTTTAGGTTCAAGTATACCCCAAATAAAGCGTTTTTATACTTAGCCACAATTCCTGTCTCTAGCCAGGTAGGCGGGTCCTCACTCCCCAGCTTGGCCAGCTCCTCTGCCGTCACTCCAATCTTCCTGCGCTTTCGGGGCCGCCCCCTCAGCGCTGTTATCGTTTCAAAACCGGCACCTGCGCTGTGTACTAGTGTCCTGCGCAGACGCAGTAAGCTCTGGCCGTCTGACGTCCCAGCCAGGCTTGCACACTGCGCCTGCGCGGGCATTGCGGCCAGCCACCTTTGGAATCCCTGCCCCCACTGTGTTATGCATTATGCACAGTGCGGGGCGGGGATTCCAAAGGTTCCACCTATACAGAATATTCCATGTAATGGCTGATACCAGAGAACAAAAGACATCCACAGAAGAACACCAGGATGGATCTGCTGCACAGCAAATTAGGGCAATCACATGGCAGTGATGTCATCGCAGGTCCTACAGCTATTTGCTGTGCAGCAGATTCATCCTGGTGTTCTGTGGATGTCTTTTGTTTTCTGGTATCAGCCATTACATGGAATATTCTGTATAGGTGAAACGTAAATATATACTGATAAGAAGACGTTTTCCGGGGATTCCAAAGGTGGCTGGCCGCAATGCCCGCGCAGGCGCAGTGTGCAAGCCTGGCTGGGACATCAGACGGCCAGAGCTTACTGCATCTGCCCAGGACACCAGTACACAGTGCAGGCGCCGGTTTTGAAAGGATAACAGCGCTGAGGGGGCGGCGCCGAAAGCGCAGGAAGATTGGAGTGACGGCAGAGGAGCTGGCCAAGCTGGGAAGTGAGGACCCGCCTACCTGGCTAGAGACAGGAATTGTGGCTAAGTATAAAAACGCTTTATTTGGGGTATACTTGAACCTAAAACAATAAAAGAGCCACCTTGTTAGAATGCAGCATTACTGCTGCACAAGGTGGCTCTTTTAGTTTATAACGGCTGGAGGGGGGTGACAGTGGGCCTTTAAGTTAGTCTGACATGACTTATTAGATACAAACCCATGCTGACTCTGGTTAATCACTTAATTCTTATCCAGGTACTTACATACATTGTTTAATAATTTGTTCAAAGATCTTTCCTGGTATAGAAGTCAGACTCACTGGCTTATAGTTCCCTAGGTCCACCTTTTTCCCCTTTTTGAAGATAGGAACAACATTTGCTCTTCTCCAGTCTTCTGGGACTTCTCCTGTTCTCCAAGAATTTTCAAAGATTATGGAGAGTGGTTCAAAAATGTCTTCTGCTATTTCCTTACTCCTTATCTCTTGGGTGTAATTCATCTGGACCTGGAGACTTGAATTCATTTATAAATGAATAAAAATACAATACAAGAACACGTTAACTTTTAAATGGAAGGTTTAGCCACGGTCTTTATTAAATTTAAAACATAACTCACTAACTTATAAACTATAAGTTATTATAAGGTACACTTATAAACCCGTTTACCATTTACCATCATGTTGTCTATTCAGTTCCCTGAATTCCTTCCCCCAGGCCTGTGATGAAATAAAAGTAAGGGAGGGAGGGTGGGCAGCACTTTAGGTATGGAAGATGAGGAATGAAAACTCCCCACATCACTACCCCCTCTTTAGCCCTCCAGCCCATACTTTCCTTACATTAACCTGTCCTATTTTCTCCCCAGCGCACATCACTGGGGAGAAAACTACGCTTCACCCAGCGACGTGCAGCTGACTGGACAGGCCTACCACCAATGTCTGGACTCAAAAATAATAGAAAATACTGGGAAAACAGTGGCAGGAAACCCTTTCCCACCACAATTTAACCCTTAAAGGAAGCCATGCATTACCCTCCTAAGGGTCCTGGTCCTGCTTTTCCCTAACAGTGATATTTAAAACATGGGTCCCAAGGGGCGCTGTTCTATGCTTATGAAGCAATCTCAATGACGATGGATGGCCATGACTGGTGTGGGTCTGCTAAAGATCCCCGTGCCTATCATGACAGTACTGCTGTGAATGTCAGCTTGTGTCTGGCGTTTATAGGAGTCCATGATTTATGCTATATACAGCAATACCACAGTATTGCTGTATATTGTACAAGCGATCATATGATCTCAGGGTCAAGTCCCCTAAGGGGACTAACAAATACAGTAAAAAGTGGAAATCAAAAGGTTTTAAAAATACAAAGAAAAATGAAAAAAAAAACAAATATTTGGAAAATACATATGTGTTATTGCTGCATCCAAAAAAAACAAATCTATCAAAATATGAAATTAATTGCAGTAACTCATTTAGTAAACACTGTAAAGAGGAAAAAAATCAAAATGTCAGAATAGCTTTTTTGCTCATCACAGTTCATCAATAAAATGCAATAACAAGCAATCAAAACATTATAATTAGTGATGAGCGAGTGTACTCATTGTTCAGGTTTTCCCGAGCACGCTCGTGTGGTCTCCGAGTATTTATGACTGCTTGGAGATTAAGTTTTCATCGCCGCAGCAGCATGATTTACAGCTATTACCCAGCTTGATTACATGTAGGGATTACCTAGCAACCCCCACATGTACTCAGCCTGGCTAGTAGCTGTAAATCATTCAGCTGCCGCGATGAAAACTAAAATCTCTGAACACTAACAAATACTCGGAGGTCAACACGAGCAACGAGTACACTCGCTCATCACTTATTATAATTACCCCAAAAATAGTATCAATCAAAACATCAGGATGCCCTGCAAAAAGTCAAGACCTCATACAGGTCCATCAACTGCAAAATGAAAATGTTAGGGGTCTCAGAAAATGGTGTCACAAGCATTATTTTTCTTTTTCAGAATTTCAGAATTTAAAATAAAACTATGCTAGTTTGGTATCGCCATGTATCATAATGACCTGGAGAATTATGATTTTTATTGCAAGATGAACATTATAGAAAACAAAAGACAAAACTCAAGTGTGGAATTGCGTTGTTTTTTTTAAAAAGCAATCCCTCAGACAGCTATATGGGTGGATATTGAAAAAAAAGTGGTAGCTCTTGGAAGGAGAGGAAAAAGCAAAAGCGCAAAAACAAAAAATCATCCTGACCTTAAGTGGCAGAAGGGAACCTGTTAGGTGATCCATGCTTCCCTAAACACAGGCAGCATGATTTAGTGACAAGTTCTAACTTTACAAATACCTGTCTTTCCCTCTGAAATGCGGCAACATTCCAGAGAAAGCAAAGTAGAAAGCAGGAGAAGGAAATTAGGTGACGGAAATGAATAATCACATGGGCACAAGGATCCCCATTGGGTTCTCTCCATATAAATACATGGGAAGTGATTTATCAATCATGCAGAGCTGGGCTCGGAGAAGTCATCGGGGACCCACTGCAATGACTAATAACAAAAGACTGACTGTCACTTCCAAACAGGAAAACTGGTGTGTAGAAGTGCGAACTAAGCGTAGCCATCTCTACACATAACAAACTAATAAAATTGCACTCTGTAGTATTATAGCATGTAAACATGAAATATATGAAATTTGAATTGCATTACTATTCTAGAGAATAAGAAAAAATGGAGACGCTTAGCACATAATTTGGCCAATTCATGTGTGCCCAGCAACTGGAGATGGCCTTGTCGTTGGCTTATCTAATGTGAACGCCTTTCCTAGGCTGAAGACTGCATTTATGGGTAGGTCTCTGCTGAAATCTTAAAAGACTGTGTTTGACAAAGTAGTATATAAGAGTAGGGGACCTATTATACCCCAGTATTCCCTAAATCGTCCTTCCCTATGTATGATATGGTGCCCCCACTCTTCGTCGGATGTCCCTCAAATCCCTATTACACACCTACTCTAAAGTGCAGCCAAGATAGTGAATCAAACAATGACCAACAAACCTGATTATATGCCATATTAATCATATGTCTACTGAATGACAATAATCCAAAAGTACAAATTTATGTACAAGTATATTAAAGAAACAATATAAAGTCTCTGACACTAATATTCATGTACAACTACAATAAGGGGTGATCAGGGAAAATTGCCTAACAGAGGAGCAGGGGCGCCAAATCGTACATATTAGGTTGCCATCCTCCATTGTTAGGTAGATGGAATCTAGGGAATACTAAGGTATAATAGGTCCCCTACTGTTATATACTACTTTGTTAAACATTGTAAAGACCAGGGGTCTCAAACTGCATTCCTCGAGGGCCTCAAACCATGCGTGTTTTCAAGATTTCCTTAGCATTGCACAAGGTGCTGGAATCATTCTCTGCAGGTTATTAAATTATCACCTGTGCAACACAAGGAAATCCTGAAAACATGACCTATTTGCAGCCCTCAAGGAATGCAGTTTGATATCTCTGGTATAGACCTTCACAGTCTTTTACGGTTTTTTAGTACATACACCTTTTTGGTTTTTGATGGGAGTTTATAACTATATTGACTTAAATGTTATATTTTAGTGGTCTATTTTTTCTGGTTGCCTTTTTGATTGTGACCCCACCCTAACCTTCCTTTGAATACTGCAAAGCCTCTAATTGACTGAAGAAGACATGTTGAGGTCTCCTATGATTGTATTGAACACTTTTTGAGCTCCTTAACATAATATACTCTGCTTAGACTGTTTTTAGCCCCTTTTACGCTTCTTAGTGCAAACACAGACTTAGTAATATACAAATTTCCTCAACATATTATTATTATTTATTTATATAGCACCATTAATTCCATGGTGCTGTACATGAGACGGGGTTACATCAAAATACAAATATCACTTACAGTAAACAAAACTAACAATGACAGACTGGTACAGAGGGGAGATGACGCTGCCCTTGCAGGCTTACATTCTACAGGATTGTGGGGAAGAAGGCAGTAGGTCAGGCATTGCGGTAGCTCCGATGGTGTTGAGGTGGTCATGTGGTCATTACAGGTTGTAAGCTTCTTTCAAGAGATGGATTTTCAGGTTCCGTTTGAAGGATCCAAATGTGGTGGATAACTGTACTTGTTGGGGCACAGAATTCCTGATGATGGGGGATATTCGGGAGAAGTCTTGGAGGCAATTGGGTGAGGAGCGAATAAGTGTGGAGGAGAGAAGGAGTGTTATGAACTGGTGGCCTAGGAGCAGCATGGACAAGCTCTGGAGTAGGTGGCCTCTATACTGACCGCAGACCCTGAACTTAACACATAACTAGAAGTAGCCGTGGGATGCTCCTGTCACTCCCTAGACACCTCGTCATGGCCGGAGGACTAATTGCACCTAAAGAAAGAAACAGGAATACTATCTTGCCTCAGAGAAAATTCCCAAAGGAAAGGCAGCCCCCCACAAATATTGACTGTGAGAGGAGAGGGAAATTACAAACGCAGACTGAAAACAGAATTTAGCAAAGGAGGCCACGCTACCTAGAAAGAAAAGACAGGAAAGAGTACTGTGCGGTCAGTATAAAAAATACTACAAAATCCACCACAGAGAATACAAAAATCTCCACACCTAACTAAAGGCATGGAGGGTAACTCTGTGACTCCAGAGCTTCCAACTTGGCTGAGTAAATCTTCACAGTCAAAGCTGGACAAGAAAAAACATAGCAATTCACAGAACTATTAAGTCCACCGCATGTGGACTGCAAAAACAGAGCCAGGACTTATCTTTGATGATTTGGACAATCCAGAAGGAGAAACCAAGCAGAGATGTGGATCCCTAGAAAACAATGGACAACTGGCACTCACTAAAGGAAGGAGCCAGACTAAATAGCCCCGTCAAAAGTGGAAGCAGCTGATGACTGATGTGAAGAACAAACAGCAGCACTACCACTTATGACCACCGGAGGGAGCCTAAGAGCAGAACCCACAACAGAATTCACAACAAAGGAGGTCTTGGGAGGATCGGAGATTACGTGAGGGAAGATATTGAGAGATTAGTATGGAAATATACGGAGGAGAAAGGTTATGGATGGCTTGGTAGGTCAGTGTTAGTAGTTTAAACTGGATATGGAGCGCCACCACCGTCACAGGGCCAAGGGGTACCCGGTACCGGGCCTCTCTGTCTCGGTTCTGGGATTGTCACGGTGGCTAGACCCGGTCCGTGACCCTGCTAAGGGGCGTCCAGTAAAAGTTGAAAATGATGATGTGTGGTGCAGGGTGCGATGAATAACGAGGACACAAGGTTTCAGTCTCTTTACCTCTTTACTGAAGGCTTCAGGATCCTCAATCCAGAGTACGGTTAATAGGGCTGTCTGAGACCGGCCGGTCCGATGGCACCTCCAGAGTTCCCTTTGCAGGTGGAAATCTGTGCCTTCCTTCTAGCGCTTGTGTGTTGTAGTCCTTCCCTGCTGAGCACCACGGGATAGTCCTCACAACTGTTGTGTCTGTTTCTGATGTTCCCTCACAACTGATTCTGATGTTCTTCTCCGTCCCCCAGATGATATGGCTAGGACGCACCCGTATGATGGGTAGGCCTGGAGTTCTTCCGGGACCCTAGAGTCGCCCCTCTCCCACTGTTGCCCCTATGTCTGCTTAGGTGATTTAGGTGAGACAGCCCACCTATAACTGACTGTCCTGCCGTTGGTTTGAAGTAAGGCTTGGAGCCAGTACTTCTTCGGCGTTTCCGGCCACCGGCTACACGCCTCAGTAGGATGTTGCCTCGATCTTACAGCACGACTCCTACTGGTGTTTTCTCCTTGTTGCGTTGATCTCATTTCTCACTCTTCACAATAAACCTCGCTTCTAGTCCTTTCTTGGGGTACCGCCGCAATGAAGTGCAGGCGCGGTCCCGTGACGTTCTTTCTGTTCGCTAGGCCTCTGTCAGGATCCCACCCCTGACAGGGACCCCCCTGAATCTTCCCCTGCAACACCCTCTGCCACAGGATGTTGCCTGGTTCCAACCCAGTCAGCTTTCTCTCTAACTTCCTATCTAACCCCCAGTTTTACCAGATTGTGAGGAGTGGCCTAATACATAGCACCCTTAGCTCCCCCTGGAGGCCAGACTATGAAGTGTATTGGTGTCTGTGATACCTGGTCAGGTGAACTCATTCAGTGACATCAGATGTACCAACACTCCCCTTAGCGACGGAGCATCAGTACTGCAATGACCAGGACTCTGGGGTGCTGCACTCCCCCCCCCCCCCCCGGTTAAATCCAGTACTCCTGGACTGGGAAGAAAATACATGTCAGCCAAAAGACATACAATTTTTAGAAATGCAAAAACAAGTAAATTTTAACAGAGCTTCCCTTTATGGGAGGTGAGAACACTTGAACGTTACAAACATGATTAAATATTTTAAATAACATACCGTAAATAACTTCTATTACCCAACTGGGTATTCTACTTAGTGCAATAATTTAACTTTGCCTCTAAGGACGTATAAGCTGAATCCACTAAAGGCTTACTATAAGACTAACTTTTTCTTTAAGGGCGTATAAGCTAAACCCACTAAAGACTTACTCATAAAACACTACAATGCTAATCAACTTTTCTTCATTTTTCCAACTTTACATTCGCAGGACCGCCTGTCTATCTGCCCCAGGCCTACTGCCTCTCTCTCTTTTGCAGGACCGCCTAGCTCCTCGTCTGGGCCTACTGCCTTTCTCTTTCTACATTGTGTTCCAAATTATTATGCAAATTGGATTTAAGTGTCTTAAAGATTTAATTGTTTTGTTTTTCAAATAAACTCGTGGATGGTATTGTGTCTCAGGGCTCAATGAATCACTGAAATCAATCTTAAACACATGTGATAATTAGTTTTCCAGGTGATTCTAATTAAAGGAAAACTACTCAAAAATGATGTTCCACATTATTATGCAGGTCACAGGTTTCAAGTAATATGGGAAATAAAAAGGATCGCTCTGCTTCTGAAAAGCATTAAATAGTGCAATGCCTTGGACAAGGTATGAAAAAATTAGATATTTCACGAAAACTTAAGAGTGATCATCATACTCTGATGAGATTTGTGACTGAAACAGAGCACAGACAGAGTTCATGCAAATAAAGGCATAATGAGGAAGTTTTCTGGCAGACAAATTCATTGGATTAAGAGAGCAGCTGCCAAAATACCATTACAAAGCAGCAAACAGTTATTTGAAGCTGCTGGTGCGTCTGGAGTCCCTCGAACCTCAAGGTGTAGGATCCTTCAAAGGCTTGCTGTGGTGCATAAACCTACTATTCGGCCACTCCTAAACAGTGTTCACAAGCAGAAATGGTTGCAGTGGGCCCAGACATACATGAAGACTAATTTTCAAACAGTCTTGTTTACTGATGAGTGTCGAACAACTCAGGACGGTCCAGATGGATGGAGTAGTGGATGGTTGGTGGATGGCCACCATGTCCCAACAAGGCTGCGACGTCAGCAAGGAGGTGGAGGAGTCATGTTTTAGGCTGGAATCATGGGGAACCAGCTGGTAGGGCCCTTTAAGGTTCCTGAAGGTGTGAAAACGAACTCAGCAAAGTAAATAGAGTTTCTGACTGACAACTTTCTTCCATGGTCTAAAAAGCTGAAACGTGCCTTCAGGAACAAAATCATCTTCATGCATGACAATGAATACCTCTGAGTAATTGGCTGTTATGGGCATAAAAGGAGGTAAACTCATGATGTGGCCACCATCTTCCCCTGACCTCAACCCTATGGAGAACCTTTGGAGTATCATCAAACAAAAGATCGATGAGGGTGGGAGGCAGTTCACATCAAAACAGCAGCTCTGGGAGGCTATTCTGACTTCATGCAAAGAAATACAAGCAGAAACTCTCCATAAACTCACAAGTTCAATGAATGCAAGAATTGTGAAGGTGATATCAATGAAGGGCTCCTATGGTAACATGTAACTTGGCCTGTTAGGATGTTTTGGAGTTAAATAGCTTTTTTGTTCAGTGAATGTGACCTCCTAATTCTGCAAATTCCACAAATGAGCATTTTCAGTTCTTTAAAACATATCAAATGTTTAGAAATACTACTGTGCCTAATAATTTGGAACAGTGCATTTTGAGTTTTTATTCATTTTGGAGATTATACTGTTATCATTGGGAGGTTTCTTCAATAAAATTCGATGTATACTCTAACGGGTGATGACTTTTATTAGACTGGCTGTCATTTGCACTGACCATTTAGGAAAGAAGCAGGGCGTGTCCGAGGGTGAGTATATACCTAATAGGAATATACTCACCCTCGGCTTCGTTCCGGCAGCCTTCCTTCCTAAGAATCAGCCCTTCCAGGGCCTTTGGTGACATCATGGTGACGTCGCGGCTTGTGATTGGTCGCGTGAGCGGTCACATGGGCAGCCGCGCGACCAATCACAAGCCGCGACGTCACCGTAACGTCACCGCAAGGTCCTGGAAGGCTGATTATAAGGAAGGAAGGTTCCCGGTTAGTACCAGGGCCCGTCAGATGGTAAGTATAGCGATATTTTTTATTTTAATTCTTTATTTTACACTTAAATATGGATCCCAGGGCCTGAAGGAGAGTTTCTGCTCCTTCAGACCCTGGGAACCATTGGAAACCCAATGCACTGCATTGGGTTTCGAGTTTCGGCCGACCCCGACTTTTTTATAGGATCAGCCGATTTCACTCGACCCGACTTTTGAAAAAGTCGGGTTTCGTGAAACCCGACCCGATCCTATAAAAGTAAAGGTCGCTCAACCCTACTCACCAACTAACCCCGTACGGGTTGTAGCAGCAGAAAAACACATGGAAAGACAAACAGTTAACTATATACATTTTGTAAAGCATTTATGCTTACTCAGGTTCTGGCTGATCCGGAGGTGGCCTCCTTCCGGGCCTCACCCAGCAAACGGCCCGTGACGGTATAGAAAGGCCTGATCCTCGTCCAGGCAGCGGCAACACTCCTCTCTGGGCCACCTTCCTCGACCGGGAGCGGGCGCGACCCATAGGTGCACTGTGGGCCGGGATATCCTGGGGTTCCGCGGTGGCAGGTTCCGCTGCCTTTTCTGCAGGGGATTCGTCCTCTGGCATTCCGGCAGCAGCCTGGAGAGTGACGCACCGCTGAACGCCCGAGCCGTCCAGCCGACCTCCCTCCTCCATCGGGTATAGGTCACTGCGTCTCCGGGCTCTAAATCGCGGTCTTTGTCATATCTTCCACTGCAGGGCTCCACTTCCCTCCGGTCAACACGGACCTGCAGCGGCTCTCCAATTTCCTGGATGACTCCCCTGCCCTCTCGGGAATTAAAGAATACCACTACACCCCAGTGTGACGGGGGAACCTCCTCAGCACCCGTCAGGTCGATCTGGACCGCAGGTTGGGGTCTATTCCTCCACGCCGTCATCAGGCGCCACAGATGTTCTGCCTCCAGCAGGATCCTCAGGCCCTGTGCCTGCAGCTCGCACTCTGCCGCGGCCGGGATGGAGGAAGCAGGGGACACCGGAGATAGGCGGACCTCCGTAGGCTGGCCCAGCCGAGCGGTCACACGAGCGTCGGCCTCCTGGCGGCGTGCTATCTGCCGGGCCTCAGCTGCAGCCACACACTCCTCAGACAGCGGCCAGTTGGGTCTGCCCGGCGGTAACTCCGTGAGGGGCAGTCCCTGCAACGATGGTGAGTCTGGGGCTGTGACTGGTAATGCAGCCTCATGCTGGGTCGGGTCGTCCCCATGCGGTGCTTCCGACGTCGCCATCTTTGCCTCCTCCTCGGTATCTTCTTCCCGTGCTCTCTTTCGTGGGCGGCCCCGTCTCCATCTCCATGGTCTCCACCCTCCGAAGAGGATAAGGAGGCGGACCTCAGCTGCTGACGGACACGTCCTCAGGATACAGAAATACTTAGACTGGGCGGCCATTGTCTTTCGCGCTCTTCAGCTTGTCTACGCCCACTCCATGCCCTTCTTCTTCTCCTGCGCTCCCCTTAGCGCTGTAATGGCGGCGGTTTTGGCGGGAGCTTCGGGCGGCAAGTGGCAATACACAGTCTTTGCAATAAGTCACAGTCCAAGCACAATAAATCACAGTTCCAAGGCACACATGACCTGGTTCTTCAGGCTTAAGTAGATCCTGTTCGAGACGCCAAGTTGGAGCGCCCCCACAGTCGCAGGGCCGAGGAGTACCCGGTACCGGGCCTCTCTGTCTCAGTTCTGGGATTGTCACGGTGGCTAGACCCGGTCCGTGACCCTGCTAAGGGGTGTCCAGTAAAATTGAGAATGATGATGTGTGGTGCAGGGTACGATGAATAACGAGGACACAGGGTTGCAGTCTCTTTACCTCTTTACTGAAGGCTTCAGGATCCTCAATCCAGAGTACGGTTAACAGGGCTGTCTGAGACCGGCCGGTCCGATGGCACCTCCAGAGTTCCCTTTGCAGGTGGAAATCTGTGCCTTCCTTCTAGCGCTTGTGTGTTGTAGTCCTTCCCTTCTGAGCACCACGGGATAGTCCTCACAACTGTTGTGTCTGTTTCTGATGTTCCCTCACAACTGATTCTGATGTTCTTCTCCGTCCCCCAGATGATATGGCTAGGACGCACCCATATGACGGGTAGGCCTGGAGTTCTTCCGGGACCCTAGAGTCACCCCTCTCCCACTGTTGCCCCCTATGTCTGCTTAGGTGATTTAGGTGAGACAGCCCGCCTATAACTGACTGTCCTGCTGTTGGTTTGAAGTAAGGCTTGGAGCCAGTACTTCTTCGGCATTTCCGGCCACCGGCTACACGCCTCAGTAGGATGTTGCCTTGATCTTACAGCACGACTCCTACTGGTGTTTTCACCTTGTTGCGTTGATCTCGTTTCTCACTCTTCACAATAAACCTCGCTTCTAGTCCTTTCTTGGGGTACCGCCGCAATGAAGTGCAGGCGCGGTCCCGTGACGTTCTTTCTGTTCGCTAGGCCTCTGTCAGGATCCCACCCCTGACAGGGACCCCCCTGAATCTTCCCCTGCAACACCCTCTGCCACAGGATGTTGCCTGGTTCCAACCCAGTCAACTTTCTCTCTAACTTCCTATCTAACCCCCAGTTTTACCAGATTGTGAGGAATGGCCTAATACATAGCACCCTTAGCTCCCCCTGGAGGCCAGACTATGAAGTGTATTGGTGTCTGTGATACCTGGTCAGGTGAACTCATTCAGTGACATCAGACGTACCAACACTCCCCTTAGCGGCGGAGCATCAGTACTGCAATGACCAGGACTCTGGGGTGCTGCACTCCCCCCCCCCCCCCCGGTTAAATCCAGTACTCCTGGACTGGGAAGAAAATACATGTCAGCAAAAAGACATACAATTTTTAGAAATGCAAAAACAAGTAAATTTTAACAGAGCTTCCCTTTATGGGAGGTGAGAACACTTGAACGTTACAAACATGGTTAAATATTTTAGATAACATACCATAAATAACTTCTATTACCCAACCGGGTATTCTACTTAGTGCAGTTACTGAACAATAATTTAACTTTGCCTCTAAGGACGTATAAGCTGAATCCACTAAAGGCTTACTATAAGACTAACTTTTTCTTTAAGGGCGTATAAGCTAAACCCACTAAAGACTTACTCATAAAACACTACAATGCTAATCAACTTTTCTTCATTTTTCCAACTTTACATTCGCAGGACCACCTGTCTATCTGCCCCAGGCCTACTGCCTCTCGCTCTTTTACAGGACCGCCTAGCTCCTCGTCTGGGCCTACTGCCTTTCTCTTTCTATACACAGTATAGGACTTATCAACCTTCTCTCAGCACAAGATCACTGAGCCATCTCTGTATGGCTCCTAGGAGGACTCACCAACTAACCCCGTACGGGTTCACTTCCTGTCCTCATTCTCTAACACATTATTAAACATTTCCTACAATCAACTAACTAACTACATATAACTTTTACATATAAACATTATTACTACTTCTTTTAAGGCAACATTATACTTTAAGTGCTATTGGTGAACGTTCCCTTTAAGAGGGAACCAAGTCTCTTGGAGGTAGTGCAATGTTATGATTTTCCCAATGGCAGGGAAATCAAAATAACAACGGACTAGCTCTCGGGTGATGGGAACTAAAGTGACCGTGACCTGAACCTGACACGACACTGGAAGTAGCCGGGGAGTGTTTCCTACGATGCCCTAGACACCACGCGCCAGCCGGAGATCTAACTACCCCTATCAGAGGAATATACAGGCCTGCCTTACCTCCAGAGATGAACCCCAAAAGGAGATAGCAGCCCCCCACAGATATTGACGGTGAGTCAAGAGGAAAAGACATACGTAGGATGAACAGCAGATTTAGCACAGTGAGGTCCGCTTACTAGATAGCAGAAGTACAGGAAAGAGTCACTTCACGGTCAACTTCAAAACACTACTCAAAAACACCATCCTGAAATTACTTTAAAACTCCAGTGACAACTCATGCCACTGGAGTGGCAATTTCAGTCCACGAGAGCTTCCAGCTACAGAGAGTCACATTGCAAAATAGCTGGACAAAAATAGCATTAACTAGAAACAAAATTCAACTTAGCTGAACAGGATCTTGAGGCAGGAGAATGCAACAGAATGCTACTGATACATTGTTGGCCGGCATCGGACCAGCAGCCAAGCAGCCTTAAATAGGAAACTCCCCTAATGGGTGTCAACAGGTGATCAAGGATAGAAGAAGGCAAATAAGT